>NC_138381.1:57992040-58134113 GCF_054177405.1 Leptonychotes weddellii
GACCCTCCCCCCTCTCGTGTGCTCTCTCTCTCTCATTCTCTCTCTCTCAGATAAATAAATCTTAAAAAAAAAAAAAAAAAAAGAAACTCTGTCTGCATAAAAGAGCCTGGGGCGGGGGGAGGGGGGAAGAAAAGAGCCTGGAGGGGAGCCCTAGGGCTCTGAGACACGGTAGCCTGCACGATACCTTTCAACTTTCCAAGGCTCTCTGCCAAGTCCTCAAGGGGGGGGGGGGAAGAGAACATATCCCCACCCTGGCCTCAGAAGCACATATCTAGAGAATGTGAAGCAAGAAACACTAGTCCTCTTGCAGCTTGTGCTCCGAAGTCCCAAAACAGCATTTCTGTGCCATTCTCTTGGTCAAAGCAAATTGCCATGCTGGCCCAGATTCAGTGTTTTGATGAGAGAGTCCATGTCTTGATGAGAGAAGCAGCTTACACCTATGGGGATGGGAGGAATTGTTCCTAGCCATATTTGGAGGCCAGCTTACCACCCCCCCGCTCCCCGCCCCGTAGCTGATTGCACCTTGAGCAATCCCTGGAACCAAGTTGAGCAGATGAGCATGTGAACCTGAAGACAATCTGTGACTGGAAAGTGGAGGTCTGTGGAGACACCATAATCTGCCCTGAGCATCTGCCCATAGGGTGAGCTGGGGAAGGTGGTCTGCAGGGGGTAGGCAGGGAAAGGGAATAGCTGCGAGAAGGCATGAGGCCCTGAGAAAGTCGAGGGACAACCACGTTGTCTTCTCTTACTCCAGTTCTGGGGTCTTTGCTATACTTGGAATCCTGTTTTTGCCTGTGGGGGAGATTGCCTGCTGTGTCCTCACCATCCTCTGGTCTTATATGCAGTAGGAAGCTGTTGGCAGCTTTAAGCAGGTGTCTGGCATGATTTGATATATATATATATATTTTAAGATTTTAAGTAATCCTTACACCCGCATGGGGCTCAAACTCACAACCCTGAGATAAAGAGTTGTATGCTCCACCGACTGAGTCAGCCAGACACCCCTGATTAAAAAAAAAAAAAAAATTTAAAGTAGGCTCCACACCCAACGTGGGTCATGAACTCATAACCCCTGACATCAAGAGTCACATGCTCTACTGACTGAGCCAGCCAGGTGCCCCCTGATATATGCTTTCTAAGGTATAAATCATTTCCCTGTGTGGAGAGTGATTTGGAGGGGACTGAGCAGTGGAAGTACTGAAATCTATCAGGAGGCAATGGTCCATATCTGGAGAGGCAATACCGATATCGATAGATATCCATCTGGAGAGTGTCTTGGATTAGGGTGGTGATAAGGAAAGCAGGAGAGATGCTTTACAATCTGTTTTGGATTTAGAGCCATCAAGATGTGTTGGATGAGATGTGAGAAATGTGGTAAAGAGAGGAATTAAAGATAAGTCCCAGTTTGGGGGCTGAATCAAGGCAAATGGAGGTGCCATTACTGAGACTCAGAAGCCTTGGGGAGAGGGGGGAGAAGTTTGAGGGAGGAGACCAAGAATTCTGCTCTGGACATATTAAGTCTGAGATGCTTGTTGGTATGCCCAAGAGGACATATCCATTGCTTCCCAGATTATACTCTAGCCCCTCCACCGTGGAGTGGAGGCCCCTCAAGTGAGTGCAGGGTCTGCCATTGCCAGGGCAGACCTTTAGCAATTTAGACACCCTAAACCCTGAAAAGATCAAGTGTCTTATCCCATATGTAATTCAAAATAGAAACACTATTAAACACAAAAACCCCCAAATTACATGTTGCTGTAATTAAAATGACTTTACTCTGGATTTTTTGAATGCAAAATTCTGAATGATTTAATTAAACTTTTCTCCCTGCTTTGTTGGTGCCTCAAGTGCACGGGTAGTCAGCCTATTGAGTAATGTAGCCCAGAGCCAGTTCCCCAGTGGCCCCCAGCACAGGGCCTGGAGTTAAGTCAACATAAGAATGTTCCACAAATGAATAAATAAACAGTCGTATAAGTTTTCCTCCCTTGAAGATTGAGCTGACAGCCCTCTGAGAAGGCACTGAGACAGCGACCCACTCATATCAGAAACCTGGCACACTTAGTACCCACAGTCATTTGGTCTCCCAGGGTTCTGGTTTCCTAAGAAACTTTGGGGCTTTCTGGTGAGAACCTATCATTATCCTCAACACCACAGATCCCTGCTGCCCTCTGCTGCCCAATGGCCGAGTGCATGTGATTCTGCCCTGGAAAGAGTCAGTGAGTTGCCAGGGGAATTAAAAAACCCCAGGGTCCAGGGACTGAGGTGACCCATTCTCAGAAAGGTGTCAATGACCGAATGACTGGGGAATTAACTAATCCCGGGATCCAGGGACTGAAGAACCAAGTTATCCAGTATCTGAGATCCATCGACCTCGTGACCACAAAATCTAGTGGTCCAGGAACCCTGAAGCTGAGGACCCAGAGTTGAGAGGAAAGATCGTGATTGAAAGCCCGACGATCCAAGATCAAGGGGTTTTGTGAACACGTGCCCGCAGGGTCCTGTGATCCCCAGCCAGGTGTCCAGGGTTTCAGCGGCCCCTGGGTGGGTCGTCCGAAACTACAGCGCCGCTTCGCAGCGTCTCTCTAACCTCTCGGCGCCGCACCAACTTCCCTTAGCATTCATTGGTGAGTCCTTGGAAGCGTGGACCAATCAAAGCCCTCCTCGTGTCTCCAGCCCCCTCCCAGTCGCCGCTCTGGCAAGCCGGGGGCGGGTCCACTCAATGCCGACCCAATGGCAATGCAGGCGGAACGCCGTGCTGGCTGGCGATTGGCTGCCCATACAGGCTCTGTCAGAGCCGGATTGGCTGGTGGCGGAGACGGAAGCGTCCCATGGGCCTGAGCTGCCGGAGCTCGGCCGGGGCGATGTGGAGCGCGGGCCGCGGCAGAGCTGCCGGACCGGCGCTTCTGGGGCTGCTGCTGACGCTCTTGGTGCCGAGCAGCGGTGCCGCCAAGACCGGCGCAGGGCTCGTGACCTGCGGGTCGGTGCTGAAGCTGTTCAACACGCAACACAGGGTGCGGCTGCACTCGCATGACATCAAATACGGATCCGGTGCGCGGGGCCCGGGACTGGGGTATCATCAGGGGGGCGGAGCCCGGGGCCGGGGGTTTGAAGGTGGGGTGGTCTTGGGGGACTCTGCAGGGCTACGAGTCTGGGGGTCATCAAGGAGCCTGGCTGGGTGACCAAGGGGGCCAAGGACCGGCCGTTTTAAGGGGGTCGTCGGGATATCGGGGTCGAGGAGGGTCGTCCGGGAGCTGCAGGCCAAGGGACTTGGGAGTTCAGCCAGGGGCCAAGGGCCAGAGTTGGGGGCTGGGAGTGAGCCGTTGGGGTCCCAGGATTGAGGTTGTCTTGGAAAGTTTATGGTGTCTGGGTCAAGGGTAGGGAGTTCAGAGATTGACCGCGACCTCGGGGTGGGGTGGGGTGTCGCCCCTCAGGCAGCGGCCAACAGTCGGTGACTGGCGTGGAGGCGTCGGACGACGCCAATAGCTACTGGCGGATCCGCGGTGGGTCGGACGGCGGGTGCTCGCGCGGGTCCCCGGTGCGCTGCGGGCAGGCGGTTCGGCTCACGCACGTGCTAACTGGCAAGAACCTGCACACGCACCACTTTCCGTCGCCGCTGTCCAACAACCAGGTGAGCCCTCGCCCCAGAGAGGCTCCTTGTGTGTGTGTGTGGGGGGGGCAGGGACAGAATCTAGACTCTTCCTCTCAGTGGCTCTGAGCCTCAGCTTCCTGTGTGAAATGGGAATTTCAATTCAGAAATGTTTACTGAGCACCACCTCTGCGGGGCAGCTGACAGGAAGAGAGATCTGCTGGATAGCTTATCTCCTGGGGTTGGGTTGGACCCAGGAAGGGGACTCACAAGGCCTTTGGGGTGGGGAATATGAAACCTGGCAGGGGAGGAGAAACGCAGGTTGGGTCTGGAAGGATGAGTAGTTCTCCAGGCCACAGAGGGGAGGAATTGGGGCTTTGCCTGGCCTGGGGAAGAGCTTGTGCTCCAATGGAATTCACTGGAACTGGAAGATGGAGAGGTGGAGGGGTGGAGTTGGGGTATAAGGGGGTTGTGGGGTCAGGGAGGGATTGGGGAGGAACAGAGGCTGCTTGGGGGACTTGTCAGAAGAGAGAGTATGAAATAGAGACCTATCGGCCTAGGGGTTGGATGTCATGCTGAGTGAGGCTCAGAGAGGTTAGGAAGGGGAACATGAAGGAGAGAGGAGGAGGTCTTAGCTACTTGGGTGCCAGTGGTTATCGCCCAGACAGATGGGGTAGGATGTGCATGTGTTTGAAGAGACCGTGTTGGGGAGAGCCTACTGGATGCTGGGGGTGACAGGAGTAGTGTCCCATTTTTCAGCTGTGGAAGCTGAGGCTCAGAAGGGTATAGGGAACGACTCAAGGCCCAGTGCCCTGGGTGTGAGTGCTGCTGCCAAAGTGACCACAGGGGATTCAGTGTGCCTCTGGTGAGCACTGTCCTTCTATCCCCTGCACCCATAGGAGGTGAGCGCCTTTGGGGAAGACGGTGAGGGTGACGACCTGGATCTGTGGACCGTGCGCTGCTCAGGGCAGCACTGGGAGCGAGAGGCCACTGTGCGCTTCCAGCACGTGGGCACCTCTGTGTTCCTGTCAGTCACTGGAGAGCAATATGGGAGCCCCATCCGTGGGCAGCACGAAGTGCATGGCATGTCCAGTGCCAATACACACAACACGTGGAAGGCCATGGAAGGCATCTTCATCAAGCCCAGTGTGGATCCCTCTGCAGGTCACGATGAACTCTGAGTGCCATGGATGGGTGGATGGAGGGTAGCAGGGTGGGGCATCTGCAGGACCACTCTTGGTGGAGACTTTGGGTTTGTAGGGGTTCTTAAGTGCCTTTGTGATTAAAGAATGTTAGTCTGTGATTGTGTTTTGCTGTAAGCCTGGGGGTGACCAGGAGGTGCCAGCCTCCCTGACCTGGTTCACCATCTCTTCCTTAGTGCAAAACCTCTTGTCTCCAGCACGGAATGACAGTTCAACCCATCCAAACCTTGATGCTCTTTCAAGTATTCCAACATTGCCATCACAACACCCCTCTCCACCCTTTGATGGTCTGATGGCAGGTGACCCCAGTTCCCTAGCCCCTGAGGTCCATGAGCCTTTGTGTTAAATTCTCACACCCTAGCCTGCCTGGGCATGTGGCATCTCCAGCCCCCACTACAACTTTCCAGGGTCCCAAGGAGATAACAAAACTTCAAAAGATTTTGCAAGGGAAGGTAACCACAAAGACCTGCTACCTGTAGAGACCTGAGAAGGCTTCCTGGACGGAGAGGCACAATTCCGGCAGGCAAAGCATTGCAACTTAAAGTCAGGAACAATAAACAGGAGGGCCCTAATAAAGGAAGGGAACAGTTAGTTTTGCTGGTGTGTAGGTGACCTCTAGAGGTTATGGGGGATACTACAGACTTCTTGGACTTGCTACCTTGGCCCAGGTGGGGCTGTATATGTAGGAGGGGAGGGGTTTAAGGGAGCTGCTGGGGGTACAGAGTGCCACTTTCTGAATGAGAATACAAGAGCCCAAGGAGAACCTGGGCGTAGCAGCTGGTGGGAAGGGCTTGGAGGAGTGTGGGCAGAGCACCTTGCAGGTGAGAAATCAATTGGCCTTATGGGGGTGTGAGAAAAGCTCTAGCCAATTGTGAGACTTGATGAGAAGTGGCTCACACTGTAGGCCCTGGACCATTACTTCCCCACCCTTTCAACCCATGAGCTCCTGCTCTGGTCAAACACAGACCTTCTGATCCCTCCATTGCCAAACGCATCAAGCATTGTCTACAAGTTTAAGCTCCTCTCCCATCACTTACCTGACCTGCGACATGATTGTGGTACACCTAGACGAATAGCAGAAGCAAACAGTGTACAGCATGTAGGATCCTTGGGGAACCAAGGCTGAAGCTGTGGGAGCACTTAAGATGGCTCTAGACAGAATGCAGGACAAGACCAAAAATTAAATTGCAGCAGCAGAGCATGCATTTACTGAACACTAAGTGTCGGGCACTTGGCCAACGATTTACACAGTATCTCATTTGCTCCTGGCAACAATTCTATGAAGCAGGTTCAATTGTCTTAATTTTGCAGAGGAGGCAGCAGGTTGGTAAAGATTTAACCCAGCTATACCTGCCTCAGAAACTTTTGCTCTCAGCCGTTGGACTGAGAGAATAAAATGGGGGAGGGGGGGAAGTAGTGATGCACTGTAGCCTAACACTCCCCCCCCCAACCCCGCACCAACACACATACATACACACACTGCAGCTGTGTGAAGGCTGAACGGTGTGTATCCTTATGGGTCATCAGCTCTGGGTAGGCACTTAATGTGTATCCACAAAGTGGATAGCAATCGCGGGGGGGACTCAAGCTGGCACCCTCTTCCCCTTACCTCCCCCAGATCCACAAGGCTTCACGGGCTCCAGGACCAGATCTCTGCAGCCCAGGCCTAACCGGGTGGCTTCAGGTCAAGCCAGGCGATGAGGTGGGGTTGGTTGGGGAGCGGGGGCTACCTCAGCCGGGAAGCCCACTGCAGCCGAGTATCTTGTCCGGGAGGCACGGGGAGCGATGTCAGCACGCATAATGAAGCAGCCCGCGGCCCTGCTCCACAGAGAACTAGACAGAGGGTTCGGGCGTTTTCCCAGGATCGCAGGCCTCTTCCCAGTGGGCTCAGCTGCGCGGACGGCGCCCCCCTCCGGGCTTCCAAGTGCTCTTGCCCGCGCCGCTATTAAACTCGCGGAGACTGGAGCTGAGAAAAGGCGGGCAAAATTCCTTTTGATAAGTTATGAATGGGGAGAAAGTGTTTGTAGTACTCATTGTTAAAACCACGGAGCCGGGGACTTGGCCCGCTCCCGGCCAATCGGAGCCCGGAGGCTATTTTGAAATCGTTCCTGTTTCAGCCAATAGGCGTGCAGGAGGCGAAGCCCCGCTCCGGCTCCGGCCAATGAGCGCGGCGTTATGCTAAGAAGCCGGGGGCCGGGCCCCGCCGACTGTCAGCGAGTTAAAGATGGAGCCGGCGAGCGAGAGGGCGCCACGAGGTGCGGGGTCGTCCTAATGGGGATGACGGGAGCGACCAACCGCCAGGACCTTTCTCTCGCTAACCTTCCGCGTCCTGTCCGGCCTGGTTTGGAAGGGGCGTTCCGCCGCGTGAGTAGCAGGGTCCGAGGTGAAGGGCACAGGCAGGGCGGCCCTACCCGGCGGGACTGTGCGGAGGGGCGCAGCCCGGACCCCGGGCGCCTTCTCCGGGCAGGGGACTCCAGAAGGGCGGGAAGCCTCCCTTGTTCTTTTGCTTCGCTCTGGGCCGCCAGGAAGAGAATCTTTAGGACTGGAGCCCAAGTTGGGGGCTAGGGGCCAGGGATGGGGGCCTGAGCCGGCAGGGGAACGTCGTTCGGAACCGGGCCACCCTCCTTCTCTCGGAGCCGCAGACCGAGTGAGGACGTAGGGTCGTCGGGCTGTACCCACCCTCGCTCCGTGCGCGAGTGGGCTTCGGACTGCGGTGGAGCGCGGGTCCCTCTCCTTTGTGTGTTTGCCCCCTCCCCCGTCCGCTCCCGCTCCTGGGTTGGAGCTACCCCTCAGTCTGGGGTCTCTCCCGCACCGCAATGTGGAGCGTGCTGGGGAAGGGCCGGGACATTTCCGACGACCTCCAGGACCACAGCCCTGCCGAAATCCTCCCTGCCTTGAGGTCCAGGACAGGGCCCCTAGTCCCACCCCACCCACCCACGGTTGAGCTTCCCGCCTTGAGCTTACTGGGGGCCGTGGGGGTCCCCCCAGCTGGCCCCAGGTGCTCTGACGAGGTTGCACTACTGTGCTCTGAGAAGCAGTGCAATGATATTGTCAAAGCATCTAGGACCAGCCTTGGGAACCCCTCCTTCCCCACACTACCAACCCCCTCCCCAGGCCGGGCCCCTTGGGCCTGCAGGCCCTCTCCCCGCCCCCCCTTCCCTGGCCTCACTCCCTTCTCCATGGAAACTTGAGATCCTGGCCAGGCCTGGGCCTCTAGGGTCAGAGGGCACCCTTCCCCCAAGGCAGAAGCCCCACCCCAGTGGGCCTGCATTCCAGGTCTCAGATCCTCACGGACCACCACCGGACCACCACCGGGAGAGGCGCTGGCAGGCCTGCCTGACACTCTTTCCCTGTTGCACTACTGTGGGCCACTGGGAAGCAGTGCAATGATGAAAGGGCATCGGTCAGGCCCAGCCCACCACCCATAGCGCCTGAAGGGAGGGAGTTTTGGGGCCTCACTCCACTTCCTAGCAGTTAGGAGCAGGTGCGGAACTGGGCTGGACCCTCCATCAGAGGATTAGGTGAGTGCAGAGCTGGGGGATCCTCCCATAAATTCTCCTTCTAGGTTATGGCTGGACAGGAGCAAGGGGCAGAGGCCCTGGATTCAGAAAAGCTCTGGTTTGAAGAAGATCTTTCCACACTAACTCCCTGGGTAAGACTGGGGACTCCAGGTTCGGTCAGGGCCTTGTGGAGAAATGGAGACCCACTGTGTTGCCTGGCTCAGACCCAGCTCAACTTTGAGCATGTGCAGGTGAACTACACCCAGCCCTCCTTGAGGGCTTGGGGAGGGTCAGACTCTGGAGAGAACATTCTCCTGGGTTCTTAGGAGCAGCACTATCTGGGGTGGGTGGGTGGACTTGGGCTATGAAGCCCACAGGTGATACCCATCAACCATGCCAGTTTGTTCTCTTACAGGGAGGTATGCTGCCCTGAGACTGCAGGAGGGACCAAGAGGTGCCTGGCATGCACATCCTAACAGCTACAATTAGGGGGATTGCCAAGGAGCCAGGCCCCAGGCGTGCCTGCAAGGCCACCTCCTCTATCAGGACCTGCCGCAATGCAAAAGGCTTTTTTATGTGCCCAGTGAGTCATTCAAGCCTGTCTCCTTTGAGAGGAGGCCTACGTTTCCAGATGGGCATTTGGGAGTACCTCTCACCCCTGGCTGAGCACATCAAGATGTCAGCTTCACCGCCACCCTGGGGGGTAGAAGACCGGGCATCCATGGCTGGAAGTGGCCATCCTTATTTCTGGGTAGATTCTGTGCCCACTGGCTGGAGACCCTCATACAGCTGTCTCTGGCCCTTGCTGGGGGATGCTTGTGAACTCAGGGCTTTGCTCATATGTTCCCTCCTATGGAAAGCCTTTCCTGGGCTCCACAGCATCCAATATCCCTCCAGCAGAGCCTGTTAGATTGAAATTTCTCATTGTGGCTGAAGTCCTCATTACACTGGGAGCCCTGAGGGCAGGGACAATGTCCCTTTTTATATCTCTCTTGGCAGTGCCTGGCACAGAGGAGGGGGCCAATACAACTTTAAAAAATACAAATAAGTACATATAGTGTGAAGTATTATTAGCATAACATGGTGGGGGGGATTAATTAGGGGTCTGTTTGACCCCTCAGAGGATTTGTGCTGTATATAAAGGCAAATACTATATATTTCAAAGTAAAGTCTTTTTTTTTTTTTTTAAGATTTTTATTTATTTGACAGAGACCCAGCTAGAGAGGGAACACAAGCAGGGGGAGTGGGAGAGAAGCACACAGCATCAGGAAGTAGAATGAAGATTTGAACCCATGTGTATCATATCTGTTTGCACCCCTAGGCTAAAATTTTTTTTCCTCCTTGATTGTTTCCATCTTGCTCTCTGACCTCAAAGCAGGAGGAAGTGAGGGCCTACGCTGGGAGAGGGTTGGTGGTTTGGCAGTGGGAGGTGAAAAATCTCTTTTGACTTCTCAGATACACTCCATGGATCTCAGGTTGATCGGGGTGAATGGGTGTGGAGGGCGACAGAGAGGAAGCAATCCAGGGTGGACCCCCTTATCAATGTGGCTGCGGTGGTTGGTGGTGACATCGCTGATCAAGTAGGAAGGGAGAAGAGAAGCAGGTTTGGGGTTGGGAGGGAAGAAGTATGCCAAACTGGATATGTTCAGCATGAGACGCCCAAGAAACGACCCCAGCCGAAACTTGGATGTGGTTCTGGAATTCAAGGGAGGTCTGAGCCTGAGACGCAGGTTAGAGTTAGTTAAGTCAGCTCTGAGTTGGGACCAAGAAGTGGGGTAAGATCGTCCCAGATGGTACCCTGAAGATGGGGCCTTCTGAAATGCATAAGGAGCAGCTGGAGATGCTCGTGAAGAGGAAACCGCGAGTACAGAGCAAAGGAGTGGTCATACAGGGGAAGAGAGAAGACAGAAGCTGAGGAGGGTTGGGTTTGATGCTGGAGAGTAAATCAGGAGAGGAAGAGTGAAGTCTGGGACTAGAGGAGTTAGGGACTGAGTGAAGCCCTTGGGGTGTTGTCTACAGACCGCGAGGAGGGAGGGCGAGCACAAGGAATGGGGAGGGGAGAGAGCTTTAAAGAAGTTTGAAGAGGGGCGCCTGGGTGGCTCAGTTGGTTAAGCGACTGCCTTGGGCTCAGGTCATGATCCTGGAGTCCCGGGATCGAGTTCCACATCGGGCTCCCTGCTCAGCAGGGAGTCTGCTTCTCCCTCTCATGCTCTCTCTCATTCTCTCTCTCGCAAATAAATAAAATCTTAAAAAAAAAAAAAAAGAAGAAGTTTGAAGAGTATGGCTGCTGACCATGTTCTCTGCGTGGTCATGGCCGGCTCCCCCATCAAGGCCTGCAACACGCTAGCGGGACGAGGCCTCCGCGGTGCGCCGCAGCGTTTGCCCCGTCGAAGGCTCCAGAGCGCATGCCCAGAGCGGTGGGCATTGTCACGTGCGGCCGCCTCGCGCGGATTGGCCCCCCGCCCGCGAGCTCCGGGGGGATTGGCTAGAGCAGTCGGGGCGGTGGCGGTGGCACGCCGAGGGAGGCTGCGTCGGCGCGGCGGCTGTGGGGCAGAGAGCAGGTGCGTCCTCGCGGTGCCCGCCCCGCAGCCCACGGCGACCCGGTCCCTGGCCCTCGGGACCTGCCCCTGTCCCCCGACCCGAGGCGGGTGGGGGTCGGCGCGCCTGGAGCCTCGGTGGCCCGACCCCGACGGCCGTTCCGCCCCCAGGCCGCCCAGGCCCGCCCGCAGCCGCTCAGGGATGGAGGTCCTGGACGAGTTCGACAGCGAGTTCCCCCAGAGTGTGACCTTCTGCCAGCTCATCTCCGAGGAGGACTTCGAGAGGCAGGCGGCCACCTACACGGAGCGCGCGCTGCGCCGCCTCTTCCGCAGCATCGACCGCAACCCCGCGCTGGCCGAGAGGGTGGTGCGCAAGGGCAAGCTGGCCGAGTACGAGGGGCGCGGGCTCCTCTCCTTCCTCTGGGTGCGAGCGGGCCGGCGGGGCTGCAACGGGGGAGGCGGGGTGGGGACCACGGGGGCGGGTGCTCACACGGCTCCAGCTCGCTGTCGTCTGGGGCGGGGCTGTGAGGATAGGAGATTGGGGGCGGGGTGGGGCGGGGGTTGGGTGCGGAGGGAGCCTTCGGGCCTAGCTGGAGCTGCAGAGTAGGGTTCGTCCAGAAGCCCCAGGCGGCCCAGCTTGGACAGTGCAGCCGGCGGGCGTCTCACCTGTCTGGCTTCCTCCTGCCTTGCCTGTCCCCTTGTCGTAGGCAAAGTTCTTCTGTGCGGTTCAGGGGGAGCTGAATTGTTGCAACAGCATGGGTGCCCTGGAGATGCACCAGCGCCTGGAGCAGCTGAAGAGGAGCATTCACCGCGTGCACCTCTACTCTCAGGGTGAGGCTCAGCCTCTGCCAGGCTCCAGTGCCCAGCAAACCTGACTCAGGTTCCCTTATCCCTGGTTCTGTGCTTGGCACTTTTTTTTTTTTTAAATTGGTGTTTATTTTTAAAGTATTATGAAAACGAACATATACAAAACTGGAGGCTGCAGTGAACACTCAGGTACCGGTCACCCTTCAGTTTCAGCAACTATCCCCATCTTGCCATGCTTGCTTCACTCTCTACTACCCCGTTCCCTTTTTCTGGAGCATTTTGGGGGGAAATCTCAGACATCATTGTATTCTTGGATCCTTTAGAATGCTGTTTTATATATTAAAAAAACATTTTGTAATCACAATGTTACCTAGATATTATTGACAACAATTTTTTTTAAGATTTATTTATGTATTTATTTGTTTGACAGAGCGCGCTCACAGAAGCACAGGGAGGGGCAGAGGGAGAGAGAGAAGCAGGCTCCCCACAGATCAGGGAGCCTGATGTGGGACTCGATCTCAGGACCCTGAGACCACCACCTGAGCCGAAGGCAGATGCTTAACCGACTGAGTCACCCAGGCGCCCGACGACAATTTTTTTTTTTTAAAGATTATTTATTTATTTATTGAGAGAGATAGTGATAGAGAGAGAGCATGAGAGGGGGAGAGTCAGAGGGAGAGGCAGACTCCCCGCTGAGCAGGGAGCCCGATGTGGGACTCGATCCCGGGACTCCAGGATCATGACCTGAGCCTAAGGCAGTCGCCTAAACAACTGAGCCATCCAGGCGCCCGTGACAACAATTTCTTAATGTTAGCTGATACTTGGTTTGGATGTTAGGTCCTTTGAGGTTCCTTTTCACTAGGATGGCCATATACTTCGAGTCCACACTGGCACACTTGTGAGAGTGAAATGGAAGGGGGCCACACTAGTGACCTCGTAGGGATGGCAAGTGAGGGATGGCCACGTCTGTTGAAGTCCCTTTGAGGTGGGATGCTCTCACCTTACTCCCCCATGCCATCACCTTGAAGAACTGTGATGTCCTTTGGGGCGTTGCACTCAATGGGTTTATATCTGTTGTTAGGGCCCCCTGGTGCCGTTTGTCTTGTCCCCCGCTCCCTGTATTTCTTGGATAGTTGCTCTAAAGCCTTATGTTAGATGTGGGTTCAGTTCTTTTGGTGCATTTGTCTTCAGTGATACCCTAGCTAGTGGTGGAGCAGCTTTCTTCATTGTATCAGGAGGCCTGGCTCACCTGGGGGGTCCCACTTTCCATGATGCTGAGTGTGAGTGTTCCACATCACCATTGCATCTGATGGACCCCCAGCATGTGTAGCTCTTACACAGCCTCCCAAGGTAGTGTCCATGCTATTAAACTCATTTTACAGAAGAGGACATAGAGGCCCAGGGAGGGAAGCCAACGATGTGACAACAGTGTCACGTAGTAAGTAGTAGAGTCTAGACTTGAACTCAGGTATGGGTTGCTCTAGAGCTCGGGCTCTTAGCCTCCAGGTCAGTGCTCCCTGGTGGTAGTGATTGTCATTCTAGATGAGCCCTTTTAATGGGCTGTATGAGGCACTTGTTCATACCCGCTTTGCTGGTGTCCAGTAGAAATAGCCAGACTCATCAAATATAGGAAGAAAACTAATGTGGAAAGAGGAGAGGGGGCAGGCCCCAGAGTCCTGCTACTCAAAGATTCTCTCCCTGAGCCCACTTCTGTAAGACCTCCTACAGAAGAGTTTCCTTACAGAGGAAAGGGCCTTTGCATACCCCCAGGATGGCCCTGGGGCTGGGTGTCGTTGGTGAACTCCCCGTCCAGGGCCTAGATACCCCAGGAAGGTGCTGGCTGACTTAGGAGCTTGGGGTAGGTGGCTGACTGACATGTCTGGGACAAGCCCAGCCCTCCTTGGTGGTGATACTCATGTTACTTCCCCTGAAATTCTGGCCTTGAAGTCAGACAGTTGGGGTATGGGTCCTTCCTGGGCCTCGTACACTCGGAGCTTCCCTTTCTCCTTGTAAGAGAGAGACAAAAATAGCCTTTCCTCGTGGGGTAGTTGTGGGGTCGGTGAGCTGGTACATGTTGGTGCCTGTCAGCCGTGGCTCCAGGCACTCTTATGTGGTGCCCTTTGGGGGAGGAACCTTGTGAAGAACCTGCACCATTGTTTGGCCTCGACGCTACCCTGTTCTGGCCATGGGGTAGGCACTCATTGGTCCCTTTTGTCACAGATGCCAAGAAGAAGAGAAGAAAGCCAAAGCCGAAGAAACCAGAACCCGTCCTCTTGCAAGACCACTCAACTTCCCCATGCCTGCCACCAGCCCTGCTGCCACCTCCACCGCTGCCGTCACCTGCCACCACCATGGCCTCCGTGGTGGCCCCATCACCCCCTGTCTACACCATGCCTCGGGTCTTTGGCTCCTTCCCTCCGCTGCCCAGCAAGTCGGTCAGTGAGCTCATCCCCCAGTCCGCATGGTCCCAGGAGCGGCAGCCCCTACCCCTCTGCTCAGAACCACCCCAGCGGCTTCCCCGGGCCCATGGCAGTGACTGTCAGAACTTTGTTTTTAAGCAGCAGACTGCTCTCTGGAGGCAAAGTCTTGGGTAGAATGTTGATGGATAAAGCAGATAAAAGGGGGTCTGCTCTGGTTGAAGGGTTGGAGGCACGGAGTTTCACCTGCTTGGCCTCAGCTGAGCAAGGCAGCTGCCAAAACATGGGGCAGAATCCTGGGGTGCCCAAAGGACAGGTGGAGAAGCATGGCCTGCCCCCCAACATCTCTAGCCCCACGCCTGCCCCGCTTCGTGGCTCGTGGTCTCCTTGCCTCTGCAGTGCCTTCCTAACCACATGCCTCTCCTGTCCCCTCCTTCTCCTGCACTCTCATGCCAGTCAGCCCCCAGTCCTCTCTCAGCTCCCAGCCCCCATCCCATCCCATCCCCGTCCCTAACACCAAGCTTGAGATGGGTGCTAAGGATGACCCTGATGTATTTGCTGAATGAGTGATAGTCACATAGTTTCCCTAGTTCTTGTGTAAGGTGTTTTTCTTCCCAGTGGGGCCCCCAGACTTGTCCTAAGATTTTCTTTGTTTCCTGCAGATGGAGAACTTGGAGGTTGCAAGGTCAGAAGTGAAATTGAACTGGCCTGGCCTGTCATCGAACCCAAAGAGGTGGAAGGAATTGATTCTAGGCTCAGGGCAAATGAAAAGAGAGCATTTTAGGGAGCACGTTGTGTGCCACGCTTGGTTCCCAATTTTTCCCCACCTTGTTGTCAATCCTCACCACAATCCTGAGGGGTGGTTATTCCCATTGTACAGGGATGGAGTCAAGGCTCAGAGGTCTGCTCCGTGCCCGGGAGTCCCTGTGGGAGGGCCTGCCGGGGAGGAGCCCAGAGCTGATGTTTCCCTCTCCCTCCTGTCTTGCAGACACATGGTTGATCTGACCCCCTTGGTCCTCAACCCCGGAGGCTTCCATTTCTCGTACCTGGCTGGAAACAGTGCACACAAGCTCCGTTGCCCTGGCTTCCCCTGGTAAGCACGCCTCTGGGCCTATCTGGGGTGGGACATCGTCCTGGCTTACCTGGCATGATGGCATCATGCCAGTGTGCACGAGGGCCAGAAAAATGTTCTGTATGATGGTCCTTCGCATTTCATGAAAGGACCCTAATGTAATCGGGTGCTGGAAAAGTTGCTCCCCCTTCCTAGTGTTTGTAAATGCTGAGAGTTGGAAACAAGCAGCTCAGAGACCCATTAGAAAGGGAACAATTCCATCAACTGTGGGTAGCCCTAAGGTTTATACACATGTGTTTTGCAAAGCAGGGATTTACTGAATAGGTGGTTTGTTTGCTTGTTTGTTTTAATCACCTGTTTTTGCCATTTATGGTGGTGTTATTTCCTATGTCATTCCATGGAGTGTTATTTCAAAGTATGTATTTAGACTGGCTACTTCATTGCATCAGATAATTTTTTTTAATAGCTTTTTTTTTTTTTTAAAGATTTTATTTATTTATTTGAGACAGAGAGAATGAGAGAGAGAGAGCACATGAGAGGGGGGAGGGTCAGAGGCAGAAGCAGGCTCCCTGCCGAGCAGGGAGCCTGATGCGGGACTCGATCCAGAGACTCCAGGATCATGACCTGAGCCGAAGGCAGTCGCCTAACCAACTGAGCCACCCAGGCGCCCTTTAATAGCTATTTTAAAAAAAATATTTATTTATTTGACAGAGAGAGAGACACAACGAGAGAGGGAACACAAGCAGGGGGAGTGGGAGAGGGAGAAGCAGGCTTCCCGCCGAGCCTGATGTGGGGCTCGATCCCAGGACCCTGGGATCATGACCCGAGCCGAAGGCGGACGCTTAATGACTGAGCCACCCAGGCGCCCCTAAATAGCTATTTTTTAGAGGAGTTTTAGATTCACAGCAAACTGAGAAAGTGCTGAGAGTTCCCATGTCCCCCTCCCCCCTACACAGGCACAGACTCCCCCACTATCAACATGCCCCACCTTACAGTTGGTGAACCTACATTGACACATCATTATCACCCAGAGTCCATATGTTTGGGCTCACTCTTGGCGTTGTACATTCTATGGGCTTGGACAAGTTTATAATGACAGGTATCCACTATTGTAGTGTCCTACAGAACAGTTTCATTGCCTTCAAAATCCTCTATGCTCCAGCTGTTCATCTATCCCTCTCCCCTAACACCCGACTACCACTGATCTTTTTACTGTGTCCATAATTTGACCTTTTCCAGGATGTTATATGCTTGGAATCCTACAGTATATAGCCATTCCAGATTGGCTTCTTTCACTTACGGTTCCTCCATGTTTTTTCATGGCTGGCTAGTTCCTTTTTAGCACTGAGTAACTGGGTATACTGTAGTTTATTTATCCATCCACCTACTGAAGGACATCTTGGTTGCTTCCAAGTTTTGGTAATTTTGAATAAAGCTGCTATATAAACATCTACATGCAGGTTTTTGTGGACATAAGTTTTCAACTCTCTTACCAAGAAGCATGATTGCTGGATTATATGGTGATAATATGTTTAGTTTTAAAGAAACTACCAAAGTGGTTGTACCATTATGTATTCCTACTACCAATGAGTGAGAATGTAAATGACTTCTTATGTGTAAGAAACCTACACAGTTCTGTAAAGATGATTCTAAATTTAGTTGATGGAAAGTATATTCACGAAGACACCCAAAGTGTAAGTGAACCTTTAAAAATGTTTTTGGCTTCCTTAGTAATGAAAGATGTACACGTTAAGGTTACTAAGATTTATGCTCTATACCTATCAAAAAGCCCCAAGTAAAGAGAATCCTGTGCTATCAAGGCTTTAGGAGGAGACTCATTTTAGCTGTGAAAATACTATAAATTGGCTTTGTCCTTTTAAAAATTCTCTTATTGAGATAATTTGCATAGCATCATATGAATTCACCCATTTAGTGTTCACTTTAGTGGCCTTTTATATATTCACATTTGTGCAACTATCACCACAGTCCAATTTTAGAAGAGAGTGAAAAGACAACCCATAGACAACCCACAAAAAAACCCATTCCAAAAAATGGGCACAGGACTTGAATAGACATTTCTTCAAAGAAGGCATACAAATGGCCAATAAACACAGGAAAAGATGCTCCCCGTCATTAGGCATCAGGGAAATGCAAATGAACACCACAGTGAAATACCACGTCACACCCACTAGGATGGCTCTCATCGTAGAGACAGACGATGACAAGTGTTGATGAGCATGTGGAGAAATTGGAACTCTAGTGTGTGGCCGGTGGGAATGTAAAATGGTGCAGCCATCATGGCAAAAAGGTTTGGTGGTTCCCCAAAATGTTAAACATAGGATTACCATATGACCTGGTAATTCTCCTCCCAGGCATATGGCTGAAAGAACTGAAGTAGAGACTCAAACAGATGCTTGCACGTGAATGTTCATAGCACCAGTTTCACAGTGGCCAAAAGGAGAAGACAACCCAAGTGTATCCAAGATGAACAAAATGTGACCTAGCCACGTAATAGAATGTTGAAACAAGTGAAAGAAGCCAGCACGAAAGGACAAATTATTGTATGGTTCCTGTTACATAGAATATCTAGAATAGGCAGAGTCCTAAAGACAAAGTAGATGAGAGGTTACCAGGAACTGGGAGAAGGGAGTGAGTTGCTTAATTGTACAGTTTGGGGTGATAAAAAAGTTCTGGAAATAGATAGCGGTGATGGTCACAGGATATTGTGAATGTATGTAATGCCACTGAATTGTACACATAGAAATGGTTAAAATGGTAAATGTTATGTATATTTTACTACAATTAAAAAAAAAAGAAAGAAACCCTAGCACCACTTAGCTGTCACCCCCAGGTCCTCCACCCCCAGCCCTAGGCAGCGATTAACTTACTTTCTCTGTGGATTTGTCTGTTCTGGACATTTCATATAAATGAAACCATACAATAACATGGTCTTTCGTGACTGCCTTCTTTCATTTAGCTTAATGTTTGCAAGGTTCATCCATGTCATAGCATGTGTTACTGCTGAATTTCCTGGCAGAATAATTTATTTTTATTTATTTATTTTTAAAGATTTTATTTATTTATTTTGGAGTGAGAGCGAGTGCACTCCTGTGAGTGGTGGTGGGTGGGGAGAGGGAGAAGGAGAGAGAATCTCAAGCAGACTCTGTATTTAGCACAGAGCCCAACGCAGGGCTCGATCTCACAACGCTGAGATCACGACCTGAGCCCAAACCAAGAGTCGGATGCTTAACTGACTGACCCACCCAGGCGCCTCCAGAATGATTTACTTTTTATTTTTTTTTTAAAGATTTTATTTTTATTTATTTGACAGAGAGAGGCACAGCGAGAGCAGGAACACAAGCAGGGGAAGCAGGAGAGGGAGAAGCAGGCTTCCTGCAGAGCAGGGAGCCCGATGTGGGACCCGATCCCAGGACCCTGGGATCATGACCTGAGCTGAAGGCAGACGCTTAACGACTGAGCCACCCAGGCGCCCTTATTTACTTTTTATTTTTAAAATTTTTAATTTAAATTTGGGTTAGTTAACATGAATTTCCTGTTTTTTAAATTTCTTTTTTTTTTTTAAGATTTTATTTATTTGACAGAGAGAGACACAGCGAGAGAGGGAACATAAGCAGGGGGAGTGGGAGAGGGAGAGCAGGTTTCCCGCTGAACAGGGAGCCCTATGCGGGGCTCGATCCCAGGACCCTGAGATCATGACCTGAGCCGAAGGCAGAAGCTTAACGACTGAGCCACCCAGGCGCCCCTTAAATTTCTTTTTTAAGACTTAAAATTTTTTAGAGCAGTTTTAGGTTCACAGCAAAAGTGATAGGAAAGTACAGAGAGTTCCCATACACCCCCTACCCCCCCACGTGCACAGCCTCCCTCATTATCAACATCCCCTCCAGAGTGATGCGTGTGTTCACAACTGATGAGCCTGCACTCATACATCCTAGTTGCCCAAAAGTCCATCGTTTACATCAGGGTTCCCTTTTGGTGCTGTACATTCTATGGGTTGACTTTCTTTTTATGGTTGAACGGTATTCCATTGTATGGATATATTGCATTTTCTCTATTCATGAGTCGATGGACATTTGGGCTGTTTCCATTTTTTTGGCTCTTGTGAATAATACTGTTAGGAACATTTGTGGCCAGGTATCTGTGAGGACATAGTTTTCAGTTTTCTTGGGTATACCCTTAAGAGTGGAATTGCTGGGTCATATGGTAAGTCTGTATCTTGAGGAACTGCCGAAGACACAAGTCCCTCATCAGACATAGGATCTGCAAACATTTCCCCCCACTGTGTGGGTGGTTTTCTCACTTTTTCAGTGGTGTCTTTTGAAGCACAAAAGTATAAGGTTAGTCCTTTTGAAAGGCAGTTTATCAGAACATCAGGAGCCATAGACGTTTTCAAATTCTTTGCTCTGGTTTTTTTTTTTTTTTTTTTTAAGATTTTATTTATTTATTTGAGAGAGAGAGAGCACAAGCAGGGGGAGCAGCAGAGGGAGAGGGAGAAGCAGGCTCCCCGCCTAGCAGAGAACCCGATTCGGGACTCCATCCCAGGACCCTGGGATCATGCCCTGAGCCTAAGGCAGACGCTTAACGACTGAGCCACCCAGGTGCCCCTAGGCATAGTTTTATAAGGGTGTGATTCAATTAGACAATGTCATTTCTTTTATCTTGCCTTTGTCACTTACCATGATGGCCATGGGGACTGGTCCACTTCTTGATGGTCTTTTGAAGCTGAGCTTCGTTGGCTGCATAATAAATATCCTGTGCATGTAGGGCTATCATTTAACTCCACACACATGAGGTGCTTCTAGTTGTCTTCTCTACGAGTATAGTTGGTGCTGGGATTAAAGTCTTTATGTGCGAAGCTGTTCCTGAACTTCAGATGAATTTCCTGAAGCGGAATTATAAGGGAAATGGTCTGAACAGTTTTCAAAACGACTCTTTTTTCAGATTCTAAAAAATATGTATTTACTGTAGATAATTTGAAAACCGCACACAAAGGAGAGGAAAAGCCATACCAGATCACTCTTATGCCCACTGCCAGAAATAACCAGCACTAGCATATATTTGTCTTTTCCCTGTGGAAACACGTCTATACACATATGGTAGTCTGTCACCTAACTGGGAGTGTCCCGTTAGGCAGCTTTGTAGCCAGCTCTGGAATGCGTTTCTCCTCGGGTCTTTAGAAATATACTTAAGTTCACCAATAATAATAGATGCAAAATGCTCCCTTGTATGGATGGAATATTTCCTCAACCATTCTTGCTCGTTGAAACATTGCACTGATGGGGACAATTTTAGGCTCTTGTTACGTATTGCTTTCTGAGTGAGCTGTGTTCTCATGATGCTATCATCAAAAGTGGGTTATTTTTCATTGGCTTTAAAAAGTTTACAAAAGCAGGACATGTTCTATGGGAAAAAGTTCACAATAGAGAAATGAATACGTGTAATATAAGAGGCCCCTGCTTCTAGGAGTCCCACTGCTAAGAGTTTCACGTGTACCCTTCTAACACACACACAAATACACTGGTTAATTCTGTAACCAAAGCAGGATTATATATTGCATGTACTTCCCAGCAGCTTGCTGTTTTCCACTACTGTGCCATTGGGGCATCTTTATTTGCTGGGATATACAGACCTACCTCAGCCCTTCAACAGCTGCAGAACCGCCTGCCACATGGCGCCTGTGGTTCCTTTAGCCATTCCCTGAGGAGCGTCTAGGTTGTTTCCAGGTCTTCACAATCACAAACATTGCTGCAGTGAACAGCCTGGAACAACCATCTATGGAAGAGAGTTCTGGAAGTAGAAATGTATTGCAAGCCATCCCACAGCCTGAAGCGTTGTCATGTGTACTTCTGGCGGCTCTTTGTGCCAGTATCCCACCTCACGGACGTGTCTTGGCTGTCTCCTGCACAGGACCTCGGCTTGTAGTGGTCCCCCCAATGCTGAGGAGACACCACTCCCTCCTGTGAAGGCCTCCATCTTCACCCCGCCTGTCTTGCTCAAGTTCCAGCCTGTGCCAAGACCCAAAGATGACTCTGAGAACGACCCTAGCAGCACAGAGCCTGAGCCCCACAAGAGGGGCCCATAACCTCTCCCCTACAGAAGGTGGCTAAAGGAATGAATAAAGTTCCCGCGGAGGTGCCTTCTTTGCGCTGGGCTCCCTAGAGGCTGTACAATCCCATGGGCTTCCTCCAGTCGAAAGAGGTGTTCAGGCTAGTGCAAGCCTGAGTTCCCCCTCAGCCTGAGCCTGCATACAGTAATTGGTCAGGTCAGCGCTACTGTGAAGTCCCCTCGCTTGCACTCTAACATGGGAATTCAGCCATGGTACTTTTTTTTTTTTTTTTTAAAGATTTATTTGAGAGAGAGACAGAGAGCGAGAGAGAGCATGAGTAGGGAGGAGAGGGAGAAGCAGGCTCCCCGCTGAGCAGGGAGCCCTATGCGGGGCTCGATCCCAGGACCCTGGGATTATGACCTGAGCCGAAGGCAGCCGCTCAACCAACTGAGCCACCCAGGTGCCCCAGCCACGGCGGTGTGAAAGAGAA
This sequence comes from Leptonychotes weddellii, assembly GCF_054177405.1. NCBI lineage: Eukaryota > Metazoa > Chordata > Mammalia > Carnivora > Phocidae > Leptonychotes > Leptonychotes weddellii. Next base: position 58,013,713 of record NC_138381.1, read on the forward strand.
ATGAGTGATGAGACAGTGCTGCCCTTCCCTACAGTGTCTGTGGCCCCTTTAGGCCTCACTTGACCCCACTGAGTTGCAAGTCTACCATTTTTTCCTGCACTTGGCCCCTAAACTCAAGCCTTATCCTGGTGTGGGTTTAGAAACAGTGATCTGTTCCCACCCTGAAGGAAAACAAGCTGGTGTATTAGTTTCCAACTTGGCACCTCCCTAAGGAGTTTCAGAGACCGTGACTCCTCTCACACACCAACCTGAGAATCAAACCTGCATGTGAGTTGTGAGTCCTCACAAAATACTTGGGGACTGCTGGACATTAGCAGATATTCATTGAACCCTTGTGTATGCCTCACACCTTGCTTGGGACTGGAGATAATAAACCAAGTGGTTGGGGTCCCTGCTCTTAAGGAGCTCACATCCTATCCTCATGTGTGTGTGTGTAACCAGTGCATAGATCTAATTAACAGGGTTATAAGTTGTGGTAAGTCCTGTGGGAGCTGAGTTGGGCATGTATGTGGTGGGCTGTCAGGGAAGGCGTCTCTGAGGAGATGACCTTTATATTGAAACCTAGAAAATTAGAAGGAGGCAGCCACGAAATGAGAAAGGACAAGGACAACTGGCTTTGGGTGATTGGCTAGTGGTACAGTTGACTAGTAGGGGTACAGGGGGGATGGAGAATTCTGTTTTGACCAGACATGTTAAATTTGAGATCAGTGGTACCTAAGTAGAGGTCAGGAATCTGGAGTGTTGGCCGTTTAATGATGAGAATCAAGGGATACAAGTGGTATTTAAAGCCACGAGCCTGGGTGTAGAGCCTGGGTGTAGACGGAGGCCCAGGGCTTAGGCTGGGGCACAGGAAGATAGTGATCTGGTCGAGGGAAGAGTCCTTAAGAAAGGGGAACAGATGAGTGAGGGCTTTGGACTTTCGGGCTTAATGGCCACTTGCCCCTAATTCGCCCAGGAGAGGGGCCTGGAGACGGTGAGGACTGAATGGGAGGAGAACGGGCATACAGCGAATGTGGACGTGGCTTTGGAGGCGTCTGCCGCGGAAGGAAACAGATGCTGGTGGGACTTGCGGTGCCCCGCAGACTTTTTTTTTTTTTAAAGATTTTATTTATTTATTTGAGAGAGAGCACATGAGAGGGGGGAGGGTCAGGGAGAAGCAGACTCCCTGCCGAGCAGGGAGCCCGATGCAGGACTCGATCCCGGGACTCCAGGATCATGACCTGAGCCGAAGGCAGGCAGTCGCTTAACCAACTGAGCCACCCAGGCGCCCTGCCCCGCAGACTTTTTTTTAAAGATCCAGGTGAAACCAGGGCGGGCTTGAGCAGGGACGGCACATAGCCAGGGCTGGATTGGTATGCGAAAGGTCCAGAGAGAGCATCCCCCACCCGCCCGGGAAAGTGGGGCTTCGAGGCAGAGGCCTCTCGGCCCACCAGCACCTAAGCCCTACCGCGAGCTCCGCCCAGGCACCCTAGGACCAGGCTGTACCTGCTGGGCATGCGCACTTGGCACCAGGCGCCACCGTTCCCTCGCGCCCCTCGCCCACTTCCGGGGCGGGTCCGCGAGACCCGGAAGTAATTAGGGAGCTGGGCCCGGAAGTCGGGATCTGGATTGTTTGCCGTCGTTTCTCCGCGCTCGTTGGTCCTGGCACTGCCAGCGCAGCCGCAGCCGCAGCCGCCGCCGCCATGGGGAAGCGACAGCATCAGAAGGACAAGATGTAAGTTGAGCCGCAGCCGGGAGGGGAGCCCCGCTCGGCTCGGTGCCCGCCTGTCCCGCACTCCGCGCCGACCCCTTCCCTCTCTCAGAGCTGGTTCCCAGAGCCACTCTCAAATGCCGCTTCGTCCCAGAAGCCTCTGACCCCTTCCCCAGGCGGAGAATTACCCCCCACCCCATACCCCGGCGCCTAGGTCTCCCGGGCTCCCGGTTCTAACGCACCGTAGGTGTCCTCATCCGAGCGTGGCCCACCCATCACCTCGGCGCTGGGCGAGCACGGGCCCCTGCACTCTTGAGTTCTGCTCCTGAATCAGCCCCTTCCTGTCCTGCGCCTCCAGTCTCCCTGCGTGCTGGTTCGTCGGGCTGCACTCATGCTCCGAGTTTTGCAGTTTAAAACAAATTAGTCTTGCCCCGTGCTCCCCTCCAGCTGCCACTGTGGTTTGTTGTTGTTTTTCTAACAAGACGTGAAACACTTGCACCTGCTTGCTGTGTTCTGCTGTCTCTTGAAACCAATCCAGGCAGGCTTTACTCTGCAGCACTACTCTTGTCAGGATCCCAGTAACTTCTCTGTTGCTAAGTCTAGTAGTCAGTTCACAATTCTCATTTTGTTGGGCTTCTCAACAGCATATGACACAGCTGACCATCTCGCTCCTTCTGAAGCCCTTCTTTAGCATGTGGGACACCATATGGTCTTGGTTTTATGTCTGCCTCAGTGGCCTCTCTATTCTCAGTCTCCTTTGCTGGATCCTCCTCCCTCTCTCCCAGACTTCATACATCCATGTTCTCCACGTTTTTTCTCCCTTTACCTTCTTCTTTGTAGTCTTCTCTCTTAAAATAGTCAGCTGCTTACTCAACATCTCCAGTTGGAGGTCTGATAGACATCTCAAATTTAATATGCTCCCCCCTCATTTCCCCCCTCTCAGTGGTCACACCGCTATTTAGTTTCTTAGGTCAGAAGTCTGGGAGTTAGCCTTGGTGCCTCTCTCCTGCGGCTCTCTCCTCCCCCTGTTCATCGGTAAATCTTTGTGGTTCTTCCAGGAACCACTTCTCACTCATCCACCAACCCTCCCATAGGTGGAGTTTATGTCCACTCCTCCTTGAACCTTTGTAGTTGCCTCCTGATTGGTTTTCTGCTGCCTCTCTTGCTTGTCCCTCTCTACACAGGCGCCAGAGTGATGCTTTGAGGACTTCTGTTAGATCATGCCAGGGCCCTACTCATAACCCTCCAGCAGCTTTCCATACTGCTTAAAGCTGATCCACAGCTCTTACCCAGCTTCTGGGTAAGACCTTCTTCATCTGCTGCCCCATGCCCGTGTGCACACTCTTCTTCAGCGACTTCACCCTTTTCTGAAAACACAACAACTGTTCCTGTCTCAGGGCTTTTATATGTGATAAGCCTGCTTGGTCCCTCTGCCTGAAAAGTTCTTCCCCGAGATCTTCCCATGGCTAGCTCCTTTGCATCATCAAGACTTCTGTTAAGTTTTGTTCATTTTCTTCAGAGGAAAGCAGGATTGTTTGTATTTGCTTATTAATTTGTGTATCCCTGTGTTCTGTTGTATTTACCACTATGGGTCTGACACAAAGTAGGTGTTTAATAAGCATTTGCTGAATGAGTGAAACGATTCAGTCATCACTTACTTCCAGAGACTGTCCTATTTATAAAGGGGGGTGGTAGTAATATTCTCTTTCTCTTCTTCAGGTACATTACCTGTGCCGAATACACTCACTTCTATGGTGGCAAGAAACCAGGTAAGGCATGAAATCCTTCTGTTTCCCTTGGTGTGGATGTATGTGTGTGTGTGTGTGTGGGGGGGGTGTAATTAAGGAATGATGTCTTCACTATACAATGAGACTGTAAAAATTAATAATGAACAAGAACACAGAGGGGCGCCTGGGTGGCTCAGTCGTTAAGTGTCTGCCTTCAGCTCAGGTCATGATCCCAGGGTTCTGGGATCGAGCCCCACATCGGGCTCCCTGCTCCGCAGGGGGCCTGCTTCTCCCTCTCCCATTCCCCCTGCTTGTGTTCCCTCTCTCGCTGTATCTCTGTCAAATAAAATCTTTAAAAAAAAAAAAGAACACAAAGTGTAGCAGACGGATAGGTTGAGAACACAGATAATTCACAAAAGAGAAAATACACTAAACACATGAGAAATGTTTAATCTTGGTGGTGATATTTTTTTTGTGTGTGAGAGCACGTGTGAGAGCAAAAACAGGCTTGGGGAGGGACAGAGAGAGAGAGAGAGTCTCAAGCAGGCTCCATACTGAGCACGGAGCAGACGTGGGTGGGGCTTGATTTCACGACCCTGAGACCATGACCTGAGCTGAAATCAAGAGTCAGACGCTTAACTGACGGCGCCATCCAGGTGCCCCAGTGGTGATACTTTTTGACATAGATTAAAATAACATTCTTTTTTCTGTCAAGTTAATAAAGAATAAAAAGAATGATAATACCCAGATCTATCAAGGCTGCAGTAAAAAGAGCACGTTCTCATTAATTGCTGTTGGGGATAAAACCAGCACAGCTGTCTTGGAAAGCCAAGCCAGACCCCACAGCAAAGGTGTTAGGGTTGTGGGAGAAACCCAACCGCAGTGGCTTAAGCAAGTATGTGCTTTTTCCTCTAAGTGTGTTCTTGATGTACTCCATGTGTTCTACTTATTGAAAGGTTTTTTAACCTACACTAGTTTTTGCAGTAGGTAGTTTACATGAACCTTTTCTTAACGTGGGATTGAATTATTGGTAAGAACACATCCATGAGGTTATTCACAGAATAAACTTTCTTTTATTTTCATCTTAAACAGATATTCCACAAGCAAATTTTCGTCGTTTACCTTTTGATCACTGCAGGTAAGAGTTTCGAGTGTTAATCTGTCCCTCCTAGTTGTTTTCTGATACTCATTATTTGACAGTGAATCTGATCCTTGGAGATGCAGATGTGGGTTCTGTCTGTGTTCCCCTACCTAGATCTTCCTTGAATTGAGAAAAGGTGACCTAACAGTGATAAGAACTAATACTTACTTTCTGTTCATTCTGTGTCTGTATGTTTATGCATTGTTTCTTTTAGCTTCTTTTTTAGCTTCCAAGGTGAGTAGACTCTGTCATTAAGCCTATTTTACACTTGAGAGGATCAGTGTTTAAAAGTGGGAAGTCCCTCACCCCGGTGTCACATCTAGAAAGTGATGCCATCGAGGCTTGAACCCTGTGGACTGACTCCGGGCCCATGTCTTTCATGCTTTACTTTTAGTCCAGAGTCTAGGTAGTAACAGCATCAGTAATAGTCATGATACTGTGAACCCCTTCCCCCCCACCGGGAACACAGGTTACTGGTGGGGATGGGGAGAGACCCAGCTGTAGAGACACTCAGAGGCTTCTTCCTACCATGGTTGGTATGTGTATGAACAGAAGGTGGGTCTGCTGGAGAAGTGGGGCTAGCATTAATGAACCCCAAGATATTGGGGGTTTGGGGATGGTCCATTTGGGCCTGAGTTTCCCCAAGCTCAAGCTGTGATCATCCCTGCTCTGGACACATGCATCGTGTGTGTGTGTCCCATTGGTTTCTGATTCTGTAGGTCACGATGAGCCTTGAGAACTGACAGCGCTCCTAGTGTTCTCCGCCAGACACCACAGGGCAGGAAGGGCCAGGGATGCAGCCACTCGGTCTGCCCCTGGAGGTTCCCTCGGAGCACTGAGTGAGGGCTTTCCCTGCTCCTGGCACTTGCTCAGGGAGGGTCAACAAGTGAGACCCAGGCATCATTGGCTGGATTTCTCCCCACCAAGTTTTGTCATCAGCCTCATGGGAATCTGTTCTCATTCAGAGTGTGTATGAATGGATTTTATGGAAATACTTTCATCCTTGGTTCCTAGTTCCTCCAAGAGGTCTCTAAACTGTGTTTCACCCACTTTTTAACTACCTTGGGTTCTGGGTAAAAATGTGCTTTGAGAATATGCCCTTCAAGACCCATTTGGGAGAAGATGCATGTACGGTGTGTTGCCATTTGGAGCTTGCTTTGGTGTTGGGTCCTGTTTTCATCAGTCCCCAGCAGGATCACCACTGGGTTAGAGTAGTAGGTTGGGCCAGAGAGGGAGGGCTTTCTGGAGCAGCATCTGGGGAGGTGACCCTGTCACTACCAGGCTGTCCAGGTCCGGGGGACTGACCTGTGCTGACCAAACTTAGAGATGACCGATTTACAAATAAGCCAGGTCAGCCAGGGCTCTTGATGGCTAGCGATGGAAACCCCGTGAAAGGCAAAAGGGTACTGGCTCAAGCAAGGTCACCATGTACAGTCTCCCTTCATCTATATGTTCTGCTTTTCCCAAGTAGACGCTCCACGAGGTGGTAAATGGCTTGTGGCAGTCTGGGTCTCTGCAGACCCATCTACCCCCATATCCATGTATTAGAACTTACCCAGGGCTCCTAGGGCACTTGCCTGAGTCATGTGCCTACCCCTTGGACATGTGGGGGGAATTGTGTGCACACTCTAAGCAGGAGCAAGCAGGGCACCCCCAGACCAGGATAGGTCCACCAGAGTCTCTTGGGATGAGAGAGGGCAGCTCTCAGTAGAAGAGTATGGCCTGCATGCCATGTGAGGTTTTAGGGAGTGAATTCCAGTCCTGCTGCCCCAAGGCTACTCTCAGGAACCTCTTTTGGGCTCGAACATGATGACACATGTCAGGTGACACGGCAGAGAGAGTGGGGAGAACTCGGCTGCTATCCCCCCAAGGCCCCCTCAGCACCTCCTGGGACCCTTGCCTTGTATTGATTGGTGTGTGCAGGGAGCTTCTGAGGGGCGGGGATGTGGGGGTCACCTCTGTACTGGCCCCTGGCCCCGGCTGGGCAGAGGAGCCCCGGAATTGTTGGAGGGAAGCAGGGAGGAACAAAGGGAGAAGTCACGGGAGCCACTGCGTGACCCGGAGTGACTCTGTCCTTTCTCAGTCTCTCTCTGCAGCCCTTCGTCTACCCAGTCTGCACCCCTGAAGGCGTCGTCTTTGACTTGCTGTGAGTTTTCCCTTGACTTTAGAGCTAACAAAAGGGGTGAGACTGTGGACACCCACTCAGGAAGGGGGTATGGGACCAGCTGGAGGGGTTGTGGCTTCAGGTAGTGCCAAGCCAGGCCGCACACTGGGGTCTTGGCAGCCTCGGGAGCATTGGGTGGCCTCTTGGGGACCCAGGAGAGACTTCCAGAGCCTCGGGGATGAGGCCGCAGTGTTGGTGTGACCCCTGGCCAGGCAGCCTTGCTGGCAGGCGCTACTGTCCCTGCCTGGGGTGGCATTGACCTTTCCCCGCGCATGGGGGAGCCTAGGGTTCTAATTGGCCTACCTATACCTGTTTTGGATGTTAATGAAATTGAGTACTTTTCACTTTATGAAAGCAGAGTCATAATTTAGGTACATACTTTCCCAGTGCTGTGTTTTGAAGCATGATGCTCAGTTTTATGTTCCAACATAAACCAGCTTCTGTAACTTTTTCATGCTTCAATCTCTTTTTAGAGAATGTGGAAAATACTTCAAAATAAAAGGAAAAATTTATCATAATCACACTATCCAGGATGACTACTGTCAACATTTATACTCCTCTTTTTCTGTGAGTTTATTTATGGTGCATGGTTGAGATAATACTGCAAAGATAGTTCCTTTTTTTTTTTTTTTTAAAGATTTTATTTATTTATTTGACAGAGAGAGACACAGTGAGAGAGGGAACACAAGCGGGGGAGTGGGAGAGAGAGAAGCGGGCTTCCTGCAGCCCGACGTGGGGCTCGATCCCAGGACCCTGGGATCACGACCTGAGCCGAAGGCAGATGCTTAACGACTGAGCCACCCAGGCGCCCCACGCGAAGATAGTTCTGAATCCATTTTTCACTCAGTTGTGTCGTTCAGAATTCTCTGGAAGCCTGACTTTCGATGCTGGCCCAGTATCTCGCTGTATGGACGTATCAACATTTACATGTATCTTTTCTCGCTGGTTTTGTTGTTTATCCGTAACCACAATAAAAACACTAGGTGTGTTTTTATTGAAACGTATCCAGAAACACTCCTCACTTCCTTGGTCAAGGCAAGGTGCTAGCAGAAGTGAAGCGGAGCGAAGCCCATTTGCAGCTCTCACCCGGACGGGGCCCTCCTGGTTGGTGGCCTTGCCACCGGGCTGCACCTGTCCACCTGGCCGACATTCTCTCCTCTCTTCCCTTCAGTAACATCGTCCCTTGGCTTAAGAAGTATGGGACCAACCCCAGCAATGGAGAGGTAGGTGGCCGGGCAGGAGTTTAAGTGATGCCGAGTGAACGCTATCCTCGCGTCTGTCCTTTGGGTCTGTGGTTTTCGCGTACACACAAGCGCGGTAGAGGACCGTTCACGGGGCACTGTGAATGGGACTGTCCTCCCCTCCCTTCCTCACACTGTTCCTTTCTGGAAATGTTCCCTCACGTACACACTTTTGTACAGGTGTACGTCTTCTTTCCTTGGGCCATGGATGCAGTCACACGCGCAAACGCCTCTGTACCTTGCTTTCACACCCCTTGGAGTGTTGGAGATCTGAACACCCATGCGTCGAACCCTGCTGTGTCCTGTGGTGGCTGCATGCGTCTTCCTGGGGGGCTGCCGCAGCGTGTTTGAAGTCACCCGCTGTTACGGCGGACAGGGACTACCCTTGTGCACGTTTCTCTGGACACATATACGAGTGTCCTCCCAGGACTGCTGGGTCACAGGGTGGGTGCATTTTCTGTTTTGGTAGCTACTGGCAAATTGTCCTCCAGGGAAGTTGCAAACGCTTGTTCCCCTTTCCCCCAACGGGTATCATCAGGTTTTAGACGTTTTCCTTGCCTCGCCTCAGTATGAAAGCGTTAATTTTTTTTAAGATTCTATTTTTAAGTAATCTCTGCACCCAACACGGGTTGGGTGCAGAGCCAAGTTCCAGCTTAGTCGCCTTTTCTGCCCCCCCCGCCTTGCCTCCATCATAAACCCGTGGGGCTGCTACGTTTCCCACTTTCCTGTGGTCCCTTTACTTCTCGGAGCCCTCGCGTTCCCTCACACTGCAGGCCCATTTCTTCAGTTCCTCAGTTGCAGCCACTTATTCAGCGAGGTGTGAGCCTGTGCTGTGTGCAGGGCCTGTGAGCTGTTGGCTGTGGGAGGCGGAGGCGGTCACCGGCAGGGAGCTGGCGGGGGGGTGGTCTTGGGGAGCGTCTGTGGAGCAGTGCCATCGAAGCTGAGACCGGGGTTGGGTGGGGGGAGATGGTGGTAGATAGAGGCCACGTCACGGGGGCCTTGAAGGCCCTGGGGGAGCTCAGGTTTGTTTTGGGGGTGCTGGAACCGGGCAGGGTTTCGGGCAGAAGCGTGTCAAGATCGGGACTGTGTTTTAAAGGCTCGCCTTGGCTGCGGTGTGGGAAACGGGACTATAGGGAGGCAAGGGTGGAAGGTGGGAGAGCAGCCAGGGAGCTATGCACTTGTCTGCGTGAGAGGTGCTGTGCAAACTTGCACCAGGAAGAAGGCTGAGGAGGTGGCACAGAGAGGCCGGACCCACCATTGCTGTTACAAATGGACCTGTGTGCCTTGCGGGGCCATCACATCAGGGTCTGTGTTTCCCCGGGGCCGGGGAGAGCCCAGTAGGGGCCTTTTAGTGCAGTCCCATCTTCGGAGGACTGGATCAGTTAGCATGTCCTATGCCAGGGATGCCAGGGACGGACGGGTGGAACCAGGTGATCTAGCCTGTGCTTGGCGTTCTGGGCCAGTGGGGCTTCAGCAGGAAGGCGGACCCCTCAGAAGCAGAGCCCCGAGCGGCAGGAGGGATTTGGGTGCACGAGTAGGGGCAGGCAGTTGGGGTGGAGGTGGAATGAGGAGGGCCAGCAGGGAGGGTGGGCACTTCTGTGGGACCTTGGAGGACAGTCGGCTCCAGGGTGTCTGGGGAGGTGCGTGAGGCTGAGAGGTTAACCTGATGAAATATGGAGGCGGCCGGTTCTGGCACCGTGGAGCTGAGAGCCGGCCGGAGCCAGGGCCTTGGAGCCGTGTCTGCTAGGATAAGGCCCTGTCCTGATGGGGAAGGCAGCAGGCTGCGTGAGGCCAGGTCAGTTCTGTGACGGAGACCATGGAGGCCGTGCAGGGTGGAGGCCGCCGTCAGGGAGGCCCAGGAGGACCTGGGCTCTGTGAGGCTTGACGGGGAGGCAGTGAGGGCCAAGCCGTGTGAACCGTGTCCCGGTTGCCAGCGTAGGTAGGACAGGTGAAATGTCACTGGTCCTTTACTTAGCCGAGGTCTTGTTACCTGATTCCTGGAGGCCCTTCTGTGCTGTCTGGACTCCGCTGGCCCCTGTGACAGAGTGTAGGGTGCTGTGGGCCCCTCGCGTCAGGTGGGTGACTCATCAGTGGTCCCTCCCTGCCCTTGGAAGAAAGGGGGCTAGACTGGGGGTGCGCGTTCTGGGCCTGGCCACCAGAAAAAGCCTGTGGGCTTTTTTCTCAGACGGTTGAGGTGATGCTTGCAGCCTGGCCTCCCTAAGGAGAGTGCTGTCCTTCGGGTGTCTGCTGTGTCCTTCTCAGTTTTGGTCATTTGGAAGCGTGACTGGCAGTGTTCCTGTGAGGCCTTCTGCTGGGAGCCACTGTGGGCTTCCGGGGGCTTCCTGTGGGGTCCGTGCTGCCTGCCTGTGCCCCGTGATTGGCTTGTGTTCAGGGTCCGTTGCCTTCCCTGATGCGAATGCCACGCCGGCCTCAGTGGAACAGCCGGGGTCAGGCTGAGGGTCTGCACTCTGTGCTCCCAGGGGTGGCTTTCTGGCCCCACTGTGCCCCTGGACTCCCTCATGTCTTCCTGTCCATGCTTGTCCTCACGGCCTCGGTCTCCTTCCCCGTGGATATTGTCATTCGGTTGCCTCTGGGCGCTTTTTGTTGCTTTGGGCATTTTGCTTCACGGGTGCTCTGCAGGGCCCCAAAACCTCGGCCTCTGGCCAGGCCCAATATGGCAGCTAACCAAGGGCTGGCTTGGCCCATGTCACTTCTCGGGGACCCAGGCGGAGCATGTTATGTGCAGGGTCATGCACCCAGGCCGCCTGGGCCTGAAGGAGGAGGGCTATCTGATGGAAGCAGCCTCGGAGCGAGGACCCTGTTGTCTGCCCTGAGTTGAATGCTCACCTGCACTGGGCCGGGGAGGGGAGGGCGAGGACACGGGCCCGGCCCTGGGATGCCCACCAGCGTTTCCTCTGTGCCTCGCTCGGGTAGGCAGAGCCGGGCCTGCACCAGAGTGGCCAGGGGCCACCAGGATGTGGGCCCTCAGTCAGGTGCTCCTGGGCACGCAGTCTTGCCTCCCCCTATTGGGGTCTCTCCGCGGCCCCCTTCACTTGCTCCAACCCAGGCCCCCGACTCCAGGGCAGCTTTTTTCCTCTGGCTGCCTGGACTTTGTTTTATTGTAAGGTTTGCCATAGAAGAGGTAAACCGCAGACAGTGCAGGAACTGTGAAAAATAGAGGACCCATCACTCAGCATGTGGGGGTGTTGATTCCTTCCCCTCTACTTTTTTTTTTTAATTTTTTTGTTGTTATGTTAATCCCCATACATTACATCATTGGCTTTAGATGTGGTGTTCCATGATTCATTGTTTGTGCATAACACCCAGTGCTCCATGCAGAATGTGCCCTCCTCAATACCCATCACCAGGCTAACCCATCCTCCCCCCCCCCATTTTTTAATGTTCTGTCTTTCTTAAATAGTCCTACAGCAGAACAGTAGGCGCACGCCTGTGTGCCCCGCAGCCAGATGAAGAAATACGTTCATTTTTAACTTCAGAAGTAGTCAGTGCATCAGGGCTCACAATAAAAACGTGTCAACATTTGAGAAGTATAAAACACACCTCCACCCTCAGCCTCTAGGTGGGGGTCGCCCCTGTGAGCGGGTCAGGGTGCCGCTCAGAGGCTGGGGGTTCCGTGGGGCGGCCCCTGCGGCTTTACCTCTTGCCTGCAGCTGTGAAGGCTTGCGTGGTCAGAGACTTTGCCCATCTCTCTGCTTCACCCAGCCTCATAGGCTCCGCGTTTCTTCACATCAGCCACTTACTTGTTATTACTAATTATTAATTCTTCTTCTTGCAGAAACTGGACGGGAGGTCCCTGATCAAGCTGAACTTTGCAAAGAACAAGGAAGGTGAGTGATCCCTTTTACAGCCAATTCAGAGACTGTGCCACAGACCCCAATGCCCCTGCTTCTCACCAAGTTCTCTGCAGAATCCATCATTCCTTTCTGATCAAGCTGGACACTTAATTTTTCAAATATGTAGGGGCGCCTTGGGCTGACTGAGTCAGTGGAGCACGCAACTCTTGATCTCAGGGATGTGAGTTCAAGCCCCACATTGGCAGTAAAGATTACTTAAAATAATAAAATGGTTAAAGTGGCAAAGGTTATGTGTACTTTACCCCAATTAAAAAAAAGATGTAACATAATTTCTCCTTAAAGGTCCAGGTAGTTTAAAGCTGGGGATGGGGTGGGGGATGAAATGTTGAGTTTGGGCACTTCTTCCCATGAGGGCAGTGGGGCCGTGAGGGTTGCTGATGGCCTTTGTGCATACAGTTGGGCCCTGTGGGCATGGACCCTGTCTAGCTGCGACCCTGGTCTGCTCATTGCTGGGGGCAGGAGCTGCTCAGAGGCCCAGGGCAGGTGGGTGTGGGGGTGTGATGGATTTGCCGGGTTCTTCGGCTGGGCTTCTCCTCACCACTGCTTGTGAAGCCCATCCCAGCCCAGGGATCTTGCTTTGTAGTCCTCCACACCCTCCGCTGGTCTTGTCAGATACCAGAGCTGAGGTGACCCTCGCAGGCACCGACCTTGCTCTTGGCTCTTTGTGGGTCTGGCACAGTTCTCTCAGCCCGTGTAGATGCCGCGGTTGAGGTTGTCTGCGCTCCCGGCAAGATGCTGAGGCACCTGACGCTGGGGCCCGACACGCCTGTCTCGCCCCAGAGCTGGTGCCGGCTCACTGTAAATGAGGGAGTGGCCTCGACAAAACAGAAGCACAGCGCTTTGTGGACGGTCTTGGAGGTCAGGGAGCTCCACGCTGGTAGCCAAGCACTGTAGACCCCCCGCTCTGAGATCGGCTAACTCAGAGGCCCACAGTGTGTCTCTCATTTAGCACATATTTATTGAGTGCCTGCCATGTGCAGAGAGCAAAACAGGCCACATCCCTCCTGGAATAAAAGGAGCTTACGTTATGGTGAGGGAGGAAACTGGAAAACAGCTCCCCATAGCGTGTCAGATGCTGCTGCTTCCAGCAACCGAAGATAAGGAGCGGGGAGGAGAGAGTCATAGCAAGACACGCTGACGGGGTTTGCGTGGGAATCCGATGAGAGAGGAGGCATAAGGGGATGTGGGGGAAAGCATTCCAGGCAGAGGGCACAGCCAGTGCAAAGGCCCTGAGGAGGCCTGTATTGCTGGAACAGTGTGAGGGGTGGAAGCAGGGGGCTACGGTCAGAGGGGTCTGGGTTGGGGCGAGCAGAGCAGTCGTGCAGGGCATGGGCAACCACAGGACTCTCCGCTGCCAGCCAGAGAGGAGAGACGAGATCTGACCATTCACCTGGGGTTTTTTTAACATTTTTTACCAGCAAGCACTTTTTTTTTTTTTTTTAAGTACACTCCACACCCAGCATGGAGCTCAGTGCAGGGCTGGAACTTACAACCCTGAGATCAAGACCTGAGCTGAGATCAAGAGTTGGATGCTTGGGGCGCCTGGGGGGCTCCGTAGGTTAAACGTCTGCCTTCGGCTCAGGTCATGATCCCAGGGTCCTGGGATCGAGCCCTGAGTCAGGCTCCCTGCTCTGCGGGGAGCCTGCTTCTCCCTCTCCTAGTCTCCCTGCTGTGTTCCCTCTCTTGCTGTCTCTCTCTGTCAAATAAATAAATAAAATCTTTAAAAAAAAATAAAAAAAAAATAGGGCACCTGGGTGGCTCAGTTGGTTAAGCGACTGCCTTTGGCTCAGGTCATGATCCCGGAGTCCCTGGATCGAGTCCCACATCGGGCTCCCTGCTCGGCAGGGAGTCTGCTTCTCCCTCTGACCCTCCCCCCTCTCATGTGCTCTCTCTCTCATTCTCTCTCTCTCGAATAAATAAATAAAAAATCTTTAAAAAAATTAAAAAAAATTAAAAAAAAATAAAATCTTAAAAAAAGAGTGGGATGCTTAACCAGCTGAGCCACCCAGGCTCCCCTTTTGCTTTGTTGTTGTTTTAAAAGATGCGAGAGCATGGGCATGTGCGTGAGGAGGGGGAGGGGCAGAGGGAGAGGAGGAGAGAGAATCCTCAAGCAGACTCCACGGTGAGCACGGAGCCTGCCATGGGGCTCAGTTCCAGGACCCTGAGACCATGACCTGAGTCGAAGTCAAGAGTCGAACGCTTAACCAGCTGAGCCACCCAGGTGCCCCTTTGGCTTTGTTTTTAATTGAAAACTGCAGACACATGAAAGTAGAGAGAATTAGTATGGTGATCCCCTGCCCCGTAGCCATCACCCAGCTTCAGTTCCTGTCCACTCAGGGCTGTGTGATTTTATCTGCTCCCCTGTGGCACCTGCTTCGGTAATTTTGAAGCAAGTATCAGATACCATGTCATTTCATGCCTAAGTACTTCAGTGTGTATCTGTAAATGGTAAGGACTTAAAAAGTAATCAGTACTATCATCACACCTAAAAATTTAACAGGAATTCTTTAGTATCATCAGATATCCAGCCCGTAGTCAAAATTCTGGAATGCTTTCATAATTGTTTTTTTATAGTTTTCAAATTAAGATTATTTATTTATTTGACAGAGAGAGAGATAGCGAGAGAGGGAACACAAGCAGGGGGAGTGGGAGAGGGAGAAGCAGGCTTCCCGCTGAGCAGGGAGCCCGATGCGGGGCTCGATCCCAGGACGCTGGGATCGTGACCTGAGCTGAAGGCAGACACTTAATGACTGAGCCACCCAGGCGCCCCTCAAATCAAGATTTTTTTAAAAGTCCACACAAATCCGTGTGATTGCTATCTCCTCAATCTCTGATCTGTAAATATCCCCCCCCCCCACTTTTTTTTCCACAATGTGTTCATTGGGACTTACTTGAACGGGCTTCCTGGCTGCCTGGTGTGGAGTCAGCGGGGCAGGGGTGGGGAGGGCAGTGGGAGTTTGTTGTAGTAATGCAGGCGAGGGTATAGGAGGTTAGGGAATGTGGCAAGGTCTGAGATGGAGGAGGAAGATCTTGTCTAGGGTGGTGGCTGCTAGCAGCGGGCTGGGGGCTGATGGTGCAGACTCCTCCAAGGAAGGCCATGCAGGGCTTGGGTTTTGCAGGATGACTGGGAGTTTCCCACTGGGATTGGAGCAGGGGGCGTGAGCGGCTGACTGTCCCTCTGGGTCTCCGTTCTGGGCCTGCTGACACGGGGTTCTGCCTCCTCCCTTGCTCTGACCTTAGCCCTTTCTCTGACTGGTTTTGCATGGGCCTTCTTTCTAGGAAAGTACCACTGCCCAGTGCTGTTCACCGTGTTCACCAACAACACCCACATCGTAGCTGTCAGGACCACTGGTAACGTCTACACCTATGAGGTGGGTTCTCAGGAACTGTGTCACACGTAGGCTTTTCAGGTGTGTGGCTCAGGGCGACCCTGGGCTGGCGCTGAGTTTGCACCAGGCACCGTGGGCACAGCCTGGCCTCGTCCCAGTGCAGTCGGGAAGAGGTGTGCCCTTCCTGCGGTCTCCAGACCGGAAACCTGGGGTGTGGTTTTGTACCCCAGGGGTCTGCCCCACAGTCTTTGTCTTCATTGATCAGGCCCTGGGAGGGAATCTGTGCTCTGAGGGCAGGCCCAGGCCTGAGGGAAGTGCTGAGCCAGGTGCCCCCCCGACCCTGCACCGCCGCTGGCATCCCCTGGAGGGGCAGATGCAGGATGGTGGGCAGGCCCCGCTCCCCGCCCCCAGCCTGCTGCTCCGGGTGGGCCGGCAGAGGGCACAGCAGCAGCCGTGTTGGCGCCGTGTGGCAGGGAAGCCCCCTCTGAGCTGTTTTCCCACCTGTCCCTGGCCATTGGCAGGGTCTGGGTGGCCAGCGCTGCCCTAGGGCCTCCGGGGTCGCTTTTGCCCAAAGAGTGCACAGATTTGGTGCAAGGGGTTTGGTAGAGCTGCATGGCCGGCCTTGTTGAGCCTGTTTGCTGATGTCACGTGTGTAATGGGAGTGTCCTTCGGTGAGCCTTGCTGAGATGGCTGATTCGAGTGTCGGGGGCTCAGCAGGCTCCGCCCTCCGTGGTGGGGCTCTCGGCAGTGGGTACATGGTCAGGCCGTCCTTTTCCTCACCCCTGGAAAGGCGCTGGCACCCACCCAGGGCCAGGGGTGGGGCAGGCACCATAACGGTGGGCTCCCTCCTGGCTGCAGGCAGTGGAGCAGCTAAATATCAAGGCCAAGAATTTCCGAGACCTGCTGACGGACGAGCCCTTCTCTAGGCAGGACATCATCACCCTCCAGGTGGGTGCCCTCTGCCAATCCCACTTCCCTGCCCAGGCTCTGGGGCCTGACTGGTTGCGGTTTCCCAGCTGCCCCCAGCTCCTGGCAGCGCCCCCAGCCCCAGCGCCCCTGCTGTCAGCCCAGGTCTTCACACGGCCGCTTCCATCTGGCTGTCACATCTCTCCTTCCGATGCCTGTCCTTGCTGCGTCAGGGCCGCTCATCTCTGCCCCCAAAGCCATGTCCGTATCCAAGTGGGAGAGGACAGGCTGGTGTGTGCCCTGCCCCAGCGTCGAGCATAGGCGTGCCTCTAGGTGTCAGCCCTGAGTGGGTTCCTGAAAGACCTGGACTTAGAAACTTCGGAGATGGCCTTCATGGGCCGTTCCTGTCCTTGGCATGTCCCATCCTCTTCAGCGGTCCATGTGTGCTCCCTCCCACGGGGTGGGCTTGCCGTCACCAGGGCCCGAGGCACTGCGGGCTCTGTGGCATCCGGGCTGAAGGGAGCGCGGGGGGCTGTGGGAGGCCTAAGGTGGCTGCCCCATGCCTGCCCACATCCCCTAGATGAACGTCCGTTCGTGCTCATCAGCCGTGTGCCGGGGAGAAGGGGACACAGTGTGCCGCTGTCCCCACCCCTGCTTGTGGCCCTGCCTGGGCAGAGCCTGCTCCTGACCCCTGGTGCCCTCCATTCCCTGCTCGATAGCCCAGATCTCTGTGCTGCCCCTGGCCTCTCTCCTTCCAGGCCCAGGACCCTCAGGCCGCCCGCCCATCCTTTGCTGCCCGGCTCACTCTGCTGCGTGTGTTCTTTTTGCTGCAGGACCCCACCAATTTGGACAAATTCAACGTCTCCAATTTCTTTCATGTGAAGAATAACCTAAAAATAACAGATCCTGGTAGGTACAACCACAGCTGGCCTGGGTGCCAGGGGTTTGGGTGAAACAGGTCAGTGCTTTCTGGGTAAAGCCCTCACCTTGCTGGCGGCGGGAGCACCCAGGAGCCTTGCCCAATCCCAGACCGGCTGATGCTTCGCTTCTGTGCCGAGGTTCGCAGGACTGCACTCGCCCACGCCTGCCCACAGGGGCCTGATGTGGGGAGTCCCAGCTGGGGCCCATATGCTTGGTGCCCACAGCCGCATACAGTGGAGGCCTGGCTCCTGCCTCCGCCCCAGGGTCCCTTGAGGCCACGTCCTCTCCCAGGTCCTCCTCTCCTTAGAAATTGTCTCTGTTCCCATTGCGGGGACAGGTGATGACTGCGGGCTGCTGGGTCCCTCTGGTGTGGACGCAGGTCCTGGGAGGGGGTGTGACTGGGGCCAGGGCACAGCTGGGGACGGAGTCCAGAGCTGACCACAGCCGAAACTGTGGGCGGGCTGACTTGCCATCCTTGCGGGCTGTTGCCTCGAGCTCTTCCCCGCACCCCCTCCCCTGCATCGTGGCCACCAGGAAAATGTCACCGTGTGGAGGCTTGGGTTACTTGGCCTGCGTCCTGTTCCAGGCTTCTGCTGTTGCAGCTGGCTCTGGCCTCCTGTCCCTGTCACGCCTGTCTGGGGACATTGCTGGGGGATTGGCTGGCTGAGCAGGGACACTGTGCTGTTTTGTAGATGAAGAAAAGGCCAGACAGGACCCATCTTATTATTTGAAAAATACGAACGCCGAGACCCGCGAGACACTGCAGGAGCTCTATAAGGAGTTCAAAGGGGACGAGGTCCTGGCGGCCACCATGAAGGTCCCCGAGAAGAAGAAAGTGGACAAGCTGAATGCTGTGAGTAGGCAGAGGGCCACACAGCTGCCAGCGTAGCCAGCCTGCGCTCAGAGGGGTACTGGGGGAAGGGACTCGTGAGGGCCCTGGCATACATTTGGAGGGAGGTGGCCAGGACCCCTCAGAGCCCAGCTACCCCTTGGGGGCCCAGAGGTGGCCTGCACTGAGGCTGGGGGTGGCAGGGCGTGTGCTGGGGGCCACACGGGGTCTCTATCTCACCCTGGCCCGAGCTCAGCAGCCTGGAGTGGGGAGGCTGGGTGGACCTCTGCCTGGTTACCACGGGACACTGTAGCCCCGGGAGAGACTGCAGGGGTGTTTGAGGGTGCAGTGGTGCTGAGAGGAGGGCACAGCTGGTGCCCACCGCCAGGGTGTCATGTTTGCTTCTTGCAACACCCACTGGTTGGTCCCGAGGCCCCCAGTTGGCAGTGATGGTGCCAGGATTTGTGCCCCGGCCTGTCTGGCCCCAAAGCTGCTCCTTCCCCTGTTCAGGCAGGGCTATGGGGGATAGCGTGGCTCCCAGAGAATTATCCAGGAAAACTTGCAAGAGGAAAGAAAGTTTGTTCACAGTCCCACCCCTTTAAAACAATAGCGCTTAGGGGCGCCTGGGTGGCTCAGTCGGTTAAGCGACTGCCTTCGGCTCAGGTCATGATCCTGGAGTCCCGGGATCGAGTCCCACATCGGGCTCCCCGCTCAGCAGGGAGCCTGCTTCTGCCTCTGACCCTCCCCCCTCTCATGCTCTCTCTCTATCTCATTCTCTCTTAAATAAATAAATAAAATCTTTAGAAAAAAAAAAAAGAACTAAAACAATAGCGCTTAGCATTTTGGTGTATTTCTTTCTGATGGGGAGAAATCCCCTTTTTTTTTTTCCTTTTCTGTCTTGGATAAAAATACAACATATTGGGGCTTATTTTTTCCTGATTGGAAAAGCAATCTGTTTACTGTAGAAGACTGAAACCTTTGAAAAGGAATTAGAGTCCCTCGTACTGTGAACCTCAGCAGTGACCAGTTCCTAGTTCAGTTCAGGGTCTCAGCTGCCACGAGAGCCTTGGCCAGTTGGGCCTCAGCCTCCTGCCCCGTCCAGGCCCTTCATCGTACGTGCCCCCGCTCGGTCCCCTCACTCCCTGAGCCTTTAGGGAGAGGGCCAAGCGCCCCGGAAGCTCCTGCTGGGCTCTGTGGGTGGCGGCCAGGGACAGCTTTTTGGAGGAAGGGCCCCGAGCGGCCCCAAGCCGTGGGGTCTTGGCCTCCCGGGCCGCTGCTCATGGGCCCCCTGGTTTCCTGTGCAGGCGCACTATTCCACTGGGAAGGTCAGCGCCTCCTTCACCTCCACCGCCATGGTTCCGGAGACCACGCACGAAGCAGGTAGCTGCCCATGTGCCTGTGTCTGCAGCAGTGCTGCCTCACAGCGGCCGAGGGCGGGCGTCCTGCCCCCCCCCCACCCCCCAAGCGTCACTCCATCGTGCCGGCCCTCACGGGGGCTTCGGCAGCTCCCACGTGGTCAGGCAGCGACGGGCTGCAGCAGGGGCCCGGCCGGGGGCAGGAGGTCCTCCCTCTACCCGTCGGGGTTGCACCACCCTGGGCTCCAGCCCACGTCCCACCTCAGCACTGGCCCTGCACCCCTTCCTCTCGTGTTTTCGGCCTAACAGGTCCCCTTCCTCCCCACCGACCCCACGTGTCCAGGCTTTTCTAGTACCCGCCCCGCCCCCGTTGCCGAGCCACGCCCCGTCCCTCTGCCCCCTACACCCACCCTGTCCTGCGGCCAGGGTCCTGTGAGCCCGGGCTTGGCCGGGGCCGAGCCTTGGGCTCTCCCCAGAGCCTGATGTGTGGGGTGGGGGGGTGTTGCCCCAGCCAGAGGGCAGCACAGAGCTCGGGCCTCGGTTTGCAGCTGCCATCGACGAGGACATACTGCGCTACCAGTTTGTGAAGAAGAAGGGCTACGTGCGGCTGCACACCAACAAGGGCGACCTCAACCTGGAGCTGCACTGCGACATGGTGCGTGTGGCCGCCGTCCCCGCCCCGAGCCCGCGCTCCCTTCCAGGGTCTTAAATCCGTAGCTGCCCTTGGTATGCGCTTGTGGTAGGACGAATGTCCCACTTGGTCCCTAGAAGGCCTGGGGCCCGCACTTCCCTCGCCGGAAGGGACCCCGTTAGCCGCGCACTGTGTTTCCTGGGCCCGTGTTCTGGGCAGGGGCGTGTGCACCCATCACACGAAAGGGGTCAGGCTCCACACACACACACACCCCTGCCCCCCACCTGCTTGAGCGGCTCTCGGCGGCCCTTGCTCCGGGTCACGGCAGATGCCGGTGTCCGCAGCTCAGCCTCACGGGTCCTGCTTAACCGCGTCCGGGCCGCGCAGCTGACCGGCAGCCCTGCTGAGAGGGGCCCCGGTGGTGCTTGCGCTCCTCCCGTCGGCTGCTCCTCACCTCACAGAAGTATCTGGACTGTTCTGTAGACGCCAAAGACCTGTGAAAACTTCATCAAGCTTTGCAAGAAGCAGTATTACGACGGCACCATCTTCCACAGATCCATCAGGAACTTTGTGGTGAGTGACGAGAGTCGCACTGGCCACACACCTGCGCGTCCGTGGAGGCCGTGGGACTCCTGGCCGGGGCGCGTGCTGCAGGCGACTCCTGGGAGTCGTACCTGTGAGCCCCTGCTCCTCGGGCGGGGAACGTGCGGGGGGCTGACCCCCGCGCTGGGCTCCTGAGGGGGGTGGCCCGGGAGGGCGCTCTCCTCACCAGAGGTAGGTGGGCCGCGGCCGCAGGGCCGGGCAGGGGCTCGGGCTCATGGGGCACAGCTTGCTGACTGGCTTTGGTTCCTCTCACAGATCCAGGGGGGTGACCCCACCGGCACAGGCACAGGTAGGCCGAGGGCTCCCCCGGCAGCTTTGGCTTCTCTGTAGGCCATGGGGGGGCGGGGGGCTGGTGGGGGGGCCGTGTTGAGAGTTCCAGATGTGGAATCTGATAGGCCAGCCACCAGCCTGCTGTGTGACCTCAGGCACATCCCTCAGTTTTCTCACTTTGAGAGGGTCGCAAGGCCTGGATGGATGGGGAGAGGCAACACGATGCCCTCTGGCCGCTCTAGAGACCCCTCTGGGCCTGTCGCCTCCGAGGCCCAGGCCCCTCCCTCACCCAGTGTGGTGTGAGCAGTCATGACCTGCAGCTTCCACCCTTTACTCCCTGAACTAGGGGTCCAGCCCCACGCAGGGCTCCGAGGGGCCAGGGGGCTGGGGAGGGATCCGTGGGGAGATGGTGACGAGGGTCCCTCGGGGCCAGGGCTGCCCTCTGAAGTACTCGGCGGTGCCCCTCGGCACTCAGCACACATTTCTGGAGCTGGGCTGCGTCCCACTGGCGGCACTGGGCCGGGACCCCGGCGTTGGTGCCGCCGGCCATGCTGCTTCTCTTGCAGGTGGGGAGTCGTACTGGGGAAAGCCCTTCAAAGACGAGTTCCGGCCCAACCTCTCGCACACGGGCCGGGGCATCCTCAGCATGGCCAACTCGGGGCCCAACGCCAACAAGTCTCAGTTGTGAGTCAGCGGGCGCCTGTGGGTGGGTCCTCCCTCTCAGCTTTGTCTTAAAGGGTGTGCTCAACCTGAATCTCGCCCAGAAAGTGGGCAGCGCCCTGGAGGAGACTCCTACCTCCCCCATGTGTGTGCCTTGTGGTGCGTGCCCACGAAGTAACGTGGGTGGTTGCTCAGAGACCCAGGGAGGCCGCGGGAGGTGGCAGATGCTGGCCCCAGGCAGGGGGTGGCCTAGGATGTGCACTGCATTTATAGAAACGGGGAGACCTGGGGAGGGCATGAGAATTGTGCTTGCAGCGCTGATAATGTCTGATGCGTGCAACACCCAGGCTGGTCCTAGCGGGTCAGCCGAGGGGGTGAGAATGGGCTAGAAGTACGGGCCCGGGTGGCCCCGTGTTCTGATGGAAAGGCAGGGGGTGAGGGCCCAACGAGGAGTGAGTGTGGGGAGGGGAGCGGCCAGACCCAGCCTGGCAGGGCAGGGGTGGAGGGGCGTCTTCGGGGTGGTAGCAAGACAGTTTTCTGGAGGAGCCTCACGCCATGGGGTGGGCAGGACAGGGGAGATCCGTCTGCGCAACGTGGCGGCTGGTGATGGTGGCATCGGGGGTGACGGCTTTCCTGCACATTTGATGGGATTCCCCTGCAGAACCGTCCGGTTGGGTGGAATGGGGGTGCCCATCCAGCCAGGGTTTCTCTTGACCTGTCTGTCGTTCCCTCTCTGGGAGCTGTAGGAGTTCACCTGAGTTTCATTATTTCTGAGTTTTAAAAATCCTTTGTTTCTGCTTGTTCTTTGTCGACTCTTTCCTCTTTGTTCTTTATGAGGAGGTTTGTATTTTTCTTCAGAGCTTTTTAGATTAGGCGTCTGTATTCCAGATATTTTTTTCCAGGTATTTCCAGTTGGAAAAATCGCCCATAGTACTTTAAAACATATTCCAGTATATATTCTGAGCCACCGAGGTGCTCCTAATTTGATATTTTAAAGTCAAAATTCTTTTCCAATTCCGTTGCTCATATAGAGAAAGTCTATTTTTGGGGGTGCCTGGATGGCTCAGTTAAGCATCTGCCTTCAGCTCAGGTCATGATCCAGGGTCCTGGGATCGAGTCCCGCCTTAGGCTCCCTGCTCAGCGGGGAGTCCGCTTCTCCCTCTGCCCCTCCCCCCTGCCCCCCTGCTTGTGTGCATGCACGCACTCTCTCTGAAACAACCTTTTTTTTAAAAAATTGATTTTAGATCTAACTGCTTTATTAAAATGTCTTAAAATTGGAATGGTTTTTATTAAGAGTGTCTTGGGTTTCCTAGATACTCAGGTTTATCAGCACAAGGTGGTGTTCCGCTCTTCCAGCGTGAACACCAGTCCCCTCCCGGTCAGGCCTGTAAGGAGAGGACGTGGGCATCCTGCTCTCCAGTTTACATGCTCTTTTGCCATCTGATCAAATTTGTTGCTGGGCCTACTTTTTGGGAGAGGCTGTGTTTCCAGATGCTTTTCTCTTAGCATCTGTTACTCTGGTCAGAGCGTTTTCTCTTCCTTCTGGAATTTGTGGATAGAAGCTCTGGGTTGACCAGCCTTGCTGTCACTGTTTTGTCCTGGAATAAACCTGGGCTGGTCCTCGCCGCACCGGGTGGTCCACCGGCCACTGCTTTAGGCCGCGTGCCACAGTCCTCACCCCAGAGCCGGGGCTGGCTGGTCAGCTACCTTACCAAGCAGACCCCAATGTAAGCTAACCCTCCCCAGCGTGCACAGCCTGGGGAGGGTTAGCTTACATTGGGGTCTGCTTGGTAAGGTAGCTTGCCAAGGACAGCTTTTGCGGATTCTTCGTGCTAATTCCTTAGTCGGGTTCCACTTTGTGCGCCATCTGGGTAGCTTCTGTTTTGCCAGAATGTAACTGGTCCATCTCTAGCTTTCCAAACTTCCGTGGTGTCTGCATTCCCGCTCCTTAATGGTTTACGGAGGGCTTTTCTGGTTTTATTTTATGTAATTTCCTTCTGTTTCCATCTTCACTGGCTTCCTCCGGTTTCTCTCCTTTCTCAGGCTCCGCCTCCGCAAATATCCGGGTCTGCACATGCTGACGGCACGCACTTCCCAGCTTCACTGTCTTCTTAGGTCAAAGAACGAATCGTAGACTTTACTTCCTTTCTGGTATATCTTTGTTTGCCCTGTTATTGCTTGTCTTTCCTTCTCTTCAGGACTCTTTCATTCCCCTTTAAGCTTCCCGACCTGTGTTAGAAACGCATGGCAGAGAGACCCACCTGGTGGCCAGAGTTCAGGTCTGCACACTTGTGGGCATTGGCGTCTGTGGAGACTTGCCCGCTGGCCGTGTCTGGTCAGGCCTGGTGGGCTCGGAAGTGGTGCTGTCCCCGGTGGAGTGGGTTTCTGGAAAGGGCCTCTGTCCCTTGCTGACTGTGCGTGCCGTGGGCCGTCGGGACGTGGGCGGCATCGTTTGGTGTCCCGGGAGGGCAGCCCTGCCCACACTGCTTCTCTCCATCTCTTGTTAGACCTCTTTCCTTTCTTTTACTTGGAGCTTTCCAGATTCTCGAAGCTTTAGGGCCGTCTTTTTAATGACACACACTTAGATTTAGGGTTATTTTAATTCAAACTGACGGTCTTAGGTGCATACTTCCAGTCAGTATCCATATTTTCTGTTATCCTAATTTGTACTTCCTGGTTCCCCCCCCTTTTTTTTAAATTTTTCATTTCTTCTTTTCTCTTTCTCCTGCTTTGGAAGTTAAGTGTCACTTCTGGCTTTAAGTAGATTTAAAGTCTGCAGTTACCAGTTAATCTCTCTCTCCTTTCCTCACAGACAGACCCTGCCCGAGCCGTCCCCCCAGCCCAGCCAGCTCCCATGTTCAGATAGCTGGACATTTAAATTTCACTCATTTCTATACCAAATTCGATGTGAAAGTTTACTAGGTCAGCATTTAGGGGTGTTTACCTACGTTCCTCGGCGTCTTTGCTCCCTTTCCTGCCCGTCTCCTTTCTTTCAGTTCAGCATCCCTGCTTCTTCAGCTGCTGTCACAATGGGACGGGCTCAGGTGTCCAGTCTCCCCCTCTGCCCGTGGGCTCTGGCAGTGTCTGTCCGCCAGAAGCTGGCAGCAGCCGGGGCTGGAGGCAGAGCTGGGGTCCCGGTCCCCTGGGCGGCCTTGGCTGACGGCCTGCCCTGACCAGGCAGGGTGTGGGGGCCGCACACACAAGGAGCTCCAGCTTCCCAGAGCTGCTTTGGGGGGATGGGGATGCCTGGTGTGTGCCCAGAAGTCTTGGGGGCAAAGCAGGCTGTGGGGGAAGCTCGCAGGCTTTTCCTGATTCCCCTTCTCCTCCTCGCCCAGCTTTATCACCTTTCGCTCCTGTGCGTACCTCGACAAGAAGCACACCATCTTCGGGCGGTAAGAGGTCTGGGGTGCTGGTGCGGGTAGGCTTCTTCCCCAGTGGGACCCTCTCACTGCCTTGCCCCCACACCTGGCTCAGTGCCTGCTTGCCCCCACAACCATCACTGCTGCGGTCACGGCCACACAGAAATGGGGACTTGGGCCTTTCTGTTGGCCAGGGGATGTGGCTCCGCAGACCTGCCAGCCGAGGGGCGGGCCGCTCTAGCCCCCTCTGGCCAGCTGCCATGTCCAAACTCGCCCCCCTTGGGCTCCCCTCTGGCTGGGTCCAATTTGCAAGTCTGGGCACGTCCTCGCCTCTCTGTCCTCTTGTCCTATGAAGGCCCAGATGGTATTTCCAGCTTGTGGCCTTGTGGCGTGTCACACCCTCAGCTCGGCAGCCTGTCACACAAAAAGCGCTAGGGTGCATGGAAGCAGTGCGAGTACCTGTGGCCCGCTGGCCCTGCTCTGACCCCCCCCCCCCCCCCGCGCAACCCCAGGCCTCTCATCCCTGTGGCACCTTCTCAGGCCCATCCTCTGCCCCTCTTCCTGCCATGCCACAGGGACTTGGCTTTTGGGGGTGCCCTGCCCTGGGGCACACTCAGAGGTACCCCTGTCCCTCGGCCGCAGGGTTGTTGGGGGCTTTGACACACTGACAGCCATGGAGAACGTGGAGAGCGACCCCAAAACCGACCGCCCTAAGGTATGTGCCGAGAGAGAACAGGGGATCGCCGCCCAGGCTGGGCACTGGGCAGGCGGGTTTGGAGGGGCCTGCTGCCTCCTGCCGTCCCCTCACTTGTCCCCCTCTGCTGCTAGGAGGAGATCCGCATCGACTCCACCACGGTGTTTGTGGACCCCTACGAGGAGGCCGACGCTCAGGTGAGGGGGCCACCAGGGGGGCAGGGGCTGCGGGGACCCTGCCCGGCCTGCGGGGCTCCGGGCCAGCCGTCACCGTGCTCCGTCACAGATTGCTGAGCAGCGCAAGACGACGCAGCTCGAGGAGGCAGCCCCAGAAAGCACAGGAAAAACCCACCAGCCCAAGCCGGGGAGCCAGGGCCCCCAGACGTACCGCCAGGGGGTGGGCAAGTACATCAATCCAGTGGCCACGTGAGTGCAGTGAGGGCGCGCGTCCCGTCTGCGTGCTGCTCTCCCAGCCTCCCAGTGCCCACGGGTCAGACGCCGCCCGTGGCGAGCGAGCACCGGGCATGGGGGGTGAGCAGGTGCCGGGGGGCAGCGTCACCGTGCACGAGGACCCCGGGGGTGGGGGGGTGCGTATGTGACTGTGACCTCACACCGAGCAGGTGCTGCGGGAGGGCGTGGGTTCCCAGCGCGGGGGACTGTCCACGCCCAGCAGCCAGAGCGAGTCTCCGCTTTCCAGGAAACGGGCAGCAGAGGAAGAGCCCTCCACCAGCACAGCTGTCCCTGTGGCCAAGAAGAAGCCCAGCCGAGGCTTTGGGGACTTCAGCTCATGGTAGCAGCAGGTCGGCCCCTCTGGAGCCCCGGAGGGACTCAGGGCTGGGGGCCTGTGTCCACATCACAGAGTTCTCTGCCCTTCCGACTACAGCTTACTAAAGCTCTTACTTGTTGCCCGAGTCCCCTTTCCTGGCCCTCGGAGTCCACGGGCCTTCCCAGCCTTCACTGGGTACAGTGGCCCCGGGCCGAGCCCAAGCCCACGTCTCAGACTGCCGGGCATGGGCTGTTGCCCTTAGGCCCGGGCCGGTGAGGAAGGCAGAGTCTCCTGCCTCTGGCTCTCCTACCCTCCCCCACCCCGTCTGCGTCCTCGTCTTGGGGACTGTTTACTCAGTGGGGCACCTGGGACCTGGTTAGAAACACCGGCTTGCAGAGCCCAGACCTCCTCCCCTGGGGCCATGGGCTGGGCGCTGCACCTGCGTGCTGCCCATGCTGGGGAGCTCCTGCCGCCCGGCCCAGGTGGGGGCTGTGCCCAGGACCCCCTGCCCCAGCATGGTAAGCGGAGTGCACGTGGGAGCAGCTGCCCACCCCCGCCCCCCGGGCCTGACTTCGTGCTCAAACACTCGATCCCTCACCCCAGCACTAGGGCTTCCAGACCGGCCTCACCAGCGTTTCCGGACTTAAAGAATCCCTTCCCTTGACTTTATTTTTCTATAAATGTAAAAAAAAAAAAAAAAAAAAACCCTAACGTTTGCAGGCCCGCCCTTTGTTTTCTGTTCGTTCTGTAGCCTGTGCCAGCGTGGCTTCCCTGCTCCTGACCTTGACGCCACTACCTCGGCTTTCCCAGAGCACCTCTGCAGAAGCGTGGCGACAGCTGTCCACCCCTCACACCCACTCCCAAGGCCTGTCGTCCTCGGGCCGGCACGGGCCACGACCCCCTCCAGCTGGTCACACTGCAAACTTCAGGCTCGGTCCTTGGTGGTTCTTTATTTCACCCAAGACTCAGATGTCCACAGCGGCTCCAGAACATACCTGGACTCCCCCTGGTCGAGAGACCAAGCCTGGTCTCTCGCTGCCTCGGTTCAAGCCCCTCGTGCACGTCCACGCAGGTGCCATCTGGGCCCCCTTCCCAGAGCTCATCCACCCGTTGTCCTCTTGCTTCACGCCAGTCACGGGCTGTCCTGTGTGTGGAGGACAAGGGCTGTGCTCCCCGTGCACCCTGTCCCTCTGCAGTCCTCTGCCTGTGGCAGCCTGCAGCTGGGGGCCGGGGCTCTAGAGAGCGCCCGCTCACCCCTCTGCCCGGGGCCAGGCCCTCGTCGTCCTCCTTCACGACCTCCTCACCGCGACCCCTCCCGGCTACACCGAGACATCAGGTAGCTGCTGAAAGGCTTACACTGCAGTGTTTGTGCCCAGGATGCCGCCAAGAGCCTGTTCACCCAGGAGAGGGCTGCGCGCGGGGACAGCCGTGTAAACGCACAGCTGCTGGTGGCTCAGGGTGCGGGTGCGGGTGGGGGTGGAGGCCCTGGAGAGGGAGGGTCCCAGAAGGCTCCCGGACTCCTCAGCCTTTGGGGGCGGGGGGAGCTCAGGTGAGGCTTTCTCGGGCTACGTGCGCCAGCCCCCTACCCTCCTCCCAGACTTGCCGGGTGGGGAGCCTGGTGGCTCAGTGCTCCGGGACACGGTGGGCTGCATGTCACCACATGGGACCGGAGTGGCCACAGGAGGAGCTCGGAGACCCCAGACCCAAAGCTCCCAGCATCAGAGCAGAGCGCCTGAGACAGGAGGTGCTACGGGGAAGGACACCATCTGACAGTGGAAGCTTTATTGTTCAACCTCACAAAGACACAGAGGACAGAGGGCTGGACACGGAGGCTGAAGGAGGCTTGTGCACGTGAGCGTGGCAGTCCTGCTCCAAGGGGCAAAACTTCTGGCTGCTGTCCATCTGTCCGTCCTTCCAGCTGTGCCCAGCGGCCACACCTACCTGGCCCAAGGCATGACGGCCAGGCCACCCTGGGCTGCAGGTCCACCCAAGAGCCTTTGACAAAGGACGGTTTACATTGCTGTAGGTCGTTTTGGAACTTAAATTAGTTTTCTAGATATTAAAACCACTTGGATTTTATAAGTACCTGGTGAGGTCCTCAGGTAAATTAAAGGGCTTTTGGAAAAATTCCCATGTCTGATCTTGCCTAATATCTGACAGATGCCATCAAGAATAAGCATTAGGTACAAAAATACTATATATATGTATATATAAAACGGCAACAAAACTAAACCACACTTCTAAAGCAGATGTGCTGTGCCAGAGAACACTACATAGTTCAAGTTAAATGCATTTATGATCCTGGCATCACCTCCCATTCTTTAAGGAAAAAAATATTTTAAATAATTTAAATAAAAGTCACAGGATGATATTTACTGTTTAGGAATTTAAGAGGGTGGAACATTCCAACACTTTACCAGCACATCTGGTTGTGGTCTCATGAATGTCCTTCCCTGAAGCCAGCTCACGGTCCGTTCATTTGGTTTCGAAAGGAGCTTGGATTTCTCAGAAGACCAACAAAAAAAGTGGTAAGAGTTTTCGTTGGTATCAATTACAAAAAAAAATTACAAAATAAGGCAGAAGACCACTAGTAAAAATGTTTCAATGCCATCACAAAAGACAATACAAAAACCAAAGTGCTCAAATCGAAGGAGCAGTAAACTTGCCCAGAACATACAAAAGCTTTAAATATAGGTTTAGTATACACAAAACTCGGTCAGAAAAATTTGAGAAGATTCTTCAGTTTAAGTGAAGAGCTTGGGAAGCGCTCGGGAGCCCTGCCCTCGGCGCCCCCGGGACCCCCCCCCCGGCCCTCATCCTCTCCGGGCCTCGGGCGCAGCACGGAGGCTCACGGAGGAACTAAGACGAGAAGGGAAATGTCAGTTTAGGCGACGTTTTCAATGATGAGTACTCACTCCTCAAAGAAGGGGCCTTTCTGTCCCTTCAAAGTGGCCACTAAGGATGGAAGCCGCAGATGTCCATGCTGCACGTGCCAGCTCGAGGGCGAAGCGTCTTCGGATTTCAGAGCATGGCAGCGAGTGCGCTGCGCCTGCGGGCCCGGGCGCCTGAAGGCTGTACAGCTGAACGTGAACTTAGACACACGGGGACTGTGCTGGGACAACCGAAATCTGCGGGGGACGCCAGCTCGGGGAAGAGCAGCCTGCTGGAGTACCTGCACGCGCAGAGGCTCACACAGCTGTACGAAGACCTGCCCTTGACACCTGGAGACGTGCGTACGCTAACTCGGGCGCCTGTCCCCTTGCCCGGAGCAGGGCGCCGCATCTCCCCACATCCCAAGGCTTCGCTCTGAGCCAGAAAGAGGGTGCCAAAAGGGAAGCTCTAGGGGGGCAGCTGTGCCAGAACCAGTCGGGAGCCCAGTGCCTGCCCGGGCCGTGGGCTCTGGGCTCAGGGGAGGGCTGGGGGGAAGGAAGGGACCTCCCAGGGACCGGAAGCCATTCTCCCACCCTTCCTGGCCAGCTCACACGTGCCCCTGGGCTGACCTCTGCAGGTGGTTTCAGAGCCGCGGGCCGGGGTGCGCTGCCCTTCTCTCTCCCTGCCTCGCTGGGCCCTTTTCCCGCCCCCCCAGCACTGGGGTCTCAGGAGTTTCATGCCATGCTACACGCAAGGCCCCACCAGACTCCTGGAGCAGCAGGTCGGGCCCAGCAGCCGGAGTCAGGTCAGAATATTGAAAACCAAAACTTACTTGGGAATGATTTTTGGCCTCCATTCTCTGAAAACTGGCCATAACCCTGCCTCGTGCCCTCTCCCTGCAGAGGCACAGGTGGATCGGAACTTAAAATACATTGCAGAGACATGGGGCATAGAAGACCGCCCAAGTCGCTTCTGTGTCAGCTCAAGGGACAGAACCAGTGGGGCACGGGAGACCCATATTCATTTACAAAGTTTAAATCTGTTTTGGAACTTGACTCTTTCCTGAAAAAAATTTTAAAATAATCTCCCAAATCTCAAGTTTGGAAGTTCATCCCGCTAGTTCTGGCCTCTTTCATATGCAAAAGTAATTCATTTTCTTCAAGTACAACAGAATAAAAAAGGAAATCCGATTTGACTCAGTCCAGTGCGTTAACCTCTAACTGCGTGGACCGCCCCATCAGCACCTACCACAGAAGCCCCACTTCCAGAGCCCTGCCGGCCTGCAGCCCTATGCGCATGTGCACCTGCGGCCCGCGAGGACAGTCTTTGCTGACGCTTTCTAGATAAGGAGGCTGTTGGCTTAAATAAACAAGATGTTCCATTAGACAGATTTCTCTATTTATAGCTTATCTAAAATGTAATCAGTGATGTCGTCTAGTTCTCAACAAGGCTTTAAAAAAAAAATGGTCCCTTGGTGTATAGATTTCTTGACTGTTTCTGGAAGATTCCTAAATGAGCACTATGCCTTAACAGCTCATATGCAAGAGGAATAACCCATCTGTAGTTTCACAAATAGAAAAAAAAGTGGCCTACAGTACCCTCACTCAAAAAAAGAGGGGAGTGAGCTTGCTCCCCAAAAAGCCCCTAACCCTGTGGTCCGCGGAAGTTTGGTTTGGTTTCTATCAAACATGAAGGAGCACAGCCAAACTCTATCTTAAAGGCATAGCTTAAAGGAAGGTATTAACTAGACAGGTAAGTCATCGGTTAATTCTTTCTCTAGAACTTGAGAAGTTAGAAAAAGGTCATTGAAACATTTCAGAAACAGCCATGTACGTGAACAGGAGAGAG
The DNA here is from genome assembly GCF_054177405.1 of Leptonychotes weddellii. Taxonomy (NCBI): domain Eukaryota; kingdom Metazoa; phylum Chordata; class Mammalia; order Carnivora; family Phocidae; genus Leptonychotes; species Leptonychotes weddellii. The sequence continues at coordinate 58,044,592 of NC_138381.1, forward strand.
GCTGGAGGGACACCTTACCACCTGAACGGCCGGGAGAGGCCAGCCCGCCATAAGGTTCAAGTTCAAGAAATACTGTCATCCAGGATGCCTCCGTTACGCTTACAGTCTCTTTCACAAAATAGTATTCAGAAGAGAACAAAGTTTTCACTTTACTCCCAACCATTGTCTTTGATCATGTGGGCAAGCTCAATAATAAATTTTCCTTCCTTATATTTCTGACTGCTTTCAAAGGCATGTTCCTTGAAAAAAAAAAAAGTAGAAAGAAGGTTTCAGGGTAGAATCGATTTCACTTTTCAACCTCATTACACTCTTGGCAAAGAAGATAAGTGTATGAGATCAAGTCTCCCCAGGTGTTCCTTGTTCTGCTGACCAGGGACGGGGGAAGAATCTGTCTCGATGACAAGCCCAGGCGGGCCAGGACAGCCCACCTCTACTCCTCCTTACCTTACAGATCAACTCACAGGGGAAGGGTAATTCACGTTTGTCCCTGAGCATCTACCATGCGCAAGGCAATCTGGGAGGTAGGAAGAGGAGCAAGATACTCCTTGCAGGGACTGCAGGTAAAAGGCAAGTGAAGGCAACTATGCCAAGCACCCTGGGGATTGTTCCTCCAAGATGTTGGGAGGAAGAGAAGACCCTTGGATGGGCAGTGAGGGTGGAACAGAATAGGGGTCGGCGATATGTGTGTGTTTGTGGGGGGTGTGTGTGTGTGTGTGTGTGCATGCACACTCTTGCGCAGGGCTCACGGAGCCCATCTCCATGCTGGGGACTGCGTCTCCTTGTGTGTGATGGGGAATACGGAGAACAGGAACAATCAGGAATTCCAGGAGGAGGGAGCACAGGTGGCCCTGACCAAGATGGCCAGAATGGCTGCAGAGGACAACTGAATGAAGGCAGGCACCGGCCACACCCACACGCACCTCTTGGATGCCACCAGGGGTGGTCGGGGGCACTGGGGACAAACTTGGGAGTCAACGGGAGGGGTGGGGAACAACAGGAGCAGGGAGTGTGTGTGTGTGGGGTGGGCAGAAGCTGCGCACGGGCCAAGCCCCCCGTGGGCCGGCAGCAACTGTGCCCAGCACCGCAGTGGGGTCTGCTGTCACCACTACTGCAAAGTAACGTCACCAGCCACCTGCGTGGGGGACACTCCCCTCGTTTCAGGGGGCCCTCGGAGGGCACAGGTCTGCAGGGCGGGGCCACATGCTCCCCCAACCAGCGTGGCTGTCACCCCTGCCCTGGGAGTGAGGTGAGCACGGGTGCGCCCACGTGGGGACCTCCATCTTTAATCAGCTCAAAAGAGATTCTGTTACGAGAACACGGATTTTCTGACACTTCCAGTGGGAGGTCTTATTCCTTTGCAAATTTTGTTTCTGTTTGTGACATGTGTTTTATTCATCGTGGTAAGTCTGCGCAGTCTCTGTGAGGCCGGTGTGGACGGGTACTCACATATTTCCACCCGAGCGTGGTTTTGCAGTTTTCACAGTAGATGTCTGCGACCGCGTGCAGGCCAGTGAGAAGGACCCTCTCCTCCGCGGGGCCGCAGCCCACATTCACCCTGCAGGGGAGGAGGGGAGGACAGTGCTCAGGATCCGCCCCCCTCCACCCCGCCCTGGGTGGTTCTTTCTCCAGCTAACTGGTTACCAGAGGCACTGCCCCCTGCCCACCACCACCTTTCATGAGAAGGAACAACTCTATTTCCCCAGGAGAATTTCCCCAGGAGAATCCCAACATGGGATTCACAGTGACCACAGTTCTGTATGGAGCGCGGTCAAAATCAAACCCACCACAAATGGGTCACAGACCACACCGCGTGTGGGAGCTCATTCTCAGGTAAGAGCACACCTCTCCCCCAAACTCTCACACTAGAGAGAGGAATTCCTGAAGATCATATCAAAACACTGGGTCCTTCCAGGGGCGCCTGAGTGGCTCAGTCAGTTAAGCTCCCTGCTCAGCAGGGAGTCTGCTTCTCCCTCTCCCTCTGCCCCTCCCACCGACTCGTGCTCTCTCTCTCTCTCTCTCTCTCTCACTCTCAAATAAATAAAATCTTAAGAAAAAAAACCCAAGAACCAAAAACAAAACCACTGGGTCATTCTAGCCCACTGGGGAATTCTATCTACATATTCCGGCTTTGAGTAATTAAGTGCAGGGATGGACAGAAACACTAGATGGGATCTGACCATGAACACAGCATGTCCACATGGCCAGTGGCAGTAGTACTCACACAGAATTGAAGAGGTAGGCTCGTCCCTGACTTCCCTGAAAAGACTGCAAGGAAGAAAAGATTTTAACAGATTTATTGCGGTAAGATGAAAAGTTTGGCATTTTGGGATGAAGGTGGAGAGACTGTTTCAGGTCATGGACCTCAACGTGAGTGGAAGGGCCGCCTTGTGGGCCGTTTCGAGCAGCGCTCAGGAGGAGCAGTGACCATAGGCCCTCAGGACCCCGGGCCCCACACAGGACCCAGAAGTCACAGCGCTCCTAGAGCCCCGGGGGGCTGCTCAGCGTCCCGATTCCCCCGGCCAGGACAAGCAGCACCACCGTGGTCAGGTAGTAGGGCTGAGGGGATGTTCCCATGCTTTTCCACTGAAATTTAAAGCAAAACCACATCCCGAGATGACCCCTTACTTGGAGGAAGGGACCTTCCAGTGACATCTCCCCCAGGAAAGTGCTATAAGCTAAGAAACAGCTTGTAGCATTCTCATGTAGTCTGGGATGATAAAGGAGGCAGGATGGGGTACAGTCGGGTCAGTTCCAGACTTAGCGCCCGCACCCTTCACTCTCAGCAAAAGAGGGAATGTGAGTTCCCTCTTAGGCAGATGGGGGGGCTCGTCCGCTTTGGTGCCAGGCTTAAGTGACCGAGGGAAACACAGGGACCTCAAAAATAACCAAATCAAGAGAACTTTTTTTTTTGCCTATCACCTCAGCACAAATTCAAAAGACGGGTGAGGAATGTTGACTGGAGCCCAGGGTGACAATATCTAAATGTAAGAGGCACACACTGTGTGACCAGCTGCCCCACTCCCAAGAATTCACTATCAAGACAAACAACCAGAGTGCATAGGGAACAGTGTGACAAGAATGGTCACCGGTAAGTGTTTGCAGTTGCAAAAAGGTGGGACAGCGATACCCACCGACAAGTGAGCAAACAAGGGCACTCACGTCCAGGACTCACGCAGACATTAAGAGGGGGACGGACGCAGCTGGGCACGAGAGGGTATGGGGAGAAAGTCAGAGACCCTGGGAAATGAAGGAGAGCTAGCCATAAAATGCCATGTCGTGGGGGCCCTTCAGTTAAAGGAAAAACCGTAGGGCACCTGAGTGGCTCAGTTGTTAAGCGAGCCTTCAGCTCGGGTCATGATCTCAGGGTCCTGGGATGGAGCCCTACATCGGGCTCTACACTCAGTGGGGAGTCTGCTTCTCCCTCTCCCTCTGCCCCTCCCCTGCTTATGCACTCTCTCTCAAATAAATAAAAACTTAAAAAAAGGGGAAAGGGAAAACCATGTTCTTATAGAAGAGAGAGAGACCATGTATGCCACACGACTAACAGAGACAAGCAGAAGGAATGGAGTCAGGGGTAAGGAGGGGAAAGCAGATCCGTCCCTGCCTCACGTGCACGTGACACTGCGCTGTACCAGGACTCGCAGTCCCTTCCACGAGTACAGAGAGCAGTGCCCCCTGCTGACCCTGGATACGCGTTCGCTGGAGCAACACTGAGACCCTCATGCTAAGCTACTAAGCCACTGCAGTTTGGGGGCTCCTTGTTACTGTGGCATAACCTAGCCTGAGGCGAGCAGTGTTCTGATTGAAATATACAGCTTTCAGAGAAAAAAAAGGGGAAAGAAAAAGGAAAAAAGGAAATAAAAAAAAGAGGGGCACCTGGGTGGCTCAGTGGGTTAAGCGTCTGCCTTTAGCTCAGGTCATGATCTCAGGGTCCCACGTCGGGCTCCCTGCTCAGTGGGGAGTCTGCTTCTCCCTCTGCCCCTCCCCCCCCGCCCTTCTCTCTCACTCACTCTCTCTCCACACTCTCGTTCTCTCTCAAATAAATAAAATCTTTAAAAAAGAAAAAAGAAAAAGAGAAAAACCCTTTATAAGGGTTTCCTTTTCAAGTGGCTTTCTAGAATTAGGAATATTACTTGATGTCCAATTTAGCAAATAATCCACTTACGGGCTTCCCCACACATCCTTATCAGCCTTCAATTCTGTAGACCAATTTTCCTAATCCTCTTGCCTACTCTGCAAATTCTCCCCCCTCCCCGCCAAATCCTTATTTTTTTTTTTTTAAAGATTTTATTTATTTATTTGAGAGAGAGAGAGAATGAGAGACAGAGAGCATGAGAGAGAGGAGGGTCAGAGGGAGAAGCAGACTCCCTGCCAAGCAGGGAGCCCGATGCGGGACTCGATCCCGGGACTCCAGGATCATGACCTGAGCCGAAGGCAGTCGCTTAACCAACTGAGCCACCCAGGCGCCCTCCTTATTTTTTTTTAAAACAGGGTTGGGATCAGTGATGTGGCCAGATCTGTGGCTCGGCTTTAGACGGAAGTCACACTAGAGCGGGGTCTGCAAACCGCCCTAAATGCGGGCCCGCGGAGAAGCGTTTTAGGCTCTGGGGGCGGCCGCGCAGCCCCTGTGGTCAGGACGCTGGCGCTCCGGCGGGCACGGCGGCAGCCATCCGCGCTGTGGAAACCCACGAACGTGGCGGCGGCCCGATAACACGTCACGGAAACAGGTGGCACGCCGGACGTGGCCCACAGGTAAAACCAGAGCCTGCCAACGAGACCCGCCCGCCCCGAGAACGGCTCCCTTGGGCCAGGGCATCACTGACTAAGATGGACCCGGATGCGGGGGAACCCCTGTCCGGACCTCTGCCCTCAGGGGAACCGGCCTCTGCTCTACGTAGGAAGTGCTGTGGAAAAACAATGCGCGGAAGGAAAACCGGCCGCTTCCGGGACCGCCCGCTGGAGCGCGAGGCCCGACGCGTCTCGGCAGCGCGCATGCGCCGGGGCCGCCCAGGTTGCCGGCAGGGCTCTCTTCCGGGGATGCTCCGCCGAGGCCGCGGCTGTATGCACCTAGCGGGCCTCTACTCTCCGTGGAATCAGAAAACAGCGTAACGGCTCTCGGGCTCCTTCAAGGCAGCACCTCAAACCCCCTCGGGCCCACCTCAGCACCGGTTCGCGCCGCGCGCTTCAGAACAAGGGCCCGGACGGCGCCCGACGCCGCCGTCCGGGCTCCGGGGGGTCAGCAGGCCACACGGCTCCCCGGGGAGGCCCCGCAGCGGCTCTGCCTTCCGTGAACTCGGACGCCGTGACACCCGGAGCCTGCCTCGGAGACCACCGAGAATGGACAAAGGAGCCACGGCAGAAACTCTGCCTTGTTCCACCGCATTTAGGTTTCGATGCCGGCCATGATCACCTAGTTAAAACCCAAGCAGGTGAGCGTTCTTCTGAGTAAAACAGGAAGCCTAAGCAGAGATTCCCGAGAGGCACAACTTCCTGATAGACTTTGCTTTTGAAGGAGCAGGAGGCTCACATAGCCCCGGCAAGGGAGACCTGTGAGGATTAGGGGGGCGGGGGGGTGGTCATGACCTTTGAGGATGGGTAGGAGAAAACGGTCCCAGTTTCCCGAGGGCACACTCGCTCATCTATCGTTTTGGATGTTCACAAGTGGTTGATCACAGACCTCACATGTTGCCCAAAAGAAGTCCAACTTAATAATAATGAATTGGACTGTTTTTTTCACATCCACGAGGCTGTTCCAGGCCCTGCAGAGTGCCCAGAGCAGCTGCTGTGGGCCTGTTCACAGCATCCCTCCCGGGTATTTTTCTAAAAGATCCAATTGCCCCCATTCCCCCATGATAGCCTGTTTTCTTCTTAAGCATTCTGAGTTAACATTTCTTAATTTTCCTATTATTAAACTATTTCCCCAGATTTTCTAGACTTCCTTTGTTCCTTCAGTGTTTTTTGGTTTTACATGAACTTTACTGCTCTGGCAAGTAACCTACTCATCTTGCTTTTTGTAATTTTTGTCCCAGCTGCCTAGCCCTCAAAACCCACCCACTGTGCAAACACCATGACCAACATCACACCAGGATCACAGCGCAGTCACACTCAATCACGCACAAAACTTTCATCAATGCTGCCCAGAAGGCTCTAGACTTGTAGGAACACAACCGACCCAGGAAGTCATGTGATGGTTAAATGTGTGTCCGCGGAGTAGGTACGATCATTCTTAAGGGGATCTCATCATTTCCCAGACACAAACCACTTGCCTTGGAGATCAGCTCATCGTGATTGGCCAGGTGGGCTCTGCAGTGGACACAGCTGTATGTTCGGTGACAGTTTGGCAGATAAGCTTGGAAAGTTTTGGATTTTGTCATCTTCACCATCTCGGCTGGGCACTCCTCGCTCAGCTCAGGGCTGGCACTGGAAGGCTGGTGGCTCTGCTGGGCTCTCTGACAAAAGAAACACTGAAAGATGCACGCAAGAGCCGTTGTTGTTCGGAGGGCGTGTGGCACTGTCCACACAGCTGGGACGAGAGAAAAATGTCACAACCTGTCAACGAATCAAGACAAAGCAGAGGGTTATGGAGGGAACGAAATACTTCAAGGAGGCATGTTTAGGATGTGTGTGTTTTGAGGAATAGGGTTGGGGGGGCAGAACTAGAAGATCGGATTCTTTAATATCAGTCACTGTTTCACCATTCTAAATGTCGCTGGAAGTGGCAAAGTGAACTACTTTTACATACAAATACTTTGAGAAAAACATCTGATTAAGTATATTTTAGGCCTTAAAGAAAGAACAGCCAACAAGCCTCCCGTCTGAGTGAGGCCAGCAGCACTGCACACAGCTTGTCCCGAATCCTGGAATTAATGACTCAAAGCACCATGACATTTATGAATATGCGTGAGGGATCCAGTTTAATTAATCCTGAAGAAGTTACATATCAATCCAGAAACAAACCCTTTATATGGTCAAATGATTTTCGACAAGGGTGCCAAGATGATTCAATGGGGAAAGGGCAGTCTTTTCAATAAACGGTGCTGGGAAAACTGGATATCCACATGCAAAAAAATGAAGTTGGACCCTTATTTAACACCCTATACAAAAATTAACTCAAAAGTAGATCAAAGACCTAAATGTAAGAATGAAAACTATAAACTGTTAGATGAAACTAGAGGGGAAAACGTCCACAACACTGACGTGGCTTGATTTCCTCCAAATGACACAAAGGCCCAGACACATATTTAAATTTACAGAAGGTAAAGTGAGAGAAAAATGTGGGCAGAGCACCTGTAGAACACCAAAGAAAGAGAAAAGTCTTAGAAGGATCCAGAAGGGGAGGGAAAATTACCGAACAACAGAACCCAGAAGCCAGTCGGGAAAGGTACCTTTAAGGTCCTGAAAGGCAATAATGGCTATTCCAGAATCCAGTGAAAATACCTTTCAAGAATTCCGGAATGACATTTTCAGACCACTAAAAAGTTTGACTTCTGCAAAATATCACTAAAGGAAGTGCAAGGATGTGCTTCAGACAGAAGAAAAACAACACAGAACGTTAGAGTCTAAAAAAAGGAATGGCGAATAAAGAGGATGGTAAGTCCTTGGGTAAACAGACCAGCAATAGCTCATAGAGCTTTGAAAAGATAGAACTGTAGGGGGCACCTGGGTGGCTCAGTTGGTTAACTGTCAGACTCTCGATTTCCCCTCAGGTCATGATCTCAGGGTCCTAAGATTGAGCCCGGCCTCAGGCTCCTGCTTAAGATTCTCTCTCTCTCTCTCCTCCACCCCCTCTGCCTTTACCCCTCCCCTAAAAAAATAAAAGAAAAAGACAGGACTGTAATACATGAGCACAATAACTCAGGGTGGGAGCTCCGCTGAAAAATTTCTAGAGTCCTTGTATTATTCAAAAAAGTAGATAAAGTATAGGTTAAGCTTCAGATTCTGGTAAAGTAGGATACATGTTGTGATTTTGATGAAATTTCTATAACAACAAAACCTAACTGTAACTTCCAAACCTACAAAAGGGTGTATCAGTGAATGATAAAATGTCAGTCTAAAAGGACACAAGAAAGGGGGCGCCCAGCTGGTGGAGCATGCATCTCTTGATCTTGGAGTTGTGAGTTCAACAATTCATCTAGATGCAATTTACAAGAGATATACCTTAAAATAAGGACACAGAGTGGCTGAAAGATAAGGCTGGAAACCTGGATGGTGGCAACACAGACATAGAGTTTATAATTATTTACTAACATTATATGTATGTGATTCACAATAAAGAAGTTAAAGTAGTAAAAGGATTGGGCATCTGGCTGGCTCAGTCGGTAGAACATGTGACTCTTGATGTTGGGGTCGTGGGTTTGAGGCCCATGTTGGGTGTAGAGATTACTTTAAAAAAAAGGTAGTAAAAGGATAGAAAAGATACAACATGCAAATAATAAAAGAAAAACTATATTAATATATTAACATTTACTAGATAGAAAAATGGGTTACTTCATAATGATAAAAATAGCAGGGAAATAATAGCAAGTGTAAATCTTACCACCTAATAACATAGCCTCAAAATATGTAAATCAAACACTGACATGACTTCAAAGAGAATTAGATAAATCTTTAATCAGAATAGGATTACTGGGGGTGTCTGGCTGGCTCAGTTGTTGAGCATGCGACTCTTGATCTCAGGGTCGTGAGTTTAAGCCCCATGCTGGACATAAAGCTCAGTTTAAAAAAAAATAAGATTACTGATTATAGTGTGTAAATGTGGTATACTTATTGCATATTTATCTTATACTTAAAATATAGCATATATAGTATAAATATATTTATATTTTACTATGCCTTTCAGTGACAGATAGAACAAACACAAATGATTACGGGCAAAGAGGATGTGCACGATGTGATGAACAAACTGGACCTAAAAGACATGGAGAAAACTGTAAGAACTGCCGAATCCACACTGATTCAAAGCACACAAACATTTACAAAAGCCAGCCCTACAACAAGTCTCAACCAACTTCCAAAAATTGAAAATATAGTATATTCTCTGACCACAGTACACTTAAGTTAGAAATCAATAGGAAAACAGAACAAGAAAAATCTTGGTATGCTTAGAAATTCAGAAATGTACTCCTAACACAAATAAATGGAAAGATATTCTGTGCTCATGATTGGAAGAATACTGTTAAAATTCTCATTTGACCCAAAGCAATCTAGAGATTCAGTGCAATCCCTAGCAAAATACCAGTGGCATTTTTCATAAAACAGAGGATCCTAAAATATGTATAAAACCACAAAAGACCCCAATAGCCAAAGCCATCCGGAGAAAGAGGAACAAAGTTGGAGGTATCACAGTCCCTGAGTTCAAACTATACTACAAAGCCACAGTAATCAAGGCAGCGTAAAAACAGACACACAGATCAATGGAATTTAATAGAGGGCCCAGAACAAACTCACACATGTACAGCCAATCTAGGACAATGGTGGCAAGAATACACAATGAGTCTCTTCAATAAATGGTCTTGGAGACACTGGACAGCTAGGTGCAAAAGAATGAAACTGGACCACTGTCTTACATCATACACAAAAATAAATTCAAAATGGATTAAAGACTTGAATGTAAGACCTCAAACCTGTCAAACTCTCAGAGAAACCATAGACAGTAAGCTCTTTGACATCATCCTTAGCAGTATGTTTTTTTGGACCAGTCTCCTCAGACAAGGGCAACAAAAGAGAAAATAAACAAATGGGATTATATCAAACTAAAAAGCTTTTCCACAGCAAAGGAAACCATCAACAAAAGACCACCTAGGAAATGGGAGAAAATATTTGCAAATCATACATCTGATAAGGGGTTAATAGCCAAAATATACAAAGGACTTAACACAAATTAAAAACAAACACCCTGATTAAAAATGGGCAGGGGGGTGCCTGGCTGGCTCGGTTGGAAGAGCATGTGACTCTTGATCTCGGGGTTGTGAGTCCGAGCCCCACGTTGGGTGTGGAGCCTACTTAAAAAAAAAAAAAGGGCAGAGGACTTTAATGGACATTCTTCCAAAGAAGACATCCAGATGGCCGACAGACACGTGAAAAGACAGATGACTCAACATCACTCATCATCTGGGAAATACCAATCTAGTTTTGATTTTATTGTAGTTTTTTTTCTTAAAGATTTTATTTATTTATTTATTTGACAGAGAGACAGAGCGAGAGAGGGAACACAAGCAGGGGGAGAGGGAGAGGGAGAAGCAGGCCCCCCGCTGAGCAGGGAGCCCGATGCGGGGCTCGACCCCAGGACCCTGGGATCACGACCTGAGCCGAAGGCAGACGCTTAATGACTGAGCCACCCAGGCGCCCCTTATTGTAGTTTTCAGTAAGCTATCAGCTCACACCTTTCAGATTGGCTATTATCAAAGAGACAAAAAAATAAGAGTTGGCGAGGATGTGGAGAAAAGGGAAGCAATGGAAGCAGCCAAAGTGTCCAGTGATAGAAGAATGGATAAAGAAGATGTGGGGTATATACACAATGGAATACTGTGCAGCCATCTCACCATGAAATCTTACATGGATCAACGTCAACAGTACTACACTAGGTGAAATAAGTCAGAGAGAAAGACAAATACCATACGATCTCACTTGTATATGGAATCTAAACCAAAAAAATGGAAGAAAAAACAGAATCAGACTCACACATACAGAAAGCAAATGGTTGGTTACCGGAGGGGACTGGGTGGGGGGATGGGCAAAATCGGTGAAGGGGATTAAGGGATATGAACTTCCAGTTATAAAATAAAGAAGTGATGGAGATACAATGTACGGCACAGAGAATATGGTCAGTAACTTTGTAATAACTTTGTATGGGACAGAGGATACTAGATTTATGGTGGGGATCGTTTCATAATGTATAAAAATATCCAGATCAATAAAAAGATCAATATGATGATCTTTAGTTGAAACTAATAGGATATTGTGTATCAATGATTCTCCGATATTTAAAAAAGTATAACCTGAGGAGAGAAAGGAATGTACTTCTATATACCCATGTGTCTAAGAATGGAAATTAGAAGATATTATTATTATTAAACAATAATAAAATAACTACTTTCTAGTAGTTAAAGGGAAATGTATGATCTTATAGGATGTAGATGAGAAAATACGACAGGTGAGATTGATGAGCTAATCTTTTAAGATTTTATTTATTTATTTATTTATTTGAGAGAGAGCTCCCAAGTTGAGGGGGAGAGGGAAAAGGAGAGGGAGAAGCAGATTCTCCACTGAGCAGGGAGCCCGATGTGGGGCTCAATCCCAGGACCGAGACCATGACCTGAGCCGAAGGCAGACGCTTAACCAACTGAGCCACCCAGGCGCCCTTAAACACCTATCTTTATTTATTTAATGTATACAGCAGCTTTATTCATAATAGCCAGAAACTGGAAACAAGCCAGGTCAACAAACAGTGGTACATCCATACCCTGGAGTACCACTCAGCTATAAAAAAGAACAAACTATTAACATACACAACAACCTGAAGGAATCTTCAGAGGATTATGCTTAAAAAAAAGAAAAAAAGGGTAGCCAACCCCCAAAGGTGACATACTATATTATTCCATTTATATAATATTCTTGAAGTGACAAAATCATGGAAATGGGGAACTGATTAGAGGATGCCGGGGGTTAAGGGGTAGGCTGAGGAGGGGAGGGAAGTGGGTGTGGATGTCAAATGGCAACACAGGGAATCTTGCTGTGATGATGCCTTTTTTTTTTTTTTTTAAGGTTGACTTTTCTTCCCCCCAGAGAATTGTTTTCAATCCAAATTCAATTAATTAACATACCGTGTATTATTAGTTTCAGAGGTAGAGTTCAGTGATTCATCAGTCTTATATAACATCCAGTGCTCATTATATCACGTGCCCTCCTTAATGCCCGTCACCCAGTTACCCCATCTCCCCACCTCCCTCCCCTCCAGCAACCCTCAGCTTATTTCCTATGATTAAGAGTCTCTTATGGTTTGGCTCCCTCTCTGATTTCATCTGGTTTTATTTTCCTCTCTTCCCCTATGATCCTCTGTTTTGTTTCTTAAATTCCACATATGAGCGAGATCATATGATAATTGTCTTTCTCTGACTGACTTATTTCACTTAGCATAATACCCTCTAGTTCCATCCACGTCATTGCAAATGGCAAGATGTCATTTTTGTGATGGCTCAGTAGTATTCCTGTGTGTGTGTGTGTGTGTGTGTGTACACACACATACCACATCACCTTTACCCATTCATCTGTCAATGGACATCTGGGCTCTTTCCACAGTTTGGCTGTTGTGGATGTTGCTGCTATAAACACTGGAGTGCAGGTGCCCCTCAGATCACTACATTTGTATCTTTGGGGTAAATACCCAGTAGTGCAATTGCTGGGTCATAGGGTAGCTCTATTTTCAACCTTTTGAGGAACCTCCACACTGTTTTCCAGAGTGGCTGCACCGGCTTGCATTCCCACCAACAGTAAACACCCATCTTTAAAAGTTAAAAAATAGGGGTGCCTGGGTGGCTCAGTCGTTAAGCGTCTGCCTTCGGCTTGGGTCATGATCTCAGGATCCTGGGATCGAGCCCTGCATCGGGCTCCCTGCTCAGCGGGAAGCCTGCTTCTCCCTCTCCCTCTGCTTGTGTTCCCTCTCTCGCTGTGTCTCTGTCAAATAAATAAAATCTTTAAAAAAGTTAAAAAAATAACAGAGAAACAACCCAAAGAAAATATAAGGAAGGAAATAAACAGGAAAAAAATTTTATGCAACAGACAAGGAAAACATGGATATGCAAGAGAGGATCAACAAAGCCAAAAGTTTGTTCTTGGAAAAGACTAATAAAACTGATAGAGCTTTGTTCGACTCATTGGGGAGAGATCGGATATAAGTAATAACCTGGCAGAAATGGAAATGGAATATCACTTTCTTTGGATAAGATTTGTGGGTAAGAGGATGTTGTGATCAATTTAATATATTTGAAAATGTAAACCACACAGATAAATTCCTAGAAGAAACAGAACTGAAAAATGGGACTCAGGAAGAAACAGCAAACCTGAACAATCTGATAAACATTAAAGAAATGGGAATGAACCAGCTAGCTTAACTTGATAGAAAACCTTGATCAGGGCAGTGCCAAGAATGAAATTCACTACAATTTTCTTCTCATGAACCAAGATGCAAACACCCTAAATCACGTTACCAAACAGAATCTAATACTATTTTAAAAGGATAATAAAATACAATTAGGTTGACTTTATCACAGGAATACAAAATCATCTAATGTCAGAAAATGTAGTTAATACAATGTACCACCTATTGTTCTCTGTTTATCTCAACAGATGCAGAGAAAGCATTTGATAAAATCTAACGTCCATTCTCAATTCTAACAACATTCTGTGCAAAATAAGAATATAAGGGAACTTCCTTATCTGTTAAGAGACATCTATAAAAATGAAACAACCCACCATGAACATCATGCTTCATGGTAAGACTTAGAGAACATCCTCATTGAGATCAGGAATGAGCCTCTACACCACCATTTCCACACAGCCCTACCACAAGCCCCAGCCAGCTCTGCAAGGCAACAAGGCATACAGATTAGAATGGAAAATATAGACTTATGCAACAGTGTAACAGTACAAAGTATCTAAGAATAAATTCAGACTTGACAGAGAAGAGTATAAAATTTTGAGGGACGATAAGGAATACGTAAATAAATGGAGATATACCAAGATCAGGACCGGAAGATATTGTAAACATATGAATTCTCCCCAAAGTAGTGTTTTTTATTTTTATTATTTTAACTTTTTTTTTTTGAAGATTTTCTTTACTTGAGAGAGAGAGAGTGTGCATGCAGGGGGAGGGGCAGTGGGGGAGGGAGAGTCTCAAGTAAAGTCCTTGCTGAGTGTAGAGCCTGATGCAGGACTTGATCCCATGACCCTGAGATCATGATCGGAGCCGAAACCAAGAGCTGGATGCTTAACCAACTGAGCCACCCAGACGCCCCTAAAATTTAAGTAATCTCTACACTCAACGTGGGGCTCAAACTTATGACCTCAAGATCAAGAGTTGCATGCTCTGCTCACGGAGCCAGCTAGGCGCCCCCCAAAGTAATTTTTAAATTAAATGCAATTCAAATCAAAATCCAGAAAGATGTGTTGGTGTGCGTGTGTGTTGGTGTGCGTGTGTGTGTGTGTGTGTGTACGCACGCATATGCAAGCCAGGGAGCCAGTGAGAGGCAGCGAGATTGGATTCTAAAACTTACCCTACAAATGTCTATAGGGGAGGGAAAAGTTTTCCTCAACCCTCTTGGGGTCCCTGGCTGGGTCTGAAAATTAACCTGGCAAAGATGATTAGCAGGAGAAAAGCACACAGATTTTACTGAACATTTCCATGTCCATGGGAACCTTCAGAAGAGAATGAAGAACCAAAATAGCAGCCAAGCAGGAAGCTTTTCTACCACTTAAACAAAGAAACTATTTGTGAAGAACTGACGAGGCAGACGGCTTTGGTCTAGGGAGCAGTCCATGGTGAGGAAGCAACTAGAAAGACAGGGTAGGTTTAACAAGGTTGTGCACAATTCTCAGCCCCAAATTCCCTGTCTCTGGTGATGAGGATGTCTTCCCTCCTCCTGGTACAGGGAGGACACCTTTCCCATGGGGGGGTCTTATGACCTGTGCCGGGGAATAAGGGCAAAAGGGGAGGTCAGAATGACCTTCCTCCTCCTGGCATTTTCTCAAATTTCTCCAGCTTAAGATATTCAATATGCCAAGGTGACATTTTTAGGGTAGTGCGTCCTGAGCCCCATCATGTCAAAGGTCAAAACTAGTGAGGATGCTCTTGAAGAGCACAAAGGAAGCCCATTTGATACCTGAGTCTGACAGAGAGCCGTCCTGCCATTTTCCACAGTCATGGGGCAGGGCACTGCTGGTGGGGGACAGGAAAATGGGCGGATGAGAGCCAAAAGAGAGCCTAGAAACAGACCTATGCACAGATGGACACCAGATACAGCGACAGCAGAAAAGAGAGGTTTCCAAAAACGGTGCTGGATGTTACAGATACTCATCTACAGGAAAAGACAAAATTGGATCCTATTTTATACCAGAAATAAAAATTAACGGTTCAGGGGCACCTGGGTGGCTCAGTCGCTAAGTGTCTGCCTTCGGCTCAGGTCATGATCCCAGGGTTCTGGGATTGAGCCCCACATCAGGGCTCCCTGCTCAGTGGGGAGCCTGCTTCTCCCTCTCCCACTCCCCCTGCTTGTGTTCCTTCTCTCACTTTGTCTCTCTCGGTCAAATAAAATCTTAAAAAAAAAAATTAATGGTTCGTCCCATTTCCCAACAGAGAAAACCAGCTAGCAAGAATATTGTGGAGGAAGTTTCCATATAAGGGACATACACCCACGCCTACACACCCGTCCTCCAAAACGAAGCTCTGTTTCTTTCTCCACTAAAAGTCTTCTCAACCAAGGATTAAGGGAGTTCTGAAGAAGTCTGATTGTATTTGATATTCCCAGTGATTCCCAAACCTTAACCTTTTCAAGCCATCACCTTAGCCCCAATACATTTTATCAGGTTTTATCTGTTGCCCCAAACTACTGGGCACTCTGTGAATTTGAACCTGGCATCCCTCCCAGTTTTGAGGGAGGTCGTGGAGGCAGGTCATGGGGATGAGGGTCAATTCGGATGGATCCCACCTGCAGCAGCCCAGCTCCCACCCCATGTCCCACATGGGCCCCACAGACACTGTCAACCCACACGTGCACCCCGTCCCATTTGGTGATGACCCATAAGGAAGGAAATACTTTTTTTTTTTTTTTTAAGTAGGCCCCACACCTGAACTCACAACCCTGAGATTGAGAGTCCCATGCTCCGATTGATCCGGCCAGGCACTTCCCGACCTGACTTCTTACTGAACTCACACTGAGTGTTTTAATACCTTCACCCGAGTTTTTACCTCTTTATCGAAAGGAGCCTTCAGTTTTGTCCCTTCTTTCCTCAGACTCCCTCTAATGAAGATTCTAAAAGCACGCAGTGAAGGGGCCAAGAGACAGGGATCTCAGACCATGCACCAGCTGGCTCGTCAGGTCTTGAGAGTCCTGCCCTTCAGTGGCAGAAACACGGTTCCCTGTGGCCGAATGGAGAACCCATGGAAACTGCCCTCCAGCCTTGAAACAAGGGATTTCAGGGCGCCCGGCTGGCTCAGCTGGCAGTGTGCGACTCTTGGTCTCGGAGTTGGGAGTTCGAGCCCCACGCTGGGTGTAGAGATTACTTTAAAAAAGTGATTTCACTTTTATTCATAATAAGAATGGGGGTAACACCTCATTTTTAGCTCACATGCGGTTCCCTTTGTATGGGACAACACAACACCTTTCAAAGTGGCAACTTGCCAAGGCTTTTCTGCTTATTGTGAATTGCTCCATGGCAAGGCTGTGTGCCTTCCCTCACCCCGGGTGACCTCAGCCTGAGGAGTCGCCAGTGTCCAGAAGGCCCATCTCTGCGGAACAGCCCACCTCATGGGCTCCTGTCACCTTTACTGAGCCTTGTCCGCGCTCAGCACTCACGGCCAGCCCTTCCAAGGCCGGAGTGGGCCTCATGCACACACATCTCACCATCTCCGTCCTGACAGCCAGCCCCGTCACTGCCCGGCAAAGGGGGTCCTGGATTCGCGGTCACGGAGAAGGGTATCAGGTTGTGTTTTTACCAGGCTTTTAAACTGGGTATCCACTGTGGCATTGGCGAAATCATGGCCAAGTTTTCAGGCAACCAGTGTGCAAAATGGGCTTTTACAACAGGATCTACTGGCAAGTTAGGAGCCGCTGTGAAGTAATCAAAAGGCAAACGGATCCAGTGAATCATGTTTATTACAGGACATTATGTTTCCCCTAGGTTTGGAGGGCAGCAACCATCCCCCCAGAAGATACTACTGTGGGGTAATTTTTTGGAGCAAAAACAATATTCTGGATTCCAGAAATTTCTCTCCTAAAATAAACATGTATAATTATTTTAAGAGAACGTGAATCAGGCCCAAGTCCATATGGTGCTGTTACCACACTTCTAAAGACAAAAACATTGAGAAGTAAAGCCCCAACCAAGCAGCTCTGACATTTCCGGGATGGAGTGGAGGCTCCCGAGGGCCCCACACCCTGGGACACCCATTCTCTCTCCTCCCCACGCCACCGCCCCGCACCACCACCACCTGGCAGATAGGCTCAGTCCCAGCCCTCCACTTCCCCCGAGAGGAGGAAAGAGGCACCGGGCACACAAAGCGTTCAGCCAGAGTTCATGGCGCAAGTGGGACCCCAGGTGGGTGGCTCCACATCCTCCACAGAAAAGGGAACACGGGGGCTCTGCAGAGCCCCCCAGCCCAGGCCGACGCCATTCTAAGCAGCTGACTCCATGAGAACCAAACGAATTGGCAGCAACCTTCAGAGGTGGGGGTTCTTATTAGTCCCACTGTGGAAACTGGGGCCCAGAGCTAGGAAGCTGTGGATTCAAAGCCAGAGTCTACGCCCTGGACCACTACGCCTGCAGACACATGAACCGGTGTGAACTTCACTCATCGACGCAAATTAAAGGCAGTCTGGTAGGTCCGACAACCTAGCAGGTGGGCGAAGATTTTTAAAAAGTTGATACCACCACTGGCGAGGACTGGCTGGGATGTAGCCATCTGGTAACACCTATCAGCGCTCTGGGGTGCACACCCCTGCACCTCAGCTGGGGGCTAGGAAGCACGGGGAAGGGGCTTCCTTTTCACCATCTGCTTTTTGGTAACTTCAGATTTTTTTTAAAAAAGATTTTATTTATTAGAGAGAGAGAGCACAAGCAGGGGGAGTGGCAGGCAGAGGGAAAGGGAGAAGCAGACTCCCCACTGAGCAGGGAGCCCGATGCGGGGCTCGATCCCAGGACCCTGGGATCATGACCTGAGCCGAAGGAAGACGCTTGACGACTGAGCTCCCCAGGCATCCCGGTAACCTTAGATTGTTGATACTGAATGTACGTACTGACTATTCAAACACACACACACACACACACACACAGAGCACGGGCATGGAAAGGCCTGGAAGGATTCACGTCAAAGGGCAATAGCAGGAGTCTAGTTTGCCTTTGGCAGAACCAGCGTCCCTTCACACACATGGTCTGCCTTCTTACTGGAATTACAGGCTGAAACGCTTTTCTCCACACATTTCAGGAACTGCAGGCTTGGTGATCAGCAGGCCCACTGGGAGCGGCAAGAAGATTTCTTCAGTCCTACCACCTGTCTGCAAGACTGATTAATGTGTTTGCACGGAGCTCTTCTTTTCCAACAACCTGTAACACACCCTTTGTATTTCTCCCACTAGTAACAAAGTTCCCCAGAGTCAGGGCCTAGGGACACTTCCTAGCAGAGGTTACTGGCTTGCTTGCTATCAGCAGGGGGAGAGACCAAGGTGCTAGCTACCCTCATGCCACTGCCCTTCTCACTTGAAAGGGTGGGACCCAGAAGGCTGATGGAAGCAGGACAGAAGGTGGGAATCTTAACCTATAATTATTTAATCACATGCTAAAAAGGACATAATCAAACATTTGAGGGCCTGTGTTGGGGCAAGAGAAGGAAAAACCAGAGATGCAAAGAGCAATCGAAGGGGGCCAGTGCTCGGGGGTGAGAGTGCCAACACCGGGAAGCCACGTGACAGCACGGGGGAGCCAGGAGGTGAGGTCTGGCAGGAGACAGGCTGCCAGGAGTGAGGGCAGACACAGCTGCAAGGGCACTTGGCTCAAACCCCGCCTTGTGTTTGGTGGCGTGGAACCTCAAGCCAAGCTGTTGCTCTCTCTGTAAAATGTGGGTAAACTGCGATTCACAGGGTGGTCCAGACAATCACGCAAGAGGTCATGTCAGAGAGACAGAGGGTTGGCAAGCACATCTCCACACCTCACAAGCCCCACCGAGTCCTGGTCCCGGTCCTGAGGCTCTTCAGGTGCCAGATTAAGGGCCCCTTCCCCGGGTGTGGACGAAGGTGGGTTGGCTCCAGGATTTTCGTTTCTCTATCACCAGCAGACAGCTTTTCAGAGGGTTTCTATCACGGGAGGAATGGGGACTTCTTTTCTGAATCCAACTCATGCTGTCCTCCCCAGAACCCTTAGCCCTCCATCTCTTGGTTGGTCAGAACTTTCTCCCAACCTCCCCCAAAATCTGTCAAAATTTCCACTCCCTAGAGGTTTTGCTGATGAGCAGATTTAACTACTTTTCTACAAATGTAAAACCAAATTAAACTCAAATGAAACGCATCAGAGAATGGTCTGAAAAGAGGATTTCTATTGTTTTTTTCTTTTCCAAAGTTTTCATATTTTCTACAAATGTAGGTAAGTCGCTACTGAAGTTACATCGGGCACCTAGATCTAACAGAACACATGGAAAAGGCAAAAATCAAAGACCCAGCAAGTTGAGAACAAATGTTACTATGCAGTCTGACGTGCCCTCACAAATTAAAAGGGATAGCAATAAATAGGCAAAATGGGCTTAGTTAACAATAGGGGTTTCCTCACTTCTTTGTGTTTGAATTGGGGCTCCCAGGTTAACAGAATCTGTGTTATTCAAGTTTAGCAAAGTAGCTTCTTGAAATGCCAATTTTATAGCTTCCTGGCATTAACCACCCAAGCAGATTCTTTTTTATTTATTTATTTATTTTAAAGATTTTATTTATTTATTTGAGAGAGAGAGTGAGAGAGAGAAAGAGCACAAGAGGGGGGAGCGGGAGAGGGAGAAGCAGACTCCCTGCTGAGCAGGTAGCCCGATGGGGGACTCGATCCCGGGACTCCAGGATCATGACCTGAGCCAAAGGCAGTCACTTAACCGACTGAGCCACCCAGGCACCCCCACCCAGGCAGATTCTATTGGCAATTTGACCTCAGCATTTCAAGCATTCCCAGCGGCTGGGGATTGGTTTTGCCAGCTCTGCACGTCAGAACAGCTCTGGGAGGCTTAAGTGGTTATTTATGCTACCAACTAAGAATACTGCTTCTTCATATTCTAGTTTCCATTTATCAGTCTCCCAGGGGGAAAAAATACATTTAAACTCTATGGCAGTCCCTTGCCCTCTCCACTCTCGTTCCTGCCCCCTGGACACTGGGTCCTTGTGAAACTTAGGGACGACAGGCAGGAAATCCAGAACAGACTTTATAGGAACACTGCTTCCAACAGATAGAGCTTTACACATTCCAGTGCTTCAAAAGTGGTAAGATTTAACGTCTGGATTTCAGTTCAAGAACGTCTCCATGTCATGCTGGCAAATGCACCATGGCAGTGGAGGATCGTTAACAATGGGGAACACTGGGTATCGGGCATATTGGGACTGTCTGTACTATCTTTGCAACTTTCACGGAAATCTAAAGTTATTCCAAAACAAGAAGTTTGTTTAAAAAGCAAAGGCTATTGGGGTGCCTGGCTGGCTCAGTTGGTGCAGCATGAGACTCTTGATCTCGGGGTTGTGAGTTTGGTCCTACCTCTGGGAGGTTCCTGCAAGTAGAAGACACTCTAACCCTGTGAGATGCAAGGGGAGGGAGCATAAGGGTCCAGGAGAGCCTCAGTATTAGCATTCCTCAAGTGTGCCCCTACTGTCACCCAAGAGCCCGGGGCTAGGGGTAGGAAGGAACCAATGCACGATTGCAAAACTCAACCACCTCAGCATCCAGCACAGCTCCTGGCACGGAGCAGGGACTCATCTACTAGAATGGTGCAGAGGCTGGAGGGTGCGTAGGTGGGAGAGGGGCAGCTTGCTCAGGTGAAGCACCTGGAAGAGTTCCCTAGAGGAGGTAAGCCTCCTCTTGAGGCTTGGGTAGGAGTTTAGGAGTGAGGTGGGTGGAAAGAATAACATTCTTGGCAAAGGAAACAACAGGTTAAAGTGTATGATCTGGCTAGAAAGAGGAAGAAGAAATGCAACTCAACAAAAAAGCTTGGGGGTGGGGAAACTGATGTCTTCCAAAGCCATTATCTTTCCAAAATGAAGTTACAGCCCCCCCCCGCCTTTTTTTTCCTCCATCCTGGAACTCAGTACATTATCTGGACATCAAAGATGTTAATCAGAGGCAGGCCTGGGGGAGGGGGACCTTACTTAGCAGGTTTCCCAAGCTATGGCTTTTGCAAGCTGTGCTTTAATAAAAAGCCTAGTGCTACAAGCAGGGAACTGATACGGAGGACAATTCATGTTAGTCACGATCTTTATGTGGGCAACTTGAAAACATCCCCCTCTTTCAGTAAACATTCCTAGGAGCCTTCTTTTGTCCTCATTTCCCTCCCCGGTCGCAACATTTTTTTTTTTTTAAGAGGGAAAAAGCCTATTATCATCAGGCATCTAGTTCATTCTCTCTGTAAATTTTTTCGTGGCTGAAGTGGGGAGGAGACAGGGAAGGGAGGGAAGAAAGGGGGGCAAAATCAAAGATTAGGCTTTGTGGTCTGCTCCAATACGGAGTGTGCCAAATAACAGCAAAGAATCAAATCAGAACAAAAACATCCACAGGTGCGGCCCGCTCGCGCCCCGCCCGCCGGCCCGGACGCCCAACAGGTGCCTCCGGCCCCGCCCGCAGTCTCAGGAGCCTCGGGTCGCCACAAAGTAGCCGCCCGCGCAACAGTGTCCAGGCCCGCCCGTACTCACGGCCGCTCGGCGGTCCGCGCCCCGGCCCGCAGCGCCCATCCGGCCCGGGTCCCGGTCAGCGCGGGCTCGGCTCTCAGGCGGCGCCGGCGCGGCCCGGGACGCGCTGCGGCCGTTGGCGCCTCGGCAGGGCGCGAGGCATCCTCCCGCCGCCGCCCCGCGGGCCGCCTGCCCTTTGTTTTGGAGCCGCGGCCGGGCCGCGCCGCCGTTAACGGCCTCGGAACGCGTCGTCGGCCAATCAGCACGCCGCCCCGCCCGCGCCCCGCCCGCGCCCCGCCCCGCCCGCGCGTTCCCTCCCCGCGCG
The DNA here is from genome assembly GCF_054177405.1 of Leptonychotes weddellii. Lineage (NCBI taxonomy): Eukaryota > Metazoa > Chordata > Mammalia > Carnivora > Phocidae > Leptonychotes > Leptonychotes weddellii. Next base: position 58,066,528 of record NC_138381.1, read on the forward strand.
CTCCGCGCCCCGGAGCTCGACCGGCTCTCACTCGGCCGGGCTGGGCGGGGGCGCACGTGCCGCGGGGCGCGCCGCGCTCCCATTGGTCGGCCTGCCGAGCGCGGCCTCGGAGCCAGCCTATGAGAGTTGAAAGGCTCGGGGGCGGGGCCCCGCGGGGCGGGGCGGGGCGGGGGGCGGGCTCAAAGAGGATCGCAGTGCGCAAGCGCGGGATGGCCCGCACTGGGTGCTGTCGGCCCGCACTGGGGCTGTCAGCCCACCGTCTTCGCCCGCAGGCTTACCCCGCAGTGGGAAACCCGCGGGTCACTCGTTCTCTCCGCACGCCTGAATCGGCCGAGGGACGCCAGGCCCACAGCTTCCGGGGCCGAAGCGGGGCTCATGGGCCGGCAGTGCGCGGGACATGGGTTTCCCTGGCCGGACCACTCGCAGACTCGGTCCCCAGAATATGGGGTCCTCCGTGCTCGCCCACTCCGACCATCCTCCCCGAACTCTCCAAGCCGCTCTACCTGAGAACCTCTGTATCTGCATCTGGCTCTCCTCTGCTCCAGAACCCCCAAATCGGACTCGATAGGAAGCTCCATTCTCCGGGGGCCCTCCCGGCCCCCCAGGCAGATCGTCCCATCTTTACGTCCACACTCCGTTCCCCCCCACGACTCTCATGTCATTATTTTGTTGGTCCCACAGCTTTCCTTTATAGGTTGTTTCTTAAATTACATCATTTTTTAGAAACCACAGTGTTGAGGTCACAATGTATGTAACATTTTTATACATGTTAGCATCCTTTAGATCTTGTTTCTTTTTTGCAATGCAGTGTATCTATAAAGATCTCTGAGCGTCTTTGGATGTGCATCTGATTTATTACTGTACTTAGAAGGTCTCTGGATATTGTCCATTTGTCAGAACTTAGCCATTTTCCTAGCAATGTCTCCAACTCTCCTTTTACAAACCTGGCTGCAAAGTAGGAACTCATGATCGTTTTTTTGTTTTGTTTTGTTTAATTTTTTTTATTCTTATGTTAATCCCCATACATTACATCATTAATTTTAGATGAAGTGTTCCATGATTCATTGTGCATAACACCCAGTGCTCCATGCAGAATGTGCCCTCCTCAATACCCACCACCAGGCTAACCCATCCTCCCACCCCCCCTTCATGATCGTTTTTAAGATGAATTTTTCAGATGAGTGTTAGCATCTCTTAATTATTAAGCCTTTCATATCTTCAATTTCCAACTTTCAGATCTTCAGTTTCCAATTGGGGTTAGGGGAGTTCCTTTCTCTTGTGAATTTTAGAGATTCCTTAGATTGTCTTAAATATTAAGCTTTTATTGTTTTTGCTACCGCAAATATCTTTTCTCAGCCAGTCCTCTGTTGAAAAAAAATCCTAATTTTTTATGTGATTCAAATATAATTTTGTATCCTGCTTTGAGAAGGGGCATTTTTCCCTTATTGCAGTTTTTAAGGAATGATTTTAGTGGCTGCAGATAATATTAAACTTAACATACCCAAATAACTATGTGGTGGTTAGGCACATCAATGATTTCTGCTCCGTTTCTTTGGATTCCTTCATTCTTTGAAAAATTTAGCACCAGATTTCCTATTGTTCTTTGCATTGTGGTTCCTAGCTTCATTCTTAGAAACACATCTTTCCCTTAAAATCTAAGGAATTGATGTATGTGAATCACGGAGGATCCTTCCAGTGCCCTGGCCTGTCAGCTCACTGTCCCCTCTCCTGCAAGGACCTTGTCCCTCATGACCCCTAAGATGGACCCCCTTCCTGATCACTGACCAGTGCCTTTCAAATGTTTTAAACTATGACCACAGTAAAGAATACATTTTATGGGTACAAAGTTTCTATTTGGGGTGATGAGAAATCTGGGGGATAGTGTGGATGATTGCACAACAGCATAAATGTACCTAATGCCACTGTGGCTTCATACACTTAAGAACAGTTAAAATTGCAAATTTTAAGCTTTAAAAACCCATTTTGGGGGTGGGGGGATGGGTTAGCCTGGTGATGGGTATTGAGGACATGTATTAAATGAGCAGTGGGTGTTATACGCAAACAATGAATCATGGAACACTACATCAAAAACTAATGATGTACTGTATGGTAACTAACATAATAAAATTAAATTAAATTTTAAAAACCCTAATTTTACATTATGATCTAGTACACATACATGAGAAAAGTTTCATGATTTAATACATACTCTTGTCTTGTGTAATGCCCTAATATTGTCTATCCTTTTCAGTTTTATTTTATTGACGACATCCTGCACATGACTCTCTATGTGATTTCATGAGGCATCTATCAACCATGGCCTGCGGTCGGCCACCCACTGCCTGGTCCCTGTTGTCACCACCCTCCATAAGCTCAGTTTCAAACAGCCCACTCTGGGCCACCACTGGGCGCTCTGGCCCCCTCCTGTTAGCAGGACCACAGCTGTCATTACCTGCGCTGGGAGCCACACAACTCACTGTCCTCACCACCTACCTACCTGGAGGCTGTCCTCCTCCCTCTGTTCACCTCCCTTTAGCACCTTTCTCACATCACAGACTTGCCCAGCGAACTCTGGTCCTGGGTAAATGTGACTCTCTCTGCTATGGCTGGAGAAATTCTTTCCCTTGGGGAGACTAGTTTCTAGAACAGTCCTTGTGGCAACCCTACACCTGCTCCACCTGTTGTGGCTATTCAGATTCCCACCTTCCGGGAAGATGATTCCACACCTCCCCCTGCCCTCTGCCTGTACTAGCTCTGTGTCCTACTTTACTGAAGACGTCAACATCAGCAGAACATTCCTTGCTGCTTCCACACTAAACCTTCCACCCGCCCACCCCCACCACCATGCACACATTGCTCTGTCCTCTAAGACCTGCATGTCACTTGCACATGGGGCCCACCCCCCTGCATGCTGGCCAGTCGGCTCCAGTCACAGCGCCCTCTTTCTCCTGCGTCCTCAATCCCCACATTATTGGGCCGTCCCATCAGGATAGGAGACACAGTGTCATCTCTGTATCCACATTCTCCATCACCACGCTTCTCTCCAATTCTTCAAGAGCAAGATTGCTCAGGAGCAGCTGAGCTGGGCTCCTCCCACTCTCGGGCTCCCTCCACAACCGCTCCACCTGTTCCTTGCCAGAACTCATGTCTGCGTTCAGCCATGTCTCACGGGTGGTCAAGCAGCACTCTGTACAACCTGATGCCTCCCAGGGTGTGCCTCAGCATGGACCCGCATCCCCCAAATCCCAGGTTTCCAAGTCCATCTACCCACTCTGAACCACCCTTGGAGCTCTAGGAGACACCTCAAAGCCAGTGTGCCCTAAATCAAGCTACAGCTCTTACCACCTCAGTAAAAGGCACAGCCAAACTTCCAGCCCAGCCAAAACCTCCGAGCCCCTCACCTCGGCTCTCCTCATCATGCCCCATGGCGGTCCCTCAGCGGCCCCTCTCCTGCCACCAGCACCCAGCCCCTGGGCCACTCTCATCTCTCATGTTGATGACTGCCACAGGTGAGCAGCAAGGGTTGCCTCCTTTACTCTTCACACATTGACTCTTTGAGAACAAAAGCCAGATCTGTCACCCCTCAAAAGCCTCCAGGAGCTTTCCATTGTGCCAGACTAAGAAAACAGAGTCCTTCCAATGCCCCCCCCCAAGACTTGGCACCTCCCCGTCCCTCCTGATTTCCTACTTCTATCCCTGCATTTGGCCAACTACATTTGGGGGGACCAGTCCGCACAGGACCACCTCCACTTCTGACACCAACGGCAGGTTTGGGAGTCCCCAAGCTGACCCTTAGTTAAGGTTGACAGCTTCCTGGAGGGACTCACAGAGAGCTGTTTACTCACGGTTACAGTTTACAGCAGAGGAAGGATGCAGATTAAGACCAGCTGCAGGAAAAGCACCCAGGGGGCGAGTCTAGGGGAGTGCCACACTTGAGCTGTCAGCTGCCTCCGTCCTTGGAGCTGCACGCAAGCCTCCTCTCCGGCACCCATGAGGGACAGCCCACACAGTGCGGCCAACAGGGAGACTCCTCAGAGCCCGGTGCTCAGAGCTTTTATTGGTGTTCATCACACAGGTGTGATTAATTGAGTGTCCTCCTCGCGATCTCAGTCTGCAGCCCCTCATCACAATGCTGGTCTTTCTTGTGTGCTCAGCTCCAGCCTGAATATCATCTGACGCCGTGCCCCTACTTGAAATCACATTGTTAGGCTATTGCAAGGTGCCCAGGCCACCAGGCACTCCTGGTAGAGCTTGGTAACTGCCTCCCAAAAGCAGAAGGCAAAAGCCACTCTTTGGGGGTGAGATTAAATTCTTTCCTACAACCTCCCTTTGCTTACTATTCCTCAGACACACCACCCCCGTGCTGCCCCTTCTAGGGGACTCTGTGCTTGCTGTCCCTTCCCCTGGAAGGTCCCTCTTTCTTCAGGATTCTGCTCGAATGCATCCTCACCAGAGAAGTGGTCTCATCTAGGCCCTGCGGACCAGGGGCTCTTGCCCACCATTCCCTCTCCCTCCTCACCCAGCTTTGGCTTTCCTCCTTAACACCCCCCCAACATCACCACAACTGGTCTGTGATTTCCTCTGTTTGGTTCATCATCCATCTCCTCTCACCAGTATGTGAGCCACCTGAGGGCAGGGTTTTGGTTTGTCCTCAGCTGTATCTGCAGTGCTCGGGACATAATTTGCTGAATGAGCCACTCCTGCAGGACGACTGAAGAGCAAACGAGCCCTAAGACGCCCAGCTCTTGCCCCTGGGATGCCCAGTGCGCTGAAAGTAGCACCATGGAGGAGAAGGGACGGCAGAGTCCCTGAGACCCTGGTGCGCGATGGCACAGTGCCTTGGTGCTCAGCAGTGTTGTACAGCTGCTGGCAGGCCTGCCTGGCGATTACAGACTCGAGCCTGACACGGCTGAATGGATCGGGCCATACACGTCGAGGGTGGATTGCCGTATGGGATCCAAGACATTGCAGCTGTCTCAGTGCCCATGGGAGACTCTCCAGCGCCCGTGAACACGATGGCGCGTCCGCGGTCATGTGCTGGAGCTGGACCCGCACAGGCTCTCACACTCAGGGACGGCTGAGGGCTAGGGCTTTGTCCGCCTCCCCAGAGGATCTGGTCTGGCCGGTTGTTATATGCTAAGTTGGGTCCCTCCAAATGTGACTGTATCTGGAGATAGCCTTTAAATAGGTGATTAAGTCAAAATGAGGTCGTTAGGATGGGCCCTGATCCAGTGTGACTGGTGTCCTTATAAGAGGAAATTAGGACACAGACACACACAGGGATGACCACGTGAGGACACAGGGTGAAGGTGACTGTCCATCGACACACCAAGGAGAAAGGCCTCGGGAGAAACCAAACTTGCTGATACCTTGATCTTGGACTTCCAGCCTCCAGAATGGTGAGACAGTAATGTTTAAGCCACCCAGCCTGTGTTACTTTGACAGCCCTAGGCAAGCGAATACACTGGGTTTTGGGGGCAGAAAGAAACCAAAAGCAGGGTGCCTGGCTGGCTCAGTTGGTCAAGTCTGCGACTCCTGATCTCAGAGTCATGAGTTCAAGCCCCACGTTGGGCATAAAGCTCAGTTTAAAAAAAAAAAAAAAAAGCACTTAAAGCAATTCTCCTAAAGGGGCTTCTAGCCTGCCTTCTGTCCCCAAATCCTGCCGAAACCCCTAGGGTTGGCCAGGCCGAGCAGCTTGCTTAGGGGTGACTTCAAAGCAGCCTGGCAGGCTGCCATGCAGCAGACAGGGAGCCTCAGCTCCCAGCCCCAGGGCCCTCCTCGCCGAAGCAGGGGATCAAGTCTCTCTGTAGCTCCTTGGGGTTAAAATTCTCTGATTTGCTGATAAGTTTCCTTTATGAGATTCAGGCCCATTAGGAAGAGTGCTGTTGCTGTCGGCATGGCAACCACAAGCCATCTTTGGTTCTTTCCAAATTAAAAAATTCCCAGCTTCAGGGCTGAGGAGAGAAAGATGTAAAAGCAGAGATGAAATTAAGTTACTGATAGAAGACGTTGCCATGGCATCATGCTGTCCTTGGAGTCTCTCAGCTGCCACTGTGATTTCTCCGTTCTTCATGCAGATGAAGGAGTCCAAGAGAAGATAAAGAGCAGCCTCCCACAGTGAGGGAGAAAAATAAAGTATACGTTATGATTAGAAATAGTAACTAATGAGGGGAATTTATATTTTAAGAGTAATTATACATCCAACATACGGGATTTATCAAAATGTAAACAAATCACCTGGGAATTTGTTAAAATGTGTTTGCTGAAATGCAGTATGTCTGGGGTGGGTCCTGAGAGTCTGCATTCTAATTTTTAATCATGGTAACATATATATATATATAAAACACAAAATTTACCCTCTTAAGCCAGAGATTCTGCATTTCTAACAAGCTCCCAGTGATGGTGATGCAGTGGGTCTGTTACCCACGTTAGCCCTTTAAGAGCCTTTCTTTGTACCAGAGCCTGATGTAGGTGGCAGGTGTACCAAAATGAGCAAGACACACATTGTGCTTTTCCAGGAACTTCCTGGCAAGTGGACAAGAGAAGGGGCAATGTCATTCTGGAGAAGCGGACAGAAAGCTGTCTGATTCACAAGGGGGGCTGGGATTTGCATGTTGGAAGATCAAAGCATGGGGGTGGGGGGTAGTGACATGAAGACTCTGTAATTGCTGTATTGACTTACAAGTTTGCTAGACCATTCCCTAAAGAAGGGCATGGGGGCTATTTATCTTCTTTTTGGGATTTCAAATAGTGCTGGTACAAATACCTTTCTCCGTGTGACTGTTCTCTCTTGGATTATTGTCTAGGGAATAAAAAATCCCCCCCACCCAAATCCCAGTAATGGAATTACTGAGTCAAAACACATCTGACTGGTTTGTCACATTTGCCAGATTTCAGTAGATTCATTGACAGCACTATTAGCAATGCCAAAGGACACATGGTTCCTTACAACTTCACAATATTTGGCTTTTATAATTTTGCTTTTGATAAAAACAGATGAGCAAACAAACAAAACAAAAAAGCCAGAAAGCCTATAGAGTATGGACAAACTGGCACTTCATCTTTTTTTTTTTAGATTTTTATTTGGGGTGCTTGGGTGGCTCAGTCGGTTAAGTGTCTGCCTTCCGCTCAGGTCATGGTCCCGGGGTCCTGGGATTGAGCTCTGGGTCAGGCTCCCTGCTCAGAGGGGAGTCCGCTTCTTCCTCTCCCTCTGTCTCTTCCCCCTGCTTGTGCTCGCTCTTTCTCTCTCTCAAATAAATAAATTCTTTAAAAAAATTATTTATTTGAGAGAGAGCAGGAGTGGGGGGTGGGGAGGGGCAGAGGGAGAGGGAGAAGCAGACTCCCCACTGAGCAGGGAGCCAGCCCGAGCGGGGCTCAATCCTGGGACCCTGGGACCATGACCTGAGCCAAAGGCAGACGCCCAACTGACTGAGCCACCCAGGCACCCCACACTTCATCTTTAATTTGCATTTCTCTAGTTTCTAATGGCACTGGATGCTTTTCTTCATGTAAGCAGATAATACTCTTTGATTGACTAACAGTTGGGAATGAGGCAGGGCTTTTGTATTTTTATGATTTTTTTGTATTTGGAAAATAGATTTTATTATTGGTCACCCATGGCTTGATCCCATGCCCCTGAGATCATGACCTCAGCTGAAATCAAGAGTTGGACACTTAACTGACTGAGACACCCAGGTGCCCCTGTGTCATTCCAATCTTTTTTTTTTTTTTAAGATTTTATTTATTTGACAGAGAGAGACACAGCAAGAGAGGAAACACAAGCAGGGGGAGTGGGAGAGGGAGAAGCAGGCTTCCTGCCCATGAGGGGCTCGATCCCAGGACCCTGGGATCATGACCCGAGCCGAAGGCAGACGCTTAACAACTGAGCCACCCAGGCGCCCCTGTGTCATTCCAATCTTAACACGTGTTGCCTAAGTGAGCCCTGCTGCAAGGCTGACTCCACTGAAGAAGGAGTCTCTAGGGACACCCAAGGACAACAGGGGAAACATAAACAAGGACACAAGAGGAAACCTCAGCCTCTGAGTCTAATTCCTAGACAGAAAAACATACAAACCTCTCATTAAAGTGCTGTCTACCTCAGATCTATTACCCAACATCTGTCTGACATTCAACAAAAAATTACAAGCATGCTAGAGAAAAGGCACAGTCTGAAGAGTCAAGGCAAGCCTCAGAACCAGGCTCAGCTACGGCACAGATGTTGGCATTACTGGGCAGGAAATTTAAAGATTTTATTTTTTAAGTAATCTCTACATCCAACACGGGACTCAAACTCACAACCCCGAGATTAAGAGTTGCATGCTCTTCTGACTGAGCCAGCCGTGTGCCCCCTTGTTTGGGGAATTTAACACAACTGTGGTTAATATGCTAAGGGCTCTAATGGAGAAAGTGGGCAACAGGCAAGAATAGATGGGTAATGTAAGCAGAGAGATGGAAACTCTAAGAAAGCATCAAAATAAATGCTAGAAATTAAAAAAAAAAAAACTAACAGAAATGGAGAATGGCTTTGGTGGGCATATGTGGGCTGGGCACAGCTGTGAAAAGAATCCGTGAACTTGAAGATATGTCACTAAAAACTTTCCCAACTAAAATGCAAAGAGAAAAAAAAAGTAAAAAAAGAAAAGTAACAGAATGTCCAAGAACTGCAGGACAATTATAAAAGGTGTCACATATACAGAGTCGGAGTTCTAGAAGAAGAAAGGAGCAGAAGAAACATTGAGGGGCGCCTGGGTGGCTCAGTCGTTAAGCGTCTGCCTTCGGCTCAGGTCATGATCCCAGGGTCCTGGGATCGAGTCCCACATCGGGCTCCCTGCTCTGCGGGAAGCCTGCTTCTCCCTCTCCCACTCCCCCTGCTTGTGTTCCCTCTCTCGCTGTGTCTCTCTCTGTCAAGTAAATAAATAAAAAAAAATCTTAAAAAAAAAAAAAAAAGAAACATTGAAAGTGATAATGGCTGGGACTCACTGCAACGTTGTGTGGGGTCAGTGGTGGTGGATGTGTGGCTCAGAGGCCCAGGCAGCAGCTGTCACTCTTGGGGGCGGAGCCTGGATAACCAGCACCCCTTCACAGGCTGTGGTGCCAGGGTGGGCACCAGCCTCAGGGTGCCGCATCAGTGCGTCCAGGTGCCAGGCACTCTGGGCTTTGTGGCTGAACCGGTGTGAGCCCTAGATATGTCCCCAAGCTCTGGTGGCATGGCCGGTGTGCTCACCATTCACCTTCTGAGCAGCGTCCCCCAAGGGTATCCAGGAATGCATGGCTGAACAGAATAGGGCCCCGTGCCCCAAACTCAATGGGCATCCTGGGCCCCTTCTCTGCACATAAACCCACAGTATGGATGCATCACAGGAACAGGACACAGGAAAGGACAGACAGGTCCACAGAGCCACAGGTGGGAGCCTGAGTCCCCTCAGCCAGAGGTCAGCACGGCCATCTAGCCAGGTACCACCAGCCCCTAAGTGATGGCGAGCTCTTGTCCTCAGCACAGAAATGAGTTCTCCATAAGTGAGCTAAGCTGTTTACAAAGTACTTTTGTAATAAAGTAAGTGGTGGGAGGAGCACCTGGCTGGCTCAGTTGGTGGAGCATGTGACTCTTGATCTCGGGGTTGTGAGTTGGAGCCCCATGTTGTGTGTAGAGATTACTTAAAAATAAAATCTTAAAAAAAAAAAAGTGCTGAAAAAAATGGAGTGGGTCCCTGGCTTCCCAGAAGGTAGTGTGAGTGCCTCGGTGAGTCTCCATCGTGGAAAAAACCAAAAAACCCAAACACACATAGAAAAAAAAACAAAAAAACAAAAAAACCCCCAAAACAATAACAACAAAAAACTGAGAATATTCCAAAATTAATGACAGAAACCAAATCACAAATTCAGGAATCAGACCTAACACCCAGCAGGGTAAATATAATAAATGCTCCACCTAGGCATATGATACTCAAACTGCAGGAAACCAAAGACAAAGGGACAATCTTGAAAGAAGCCAGAAGAAAAGAAAAAAATCCAGCTCACCTAGAGAGAAACAAGGGTGAAAATCACCTCAAGATTTCTTGTCTGAAACCATGCATGCAAAGAGCAAGAGGGAGTAGCATATTTAAAAAGATGGGGCACTAGGGGGGCTCAGTCAGTTAAGTGTCCGACTCTTCATTTCGGCTCAGGTCATGATCTCAGGGCTGTGAGATCAAGCCCTGTGTTGGGCTCTGTGCTGAGCATGGAGCCTGCTTAAGATTCTCTCTCTCTCTAAAAAAAAAAAAAAAAAGGCTTATGTAGATCTGAGATTCTGATCTATATACTTTTCCTTTTCTCTGAAGAACTTCTTTTAACATTTCTTGCAAAGCAGCTCTACTGGCAACAAATTCCTTCAGCTTTTTTTTTTTTAAAAAAACTTTTATATTTTATTTATTATTTTTAAAGATTTTATTTATTCATTTGAGAGAGAGAGAGCATGAGCAAGGGGAGGGGCAGAGGATGAGGGACAGGCAAACTCCCTATTGAGCAGGGAGCCTGCTGCGGGGCTCGATCCCAGGACCGTGAGATCACGACCTGAGCCAAAGGCAGATACTTAACCGACTGAGCCACCCAGGTGTCCCTAAAATTTTATTTTTAAGTTATCTCTATGCCCAATGTGGGGCTCCAGCTCATGACCCCTGAGATCAAGAGTCGCACACTCTATCAACTGAGCCAGTCAGGCGCCCTGAATTCTTTCAGCTTTTGCCCAAGAAAATATTTCTCCATTTTTGAAGGATACTTTCACTGGATACAAAATCCTAGGTTGGTGTTTTTTTTCTCTTTCAATATAATGTTTGACAGCAGTGGTGTGGGGGGACACCCTTGCCTTGTCCCTGACCTTGGGAAAGCTTCTCATCATTAATAATGTTACCTATAGGTTTTGTTGTAGTTGTTGATCATTTAATTGAGGTATAGTTGACACATACCTATGGGGTTTTTGTAGATATTCTTTGTCAAGTTGGGAAAAGTCCCCTTTATTCCTACTTTGCTGAGATTTTATGAGGAAAGGTGTTGGATTTTTGTCAAATGCTTCTTCTGCATCTATTGATATGATCATGTGATTTTTCTTCTTTAACTTGTTGATATGATGGATTACATTTACTTCCTAACGTTGAACCAGTCTTGCATGCCTGAAATAAATCCTACCTGCTCAGGGAGTGTAATTCTTTTCTTTTTTTTTTAAGGTTTTATTTTTAGGTAATCTCTACACTCAACATGGGACTCGAACTTACAACCCTGAGATCAAGAGCCACAGGCTCCACCAACCAAGCCAGACAGGCTCCCCTGTAATTCTTATACGTTGTTGGATTTTTTTTTTTTTTTTTGATTTGACTAATAGTTTGTTGAACATTTCTGCACTTATGGCCATGAAAGATACTATAGTTTTTTTTCTTGCAATGTCTTTGATTTTGGTACATTAGGGTAATGCTGGCCTCATAGCATCAGGTGTGTTCCCTTTGAAGAGACTGTAGAGAAATCATATCATTTCTTCCTTTAAATGTATGTGTCTGGTACAGTCATGCACCACAGGGTGGGTATTACCTCCATGAGTTGAAAACTTATGTCTACACAAAAATGTGCACACGAAGGTTTATAGCAGCTTTACACATAATTGCCCCAAACGGGAAACAACCAAGATGCCCTTCATAGGTGAATGGGTAAACAAACTGTGGTACATCCATACAATGTAGCATTATTTGGCAATGAAAAGAAATGTGCTGTCATAAACAGAGAGGAGAGTGGTGGTTACCAAGGGCTAGGGGGTGAGAGAAAGGGGGAGATGCTGGTCAAAGGGTCCAAGCTTTCACTTATAAGATGCATGAGTTCTGGGGATGTGATGCACAGCACGGTGACTGTAGTTAAAGATACTGTGTTGTATACTGGAAATTTGCTAAGAGTAGACCTTAAGTGTTCCCATCACTCACACACACACACACGCACGGTAACTGTGTGAGGTGATGGATGTGTTAACCTGGTAGTGGTGACCATTCCACGAAGTAAATGTATTTTGAATTATCATGTTGTACACCTTAAATATACACAATCTTATTTGTCAGTTGTATCTCAATAAAGTTGGAGGAAAAATGAGCTATCGAGCCATAAACCAACATTAAGTGGCCTTAAACACAACATTGCTATATGAAAGAGGCCAATCTGAAAAGGCTACATTCTTCATATTTCCAATTACATGACATTTTGGAAAAGGCAAAAGTATAGAGACAACAGAGCAAAAGGGTCTGTGGTTGCCTGTGGGGAGGGGAGGGGCCGGCACTTGGAGCTCTGCGTGCTAGCCACTCAGTTATTGTCAATCTTAAATAAAGTCTACTAAAAATAATAATAATAATAATAATGATATGAGCAAGAGGGACCGAGTGGCACGAACTGGTGGAGAGGAGCTCTCGGGAGATGCGGGGGTCAGGAAGTGACTAAGCTGGTTTGAGAACCACCAGTGAGAGATAGGGTGTCCCATGATCCAAGAGGATTCCGGCAGGGGTAAGTTAACTGCTTTCCGGATTTAATGCATGTGTTAGAGTCCTGGGGAAGAAAAATGTAGTCATAAATACACAGCTCAAGGTCTATTTTATGCACAGAGTAAACATAAGGAAGCAGCAATGGGAAGAAGTAAAATGATTTTTGGGGACAGAATGTTCTGGAATTCTCAGCACCTGTCTGCAGCCTCCCCGGTCATAGACATGGCATCTTCCATGCAATGTTTTCTAATTATAATAATTGCCCTTCTCTAACTGCCAGACTAACACAAAGTATTAAACCTCTTGGTACCTGTCAACTGTGTTTTAGAAATTCCTGTGTACCAGGAGTGCTATCTGAATCTGGGGGGCAGTGGGACCGGCAGCCCAAGTGGCAGGTGCTTCATGGGAGGGGCTTCACCTCTCTGCTCTGGGGCCTTGGGCCTGTGGTCTTGGGCCACTGGGTGGACACACGCTGCCAATTCCCCCTCAAGGCTGGGTGCAGGCGGGCCGAGCCCAGAAGGGTGTGGGGTCAGCGCGCTGGGGCAGCGGGCGGGGAGCAAGGTCAGACGGAGGCAGGGACGTGGTGCCGAGGACCAGGGCTGAGGGGGCACCCTTGGGGGCCTGGTGAGGCCTCCAGAACCAAAAATGGATACCTGTTACTGCCAAGGAAAAACAAAATGCAAAGCCAAACCAACAAAAAACAGAAACGAAAGGGGAGGGAGAACGCTGGTGCGGAAGCTGCTGGGGCGAGGGACACACCTGTCCTCGGGAGTCCTGGGAGCCACTGGGAGGCAGGTGCTGCCATCCCAATTCCACCAGCAGAGACTGGGGGCCCCCATGGCCTTGGCTGAAGTCCCTTGGCTGCTCGGCAGCGGGGTTGAGTTTAGGACTCGATCTGACAGGGGCCACTCAGGTGGTGGGGTGCATGTCTGCCTTCCTTCCAGGAGCGACTTTGTGGGTGGGTTTTGGGGGGAAACGCGTATTCTCCCATCTCAGGTGGGGCATGCTACCTTGATGACAGCACGTTCTTACATCAAGACGGGAGCTTGCGCGCGCGCACACACACACACACACACACACACACACACACACACTCGTCTGCAGCACGTGGGAAGCATGCGCAACACGGGGTGCCAGGGGGTGCCCGGGCCCGCTCGGTGGGCTCCCTGTCGGCCATCAGACAGTATCTCCAGTGTCTGCCGGGCAGGCCAGTCTCATGGCCACAGCTGAGCAAGGAGAAGGTCTGACTCGCTCTTACGGACCGAATTGAATCTTAAATTGGACAGAATTCAACCAGGGCCACCACCCCCCGCCCCGTCCCCGCCCAGCATCCCGGTTGGCGGGCCTGGGAGTGCCCGCAGAATGGACGCACAGGCGCCGCTGCCTGCATCTGAGAGAAAAAACAGGACAGGACAGGGGCTGAAGCATCCTGTTTCCTCTTTGGCCATGACATCATCTGCCTTTTCCGTCCTTCTCTCCCTGAAATCCTGTCTCGTCCCCACGTCGCCGTCAGTAGCTACTTGTCTCCTCAGAGGATGCACTCTGACAGCCTGGGCCCTCCTGTGACTTCTCCTGGTCCCGTGCTCCCCGCTGGGTACCGTCCTGGCCTTCTGGGGGCCCAATGCACACACGGTCCCCGTGGTGCCATCCTGTCCTAACATCCCCGCATTTTGTCCTAACAGACACACTCAGGGCCGATGCAGCTGCCTTGGAAGACTTTTCAACCTAGCAGTGACGGTGCCTTTTCTAATGCCACGAGAGTCGGCGCCTCTCATTCCTGTTCTCCTTTAAGCACTTAATGTTTGTAGTTTTACTTTATAGAAACTATTCAGTGCCCGTCTTCCCTGCCACGGGATGGGCACCACGAGGCAGCTCTGCCGGCTTTGTTCTCCGCAATCCTCATGGGGCGCGCGCCCAAGGCCAGCGTCAGCCCTGGCTTTGTTCCCCGCTGCCTTACAAGCTCATCTTTCTTCTCTGCGGCCACACCCAACCTCATCCATACGATCTTCATCTTCCTGCACTTTCAAAACAGGGTGACCTTCCCATACCCACTCGCGGGGCCCTCCCGCTGAGGACCCCCGAGCCGCTGGCCCACTGGGGAAGGGCTAACGGTCACCTGGGGCCCGTTCCACCTTTTCAATGCCGCCCTTTTGTGGCCTTGCTCTGCTCTCCAGGGCCTCTGACCGATCTCGGACTCCTCTCAGGTAGAAGCACGAGGCTATCCCCGGGAGGGAGACGCGCTGGGCTGCCCCACCCTTGCTTATTCACAGCGGGCAGATTTCCTGGATTTCACAAACGGCTCTGGTGATTAAAATATTTCAAAGTCACTGTTGTGTGGGATGTGTGCATCCCCATCCTGTGCCTTGCACTAGTGCGGTCCTCCCTCCTGGGCCGTCGGCTCAATCACAGAAAGCCCACACCTCTAGCCTCCAGAGTCCGCTGGCTCCCCAAGAACAGAATACTTCAGTGCGGAAGTCAACTCTGGGAAGGAAGGAGAGGCACGCTCTAGGGTTTAGAAGGGGAAGAAAAGGGGACCCGGATTTCTGGGAGTGGTAAGAGGACCACTGGTCCTGGACTCTCCAAGGTGGTTTCTGTAGGCTTGGTGACCCGCTGCAAGTGGACGGCCAGCTCATGTGCCCACACCGCCAGTCTGCAGCAGACCTCCCACCAGTGCCTGGGCCTGGAAGCTTTGGCCCTGGTGTCCCACGTGCTCCAGGTCACTGCCCATCCCCTCGCCCCTCCTCCCCCCACAGATGTGCCCTCCCACCATTTCCACAGCTGACAAGAGGCTTTGTTACCTTTTGGTCTTACTAAAAATGGGGCGATGGCTTCCCTGCTCCTCTGACCAAGAAACTAAAAGGGAAAAGCATCTCTACACCCAGCAGGTGAGGGGACTCATGCTCCATCACCTCACAGTCTCCCCTCAGCCTCCTCGGGCCTCTGTCTTGCCCAACCCTGGCACCGCAGCTCATGACACCACTGTGTGGCAAGAACATCCAAGCCCCACAGAGCAGTACTTCACGACAGACGTACGGGCGTCACCTGTCAGGCCTCCCAGTGACAGGCATTCCTCTTACTTCCTTCTCTTGCTGGCTCTTCCTTGTTCTCAACAGAGACCCTGTTTCTCACTCCCACTCCACCTAAAAAACACCTGTCCTAGGGCACAACTTCATTCCATTTCCTCCTCTCTACCTGTTCTTCAAAGGACCCTCGTCTTCAGCTTTCCTTGGTGCCAGCCTCAGAGAAAGAGCCCCTTGTGCCACGTCCACCTTGACCCACCCCTTCCCTGGCCCTCGGGCCTATGAGACCCAGCAACCCTGTCCCCTCTCTGGGTCTCCCTCCTCAGACTCAAGTGTGGTTCAGCCCATCACCCACAAAAACCTTCCCTTCACTGCTCCCCTGTGGACACACCCAATCCCTGTCCTTCCTCCACACTTGGGGCTTCCGGGGGGGCCTGCACCTGCCTCCACCCGCTCCGTACCCCCGTGACCTGGGCTTGGCTTCTGCTCCTCCCAGAGAGGTGCTCTGTGGCCACTGGTTGGCTCTGAATGCTCGGGTTCTGATTAAATACAGAGAACCAACCAAGGTCTGAGGCTCTACTGCCAAGGCAAGGAGCTCATCATTATTAACGTGGGAAAAACAGGATTACTAATTCCTTGTGCTGGGTAAGGAAGATGATTGTTATAACTGATTTCTACAGGATTTGGACAACAACAAAGAGTGCTGATCTCTTAAAGGGAAAGTGAATGTTACCATGAGCGTTACCCAGCAATTTAGGCGAGATCAGCATTTCCCTGAAGAAAGTTTCAGACAGGTCCTCCCCGCTCAGATTAATAGAAAGCGGGTACAGTTCAGTCAGCAGATGTCTCAGCACCACCTTACAACAAACAAGTAAAAACAAATAAATAAATAAAGCATTTAGGAAGATCTGCTATTTACTCTTTGTTTTGAGGTACTGGGCTAGAAACTTAAAATGTATTTGCACAATCTTTATGACATGCACGGTTCCACTTTCCAGCCGAAGGTCTGAGTGAACAACATGACGACTGGCCCAAAGCCAGCTGTGTTATCAGCAGAGGGCAGGGCAGGTTTTGAACCCAGATTTATGGGCCCAAAGCCTGTGCTCTCTCTATACCACCAAAGCAGAACATTTTCCAATATTTTTGTCCTGTAAGTCACTGCATGATGCCCAATACTGAGAAGAACCAAGTGTCCAAGAGTCCCTAATACATTCGTGACATCTTGGTCTGAAAAAAAGAGGCTGCCAAGGACACCTGCCCTGGCAGCAGTTGCTGAAGTTTAGGAAGATGAGAAGAGACGCACATGGGCACTGTGTCAGGACTCCCAGCACTGCCTTCTTCCCCCCTCTATAGCCAAGCATCTGAAGAACAATCTGGAAAACTTGATGGAGCACTAAAATCCCACTGGCCTTCAGAGCACCAGCTTCTGGTTCTATACCTGATTACTGTAAGCAAAGTCAAATTACAAACACACTTATTTGGGAAACACTGTAATAAAGGACTAGGCGACTTCCTATGTTCACATGTGAAATTCCAATTAAGCTATACATGCGCAGTACTATGTTATTTTGGAACACAGGGACACAATTTAATGATTCTAATTTTTTTTTGTAGTTTTTTTTTTTACAAGTCAGGTGCCATAAACATTCAAATAATCCATCTTTTAAAAAGTACGTTTACAACATCAAAAGAATTAAGATGAAATATAAACCTTTCTACTTACAATTTTTTATACAGATTAACCAAATCACAAATACCACAAATAAATGTTAAATTGTAACAATATAATGAATAAACATTCAGATTCTTAATAAAATCTTCCTTTAACATTTTTTTTAACTTACCATTATACTAAATAATCTATGCAGAGTTTTGGGGTACAATACCAAGAAGGCACCAACAGTACAAAGCAGATACAAAGCAGTTTCAGAACTTTCTCGAGTGCTCTACACGGATGAACAGCACAAAAAAGGCAACGAGCTTTAGGTAAACCTGGTGCAACCCCAGAGAATTCCCTCTGGATTCCCAGTCATTTCCGATCCATGATGTCAAACTGGATTACAGTGAGAGAGACCACATATCTACTGTTACATGCTTCTCATCTGCAATATAGGAGTATCATGTTTCAAACACCAGCATGACAATTTTAAAGCACAAATGCTTTAAAAATGTATAAGCAAAAGAATTGCTCAGATTTTCAAAACCACTACATTTACAAAAATATTTCCCTTAAACTTGGGATTGCTCCAAAACATTGATTTACAAATATAAAAGTATTATGGAAGGACCCAAAGCATGTGTGCATATGTGTGTATTAACATACTGTTACCGTACTATATAAAAGTTACCAATTTAAAAACCGTATTAACATATACGCAAATAAAGGTAAAACAGTCTCCTCTGAATGGTCTGAACATTAGGTGGCATGTGGTGTGGGCAGCATACGTGTGTGACTCGTTACTGAGATACAACCAGTGATGAGCCACATGTGGCTCCAAAAGCCAACAGGACCCTGCACACCCATCACCTGTGCCTGCAGCAGGACAGACTGTGAACACACGACGCACTGTGTACTGCACACAAACACAATGATATTCTTCTACCCATGCATCAAAATGGTCTGCGTGTCTCCATCAGCTTTGAAGACTTGTGTCAGCACAGAGTCGTCATGAGTTCTCTCAAATCCATTCCCCTGGCTTGGTTAGGTATTTTGTCTCATACTAAACAAAAAGATTGGAATGTTTCAACAGGAATTTTTTTGCTTACTTTTTAGACACCAAAAAAGCCATTAGTCTGAAAGCTTATCTGAGCATAATAAGAATGGATGCATTCAGTATCACCAATAAGTAATCTGGATGACCTAAGCGGTACATTTTTAGAGATGTAAGAAGATCCAAATGACAAGCCTATCACATATAATAGCTAGTACTTTTCCCAGGTACCTTGATTATAATTCTCTGACCTGTTGAACCAAGTTTGGCATGATTAATAAAAAGCACACAACTTAGGGCTACAGTGATTCTAGAACACAGTTAGTGGTTTCATGCCAATCTGACTCCACAGTACCAGCGAGGGGGATGGGACAGCCTACCGTCCTCAGGTATTAGTAACCAAGGCCATGGCTTTCTATTTTGAGGACTGCAGATTAACCTCGTAATACTAACACTCCATTTAAAAAGGACAAAGAAACAAGAGTAAGAAAACTGTCAATGCTTCTTTGAAAATGAAAACTGACTCACCAATGTATCAAGTTAATAGTCAAACCTCTATCCTATCAAAGCTGTGCAGACCTTTACACGGCAGCTCTGAGCACGCAGATGAAAATCACGGATTTTAGGGCAAGAATCTAGATGTGGTTCCGATCTCTGAGGCTGACTTAGCCGTCCTCTGTTAACCTGTGAGGTGTGAGCATCAGCACCCTGGGCCGGTTGGTGTGGGGCCAAGTGACACTGGGCAGTCCTTCCCAGCACCCAGCCATGCCCAGCAGCATTTCTGGGGCATACAGGCAGGTCTTCTTTAGAAAGAACCAGAGAATCCAACCTGAGACGTTTGGGAGTCTTCATCAGAGTTTGACATAGTATTCTAGACCTATGATTTGAGTAAAGGTACATGTCAGAGTTGATTCTCTGCTGTGCAAAGGGAAACTAGGACCCTACAGAGATGCCTTCTAAATCATCTTATGTAAACCAGTGTTGGGGCAGTTCCCCGGGGGTGGGGGGCGGGGGGGAGCCCGCAAGCATTTCTGCTCCAAGCATAGGCTGAAGCTGACTGTCCATTTGGACACGCTGATCCAGAGGAAATCGACACTGAATCTTAACATGAATATGAAGATCGAAGATGTACATTTATTTTCATGAATTACAAGTGCATTTCTGTTCATATTAGCAGGCAGTGTTTATATAACCCATTCTCCACTGCTGTCAAAAATCAAACAAGAAAAAAGGATAGCTGAGAAATGAAAAGCTAAAAATAGAATTAGTTTTCCTAAGTGATCTGCTGGATAGCATTTCCGTGGAACACAAACTCAGAGGTAACAATAAATTTTTCGTTTCAATCATAGGCATGTGGCACTTGGACAGTCATCTCTGCACAGAAAGCTGTAACAGTCATGCGAGGGTACAGTAATTATTGAACAAGGCAAATTTCTCACCACAGAGAGCAGTGGGGGAGTCAAGAGGAGGCACCGCACTGGGACAGAACACCAAGTCAACGCCACAGTGTACAGTGGCAGGAACAAATACTTAAAGAGATCAGGATAATATGGGATAGAGCTCCAAACATGATGTAGTGCTAGCTTTTTCTCATGGTCTTAGCTCAGCAGTATCAGAAACATTTGAGAGTACTGACGACAGAACAGCGCTTCACGTCATGAGCTCATGAAGGCTTTATTACAAATTGTTGTATCGTAGGTTGAAAAATGAACTTGAGATGCTGACATGCTGTAGGAGGAAAAAGAATTGTACACTTTCTCATTTAAAGACGCAGGGCTCCTCTCTGCTAAATCCTGAGGCATTGAATGTGGCTACACGGAACATGGCAGGCCATGTGAAGCGCTCGGGGGTATGCGTACACCCGCGTGTGCAGCTCGGCCCCGAGACGTCCAGCTGGCCTGTTGGCTGCTTCTTCACGCACTTGCCTGAGCGCCCTGCTGCGACCTGTGTCCATCTCTCACTAAATCCCGAATGCAGCTGCCACTTTAAATCTTTCTGTGTAAGCCTGGCAAACAGTTAGTACTGCAGATAACACATCTGGGCAAGTGTTATACGTCTACAAATGGTATAAGAAACCACAGTAAATCTACAGAGTGAAGCTGCTGGGTGCAGTACTTCGTTCTTTTATTAGGAAAAATGACTGAGTTTTCTAAAAGCTGGGCAAACAGCACAAACCTTAAATATGCTAGTGACTAACATGATATGAGAAAAGACATGGGCAAGTGCCCCCAAAGGTTCCCGAGACGGGAGCACTCGCTGCAGGCTGCAACAACATCCCAGGTGTTTCCACACGCTCCTGCTCTGGGGAAACGCTGATGGTGAAAAGCTGAAGTGCAAATAAGGGGCTGTCACTGACTTAAAGTGCCCTAGGTAGTAGCCTTCCCTCTCATAAAGTAAGATGCCAGTGACGAGAGCCATTCTGGAAAGAACTATCTCTGGTGTGACTGCAAGGGTCAGCAGGGCAGCACGGAGGAAGGACTCAGGAGAGGGAGGAACCACTGCATCTTTCAAATCAGAAAGCGATTAGTGACTAAAGCAACGGTAAGCAGTAGGTGCACTGAAAGTACATACTGCCACAGGTCACCAGTGGGTGACACACACAGGGATGCCAGGAACAGTTCTCTGGACTGAAGGAATTCTTTGAAAGCATAAAAGCCACAACTACCAGAAACCGCCCCTCCAAACAGCTCAAAGGAGTCAAGGTGGATAAGCCGAGACGGGCTGGAGACAGGACCGGGGTCAAGAACTGGGAAGAACAACACCGATGTCTGAGCACGTCCAGTCCTCTGAGCCCTTGTCCTATTGAAAAACAAACAAACAAGCCTATGAGTTAAGAAAGATCCACATTAAAACAACATTAGCAGCAACATTAGGAAAACGGAGAAATGAAAAGAATGGACCAACATTATGAAACTGGAAGGGGCGGGGGAAGCAAAGGAAAAAACACTCCTGCAAAAAAGTCATTTCCCCTGGAACCACTGGGGCGGGAACACATGCATGTACGCACACTCGCAGCTTGGCAAGCTTCAGTGTTCCTAAGACGCTTTTTATTAACTACAGTACTCGCCACTCTAATGGTCAAAACCAGAATCTGAAGGTCTCTGTAAAGAACACACATTTGAGGGGCACCTGAGTGGCTCAGTCGTTAAGCATCTGCCTTCGGCTCAGGTCATGATCCCACCTGGGATCGAGCCCCGCATCGGGCTCCCTGCTCAGTGGGAAGCCTACTTCTCTCTCCCCACTCCCCCTGCTTGTGTTCCCTCTCTCACTGTGTCTGTGTCAAATGAATAAAATCTTAAAAAAAAAAAAAAAAGAAAGAAAAAAGAACAAACATTTGGGGGGTGCCTGGGTGGCTCAGTCGGTCAGGCTCAGGTCATGATCTCGGGATCCTGGGATTGAGCCCCATGTCGGGCTCCCTGCTCTGCGGAGAACCTGCTTCTCCCTCTCCCTCAGCCCCACCCTCTGCTTGTAATCTCTCGCTTGTGCTCTCTCTCAAATAAATAAAATCTTGGGGGAAAAAAACCCCACACATCTGGGGAGTCTGCGTGGCTCAATTGGTTAAGTGTCCAACTCTTGATTTTGGCTCAAGTCATGATCTCAGGGTTGTGAGATCAAGCCCCATATCGGCTCCACAATGGGCATGGAGCCTGCTTAAGATTCTTTCCTTCTCCCTCTCCGCTCCCCATCCTAAAAAAAAAAGCACACACATTTATGCAAGACATTTGTCTGCGATCTCCTATTCTTTTTTTTTTTTTTTTTTTTTAAGATTTTATTTATTTAGGGTGCCTGGGTGGCTCAGTCAGTTAAGCGACTGCCTTCGGCTCAGGTCATGATCCTGGAGTCCTGGGATCGAGTTCCATATCGGGCTCCCTGCTCAGCAAGGAGTCTGCTTCTCCCTCTGACCCTCCCCCCCTCATGCTCTCTCTCTCTCAAATAAATAAAAAATAAAAAATCTTAAAAAAAAAGATTTTATTTATTTATTTGACACAGAGAGAGACACAGAGAGAGAGGGAACATAAGCAGGGGGACTGGGGAGAGAGAAGCAGGCTTCCCGCTGAGCAGGGAGCCCGATGCGGGGCTCGATCCCAGGACGCTGGGATCGTGACCTGAGCCGAAGGCAGACGCTTAACAACTGAGCCACCCAGGCGCACCACCCCCCCACCTTTTTTAAAAGTAATCTCTACACTCAACGTGGGGCTCAAACTCATAACCCTAAGATCAAGAGTCATGCTCCACTGAGTGAGCCAGCCAGGCACTCCTGCTGCCTCCTATTCTTACCAAATCTCTCTCTGGATGTCCAGTTAAGACAGAAATCAACCACACAGTGCCAAGTGTGTTGTTGTAACACTCAAGTTTCCTGCGACTGCAACAAAGAAGGACAAGCAAAATGAAGTGCTGGCTGGAAGTGTGAGGTTGGCGGGCCTGGATTCTGGTGAGGCAGGGAGCCATGGCATGGTTCCCACGAGCAGAAGATGGTTCTGATCGCCTAGGTCTGAGGTGATCTGACAGCTATTGCCCAACCAGTCCTGCAGGATAGCACCCTGAGAGACAGCAGGTGGCACCCTGAGGACAGCCTTCACTCATTTACTACACTTGACAGGGCCCACCTGGCTCTCCAGATGTCTGCAATATGGGCCACCTGCAGGAGATCTACTAGGAGTGTCACACCATCAAAGTACAAGAAGCACACACGTCCCCCCTTTGTTATTGTAATATCTCTATTTTACTTGAAAAGATTATATTACAAATCAAATCTACTCTAACCCTTTATAGGCTAAAAGTTCTCAAGGGTGAGCATCAGAATCCTCTGCAGAGCTTGTTAAAACACAGACTGTTGGAGGGTAAGGCACAGATGGACCACACTTTTGAGGACCACTGCCTAAGGCATCTATATGTAATGAATTAAGTTCAACCCCAGGTCTCTATTAGTTTTGTATCATCCTAGGGAGAAGTGAAACATTACCACTCCAATCAGGTTGTGTTCTTGGTTCTGATGAGGAAACCTGCTTGAGATGGCTGGGAGGTTAACTAAGTGTGTCAAAATGCAAACAAAATAGATCTTCTCTTTGGAGAGACCCTTATTGTTGTGAAATGTTTGCTAGTATGATCTAGCAGAATGTCACTTTGGTATTTCACAATGCACTTTCAGGCAAGATGGAGTTCATCTACCACTCAAGAGTCAGGGCAGGAAGGATGGTTGTTATAACCCAACTCTGTGACAAGGAGATGGACTCAGAGATGGGAAATGACCTCCCTCTAGAGGTACGCTGTTCTGAATTGCAGCCAAATCTACTGGCTGGGAGAAATTAATCAGTCTGAGAAAATGCACCAACAGGCAGAGGAGGAAGGAAGTCAGGCCACCTACCTTCACCAGCCTCTCGCAACAGGAGGCTTGTCACAAAATTAACCACGCAACAGGAGGCTTGTTACAAAGCTAACCACGGACACATTTTTAACTTTTCAGTGGACACATATCTAAAACTGACCCACTTAAACAAAATATAATGAATACCCCTGATCCTTTCAGACCACTCAGGGCATCAGTAAAGCCTGTGCCGAGGCAAGTAGGGGATAGCTTCCTCTGGAGTAGTCTTTGCCATCCCCTCCTGCAAAGGGGCCCCATAGCTATGCTCTGAGGTCCTGTGTGGGCATGTTTTCCAGTTCTTTCTTATGTAGTTGGGCAGTCAACATCACCTTTCTTTAACCTCCCTGTATACTCTGGCACCTGTACCTCCCTGAGTCTCCAGTTTGTATCTTCTAATCTCACTGTTGCAGGCTGGGAACTCAGTAACATTGTGCCATAGTATTGTGAACGAGTTCCTCAACCTTTTCCAGAACTACTCCAAGGCAGTGTAACAGAATTTACAAGAAAATGGATTCTGGGTCCAAAGACCCAGAGCTACCTAACTTTGCCAACAGCGTATAATCTTCAGCAAAACGCTTAAACATGTGCAATCTTCAGTTTCCTCAATCATAAACATGGGCTGTGTGCTGACTTCAGACAATGTTGCTGTGAGCATCAAAATAAAATGTTTGTGAAAGAACTTGGCCCAGAATTTAATGAATGCCCCAGCCCCACCTTGCTCTGGATTTACTTTTATATTCTAGATGACTAAATTATAAGCCAATCTAGATGCTGGCAACCTCCTTTGAAATGTGTAAGAAAGAAATAAGATAGGGTGCCTGGGTGGCTCAGTTGGTTAAGCGACTGCCTTCGGCTCAGGTCATGATCCTGGAGTCCCGGGATCGAGTCCCGCATCGGGCTCCCTGCTCGGCAGGGAGTCTGCTTCTCCCGCTGACCCTCCTCCCTCTCATGCTCTCTGTCTCTCATTCTCTCTGTCTCAAATAAATAAATAAAATCTTAAAAAAAAAAAAGAAATAAGATAGACTGACAGGTAGATGGAAGAACAGATGGACAGATATGTGAGAAAGTTGGATAGCAAAATGTTAGTCACAGAATCTAGGTGGTGGGAATGTGGGTTTGTAAGTGTAAAACTCAACTTTTCAGAATAGTTGAAAATAGTAATTTAAAAACCATTGGAAGTAATTAGGTCTACTGAGGTGATCATTTTGTGATGTATAAAAATCAAATCATTATGCTGTACACCTGAAGCTAATATAGTATGTCAATTGTAATTCAGTAACAAAAAGTTGGGAAAAAAAGTCATGCTATAACGTACTGTGCCTTTTGCTCCCGTGGAGAAAGGGAACTAAACCCAGAGTGACCGTCTTTGCCACCCCTGTCCCTGGTAAGAAGCCCTAGTCCTGGACTCTCAGAACGCGGGTGGACACTGGCAGTCGCCGTGGCCTCCGTCACGAGCCATCAGGCCAGCAGCTGCACCCTGTAGCCCCAGGAGCACACTCGCCTTTGACTCGTTCTGCTGTGGCGGGTGCACTGTCCTTTTCCTCCAGTAGCCTCGCCAGTGGTCCCAAGGGTACCTGCTCTCTGAGGTTACCCAACATCCTTACTGCCCTAGAGTCACCTGCCCTGATGCTTCGGGAACCTGAAGATGCCTGTGAGGGAGAGGCAGGCTCCTTGGTAAGCCTGGGCTTCAGTCTCCCACACGGGCCTGACTCCCTGGTCCCACACTGCCGAGCGCCTCCCCAGAGAGCAGGATGCCCCCTTCCCAGCACTCTCTTTCACACTAAAAATATGCGTGGCAGTTGTGTGTGTCTTTGTCCCCTACTAAACTGTGTGCTCCTTTGAGGCCAGGTTCAGGTTTGTTTGCTCTGCTCCCCAGAGTCTAACACGTGCCTGTCCCAGAGGAAGCATGCAGTATGTGTGAGCTCAACAAAAAAAAAGATGGGGAAAAACAGAGGCCACCAATGGACTTCAGGAAAATGAGCTGTTAAAGGGATGGTGAAAGAAGAAAAGCAACCGAAGTAGCTCAGCTCAATATGCTAGGCCAGGGGGTCAGAAAACCTGTTCTTGTAAAGGGCCAGATAAAACTTTATCTACAAAATGCTGAGGCAGCTGATCTGACCTTGTGCAGACACAGGGAAGGGAGAGAGCAGGCTCTGGGAGAGCGAGGACCCCTTCCACTGTGAGTACCAAGCAAACAGGCCAGGAAGGAGAACCCAAGGAGACTCAAGTTAAGGAGTAAAAATGGTTGGGTCCTGGGGTCTGACTTTCTGTCAGTGAGTGACCTTGCAGATCATTATACATAACAAATACTTTAACAGACTGTCACATCATGAGGTATGAAAGGATAAATGAATCCAAATCTTGCTAGACTCTGTCCTCCTCAGCCTCCTGTTGACACCTTCCCTCTCTCATTCAGACACTTCCCCAAGGGCTTGTTTATGAGCATGCTCCCAATATCCCATAAGCCCGTGCTTCTTCCACACTTCACTTGCTTTGAGTTTGTCTTTTAGGACATGTCCAGCGTCAGGTGCTAGGGTTAGGAAATCCGGTCTTTCAGACTTTGCTTTTCCTCCACTCTCCTAAACACCACTTCTCGCCCTCACAGCCCTCGTCCAAGCCTCTAGCCCTCTGGTCTGGAAGCTAACAGATTCATTTTGAGCTCATCTCCCACCCAGTCTTCTCCTCCAACCCTCCATGCTTAGAGACCAGACTTCTGAAAACCCCATTTTCTGTACCCCACACTAGCAGAGTGCACTCCCTACTAGTTCCCAGCCTTCCTCTGCCTGGCTTCCATGGCTCTCTGAGGCTGAGCTGGCCAAGTCTGTTCTCAGATCCTTTCCACCCTTCCTCTGTCCTCTGTTCTTAATGACAGAGCTGTGAGCTTGTCAACTGCACTGTTGGACTTCATTGGTGACTAACTTCTGATGAGATTCTGCCAATGGCCAGCACACATAGGAAAAGCCAAGTTTCCTTTTTTCTGCTTCTTAGTGACACATGACTTTTCAGGAGGAGGAAGGCTCCTGGTTTCAGAGGCACTGGATGGTAATGGCAGCTTCAGGCTCCAGAGATCCCCCAGACCAGCAGCAGTACAGGCTTGTGACCCCTTCTCAGCAATGGTGATGCTCTAACAGCTGCAGTTACAGAAGCTGCCCAGCACCCTCGCTGTGTGATGATCAAGGACCCTGGCTAACACTGTTTTACTTTTGCTCCTTTAGCTGAAGGCCCCCAGGAAGAGCTTCCTGGGGTTACTAATCTGCAGGTAACCCCACTCTTTGCGTTCCGGCCCTTCTAAGGCCCTCTGACCAGTTATATGCCCTCTATGTGAAACACCCGAGCAGGTTCTGCTTTTGAGCCTTGGTATTGCCAACCCTCAGCCTGAACCATCGTCTCTAGATCCTGATGTATGAAAACAGAATGGACAGGGCAGGAAGAATGGAGCAGAGATACAGTTCTATCAGACGCATACTGCCACAGAACCCACTCTTCTCTCCCCGCCCTCAGGAAGCCTCTTGTTCTGGTGCAAGCGCAGCAGCCCCAAGACCACTTGTTGGCAGGCTGCACATGACACTGCTGCCTGCGGAAAAACACCCCCAGCCTCTTCCGGGCTGTCTGTCCACAGCATTTCTCCAGAAAATGCTTCAGCCCTTGGTTGTAATTCTTGACTTCACCGCTCATTTCTGCAGACTTGAACATAATTCTCACTCCACCACTCACTCGAGTTCCCACACTATTCTCTCTCCTCTTTCCGCATGTTCTCTAAAATCAAGATCTGCATTTCCTTTTTTCTTGAACACAATTTTTTGACAATCTTACTGATACCATTGCATTGTTCACCAGACTTTCTGACTTAAGCATGGAAAGCTTCCACATGGAACTCAAGGAAATCTTTCTTTTTAATAACATTTAATTTATATTCTCTCTCCCTCACCAGGGTTTACCGTGTCGCTAAAGCTCTAGGTACCTGAAAAATTTAAGATCTGTATCCTGGCTGGAATCTAGCTGTCTCTTCGAAGATGAGCTCTTTGAGCTTTTCCTTGGGCAGGTCATCCAGCTCCATGTCAAACTTGAACGGCGCCTCAGCGATGGGCTATAGGAGAACACAGAACATGGAACAGACAAGAGTGGTTATGGTTGAGGTAGTCATGTACTGATTCATAATGTCTGTAGCTTAGACTCTGAAATGTATACAGCAGCACTGACATCTACGGAAACCAAGAGCTCTGATAAAGTATCTACGCACCCATGTCCCATCTATGCGCTCCAAAAGGCGCACTTTGTATGAACATGTAGTAAATGAATGGGGAACAACTAAATCCATTTTGAGCATTCTTCTGAATTTATCACTAATCCCAAAATTATTTTCAAATTTTTAAGGCACTAAGTGTTGAGGTAACAGAAATTTGCTGTTGGGGTGGTGGTGATACGTTTGTACAATCAAAAGCCATGATACTCAAATCAATGTACTTGATTAAATACATTACAGTATCTTCATATGAAAAAATATTATGGAGCCATTAAAAAAATGAAGCTGTAAGGAAGATTAATATCATGGGGAAATGTGCATGTTTGGGTTAAACAAAATGAATCCTATTTTTTTTTTTTAAGATTTTATTTATTTGACACAGAGAGAGAGAGTGAGAGAGAGAGAGCACAGCAGGGGGGAACGGCAGGCAGGCAGAGGGAGAGGGAGAGGCAGGCTCTCCGCTGAGCAAGGAGCCTGATGCGGGGCTCAATCCCAGGACCCTGGGATTATGACCTGAGCCGCAGGCAGCCGCTTAACCAACTGAGCCACCCAGGCGCCCCAAAATGAATCCTATTTTTTAAAAAAAAATTTAGATATAGAAATATAAAACCAAGAAGAAAATACTCCATAATCTTAATATCTGTGTAACAAGACTACAAAGTGATCTGTGTCATAGTTTTCTGCAAGTTTTCATTTTTGTTTTTCAGCACACTCTATAACTAATCACAAGGCTATTTAAGTACATATTTAAGGGGCACCTGGGTGGCTCAGTCGGTTAAGTGTCTGCATTCGGCTCAGGTTGTGATCTCAGGGTCCTGGGATCGAGCCCAACATCAGGCTCCCTGGCTCAGTGTGGAGTCTGCTCCTCCCCCTCGCTCATGTGCTTGCTCTCTCTCTTTCTCAAATAAATAAATAAATCTTAAAAAAAAATAGTACAGGGCGCCTGGGTGGCTCAGTTGGTTAAGCGACTGCCTTAGGCTCAGGTCATGATCCTGGAGTCCCGGGATCGAGTCCCACATCGGGCTCCCTGCTCGGCAGGGAGCCTGCTTCTCCCTCTGACCCTCCCCCCTCTCATGTGCTCTCTGTCTCTCTCATTCTGTCTGTCTCAAATAAATAAATCTTAAAAAAAAAAAAAAAAAGTACGTATTTAAAATGTCTCTGTCAAGGAATTCCCATATATATAATGATGAAAAAGGAAATCAGTCAATTGATATTATTTATACTTTGATTTTTAAGTACCCCCAAACTAACACAATGTTCTAGAACTAATCTGATGAGGATTCCAGCTGTTAATCAGTGGGTGCCTAGTAGTTACCAGGCACTCCTAGATTTTATCCATGTAATCCTCACAACCAGGCCTTTAGGGTAAGGAAACATAAGACACCAAACTCTGTGCTAAGCACTGGTTTCTTGAAAGGGGGAAAAAGATTCATGTCCATGAGAGAAAAACAAGGAGCGAGCCCTCTTTGAAGGGCAGCTCCCTGTGTGGGGTCACACTGGTGTCCTACATATGCCATCCTTCTGGTCTTCCCAACCTCCTAACTGGGTTTGGGGGACCACCTAGGCTTGCGATTAGGACATAGGGGGCTCACAGGGCTAGTCAGAGCCCCAAACCTTACACTCTCCTCTCCTTTCCTGTTATTTACTATGTTGTAGGTATCTGCAAGCTGCCCCCATTATTTCTGAGGGAAGGAGACAGAGATGGAAGGGGACTGATTAGGAAATATTTCCTTTTTTTTTTTTTTTTAAAGATTTTATTTATTTATTTGAGAGAGAGAGAATGGGAGAGAGAGAACACCTGAGAGGGGATAGGATCAGAGGACGAAGCAGACTCCCTGCCGAGCAGGGAGCCCGACGCAGGACTCGATCCAGGGACTCCAGGATCATGACCTGAGCCGAAGGCAGTCGCTTAACCAACTGAGCCACCCAGGCGCCCGAAATACTTCCTCTTTTTGATTTCTTCTCTTTATCATCTTCCATTTTCCCCTTTAACATGCTCCACTTGGTTCTCCCCCCTTTTAAAACCAGAGTGTGAAGGCTTGCTGTCTATACATGAGCCTCAACTAGAAAGATCCAAACTTTGGTTTATATTGCATTTTTCTTCATTACCGTCCAGAGAATAAAGCCCCAGAAGACTCGAAGAGGCCAGGGAACTGGGACTTTCCTAGAGAGAACATGACACACAGTATCTTTACCTGGCTGTCCAGCATGCTCCAGAGGCCTGCCACATCCATCTCTGGACTCATTTCTCACCACAAAAGGCTCTTGTGTCCCCATCCCCAAGGAGGCACACCAGACACGAAGTCATGAAGCCACAGTGGGAACTGTCCAAGCTGCCCCCGCCTCCGCTTTGCAATGCCCCTCCCCAAGCAGGCAGTTGGCCTCCTTTCCACCCTCAGGCAGGCACTCTGATTTAGGCACCTCTTTCTGCCACAAACCATGACAGTGGTCTCTAGCCTTGGACCCCTTGTTTATCTATGCTCCCCTTTATTCATTCATTTCCGCAGGCCCACCCCTGCTGCAGGTGGCCTGGAGGAAGCTTTCTAAGATAGAAGGGGCTTGGGGGTTGGGGTGGGGAGAGGTTTCAAGCTGTGCTGGCAGCACTAGTCCTCAAGGCAGATGATGTGGGCTACTGAGAGGACCAGGTGTGGCACCATATACCTCTCAGGATCGATCTAAGCATGACATCTGGGCCCTTCCTGGCTGGGCCTGATGCTGGCTGATAGATATTCCTGAAGAAGCAGCCAGGAGTATGGGTCTTACCTCATCGCTTGGGTCATAATACTGCTCCAGATACGGATGGGCCAGAGCCTGTTCTACTTCAATCCTCTTGTGAGGGTTGAATGTCAACATTTTGTCCAGTAAATCCAGAGCTACAAAGAGAAAGGTTTTGCAGTGGTGAGAAGCCAAAGGAACATTTACTGAATTACTTTCCATTTCCTGCTTAAGTAAACTTGACCCACAAAACAATGGAACTAAGCATCGCCATGGGGAGAAGAACCCGCACACTGGGTGCCTATTATCCCTCTGAGCTTCTTGAGACTATGACCATCTGACAATCGCAGACCCAGGCTCAGAAAGGTGAGTGATCAACCAAAGGCTGAAAGTGGAAGACCAAGGTTCAAATCCAACTCTGCTTACAAAACCTGGACTTTTCCTAAATCACTATTCTGCTTTGCAGGCATCTGAAGGAAAAGTGTTATATATGTATTTCTCTTAAGTCAACTCCAAAGCCCTCTCTGCAATGGCCAATTTATCTTTCAACACATAGAGTAGGCCTCCAAGGTCACAGAAGACAATGGTCACTTGTCCTCCTATGTGGTTTCCAGGTCCTGGCTGAGATCCATGTGTGAAGCACAGGCCCCCTGGCCCACTCTGCAGCTTGACATCTTTCTCCAAAGCCCAAAACAAAGTATTCTCTTTCTCTCATTCTCTTTCTTATTTGTTTGTTTATGTATGTATGTATGTATGTAATCTCTAATCTCTACACCCAACATGGGGCTTGAACCCACGACTCCTAGGTCAAGAGTCACATGCACTTCCGACTGAGCCAGCCAGGGGCTTGAACCCACAACTCCTAGATCAAGAGTCACATGCACTTCCAACTGAGCCAGCCAGGCGCCCCCAAAGTATTCTCTCGATCTGGTCAGTAGTCAGCAGCTGAACATTTCTTCTATGTAGAGAGTGGAGGAATAGAAGCAAGTGTGGGATCAAAAGGACCAAGAGGGAGAGACAGCTAATGAATAGCTTACACTAGTGGCCTCCATAGCTATTGTCCAGGCACTACTTCGAGCCATGAGGAAAGCCAAAGGTCATGGGTGACAGCGGCTAGAACATGGGTTAAGGGAAATGTGACTGAACAGTTCGTGTATTTAGTATCAGGAGGAGGTTTCTTTTTTTTTTTTTTTAAAGATTTTTTATTCATTTATTTGACAGAGAGAGACAGTGAGATAGGGAACACAAGAAGGGGGAGTGGGAGAGGGAGAAGCAGGCTTCCCACTGAGCAGGGAGCCCGATGTGGGGCTCGATCCCAGGACCCTGGGACCATGACCTGAGCCGAAGGCAGACGCTTAACGACTGAGCCACCCAGGCGCCCCTCAAGAGCAGGTTTCAATGAGAAAGAATAAATGCTAGAAAAGACATTATTGCTCTTAAAAAAAAAATGCGTGCTTTTATTTAATGATGCTTAGAACAGTGGTTTCCAATTTAGGTAGCAGGTCCTTTCCTCAAATTGAAGGCTCTTGACAGGGAGTAAGTAAGGAGCTACCCAGCTCTCTTAATTCCTAGCTCACAGCTCTGAGGCACCCCTGAAAAATCTAAGGACTCCAAGGAACAAGTCTGATAATGTATTCCAAGTCTGAAAAACTACTAGGCGATATAAAGAACACTTTTTAGAGAACATATCAATAAAATAAACAAAAAATAAATGATCAATATACAAAACCAAAAATGAAAACACTGCCATCTCAACGAAGCCTTATTTCTTACAGTGATAACTTATTAGATCATCGACCTCATCCACCTGCAAATTAGCACATATCACTTAGTCCTGAGAGTAGAATGGTAAAGGAAAATCATTTTAATCATTTACTCACTAAAAACTGTTCAACTCTGGAGAGCAGCAGGCCAGTACACAGTCTGAATCCGAAGTGCCTGACTGCTCGTGTGCCAGGAAGTCCCCGGGAGAGCACGCAGAGGCAGCACCTTACTGCCTCAGGTGACTGAAAGCACAGGCATGAGAGGATGTATGTGCACGTGCACGTGTGTGTGTGCGTGCCTGTGTGTGCATACTCAGCTCTGGCTCCTACTGTGACTTCCCTTGTTGCATGTCACCCACCCTTAATCTTCAAGACAACTGGGAGATGATAAATATGGTAAACCACATGCTGGACACCTGAGAAATTCCACGCAACACAGAACTTTTCTCATGTCCACAAAACTGTAAAAAAGTTTTTTACATAGTGCACTTCTACAAATAGTCCATTTTCTATTTTTGCCTCTATAATCTTTTCAATACACATGAGTGTACTATAGGAAATTGGGGAACAGTGACATTTTGTTTTATGGGCTAGAGAACTTTCTGGAGCAGAGGAGGCTTTAGGAATCTAGAGTGTTGACTAAAGCACTGTCTGGACAGGAGAGGTATTCATCCTTGCAGCCATGACACGGGGTCTCAGGGGCCCACGAACAGGCTTTCAGAGGCAGCTCTCTCAAAAGTCAGGATAGTGTAGCACAATGGTCAATAACTCAGGCGCCTCTGGCCCCAGTGCAAGTCCCACAGAACCCCTGGCAGATGTGTGAACATATGACATAACCACTTGCTGGGCATTACAGTCCTACTATCTGTAACCCAGATAATAAACCTAACCTATCTACTGTTCCCAACCACGGACTGCTCCCCCCACACCATTCCTCTCACCACAAAAGAACTCATCATAGACATTCCCCAAGAACTTTTTTTTTTAGATTTCATTTATTTATTAATTTGAGAGAGTGTGAGCATGTGTGTGCAGGGGCACAAAGGGGTAGGAGAGAATCCCAAGCAGACTCCACACTGAGTGCAGAGACGGATGTGGGACTCAATCTTATGACCCTGAGATCATGACCTGAGCCAAAACCAAGAATTGGGCTCTTAACCAACTGAGCCACCCAAGCACCCCTCCCCAAGAACTTTCTTGAGAGATTAGAAGCCATTTGGCCTTTTGCCCAATTAGACACCGTCTGTCAGGAAAAATCCAGAAGGGTCTGGCCACAGTCAGATTCAACAGCATTAGTTCTCAGCCACTGGGGGATACTTTTCCCCTTCAAATCTTATTGGTACTAAGTAGGGAAACACTTCAAGGCAGCTGGTATTTGGCAGCTTAAGCAGCTCTAAAATAGACCTTTTAGTTCCTTCAAGTTAAATTCTAGGCCCTTAAACCTACTGGCAACAATCACAAAGGAAGATAGGTTATTTTGCCACCTGAAAAATAACTGGATCTCCAACTCCCTTTTATTGCTAGCGCTATTTCTGCATTACTCACAGCTACAGAGGGGGAGAAGGACAGAAACGGGAAGCCACTGGCAGGTGCTGATCCCACAGTCAGAGTGCCTGGCCTCCCTCCTCCCACACCACACAGCAATCCACTGGCACTGCTCAGATGGCATGAATCACTCTGCCTGTGCGTATGCTTCCTCTGATACAGGTTTTATTTCCCCTAAAAACTGGAAGTCCCTTCAAGGCTGGGATTACATCTGACCACAATCCCTGACTCTCCTTGGTAGCCTCCTTGAACCCACACCTTCTCTTTAACTTCAGTGGGTACACGGCAACATGACCCTGCCCTTCTGGTACATCAGCCTTTTTTCTTTCCCATCTCAGCCCAGACCTGGGTGAGTCATATGATTGGCTCTCTACAGCACCACTGCAGGTCCATCTTACCTATCCAGCACAAGTCTCATCCAAGATCAAAGTTGCAACCTGTCACTCCCATCCTTGGCCTGAATTTCTGAGTAGGGCCAGAGAAAAAGATCTAGCTGTTCAAACTGTGCCACTGCAACAATGCTTCTCAAACTTCCCAGTCTTAGAACCCTGCTCTTAAAACCTACTGATGATTTTTTTTTTTTTTAAGATTTTATTTATTTGAGACACAGAGATAGAGAGAGAGAGAGAGAGAGCATGAGCAGGGGGAGAGGCAGAGGGAGGGAGAAGCAGGCTCCCTGCTGAGCCAGGAGCCCGACACGGGGCTGGATCCCAGGACCCTGGGATCAGGACCTGAGCCGAAGGCAGACACTTAACCATCTGAGCCACCCAGGCGCCCCTTGATGATTGATCTTAAAAAGCAGTTAATTCAGCCACAGTTCAAACTGTACAAGCACTTTTCTCTGAGAAAAACCACTGCATTCAGTATGTGGCAGACATGCTTTAATGTGTCTATGTTCTCATTTTGTTACACACAACGTGCACAAGACAATGTAAGCAGGGTGGGATGTAATAAAGCCAGTACTTTTTACTGCTCTGTCAGGGACATGCTTACGTGCAGTTGGCACCGGTTTTTAGCTGTGAGGGCATGGCACAGCCACTGCCTTGTCCTGGGTCGAGGTGTCGGCAAGTCTTGCTCACCACTGCTTCTGCACCGAAGTGTAGATGGCAGCACAGAGAGAGTGTGAGAACACCTTTGTGTTACTATGAAAATAGTTTTAACCCTATGGACACCCTGAAAGGACTTGGGATACCTCAGAGATCTAAGGAGCACACTATTGAGAACCGTGTACCACACAAACTCAAGATTTTTAATCTTATCAAGCCCTCCCCCCCTCCAATGTTCTGGGAAATCTCTGCTCAGCTGCTTTTCTATTCTAAGATTCTTCTCAACTCACACAGCTTGAGTCAGACC
Organism: Leptonychotes weddellii; assembly: GCF_054177405.1. Taxonomy (NCBI): domain Eukaryota; kingdom Metazoa; phylum Chordata; class Mammalia; order Carnivora; family Phocidae; genus Leptonychotes; species Leptonychotes weddellii. Next base: position 58,101,728 of record NC_138381.1, read on the forward strand.
CTTCCTGCCATATGAACCTCATTACTCTGTGCAGGTATTACTGAGGGTGCTACCGAGAAAACAGAGGTCCCCAGGAGCAACCCTCCTGGATGTCCTTCCACCAGATTCACACATATCCTTATTGTAGAAAGAGGAGACCCTCTCCCTGTTCGAAGCCAAACCTCCACAACGTGTAGCCAGCTCCCCCTCATCTGGACCAGTTGTTTCTGTCTGCAGTTTCCATTTCAAACTCCCCGTTCACACTGAGTACTTCAACTTTTTTTTTTTTTAAAGATTTATTTATTTGAGAGAGAGAGAGAGCACACGAGCATGTGCACAAGCATGCATGAGCAGGGGAGGGGTGGAGGGGGAGGAAGCGGGAAAGAAAATCTCAAGCAGACTCTCGGCTGAGGGCGGAGCCCGGTGTGGGGCTCGATCTCACGACCCGAGATCATGACCTGAGCCGAAACCAAGAGTTGCATGCTCAACCAACTGAGCCACGCAGGGGTCCCTCAAATACTCTTATGTAGTCACCAATGATCCCTTAATTGGAAGCCTCTGTTCCACGGAGACTGCTGAGCATGTCCACTTTCTCATGATGCTATCTACTGCTTCTGTGAAATATGCACTAGTTATTTTCTTTGTCCATCATTCTTTCTGGTTTTCAAGAGTTCCTACTCCTATTCCATTGGCCACTGAAGGTTCATGTTCTCTAGCTCTGACACGTCATTCTTCTTAGCCTCTCAACCTCCTGTATGATTCCAAATGCCATCTGTGAAAAAATTCCTAAATCTATCTTTAGCCTAGAGCGCTGACCCAAGTTTCAGATTGATAAATACAACTCTCTGCAGGCAATAAAAGAGTATATAGCTTATGACCTCATTCACAGGGGTCATAATATATAATACATGTATTTACAGGCGCAACTACAGAGTCTGGAAGCCTTTCGAACAGGTTATCTGAGAAATGGAGACAGACTTCTTACACAAATTGCACTTTTATTTTAAAAAATAAACAGAAGCAATTTCCATTTCAAACTTCCGTTCACACTGAGTGCTTCAACTCTTTTTTTTTTTTTAAGATTTATTTGGCCACAAAGACTGGTCAGGGATGAATACAAAGAAGCAGTGAGTCCCAGAGCGGGGTTGAAACTATCAGGAAACAGGTCACAGTGACCTGGAGCTGCCGGTGGCCATCTTGTCACCACAAGAAAAGAGCTAACTAACAATAAAGACATCAGAGAGGAAGGCAACACTGAACGACAGAGAGGTCCAGATTCTGGTCAAAGTGGCTATGCTCTGGAATCCAAACATCACTCAACCTGTCAAGTTATGAGAGCCAGTACAGTCCTTCTTCAGGCCTAAGCCATTGGCAGTAGGTTCTTGTGAGGTGGAACCAAGAAAGCCTCAAACAGCTGACCCTCTAGTCTGTGAATGACTCATCCAAGATCCCATCTCTCAGCCCCAGCACCCAAAGCCCCATCGCTCAATGTAACCACTGCTAATCTTCTGACAAATTTTGTAGAATTTTTCTCTGCATGTTCTTTTACATGGCTGAGATCATACCTTATATAAAAAAATGCTGTATTATTTCCCCAGTAAATATTGCTCATTAATATTTGTCCATGCTATAAAAACTTGGGGCGCCTGGGTGGCTCAGTCGTTAAGCATCTGCCTTCGGCTCAGGTCATGATCCCAGGGTCCTGGGATCGAGCCCCGCATCGGGCTCCCTGCTCAGTGGGAAGCCTGCTTCTCCCTCTCCCATTCCCCCTGCTTGTGTTCCTGCTCTCGCTGTCTCTCTCTCTGTCAAATAAATAAATAAAATCTTTAAAAAAAAAAAAAAAAAAGAATCACTTCTAGTGACTTTATTTATTTATTTATTTTTAAAAAAGATTTTATTTATTTATTTGAGACAGAATGAGAGAGAGAGAGAGAGCACAGGAGAGGGGGAGGGTCAGAGGGAGAAGCAGACTCCCCGCCGAGCAGGGAGCCCGATGCGGGACTCGATCCAGGGACTCCAGGATCATGACCTGAGCCGAAGGCAGTCGCTTAACCGACTGAGCCACTCAGGCGCCCCTCTAGTGACTTTATGATATTCTAAAGCTTTAAGCAGAGGCATCATAGTTTCTTCAACCATTCAATTAACATCTGGCCTTTAGGTGTCCTTAAATTTAATATGCCCAAACTAAAGTCTCAACTGCCACTCTTTAAAATGTTCCTCCTGGGGCGCCTGAGTGGCTCAGTTGGTTAAGCGGCTGCCTTCGGCTCAGGTCATGATCCTGGAGTCCCGGGATCGAGTCCCGCATCGGGCTCCCTGCTCGGCGGGGAGTCTGCTTCTCCCTCTGACCCTCCTCTCTCTCATTCTCTCTCTCTCAAATAAATAAATAAAATCTTTAAAAAAAAAAAAAAATGTTCCTCCTACTTTTCCTCATCTCACTGTTTTCTTCATGTAATTGTGTTCTTGTCCTTTGCTCATGTATTTATCCACTGAGGTCTTAGATTTCTCTCTGTTCTTCAGGCATGACTAATATTAATGATGAGTCTAACATCAATAAACTAATAATTCATGTAACTCTCCCAAAATTACCCTATGAGGTGGGAAATGCAATTTGTTCCAATTTTGAGATGAGGAAATTGTGAAACAGAGAAGTTAAATAACTTGTCCAAAGTCAAAGATTTGAGGTGGTGGGGTCCATCTGAATTCAGGAGGCCAATTCTAGAGCACAAGGCCTAAACCATGGTGCTGAGCTGCCTTAACATTAATAGTTTTAGGACAGGGATCCTTCAAATGTTTTTCAATTTGGAACATTTTATACCTACTGCTCACACCTATCCAATCTACTTTAAGTTTTAAACTTTTATGTGATCAAATCTACCATTTTTTTCTTATGTTTGTTTTCTTGGTTTGTGTATTTTCACAGCCTAGGAAGAAAGTCTTTCTCCATTCAGAGATCAGAAAAATACTGAATATGCTAAGTATCATTGGCTTTTAATGGCATGATTTTTAAAACTGTATTAAATTATCAATTCTTCTGGAATTCACTTTCAAGTATGAGTAATGATTTAAATTGATTTTCTTCCGGGGCGCCTGGGTGGCTCAGTTGGTTGAGCGACTGCCTTCGGCTCAGGTCATGATCCTGGAGTCCCTGGATCGAGTCCCACATCGGGCTCCCTGCTCGGCAGGGAGTCTGCTTCTCCCTCTGACCCTCTTCCCTCTCATGCTCTCTGTATCTCATTCTCTCTGTCTCAAATAAATAAAATCTTTAAAAAAAAAAAAAAAAGATTTTCTTCCAAATAGTTATTCAACTAGCCCAGTACCATCTGTTGAATAATAATCATTTCTTCCCCCTCACTGGAGTAATTTTGGAGAGAATCCTAAACTAGACTCCTTTGAAGAAAAATCTACAATACTACTGTTCAAAGGACTCAGCAATAAGAAATTTCTACCAAATATGTGAAAAATATTCAATCTCAGGCTTTTTTTTTTTTTAAAGTAAGCTCTACGCCCAACGTGGGACTTGAACTCATGACCCTGAGATCAAGAGTTGCATGCCAGGTGTGCCATCTCAGTCTAATTAAAGAAAAACAAATTAAGGGGTGCCTGGGTGGTTCAGATGATTAAGCGTCTGCCTTTGGCTCGGGTCATGATCCCAGGGTCCTGGGATCAAGCCCCACGTCTGGCTCCTGGCTCAGCGGGGAGCCTGCCTCTCCCTCTGCCTCTCCCCTTGCTCGTGCTCTCTCTCTCTATCTCTGTGTCTCGAATGAATAAATAAAATCTTAAAAAAAGAAAAAGAAAAACGAATTAAAATGCCACTTCTCCCCCATTTGGTTGGCAGATCCAAAAGTTCAATACCCAAAATTGCTGGAACAAAAGATGTGACAAACTGCCAAACTGCCCTCCAGAGAGGCTCAACCAATTTACATGCTATCAGCTGTCTCTGAAAACATCCGTTTTCCCCACAGCCTTGACCATATGGTGGGTCATCAAACTTTTGATGCTTTCTACTGGGTAAAAAAAAAAAAAAAGGAATTACTGATCTTTCCATGTTCATATCTCATATAATAAAAATGAGTACCAGGACGCCTGGGTGGCTCAGTCAGTTAAGTGTCTGCCTCCAGCTCAGGTCATGATCCCAGGGTCCTGGGATCGAGTCCTTCCTCGGTGGGGAGCCTGCTTCTCCCTCTGCCTGCCCTCGGCCCGCTTGCACGCTCTCTCTCTCCCCCTCTGACAAATAAATAAATAAAATCTTAAAAAAAAAAAAAAAAAAGAGTACCTTTTCCTAATACTTGAGATATTTACACTTCCTTTTTTGTAAACTATCATTAACCAGACTTAAAAGTGCCAGTGTTTCAGCTTGAAAGTTTCAGTGTTGTGAGTTCCCTGAAGTCTCCCATTCACCTATTTATGTCATTTTTTTATTAAAGATTTTTTTTTTATTTATTCATTTGAGACACAGAGATAGAGATAGAGATAGAGAGAGAGAGCATGAGCAGGGGGAGAGGCAGAGGGAGAGGCAGAAGCAGGCTCCCCACTGAGCCAGGAGCCCGATGCGGGGCTCAATCCCAGGACCCTGGGATCATGACCTAAGCCGAAGGCAGATGCTTAACCATCTGAGCCACCCAGGTGCCCCTCTATTTATGTCATTTTTGCACAAACCCAGACTATTAGCTCCCTGCAGGCAGGTAATCAGTTTTATTGCTGTTCTAAGTCCAGGCCTTGGAACCCTGATGGCACAGAACACTCAAGATCTATTTATTAAATAAATGAATTCATGCATGTTATAGTAAAAAACTAGAAACAACCTGGTGGCAGATTAAATATGGCCACAAATTCTTTGCAACTCCTCCCATCAATGGGTGGATTTATTTCTCCACCACTTGAATCTGGGATGACCTTGTAATTTGCTTTGACCAACAAATTGTGGCAGAAGTGTACTGCTATTCTGAGACCTTGCAGTTTCTGCTCTTTCTCTTTTGGAGTATTTCTGCCATTAGAAGAAGCCCAGTTGGGTCTACTGTAAGATGATAGGCAATGGCACAAAGCAGAAGCAACTGTAAGATGTGGTGAGGCCACCTCAGACCATGCAACTTGAGGCAAGCTGAGCAGACCCACTTAGATGCACCCAGGCCAATGGACTTATGAACAAATACATGGTGGTCATTTTAAGGCCCGACTGTGGAGTAGTTACACAGCAACAGATAACTGAAGTGAACTTCAATGCCCAATATGAGACTGGTTAAAGACACTATGAGTCATCCATACACGGGAGTAATACGTAGCACTCTTTGTAACTAGGGATACAGAAAGATCTCCAAGATATATAAATGAAAAAAAAAATCAGTCTTAAGATCTCAGAATCTAGACCTACAAATTCCAGTGGTCTGAACTTTCATATGACCCTGTGATGCAAGTACTATTACTAACTCTATTTTGTAAAATAGGAGGGGTGGCTCAGTTGGTTAAGTCTCTGACTCTTGATTTCAGCTCAGGTCATGGATCTCGGGGTCCTGGGATTGAGCCCTGCCTCAGACTCTGAGCTCAGGTCAGAGATTCTCAGCTTGAATCTCAGCTTGAGATTCTCTCCCTCTCACTCTGCCCCTCTCCCGGCACGCACGCTAATATAAAGACAGAAATCTTTAAAAAAAAAAAATTAAATAAATAAATGGGAAAACTGAGTCCCAGAGAGGTTAAGTAGTTTGTCTAAAGTTCACACAGCTAGTAAGTGGCTGGCTATGAACGGAAACTCTGTTTCTGTTAGAAACCGTGTTTCTAACACATGATGCTATATTGCTCCCTCCAGCACTACCAACTCCCATTTTTCCACTTTTTTTATTCTATTCTATTTTATAACCCCTCCCTGCTTCATTATTTTCATCCAAGGCCTACATTTCAAAATTAACTTTCTGGATTTTAGTAATGTTAATTATTATCTAAATGAACCAATCTCAAAGTCCATAGCTTTAACCTAAGGACAATAAGCTAACTAAAAGTCTCAAATAATTTGATACAAATCACAGCTAACAATAAAAAAGAGTGAGGAAACAAACAGGAGGGAAGCCTGGAGGTCTTTTTATTATAAAGTCTTAATTATGCAGTTTTGTTATGTATTAAAAAGGCAACTTAGAAAGTAAGATTTAGGTGACATGCTTGGGACAACACAGAATACAAACCAATCTAATCAGTAACCTATGCAATGCAAATGAAGGTATAATTTTTTTAAATCTTACAATTATAATGCATTGTGTAATTACAGAATTATAACTAAATAGGTAAAAGCTGTGCGCACCTTGGAATAGCAAACGTTAAAGATTACTTTGGGATTCTGGTAATTAAGGGTGTTTCTTTTACCTACTCTTTCTATACTTTCAAACTGTCTCCCATGATAACACACTATACCTTTATATCAAAGATTTTTTTTTAAAGATTTTATTTATTTATTTGACACAGAGAGACACAGCGAGAGAGGGAACACAAGCGGGGGGAGTGGGAGAGGGAGAAGCAGGTTTCCCGCAGAGCAGGGAGCCTATGTGGGGCTCGATCCCAGGACCCTGGGACCATGACCTGAGCCGAAGGCAGACGCTTAACGACTGAGCCACCCAGGCGCCCCTGTATCAAATATTTTAAAAGATAGTTCCTCCAACATCAAAAATGAATTTAATTTTAAACAACAAAGTGTTTCTGAACCTTGACTCAGATCAGTACATAAAACAAATTCAACATCGAAGCTGACAGTTATTAAAGTAAACATATACAGACATAAGAGCAAAAGTTAGAAAAAGCTGAATTTCCAAAAGAAGACTGGATGACATGTTGTTGTTTTTAAGTAGGCTCCATGCTTAACTTGGTGCTTGAACTCACCGCCCTGAGGTTAAGAGTCGCATGCTCTACCGACTGAGCCAGCCAGGCACCCCTGGATGAAATGTTTTAAAATCATTAAAGAAAAGCCAGATCTATGTATTAACATGGAAAGACACTCAGATACAATTCTATTAACAGTGACCTTTAGGGAATAATTATAAAAGAATTTCACCTTTTTAGTTGAATATTCCTAAAACTTTTGAATTTTTACCAAAAATGTTAGCTTATATAATAATTATTTATAGAAAGGAAATTTTAGGTAAAAATAGGGATATGTATGAAGATAAAGAAAGCTGTGGGGGCGCCTGGGTGGCTCAGTTGGTTAAGCGACTGCCTTCGGCTCAGGTCATGATCCTGGAGTCCCAGGATCAAGTCCCGCATCGAGCAGGGAGCCCGCTTCTCCCTCTCCCACTCCCCGTTTGTGTTCCCTCTCTCGCTGTGTCTTTCTCTGTCAAATAAATAAATAAAATCTTTAAAAAAAAAAAAAGAAAGCTGTGGAAGAACAAGCACCAAGGTGCTGGCAAGCTGCTCTCTCTCTGGTTTCCCATTCTGATTTCTTCTTCCACTTTCAAGGACCCCTGTGATTATACTGGGCCCACTGAGATAATCCACGACAATCTCCTCCTTAAAACTGGGCGAAAGCAACCTTAATTCCATCTGCAACCTTAATTCCTCTTTGCCATGTCACCTAACATATTCACAGATCCTCGCGATCAGGATGTGGACATCTTTGGGGATGGGGTCATTACTCTGCCTACCACAATTCTGTAATAGTATAAAGTCTTTAAAAACAGCCACCTATTAAAAAACAAAAAAACCAACCACCTAATATATTTAACAGATACATGCTAAATAGGCCTAATGGATAACATAATTATTAAACAAAGTTAACTTAAAATATAAAAGAGTAAAATGAAATCCATCACCTTTTTCTCTTATGGATGAGGGCTCTTGGTAATTTATCTAAGAAATCTTTGTCTAACCTAGAGTCATGAAGATTTTGTTCTGTTTTCTTCTCAAAGCTTAATAGTTTTAGGCCTTATATTTAGGCCTATGTTCCATTTTTAGGTTTTTATTTGGGGGGGGGATATAGATGTCTAATTGTTCCTGCACCATTTGTTGAAGAGACTGATACAAGCAATAATACTAATAACTTTTGGGGTGCCTGGGTGGCTCAGTCAGTTAAAGAGTCCAACTCTTGATTTCGGGTCAGGTCATGATCTCAGGGTCGTTGAGATGGAGCCCCGCATCAGGCTCATGGAGCCTGCTTAAGATTCTCTCTCTCCCTCTGCCCCTCCCTGCCCTACTTGCATGCTCACGTGTGCACTCTCTCGAGGGGAGGGGAGGGGAAGGGAAGGGATGAGAAGGGGGGAGGAAGGGGAGGGGAGGGAAGGGAAGGGGGGAGGGGAGGGAAGGGAAGGGAGGAAAGAAATTGGTAACTCTCAAATGCATTATGCTGAGTGGAAGAATCCAGACATAAGAGGCCACATACTACATAATTATAACTCTAGGACATTCTGGAAAAGGCAAACCGTAACAGACAGAAATGAAATCAGGGACTAAAGAAGAGAAATGAGTACAAAGGGCACAAGTCAACTTTTGCGGGTGATGAAAATACTCCATATATTGATTTTGGTGGCAGTTATGTAACTACATATATTTGTTAAAAGTCAAAAACCCACAGAACTAAAAAGGGTGAATTTTATTCTAAGTTATTCTTTGAAAAAACTTGACTTGAAAAATTATTCAATGACAAGATGAAAAAAGTACAATTTGTTTTTCAGACTCCCAAATTTTCTGAATCCTAAAAATGTGAACTTAATCCAAGTTAAGAAGTAGCAATGAGGAGGCGGCTTGAGGGGTGGGCAAAATGGGTGAAGAGGATTAAGAGGTACAAACTTCCCATTCTAAAAATAAGTAAGTCACAGGGACAAAAAGCACAGCATAGGGAATATAGTCAGTAATATTGTAATGCACTTATCATGGTGAGCATTTAATAATGTATATAATTATGGAATCACTATGCTGTATACCTGAAACTAATTTTTTATTGTATGTCAACTATAATTAAAAAAAAAAAAAAAAGGGTGCCTGGGTGGCTCAGATGGTTAAGCGTCTGCTTTCGGCTCAGGTCATGATCCCAGGGTACTGGGATCGAGTCCCACATTGGGCTTCCTGCTAGGCGGGGAGCCTGCTTCTCCCTCTGCCTCTGCCTCTCTCTCTGACTCTCATGAATAAATAAATAAAACATTAAAAAAAAAAAACTTTTTTGAAAGGAGCAAAGAGGGGCACTTGCCTGGCTCAATGGGTAGAGCATGTGACCCTTCATCTTGAGATGGTTAAGTTCGTGCCCCATGTTGGGTGTAGAGCATACTTTAAAAGAGAATAAAATAAGGGATGCCTGGGTGGCTCAGTTGATTAAGTGTCCGACTTTTGATTTTGGCTCAGGTCACGATGTCAGAGTTGTGGGATCGAGCCCCGCGTAAGGCTTCATGCTCTTTTGGAGTCTGCTTGTCCCTCTCCTTCTGCTCCCCTCCCCCACACTCATGCGCCCTCTCTCTCTCTCTCAAATAAATAAAGTCTATTTTTTTTAAAGATTTTATTTATTTATTTGACAGAGTGAGACACAACGAGAGAGGGAACCCAAGTGGGGGAGAGGGAGAAACAGGCTTCCCGCTGAGCAGGGAGCCCGATGAGGGGCTTGATCCCAGGACCCTGGGATCATGACCTGAGCAGAAGGCAGATGCTTAACGACTGAGCCACTCAGGTGCCCCAATAAATAAAAGTCTTTAAAAAAAAGAATAAAATGAAAATAAATTAAAAATAAAAAGCAAAGGTGGAAAACTACACAATCATTCCCAGATTCCCATACCCTACTGTCCCTGCTCATAAATAAAAGGGAAGAAAGCAACAGAGTGAGTACTAAATAAGGTATTACCCAATTGCCACAGACTAACTTTTCAGGCTAGGGACCTAATGATTTAACCAATATAACAAACAAACAAAAAGCTAAGTCTAAGAAAAATAATCAACAAATAAAATATTTACCTTTAGAGTCAGCATTTGGGAACAGCCTGTTCCATGGCACCTTATTTTTGTGTGGAAGAGAAAGCAAGTAGTTTCTAGCTTTTAAATTTATTATACAGTTCAGGTCTTCCTGTGATGGGGATCCAAGAATACCTACAACATAAAATAATTAGCTGTTAATTATCCAGACCCAGGTAGACTGACCTTTCGGCTGCAGGGCACAATGGGCCCTGATAATTGTTTTCTCACCATCTCCCCATGCTTACCTTTCTTAAAAGTTTTTACAAGGATCCTTAATATTTGGAATCAAGCAAGATTACAAACTCATAGGTTAAGGAGTTGTCAGAACTACTCTAGTTTCATGAAGTGACTCTTATGTAAACTGTGGCAGGTGAACTGAGTAAATCTAGCCCCTGAAATGTTCGGTAACCTTACCCAGAATGTGGTTCAGCTGGTCGAGATAATGCTTCCCCGGGAAGATGGGCCTGTTGGACAGCATCTCTGCCAGAATGCAGCCTACAGACCAAATATCAATGGACTTGGTATAGCCCTGTAGTGGGAAGGGAGAAAAGGCTGAGAATGGTATGTAATGTTACCGGAAACAGTAAGATCCTCCTACAGGACAGGTACATGGCTGACAGGAATTTTACCTTCTCCTTTGGCTCTATAATTCAGAAATAAAAGAGAGTGTGCAGATACACATAATAATTTGGCTTTCTTATAAGTTGTTGGACAACCAATATTATGTAATTTTATTTCTCTTCAAAGTTGATTAGCTTATTAATAAATGAGAATTTCCAAAGTATACTTCATTCCTTTGATTTGAAAGAAAGCGTCCTTATAAGCTGAAGCTGGAAAAAGGAAAAAACATTAACAGCCCTTGCTTTAGGACATCTGTGGCCTATTTATTCATTTTGAAAACCCAGAAACCAACTCAAAAAAAGAGGCACTGCTATACTTCCAGAATATCTTTATCCATTCTGCAAATCATGTTCAAAAAAGTCAGGCTGAAAACCCATCATCTCTAGCGGAGGGGGAGGAGGGGGGTATTGTGTGCTGGTTCCATCATATTTTACCAATCCGTATTTCTTGTCTTCTTTTTCTATTCAATTTTCAGATATAATTTTTCTTTTAAAGGAATTCTGTGAAAAGACTTAGAATAATTATCTAAATCGTACAATAGTGTAAAAAAAGATAGCTCTCCAAGGAGTGTAAGTTGAATTTTATGGAAAATGCTAGGTATAGTGATAAATGAACAGAGAAAAAAACTTCAGCCAAATATTAAAGTTTAGAGAAACATAGTGAAAAATCAACACAGAACACAGAATGAACAGATCTGCAGCTATGATAAACTGGGGTTGAATTTCAAGATAATTATTCCCCAAATTCTTGTAATCCAAAAGAGCTTTTGCTTTGAGCCAAAACTAAATAAAGAAGAACATTTAGGGCACCTGGGTGACTCAGTCGTTAAGTGTCTGCCTTCGGCTCAGGTCATGATCCCAGAGTCCTGGGATCGAGTCCCACATCGGGCTCCCTGCTTGGCGGGAAGCCTGCTTCTCCCTCTCCCACTCCCCCTGCTTGTGTTCCTGCTCTCGCTCTCTCTCTCTCTGTCAAATAAATAAATAAAATCTTTAAAAAAAAAAAAAAGAGGAACATTTAAAACACACACACACGGGCGCCTGGGTGGCTCAGTCATTAAGCATCTGCCTTCGGCTCAGGTCATGATCCCAGGGTACTGGGATCGAGCCCCATGTTGGGCTCCCTGCACCGCGGGAGGCCTGCTTCTCCCTCCTACTCCCCCTGCTTCTGTTCCCTCTCTCGCTGTGTCTCTCTCTGTCAAATAAATAAAATCTTAATAAATAAATAAATAAATAAAACACAAAATAACTAAAAGGAACCAGGGCTCCCTGGAGAAATGGCTGCTCCAAGTCTGGGACAGGGAACATATTATGAGGTAAGCCTAGAGTGTCTAGTGCCACAAAGTAAGGAAGTGCTCAACATTAGTGGGGATATGTCACAGCGGCTCCCATTAGAAAACCTGGGACAATTTGAACATCAAATACAGAATGTTAGCTATGGAACTGAAGCCACTGAATAAGATAACTATGAATTAATAAAATGGAGAGAACTAAAACAAAGAAGGAACGATAGAGCTACAAAATCATCAATGGATGGTAAAAGTAGTGATTGAAAGTATGATGAAGAAGATAACTTATACAATCTTAAGGTATTTTCCCACAAATTCCTACTCACCTAATAATTATCACCATTACATGGTGAAGAACCAGAGGACACCATTTAACCAAAATATCAACATGAATTTCACCAATGCGGACATAAACTATCTATGCCTCCTGATACAATACACTGAGAACAAAATATTGTTTCTGTGGTACTCATGCCCAGAATACATGACACAAAATTGAGATGCATTCTACAAAACAGCCACCTGTACCCTTCCAAAGGATCAAGGTCAAGAAAGGCCGAGGAATTATTTCAGATTGAAAGAGACTATAGAAACAACACAATGTGTGAGCCTGGAGTAGGGGGGAGAAAAGCTATAAAGATTACTGGGACAATATCCAAAATCCAAATATAAATAATACATGAGATATTGGATCAGTGTTATATTTCCCACCTTTTTTTTTTCTTTTTAATTTCTCACTTTTGATTACTACACCATGGTCATATTAGGGAATATCCTTCTTCTATGGCAGGGTTTCTCAACCTTGGCACTGCTGACATTTTGGGCTGGATAAGCCTTTGCTGTGAGGAACATCCTGTGTACCGTAGGACGTTTAACATCATCTCTGACCTCTAACTACTTCATGCCAGTAGGTAGCATTCCTCTCCCCGTTGTGACAACCAAATATGTCTCCAAACACTGCCAGATGTCCTCAGGAACATGAGAAACACTGTTCTAAGGAAATACATGCTGAAATGCTTAGGGGTAAAGGGGCACAACTACAATTTACTCAGATGATTCAGAGGGAAAAAAATCTACACATGTATACAGAGAGAATGATACAACGAACAAGACAAAGGATAAAGAACTGGTGAGTCTGAATCTGAAGTGAAGTTCTAGCCAGCATTTCTCCCAGGTGGTCCAGAGCCCCGGTGGCTTCCCTCTAAGGATCTGAGGGGTGACACTACTTTTGTACTACTAAGGTGTTTTCCTTTTCATTCATTCTCTCACAAGAGATTTTTCCAGAGGCTATACAACATGTGACGATACTGTACAGGAAATATAACAATATCTAGAAGATCTGCTTAACTCAGTGAACCAGTATTATATTATAAATATTATAAAACCAAGCATCAGTGAATGTAAGGTAGACCAGTGGGTTTTAATAAGACTGTACAAAAAGTTCAGTGGCATGGTTTCAGATTCCACAATGAATTTTTCATTTTGTTGAGCTTCACCATAATATTAAAAAGGGGGCGCCTGGGTGGCTCAGTTGGTTAAACGACTGCCTTCGGCTCAGGTCATGATCCTGGAGTCCCGGGATCGAGTCCCGCATCGGGCTCCCTGCTCGGCGGGGAGTCTGCTTCTCCCTCTGACCCTCCTCCCTCTCATGCTCTCTCTCATTCTCTCTGTCTCAAATAAATAAATAAAATCTTTAAAAAAAATAAATAAATAAAATAAAAATAAAAAGGAATAGTCACAAGTAGCTGAAAAGACTACTAACATACTCCCTTTCCCAATTACATATCTATGTGAAGACTCTTCTTCATGGATTTAAACCCAAACAACCTACTGGACAGACTGAGTGCAGAACTAGGCGAGAGTCCAGCATCTATTAGGCCCTATGAAATTTGAAAAACGAAAACAATGTCACTCTTCTAACTAAAATGTTTTTGTTGTGGAAAGTAAACATACTTTTTTATGAAAAATACTTATGTTAACAAGCAGTACCTTTATTACTGTTATTTAGATATTAATACTTTTTAAAAATTTCAGTGTTAATTTCCATATAGTAAATACTGATGGATATAACCCCACATAAACAATCTTGCTTAGGGTCTTTGATACTTTTTCTTTTTATTTATTTATTTATTTATTTATTTATTTATTTATTTATTTGAGAGAGAGAGAATGAGAGACAGAGAGCACGAGAGGGAAGAGGGCAGAGGGGGAAGCAGACCCCCTGCTGAGCAGGGAGCCCGATGTGGGACTCGATCCCGGGACTCCAGGATCATGACCTGAGCCGAAGGCAGTCGCCCAACCGACTGAGCCACCCAGGCGCCCTCTTTTTTTTTAAAGATATATTTATCTTAGAGAAAGTCTGTGTGAGCGAACAGGGAGGAGGGGCAGAGGGACGGAGAGAGCCCCAAGCAGACTCCACGTTGAGTGCAGAGCCTGATACGGGGCTTGATCCCACGACCCTCAGGATCATGACCTGAGCCGAAACCAAGAGTCAGACGCTTAACCTACTGAGCCACCCAGGAACCCCTAATCTTTGATACTTTTTTTTTTTTAGATTTTATTTATTTGACAGAGAGAGACACAGTGAGAGAGGGAACACAAGCAGGGGGGAGTGGGAGAGGGAGAAGCAGGCTTCCCCCCAAGCAGGGAGACCAATGTGGGACTCGATCCCAGGACCCTCGGACCATGACCTGAGCTGAAGGCAGACGCTTAACGACTGAGCCACCCAGGTGCCCCTCTCTGAATCTTTTTAAGAGAGTGAAGGAATCTTGGGGCTCAAATATTTGAGAACCACTGCCTTATACTTTTCTTGCAAGCTGAAAATTCTATGAAAATAAAATGTTACAAATACACACACAGCACTCTAGCCAAAATGGGGACAATATGAGTATAAAAATAAAGACATGATAATGGACAGCACGTATTTCAAGAGTCCATAATAATGTTTTTAAAAACAAAGGTGGGAGGGGTGCCTGGGTGGTGCAGTCAGTTAAGTGTCGGACTCCTGGTTTTGGCTCAGGATGTGATCTTGGGGTCATGAGATTAAGCCCTGCACTGGGCTCCCCACTCAGTGGTGAGTCGGCTTCCTCTCTCCCTCTGCCCGCCCCCCTGCTTGTGCACACTCTCTCTCTAAAATGACTAAATCTTAAAAAAAAAAAAAAAAGGTGGGAGACAAGAAGAGAAAGAGAAAAAAATGGAAAGCTCTTTATATAAGAATGGCAGTGAATTAATGTAGAAAGAATAATACATTTGGAAATCACCATTTTGCAACCCCCAATATAATGATAGAGGCAAGGGGTCATCAAGCAGTAAACCACCAGGGTAAGACTGCTGGGAAACAGAAGCTCCATATACATGAGTTCCAAGAATCCATGGGGTTCTTGCCAGAAAAGTGTGACCTAAATCTAATCATAAGGAACCAATCTGTACTCTGCAAAGTATTCAATGTCATGAAGAAGACAGGAAGGGCGGGAGGACTATTCTAGAGTGAGCACAATGCATGAAACATGAATTAGATCATAGACTGAAAATAAAACAGAAACAGTTGTAAAATACTTTTGGGTGGGATAACTGGGATGTCACTAAATTAATGCTGATTGTCTCAGTGTGCTAAGGGTACTATGGCTGTGGGAAAAAAACACCCCTCTGCCTTTAATGAATATCAGTATGGCCCAAAGCGTCTACAAGTAAAGTCAGTTTATGTTAAAGTGTCAGAAGGTTTGACCAAAGGGAAGAGAGAAGAAGGCAGAGAGGCAGGCAGAGACAGCCAGGGAAGGAGTAGTAAGGTGTTAATAGCTGGTAAACCCAGGGAAGGGGTGTAAGGGTGTTCACTGTACTCTCAATTCTTTATGGGTTTGAAAATGTTATAAATAAATAAAAAGAAAAAAATGAATATGGTCCTAGAAGTAACATTCTCAGGCTAGAGGTGCTGTAAATAAAAAGAATTCGCGCTCAGTTATTACAGTTAACTCTACAAGCAAGAAGTGCTGGGCACCTTGTAGAACACAGAGGCCATCCTGTTTAGTTATTTCTCCTCCAGAGGGTGAAGACAGTGGAGTCATCTCAAGTTGGGATGGAGGCTGCAGGGCCACCAAGGCACCAGGATAAAAAGCACTGTCAGCTCTCCTTTATAACCGGCAGGCAGAGTGCGCACACGCGCGTGCGCATACACACACACACACACACGCAAATGCTTCTGGTTTGGAATGGCTGTCACATGGCCAGTCCAAAGAAAGAACCTACTATTTGGGATTATGTGTAATACAGAATTATGAGAATCAACATGGCATTTTCTTCTCTGAAACATCTGTTACACTACATCCTTCTTTATAATGGAATTTATTTTAATGCAATTTTACTTTTATAACTAAACTGAACAAATGTATATCAAGAATAACTAACTGCTTTAAACAAATTCCATTTCCTCACAAAGCAACTTAGTGTTTATCTCAAGCCCTTCTATTTATAAAGGATGGAGGAAGAGAGTGAAGCCCATGGGCTCACTAATTCCCTTAAAGCTTCTTGGGTCGATTTCTGGTTCCTAGATCTGAGACACAAGGCCCAATGCCTACTTTTATTGCTTTTCTTCATGTATCTTAACATTACATTAACAGCAGATGGTGTTGAAGAAGGTCATCATAATGCCATGACTCCCAGCTGATCCCTGAGCTGGACCCCGGCAATAGGAAGCTCCTCACCCCCTCCTCTACCCTTGGAATACGTGCTCTGCCCAGCGTTCCCACAGCAGGAGCCATTTTCAAGGATGTAGCCTTGAAAGAATAGATGTTTCTGAGACCATCTGAGCAGTATATGTGACTGAGCCCAGTTAAGGCTTCTATATAAACTTTTAAGGCTTGGCAGATGAGTACCAAGATTTACTCACCTTGTGGCTGCCCAAGACAAGCCTTGTAATAAGTTCCCTTACATATTAAGACTGCCACTACCAATCTGGAGTGGTCTGCCTCTTCAGGTTTTCTTTGCCCACCTTGTACTGGGGGTAGTTTCAAACCAAGAGATGGAATTAAGTTCAAAATCTCCTAATTTTGAGATATTAGATATAGAAGTATGTTGGGTCCACTTACTTTCTTAAATCTGACACTTCATTCAATACTATTTGCAAATGATATATTAAAAATACTGAATCTCAATCTCCACAGCAGTCCTCAATGATTGCCACCTGGCTCATAAACCTAACAAAGATGTCATACTTCACTTTTTCTTGCTTTTATAAATTTATTCAATCATTTCTTACAACCAAGACACAGATATTGTTAGAAATTTTGCCTCCCACCTGTATGCACTCTCCACAGACACTCTGAGATGAAGAGGTGCATATGGAAGCAGGACTACCATATAATTTTGAAAGAATCCACAGTAGTTCCTATTCTTTCCACACCTACGTTTTGTTTTGTTTTTTAAATTTTTTATTGTCACACCTACGTTTTCTTCAAACTACGGTGTAATTTTGCTGAAGAGACATTCTTCACTACCAGATAAATCTGACCTTTATTAACAGCACTGGTCCATCTTCAGAAAAAATACGCACTATCGGATAACCTCTAACAAACCCAGCCTGTACTCAGCTGTGGCAGCAGCAGGTGTAAAAGCTGCCGTAGGTAGGACTTCAGGAAAGTTGACCAAGGGCTAGGACACAGACAATTGATTGTTAACAGCAACCAGATAGACACGTCCCCCCAACTCTACAACAAATCAGCACTACTCCAGCAGAGGTAGAGAGGCCAAATCCCAGGGCCCAGAAGGTCGATGCTGAACTGGAGATTAAGACAGCAGCTTCGTTCTGGCCAGACAGGTCAAGCCTCAACCTAGTAGACACAGGCTTACTGAGAGGGAGGTTTACTGCACCACACATCCAAAGTTCTTTCGCTTCTTGGTTTTGTTTTTATGCAAACCTCTGATCCTTACCTTGGAATTCAACATAATTTCCGGAGCCCTGTACCAACGTGTGGCTACATACTCTGTCAGGAACCCTGTGTGATCATGGTCTGGATCTGCAACACGGGCCAAGCCAAAGTCACAGATCTAAGAGAGAAAAAAATGGGACACCTTAGAGAGACTCTAATAAAATTAATACCAAAACATCATAAAAATAAAAAAGATAATAGCAATAATGATGACGATGAGCAGTTGCTGCCATTACTATGTGGCAGAAGCTTCGCTGGGAATTCTATATAATTATTCTTATATAATCCTTACAACAACCTGGAAGGCAGTGATGACCATCCAACATGCTGGAGACGAGAAACAGGCTGGAGGAGTCTGTTAAGAGGCATCCTCATCTTTCATTATCTGCTTATCCCGCAGAAATCTTGCCTAGGTCACCTGACAAAAACTGTTCTGGGTAAGAATGAAGTCACCAGAAACTGCCCAGGGTCATTTCTTGGGCCTACTCCTGCTGGCCCCCTGACGATCAACACTGCTAGATCAGGTCCTTGACCTGCAGTTGCCTTGTTTCTCAGATTTCACTTCCTGCCATTCTTCCACCTGTTCCACAAATGCAGGTACCTCCAAAGATTCTTCCCACTTCCTTCTCTTCCATGTAGTCAAATCCTTACAAGAGGTTTCATATACTGAAGATGAATTTATTTTTTAAGGTTTTATTTATTTAACAGAGACAGAGAGAGCGCACAAGCAGGGGGAACAGCAGAGGAAGAGGGAGAAGCAGGCTCTCCACTGAGCAGGGAGCCCGATGCAGGGCTCTATCCCAGGACCCTGGGATCATGACCCGAGCCAAAGGCAGACACCCAACCGACTGAGCCACTCAGGTGCCCCAAAGATGATTTTTTTTTTAGCTAAATATCCAGCTTCTAATTTCTCCTGACTCACAAAAGTACCTGCTGGCTATCCAATACTTTGGTGCTACTCCAGACTCCAACACATATAAAATTTAGCTATAATATACAGTTGACTCTTGAAGAACATGGGTTTAAACTATGCAAGTCTGCTCACATGTGATTTTTTTTCCAATAAACATATTGGAAAACTTTTTGGAGATTTGCAACAATCTGAAAAAACTCGCAGATGAACTGTGTAGCCTAGAAATACCAAAAAAATTAAATTAGGTATTATTGCAGGAATACAGTGTGTAATACATATGGCATACAAAATATGTTAATTGACTTGATGTTGTCCGTTGAAGCTCCTGGTCAATAGAAGGCTATTAAACTTGGGGAGAGTCAGTTATATGCAGATTTTTTATTGTGTGTGGGAGGGGCGGGTGTTGGTGCCCCATATCCCTGTGTTGTTCAAGGGTCAACTGTACTTAGACTCATACAATTGGAGGATATTTTAATTCCTTGGCATCTGGAGAACTAACATGAGAAAGAGAGAGACATGTTAATAAAGACAGGCCAGAGTATAGGACAAGGCAGCCTGGAAAACAGACTGTTTTGGAACCTTACTGCTCTAATTCAGTTAAGAAATGGTAAGAGCCTGGGCTCAGGCCATAAAAATGGAGACAAGAAAAGGACACACTTAAGAGATATTCATAGGACTTAAATGGACATCAATCTTTGCTTAAATACCCCAGAGTTGGGTGTCTCAACTCAACTTCAGAAAGCTCCCATCCACCTCACAAATGTCTTCCTCTAGCCTTGGACACTGACATCACCATTATAGTGCCTCTGATCCCATAGGTCCTGCAACAGATTTCAACTATACCATTCATCAGGAAGAGTTATGTATCTGTGGCTGCACAATTCCCACCAACTTACTGCGTCTTCAAAAGAAGCAAATGTCATATTTGCTTGCCAGTTACTCTATCAGAGGCCATTTTCTATGTGTATTGAGTCGTCTGGTGAGGAAACCCTGGGTCCTGCTCCGTAGCTCTGATGCTAACTCTGGCCACTGTACTCTCCTAACTTCGGTCTATGTTAACTTCCACCATAAGCACCACCATCACCTTTCAAAGCTGGCTTGCTTGCTGATGCCATTACACTTCCAATTGTTATGGGCCTGTCAGAGGACCTGGCTGATGTATGGCTATAAGCTTTTATGTGGGATCATAGTAAGTTCTAACTTTGGCCTGGCTGATCTTGAGGCTTTCAATGTACCTGGCACCCTGTTTGTTTCTTTCAAGCCTTTTCTATCAATTCCAGTGACACCAACTGCAACACGGTCCTCTTTGGCATGATTTCCAACTCAGAGAAACAACTATTGATGATTTCTTCTTATATCTGGAGGCGAGTCATCTAAGCCATTCGAGCTATCACCTGCCACGTTGCCTTACCACCAATCCATTTTAATTCTGTGGCTTGAACTCTTCAATATATCTGTGACGCATAGTTTCTCTTATTTTTTATGGCTAACAGTTCATCTGATTCAAATTCAACCAAAGCTCACCATTCAGTCTGTCCTCTGTTGTATAAATGGACACCTAAAAGCCACATTTTGAATTGTACAGAGAAGAAATACTGCATCTTGTCAGCAGAGCAAAACCATCACAAACCCCAGACCATGGCCAAAGATCCTTCATCGCCCCCATGCCCGGTGTGACAGAGACTAGATGGGTCCAGACTTGATACACAGCTTTTCATCGGCTAGTTGAATAAAAAAATAAGTCCCAGGGCGCCTGGGTGGCTCAGTCATTAAGCGTCTGCCTTCGGCTCAGGTCATGGTCCCAGGATCCTGGGATCGAGTCCCACATCAGGGGGAAGCCTGCTTCCTGCTCAGCGGGAAGCCTGCTTCTCCCTCTCCCACTCCCCCTGCTTGTGTTCCCTCTCTCGCTGTGTCTCTCTCTGTCAAATAAATAAATAAAATCTAAAAAAAAAAAAAAAGTCCCAGATAGATTTAGAGAGCCAGATATAAGAAATTCACATATGAGGGAGGCCATGTATTGAAGCTGATGTTTCCATGCTCCTCTTGGAGTTGGACAAAGAAATGGAAGCTGTGTTTTAGAGGGGGTGATTAGATTCCTAAATAACTACAAAGACACGGGATAAGTGGAATAACTATGGCAGATTTATTTTCTAAAAAGGGACACATCATTATAACCCCATCCTCCATGCTCTTCTTTTAAGGTCTTTGAATTTGTATCAAGAGGGTAGGATCTATCTTCCCTCCTCTTGAATCTGGGCAAACCTTTATGACAGCTTGAACTAAGAGAACATAGCAGAATCGATACTATGTGACTTCAGAGGCTACATCATAAAATCAACATGACTTCCACCTGGCTCTCTCTCTACTGGGATACCTGGAACCCTCTGCCCACCTCAGGAGGAAACCAACATGTGGGCTATATGTGGGTGTTCCAGGTGACAGCCAGTATCAACTGCCAGGTACACGAGAGGATTCCAGCCCCTACCTTTGCATCTTCTAGCTGAGATCCAGACATAAGAGCAGAAACCAGTCATCACTGCTACCCCTTGACTAAATTCCTGACCCACAGAAACTATGAGCTAATAAATGATTATTCTTGTTTCAGACCACTACACCTTTTCAAGTGACTTGTTACAGAACAAGAAACAGCTAATACAGTGGTAGTGGACACAGTGCTTGTGGTGGGATAGGCACTCTCTGAGAAGGCCCCATTGAAGTGATACTGAGCCACTGAAAATATGCCAACCACGGAAAGACCTGGGGAAAGCCAGAGCAATGCCCTAAAAAGTCTAGCTGGGCAAATGTGAGGGGCAGAGGTGGCAACTAGACCTGAAACCTCCTAAAACAGCTCTTGAATTGACTGCTTCCACATCTCAACTGCCACGGCCTTAATTGAGATTCAGTTTAGTTTGTCTGGAATTAGGGAGACTAGCTTGGTTACCCACCTGCAAGCTAATTCATCCTCTAAATTCCTGCCTAAATGTTGTTTCTAAAATATAAGTCACCTTTCTGTCTCAAAAATCAGATGCTTCACCAACTGAGCCACCTACGTGCCCCGAAACCCAAATTATTTAAGTGTAACCTTCAAGACTATTCACATGCTGCCACCAAACTACCTTCCCGATCTCCTCTCCCACCATCTTCTCTGCCCACATCTGCTCCTACTGACTCCACACTACACCTGCTTTTATGACCTAACTATGCAATGACCTCTCCACTGAGTGCCCTATCCATGCCATTCCCTTACCCTAAACCCAGCTTGAAAGTTACCCCTTCTGAGAAGTTTCCCAGAAATCAACAACACCTCCACCCAAGAACTGACTGCTCACTTTTCTAAACTCCTCTAATACTTTTTTTTTTTTTAAGATTTTATTTATTTATTTGACAGAGAGAGACACACAGAGAGAGAGAGAACACAAGCAGGGGGAGTGGGAGAGGGAGAAGCAGGCTTCCCGCGGAGCAGGGAGCCCGATGCGGGGCTCGATCCCAGGACCCTGGGATCATGACCTGAGCTGAAGGCAGACGCTTAACGACTGAGCCACCCCGGCGCCCCTAAACTCCTCTAATACTTTGTTAGACACATATTAAAGTACATCCCACAATCCATGATTGATAGCTGTGCATATGCCTATCTCCCCAGCTAAAAGAGAATCAAGTCCCTAGAAAAAGGCAGCACTTGACTGACCTGTTATTTCTAAATGTCACATACATGGTGGACACTTGATGTTTGGTCAATAAATGACTTACTTTATGTTTATAGGAAGCACACCAACTGGGGTGGATTAATTGGCACAGACTCTAGTGGTGACCATTTTTCACAATATCTGAATTACTGATAATCTTTTAAAAAATAAAAATCAGGGTACAGAGTTACCAGGGTTAAAATCTTATGTTAAACAACATTAGTAAAATTACACCAAAGTGGCAATATTGAGGAAGAAGGAAAAATTAATAACTGGAATTCCTAGTATTCCTTCACTAGGAAGGACAACATAACCTCTCATGCTGAATGCTGCAATATAGCTATTTCTTTAAGATTAAAACTAAATGTGCAGTTGTTCTTCCTCATCCTCTCCCTGCAGGAAATCCAGTCCAAAAGCCCTTAAGGGGGAGGTCACGTGACATAAGGATCTCTGTGGGGTTGGGAGAACCGCAGTGGCCCGCGTGGGTGTGAGGCACCCAAGCGGAGGTAAGAGGGAGCTCCAGATCAGGGCATGGTCTAGGTGTGAGATGAAGAGGGAATTCATGTGGGGAGGCAGCAGCAGCCCACCTAGGGTCTGAGAGTCTGAGCAAAGTGAGCAGAGGATCCATGGATTATACTGTATAAACCAATTATTTCATTGGAAGTTGCAAAATGGTGATTTTTCTAGTTTTGTTATTTGTTCTGCATTAACTAGCTGGCTATGTCTCTCTCTGTCAAATAAATAAATAAAATAAAATAAAATAAAAAACAGACAAAAACACCACAACATTGAAGGCTAGCCATATTTATATGGCACTGACTAAAAACTATGAAGGCTACAAAATCAAAAAAAACAATATTCATTATAATTCCATACAAAGGAAGGTATGGACAAGTAGCATATGGTACAAGAAACATAAATTGACTTCCAGCAAAGTCAGGTTTCATTTCCTATCTTCCAGAGTCCTTCCCAGGCATAACCCGAACTAGTAACACTGTGATCCTAGCACCCTGGGACTCCAGTTGGGATTTCTAGAGACCTTATTCCCCTGGTAGTTCCACTAGAAATATGCTGGCAGAATCTCCAAATAGGATCTATAATCCTTGTGTTTCTGTGGCCCTGAGAAATAAAATAGGAGTCTACAAGAGAGGCTCCCAGAGGGGTTCTAAGAGGTCACCATCTACTTGTCTCAGGGCTTCAAATAACAAGTGCAAAGCATGTTTATGGAAGTGAGAAAGAAATCTTATTGCTGTTGACCTTGACTAGTACGAAAGTCAAAAGTTAACAGTCTAAAGACATTAATAACAGCTGATATCCCAAGGGCTCAAGAGTAAGAAATACTTTAGTAACAGAAGCCATGGAAAAAGGAAGAAATGACATGACTATCTCCTTGAAAATTCAAAAAACCCTAAATAACAAGAGGTAAGATCACCGGTTACAATCTTTCTGTGGTACAAGCACCATGGTCACCCCAGGGTACTGAGGATGTGATGGATATACAGTGATTTCAGGGCTTAAGCAAGAAAGACCCTTTTCCTCACTGGTGCTCTCTCAACCCTCATACACGCAACTAAACTGCCACTGTACCCTGACCTACCTTTGGGACATGCTCACCATGACAAATCAGAGATGACGTACCATACTCATCTTTACAATGAGATTCTCTCCTGAATATTTATGCCCATGTGAATGAAGCACACCCCGTATGTACATTTAAAAATGTGGGTGAATTGTACCGCTGTAAATATCTAAATTATCCTATTGTGTTTCTGGATCTCTGTGTTATACTGGGTTTTGAAAACAATACATGGATTGTGCAGATGGCCAACAACACAGATCTATCAATGTGGGCGTAAATTTTGGTGAGCATGAATAAAATGGCCCTAGGTAAAGACAAGCTCACAAACAGTGAACAGACAACAAAGTAGTCTGGTTCTTTGTTTTCTTCTTAAGGATGAGCATTTTCAAACAAAAGTTAGGAGTCAACTTTTCCCAGAAATATTACATACTGAAAATACTGATTGAGAATGTTTCTCCAAAAACAAACAAAAGCAATCTATCGTAACAGAGTTGTGCTAAGAAACAGAAAGAAAAAAGAACTAGCAGACATAAAAATACTGTAATTTTTCAAGAAAATCACTAAGAGCCAACGAAGTGTGGCCATTCCTACAAGCAGCTTCATTCCTTTTGTGCCCACCTGGCTTTTAGTTGCAGATCCATGGGAAAGGATCTGGTTACACCCCATGAAAGACATGAATCTAACTTTGTAGGATCCCAAGAGGTGACAGAGTCCAACCCAACTGTATCTAATGTAGGAAGCTACCCTTTATCACATCTCACAGAACGCTGGTCACCCTGTTTCAGACACTCAGTGATAGTGAATAAGCTGACCGATCACCTGGTAACAGAACCCATTGCCTTTTTTTAGACAGTTCCAGAAGGTTCTCCAAGATCTACCTCCAACCAACAGCTCCAGCTTAGCATCAATGACTTCCTATTACTCATCCAAAGCTGCAGCCACACAAAGCAGGCCTCAGTGTTTATGCACTAATCCCTTAACTTACTTCCCTTTCTGTTATTCCTTTTGCCTACTATGATACTCTTTGCCCAACACAGCCACTCCCTTACTGAAAGCCTGCCCATCTCTAAAGGACCAGCATGGACACCACCTGCTTCCTGATGCCTCTCAAAGCCAGAACTAACCCACCTCTCTCCTTTACATTTGTACACTATTCTTTTCAGTATCTCAGTTACAGCAGATATTATTACAATCATCTATTGTTTATCAGACTTCTGACCGATCAGTTTTCAGATTGCAGGGGCAGACATTCCTCCCTCTCCCTTGCCAGGTATTCCCTAAGAGCTTCTCACAGGAATGTCTGTTAAACTGAAGTCCAAGAAATGATCATTGCTATACATCTAAATGCACTTTTTAAATAGCTTTGAGATATAATTCGCATACCATATAATACACCCACTTCAGGTATACAATTCAATGGTTTTGATATTATACTCACAGGGTACACAACCGTTACCACCATCTAATTTTAGAATATTTTTGTAACCCCAGAAGAAATCTTGTATCTATTAGCAGTCTCCCCAGTCCCACCTGCCTAGGATTTTATCCACTTTCTGTGCTACAGATTTATCTATTCTGGACATTTCATGTAAATAGAACCACGTAATATGTGGTCTTTTTTTTTTTTTTTTTTAAAGATTTTATTTATTTATTTGAGAGAGAGAGAGAGAGAAACAGCATGAGAGGGGATAGGGTCAGACGGAGAAGCAGGCTCCCCGCTGAGCCGGGAGCCCGATGTGGGACTTGATCCCAGGACTCCGGGATCATGACCTGAGCCGAAGGCAGTCGCTTAACCAACTGAGCCACCCAGGCGCCCCAATATGTGGTCTTTTATGACTGACTTCTTTCACTTACATAATAATTTTCTAAAGTTCATCCACATTGTAGCATGTATCAGTATTCCATTCCTTTTTATTCCATCGTATGGATCTACTATATGTTATTTATTCATCATCAAATGGGCATTCAAATTGTTTCCACTTTTGGACTATTATGCTACTTTAGTTTACTTGTATGCTAGTTTTTGTGTGGACATATTTTCATTTTACTTAGGTATACACCTAGGAGTGAAATCCTCACCAACACTTATCTGACTTTTTGATTATAGCCATCCTAGTATGTATAAATTGGTATCTCATTGTGGTTTTGATTTGCATTACCTGACTGAATTATGATACCAAACATTTTTCACGTACTTACTGGCCATTTGCATAACTTTTTTAGAAAAATGTCCATTCAGATCCTTTGCCGAATATTAAACTGGTCTATTTATCTTTTATTATTGAGTTACAAGAGTTTTTCATATATTCTAGATATGTCTCTTATCAGATAAGTGATTTACAAATATTTTCTCTCATTTTGTGGGTTGTCTTTTCACTTGATGGTTTGCTCTGTAACACAGGTTTCTAATCTAGATGAAATCCAATTTTTTTCCCCTTTTGTTGCTTGTGCTTTTGGTGTCATGTCTAATAGGATCTGCCTAATGCAAGACTGCGAAGACTCACTCCTAGGTTTTCCAAGCCTATTCTAGTTTAGCTCTTAAATTTAGGTCTTTAGGGGCACCTGGGTGCTCAGTTGGTTAAGCAGCGTCCAACTTTGGCTCAGGGTCCTGGGATTGGCTGGCAACTGGCTCCACACTCAGCAGGGAGTCTGCTCGTCCCTCTCCCTCCCCTTCTGCCCCTACCCTGGCTTGTACGCACGCATGTGCACACATGCACTCGCTCTCTCAA
This sequence comes from Leptonychotes weddellii, assembly GCF_054177405.1. Taxonomy (NCBI): domain Eukaryota; kingdom Metazoa; phylum Chordata; class Mammalia; order Carnivora; family Phocidae; genus Leptonychotes; species Leptonychotes weddellii. The sequence goes on from NC_138381.1 coordinate 58,128,344, forward strand.
ATTAAAAAAATTTTTTAAGATTTTATTTACATATATATATATTTGACAGAGAGAGAGAGCACAAGAGAGCACAAGCAAGGGGAGTGGCAGAGGGAGAGGGAGAAGCAGGCTCCCCACTGAGCAGGGAGCCTGATGATGCTGGGCTCAATCCCAGGACCTGGGATCATGACCTGAGCCAAAGGCAGATGCTTAACCGACTGAACCACCCAGGCGCACCTCAAATTAAAATCTTAAAAAGAAATTTTTAGGTCTTTGATCTGTTTTGTGTTAATTTTTATACATGGTATGAGCATATATCCAGTTGTCCCAGCACTTCAATCATTTGTTGAAAAGAATGATCTTGGCCCTCTCACCAAAACTCAGTTATCATAAACATACAGGTTTAATTATTAACTCCCAATTTTATTTCATTGATCTATATGCCCCACTCTTATACCAATATCAGTGTCTTGATTACTATAGTTTTGTAGTAAGTTTTGAAATCAAGAAGTGTAATAAGTCCTCCAATTTTGTTCTTTTGTAAGATGATTTTGGCTATTTTGGGTCTCTTGAATTTCCATATGCATTTCAGGACCAGCCTGTCCATATCTGCAAAAAAGCCACCCAGAGCTTTGTCAGGGATCACACTTACTGTGTAGATCAATTTGGGGGAGCTCTGCCTTCTAAACAGTATTAAGTCTTTCAATCCAGACTTTGGATATCTTTCCATTTATCTAGGTCTCCTTGCATTTTTATTAGATGAATCCACATCCCTTCATATCTAATCCATCCTTAGATTTCCCTCCTTGCTTAGCTCTGCTACTATTAAAATAGAAATATATGTATGCAAATGCTGCCCATTTTTAAGAGAACTCTGAGGACTGTAAGGATCTAGGGTTCTCCTATTTATTGGGAATGTCTTAGGTACTAAAGTCATTAAGGTTAAGTTTTCTGAGCGTTCTCTGTATAAAATTTATTGAAGAAAAAGGTTACCAATGAAATGGATGATTTTTTTAACTTACACATAATGCACATGATCCTGCTTTTATATATGTAAGCATAAATGTACACATATATGTAAGAGAATAGCAAGAACTTTGGAAGGAAATATACCAATATGTTATAGTGGTTACCTCTGGAGAGGAAGGAACAATTGGATGGAGAAGAAGAGGACTAGCACTTCCTACTTGCATAGGGGAGGGCATAAAAATGTCTTCATGGGGGCGCCTGGGTGGCTTAGTCGTTAAGCGTCTGCCTTCGGCTCAGGTCATGATCTCAGGGTCCTGGGATCAAGCCCCGCATCGGGCTCCCTGCTCCGCGGGAAGCCTGCTTCTCCCTCTCCCACTCCCCCTGCTTGTGTCCCCTCTCTCACTGCCTCTCTCTGTCAAATAAATAAAATCTTTAAAAAAAAAAAAAAAAGTCTTCATGTATTTCTGGTATGATTTTAAATATGAGTAACAATATAAATATGCTCCAGTGAAAGTTTTTTCCAACATATATCACCCTAAGAGTAAGTAACCTGGCAGACCTTGAGATCGCAGGTGGTGTTGAGCAGCAGGTTGGAAGGTTTGAGGTCACGGTGCAGTACATTAGCTGAATGGATATATTTTAACCCTCTGAGGATCTGGTAAAGAAAATAGCAGATATGGTCGTTGCTGAGGTGTTGCGTCTTCAAGAGCTTGTAGAGATCTGTTTCCATGAGGTCCTGTACTATATATCTGTTTAGACAGGTTAAGGTAACATAACAAATATCTGGTTACACTTAGCAAAGTACACTGAAATCAAAATGAACCCTCTCCGCAAACGGTCCGTTATTATATCATGAGGAGTGCAAGGAAAATGAGAAACTGATGAAAAATTAGTATACGTCTATGGAAGGAATCTAAAATAGTTAACCCCTTTTTTTTTTTTTTTATTTATTTGAGAGAGAGAGACACAGCGAGAGAGGGAACACAAGCAGGGGGGAGTGGGAGAGGGAGAAGCAGGCTTCCCACGGAGCAGGGAGCCCGATGCGGGGCTCGATCCCAGGACCCTGGGATCATGACCTGAGCCAAAGGCAGATGCTTAAGGACTGAGCCACCCAGGCGCCCCTAGTTAACCCCTTCTTAGGTCCTATGAAACAACAGGCATTAATATCTATCTGATGTGACCAATAACAGGCCTAGACTGAGATGAGACATGCTGTTATGGAAATACTGGCTAATCTTTAAGTCTCAACCTCCTAGTCCACCATCAACAAATCCTCTCCAAGGATTACTGCAAAGGGCTTTTAAAACCTTTGGAAATACAGCCCTAGAACACATCGCTACTAAATTCAGCCTTCTATGTGTTTGACTCTTCAATTAAGGTTAAGATCCTAAATAAATGAGAGTATTGGGAAGTCATGCTAAGAGGCTCATGCTGGTTTTGCTCTTCTTGCTTTCTTTCTTAGATCCATGTATCGAAGCCACCTAGAATTTTATCCGTGGCTGACTTCCTTCTTACAGAAATTAAATTCTGTAACTCTTTAGCTTTAACATCACCAGATTATTATTTCATTAACAGTGTTTTTGCATTTCTCTTATTCATTTCTGTGTAAATATTATTGTATGTCCCCTACAGATTCATGCTAGATGAGACACAGTATGGGATTCAGAGGAAAGAGAAATTGAAAACTTGTCATCTTGAAAGAGACTTGATTTCCCTAGTAAAAGATAAAGGAAGACAACAAGTGGTAGCAGCAGGAGGCATTTCACTTAAAATAACACTACAACTTGATAACAGGGCTGTTTAAAAATGGAAAGGGCTGCCTAGAGACAGTGAGCTGCCTATCCCTAGAGGGGCAGAATGCAAACTGGGAAAACTGGCAGGAATGCTGTACTAGCCCGAATGGTAACTTTTCTCTGGCAGACCCTCTTCAGTATACTTAATGCTTCTATCTATCAAATGCAGTCTTTAATCAGGCAGCATCCTCTGGATCTGCTTAGTCCAGATTTCTAAATGTTGCTGATAGTTAGTAACATAATTCCAGAGCTGAGTCAGCTTTAAAGATGATGAAGGCTAGGCTAGTACCTTAATTCTAAAGATGAGAAAACAGACCTAGAGGTGAATGACATTGTCTAAGATCAGGATAGTCTGGTTTGACCAGGTGATATCCAGGGCACCCTCTTTCTTAGTCTACTGTTCATTCCTTCTCTTTTTACCATAACAAACCATACCTTGAATGGAAAAAACATGACTGGAAATGGTGTTAAGATTTTCCATAACTACACTTAAACAAAATCTTTACCGAAACGGACAGAGAAAATACTAGATTTGCTAAAAGACACTAAGAATAGTTACTGACAACTGAAAAAATGAATCAAAGAAAAAAATTATACAAGTCTTCTAGTAAATAGCAAGCAGATTATAATTTTCCCTTTAATGTGCTTTATATAATTTTCCTTTACTCTGATAAATCCAGGTATTTCAAGTTACAGTTCCTAAACAAAGTGACCAGTCAGTGGAGTCAGCTGTCTGAAAAGGATACACATCTTTCATTTGCTCGATGGTTGGTGCTCGAATAATATCATTGATTCCAATGATGTTCTCATGTCTGAAGCGCAGTAAGATTTTTATCTCCCTCAGGGTTCTCTGGCAGTAGGTCTGGTGTTCAAAAGGACTGATTTTCTTGATAGCTACTCGAACTTTGTTGACATTATCATAAGCAGAGCTAAAAAAAAAAAAATGGGGGAAGAGAGAGATGGCATTTAGAATAGTTTAGGAACATCTTGGCAGAAAGAATAAAAATCGGTAAAGTATTAAATGTTTAGCACTCTGGGTAAATACTTGTTTCATACACATGAAGGCAGCATGTATATTACCCACAAAAAAGACTCAAGGCAGGAAGGATGCAGCTGGCGCAATGCAGCACATACTGAATCTCAAACTTAAGAGGGCCCAGCCCTGGTAAATGTGTGGATGCCCACTGTCACAAGCCCAGGAACATGGTTTTATGTCACACACACATGCACAAAACATTTTCCCAGTTTTTAACAGCAACTGCATTTTGGTGAGAATAATCATTTCTGTCTCCAAAACAACTTCCTATTGTTGTATCAGATTCCTGACTCAGCAGAAACATTCAAATGACCATCAACCACATCTTTAGCCCTAACAAAAATGGACCCAAGAGGACGCCTTGATTGCTTGCATCTTTGTCTTATTTGCAAAATGACATGACTCTTTTCTTCTTTTTTTCTTTTTTTTAAAGATTTTATTTATTTATTTGAGACAGAATGAGATAGAGAGAGCATGAGAGGGAGGAGGGTCAGAGGGAGAAGCAGACTCCCTGCCGAGCAGGGAGCCCGATGCGGGACTCGATCCCGGGACTTCAGGATCATGACCTGAGCCGAAGGCAGTCGCTCAACCGACTGAGCCACCCAGGCGCCCCTTTTTTTCTTTTTTAACTGTTTCAAGTAATCAATTTATGTAGGCTCATATAGTTCCAGGACTGACATGCATATAAATGATAAGCAAATTATTCTTGGTGAAGAAAAATGAGGGTTCTATATGTATTAAAGTGGTTTTTAACCATAAAACACAAAAGCCGTAAGGAAAAAAAAATCACCTTTTAAGATGGTATTGATAAATACCACATGGTTTTGAAATTTATTATAACACATTAAAAAAAAACTTTGCTCTTCAAAGCTCTTCATATACATAATTACATTTTGTCTTCACAATACCTTCAAAAGTAGAGGACAGCAATGTTTTCATGTACACTGTCCAGGTAAGATTCCCTTAGTTATAGAGAGGATAATTCATTTACCCAAAGGATTAATCTCCCTAGGCCTTCTTTTTCCAAAGTACCTTAGGCTTACATCCTTTTCTTAGGAAGTTCTCTTTCTATCTCACTCTATCTGGGTACATGTTGCATTGATACGTTGCCACCAGTGGATGACCCCCATCACTCAACTAAAGTGCTGCTCAAATTGTGGTCCCCAGACCCCTGCATCAGGATCACCAGACATTCCTGTTAAAAATGCTAGTTTGGGGGCACCTGGGTGGCTCAGATGGTTAAGCATCTGACTCTTCATTTCAGCTCAGGTCATGATCTCAGGGTTGTGTGACTGAGCCCCGCAGCGACAGGCTCTGTGCTCAGCAGGGAGTCTACTTGACAGTCTCTCTCTCCCTTTGCCTCTTCCCCCACTCACGTGTGCTCTCCTTCTCTCTCTCAAATAAATCTCAAAAAAAAAAAAAAAAAAAAAAGCTAGTTTCTGTGCATCCTAGGCCTTCCTTTTTGGAAAAAAAAATTTTTTTAATTCCAGTATAATTAAGGTACAGTTACGTTAGATTCAGGTGTACAACAGAGTGATTCAACAATTCTATATAGATAGTACTCAGTGCTCATCATACGTGCCCCTGCACCTATTTCATCCATCCCCCCAGCCACCTCCCTCTGATAACATTTGTTCTCTATATTTAAGACTGGTGGGAGGGGTGTAGGAAGGAAGACTCTATTTTTTTGTCTTTTTTCTTTGTTCATTTCTTTTGTATCTTAAATTCCATATATGAATGAAATCATACAGTATTTGTCTTCTCTGACTTATTTCACTTAGCATAATACCCTCTAGAACCATCCATGTCACTGCAAATAGCCAAGATTTTATTCCTTTTTAATGGCTACTCGAGTAATATTCCATTGTATATACATACATTTTCATCCACTTATCTACTATCGATGGACAATTGGGTTGCTTCCATATGTTGGCTATTATAAACAATACTGCAATAAACATAGGGGTGCACGTGTTTTCGAATTAGTGTTTTT
>NC_138381.1:58134213-58227653 GCF_054177405.1 Leptonychotes weddellii
TCCCTCCCTTCATTTTTCCCTTCCTTCTCCTGTCCTCCATGCTATTCCTTATGTTCCACAAATAAATGAAACCATATGATAATTGACTTTCTTTCTCTGCTTGACTTATTTCACTTAGCATAATCTCCTCCAGTCCCATCCATGTTGATGTAAAAGTTGGGTATTCATCCTTTCTGATGGCTGAGTAATATTCCATTGTATATATGGACCACATCTTCTTTATCCACGTGTTTTTATATTCTTTAGGTAAATACTCAGTAGTGGAATTACTGGATCATATGGTAATTCTATTTTTAATTTTTTGAGGAACCTCCATACTCCTTTCCAGGGTGGCTCCTTCTTTTTTTTTTTTTTCCAAGGTATTTATCCAAAAAAATTGGGTAATTTATAACAAAACCTATAAAGTATTCTTCAAAAAAAGAGTTCCAGGGGTGCCTGGCTGGCTCAGCAGAGCATGCGACTCTTGATCTCAGGGTCATGAGTTTGAGCCCCACGTTGGGTGTAGAGATTACTAAAAAAAAAAAAGAGTTCCATAGCTGTTATACAGGGACCAGTTCTTTCCAAGTTGACCTCAAGGTCTGACTTAACAGAATTCCAAGCAGAAGCAGTAATTATGTCTTCAATTTTGTGATGGCTTTATTTATTTTAGAGTGAGCAAGCGAGTCGGGGAGAAGCAGAGGAAGAGAATCTTGAAGTAGACTCTCCACTGAGTGTGGACCCCTACGCAGGGCTTGATCTCATGACCCTGAGGATCACGACCTGAACTGAAACCAAGAGCTGGATGCTCAATCAACTCAGCCACCCAGGCACCCCACTGTGATGCATTTTAATCTTGAATGTTACTACTGTCTTTATGATCAATATTCTATTTAATCTTTTCTATAAAAGCTTTCCATTTTAGTAAGTATCAATGCCTGGTCCGCTGACTGAAGGAATGAAATAACATTGACAGGGAATAAAACACTGCTTGTTTCCTCAAGCGCTAGAAATAGAAAACAATAAAGTTTTTTTTCTCAAGTTTGTGCTTCTATATGGTATTTGTCAGTCTGCTTATTCTGAGAATTACTGATATATGTCTGACTCCATCACAAAACTATGCTGTAGGAGGCACCTTACTCTACTCAACTTCAATTCTCCCACACTACTGTTAATATATTGCACTTGGTGCCCCCAATACTTTGAAATGAAATATATTTCCTTAAAAAAAAGAATCACTACTCAAATCTTATTCTGCTTTGGTTTGCTGCATGAGGGCCTAAACCACCAATTTTCAGTTAGGCAGGCAGAGGGATATGTCATTCAAACAACCTAATTCAATATTGATAATATTTTTAGAAATTAAAATTCTTTTTGGGTAATTAAAATCATAGAGCATGAGTCCACCAAAAGAGAATACAGGGTAAAATATTCGTTTAAAATCAACATTATAAATTTCTTATTTTATTGAAGCAGGGTAGTCAAACATGGCCATAAACTTGCTTCTGAGCATAAGACTGTTGCGGCGGGGTGGGTTATGGTCAATGTGCCCCTCCAACTGTTATCAACATTAAGTGATGAAATAACCAACTGACCCCTTTGAGTGAAAAGGCATGAGATCTTCCTCATTGGTTCCCACTTGAAAAGAAGGTATGACCCTGTCCATGGAGTTGGGTCATTTCCTATCTGTTTTCCAGCTCCTTTTTGTTTTATATAATCTGTCATAGAACTGATCACAAATAGTTTACACTCTTCTATAACAACTCTATATTTCCTCATTTCTCCTTGGATTTCTCAGTTTTGTTTTCTCTATTTTATTTTGCTATACTTATTATCATGGACATTTTGGTGTTAGCTTTTGCTTTAAAATCACTTTGGCATTACCAACTTTTTTTTCTTTCCTCTAAGAATTTAATCTTTGCTCATCTCCATTTCCCCCACAACTAATACCATGCTACAACTTTTGCTTGAAATGTGTCTCTGTAAACAACTTATGGGTGCAGTTTAGGATCTAAATCCAGTATGTGATGATACAGTTTTTGGATGAGTTAATTTTAGATATTCATATTTTTTTCTTTGAACTGATAAACTTGCTCTTTTCAAAAACAAAAATTTAAATAAGTTGTTCAACATTAAGAAAAGGAAAATCTAGGGGCGCCTGGGTGGCTCAGTCATTAAGCGTCTGCCTTCGGCTCAGGTCATGATCCCAGGGTCCTGGGATCGAGCCCCACATCGGGCTCCCTGCTCCGCGGGAAGCCTGTTTCTCCCTCTCCCTCTCCCCCTGCTTGTGATCCTGCTCCCGCTGTGTCTCTCTCTGTCAAATAAATAAATAAAATCTTAAAAAAAAAAAAAAGGGGGCGCCTGGGTGGCTCAGTTGGTTAAGCGACTGCCTTCGGCTCAGGTCATGATCCTGGAGTCCCAGGATCGAGTCCCACATCAGGCTTCCTGCTCAGCAGGGAGTCTGCTTCTCCCTCTGACCCTCCCCCTTCTCATGTGCTCTCTCTCATTCTCTCTCTCTCAAATAAATAAATAAAATCTTTAAAAAAAAAAAAAAAAGGAAAATCTTGGGGTGCCTGGGTGGCTTCATCAGTTAAGTGTCTGCCTTCGGTTCGGGTCATAATCTCTGGGTCCTGGGATCAAGCCCCACATTGGGCTCCCTGCTCAGCAAGGAGCCTGTTTCTCTCTCTCCCCCTGCTTGTGCCCTCTCTCTCTCAAATAAATAAAATCTTTAAAAAAAAAAAAAAAAAAAGGAAAATCTTCCTAACTCAGCTCTATAAAGCAAATAATCTTTAACAATAAATAAAAACTGATGATGATGAGAAAGAACTAAAACCAAAACTAAAGACAGGGGCACCTGGATGGCTCAGTTAAGCATCTGACTCTTGATTTTGGCTCAGCTCATGATCTCAGGGTTGTGAGACTGAGGTCCATGTCAGGCTCTGTGCCCAGCACAGAGTCTTCTTGTCCCTCTCCCTCTGCTCCTCCCCCTGCTCATGTTCTCTCTCTCTCTCAAATGAATAAAATCTTTAAAAAAAAAAAAGACCAATCTCTTTTATAAGCACAAGCTTGAAAATCAACAAAAAAATGAGTAAATACAATTTGATAACACATTAAAAATCCATTATGTCCAAGTAATATTTAATCTTAGGAATTTAAGAATGGTTCAATTAAAAAGAACATTAAAAATTAGACATCATGTCAAACAGACATTTCTCCAAACAAGATACACAAATGACCAACAAGCAGATAAAGTTATTAAACATCACTCATTATTAGGGACATTGAAATAAAAACTGCAGCAAGATATCACCTCATACCCATCATGATTGCCAATATCAAAAAATAAAAAATAAGTGTTGGAGAGGCCATGGAGAAATTGGAACCTCTGTGCATTGTTGGGAATGTAAAATGCCACCATGGAAAACAGTATGGAAGTTTCTAAAAAAAAAATTAAATATAGAATTACCGTAAGACCCAGCAATCCCAACTCTGGGTATATATCCAAAAGAATCAAAATAGGATCTTGAAGAGATATTGGCCCATCCATGTTTACCACAGCATTATTCACAATAGCCAAGTGGAAGCAATACAAATGTCCACTGATGGATGAATGGATAAATTTAAAAAATGTGATATATACATACACTGGAATATTATTCAGCCTTAAAAAAAGGAAATTCTATCCCATGCTACAATGTGGATGAACCTTGAGGACATTAACTGAAATAAGCCAGCCACAAAGTACTGTGTATGATTCCACTCATATGTAGTACCTAAGTTGTTAAATTCATAAAAAACCAGAATGTAGAATAGAGGTTACTAAGGGCTCGGGGGAGGGAGGAAATGAGGAGATGGTGTGCAAGGTTACAGAGTTTCTGTTTTGCAAGATGAAAAGTACTATAGATCTGTTGCACAATAATGTGAATATACTTAACATTACTGAACTGTATACTTAAAAATGGTTAAAATGTTGTGGTTTTTACTACAGTTAAATTTTTTTATTTTAAAAGGAGCGCAACCACTATGGAAAACAGTATGAAGGTTCCTCAAAAAATTAAAAATAGAAATACCATATGATCCAGCAATTCCACTCTAGGTATCTACCTAAGGAAAATAAAAACACTAATTCAGAAAGATATGTGCACTGTGCACCCATTGCTCACTGCAGCATTATTTACAATAGTGAAGATATGGAAACAACCTAAGTGTCCGCTGATGAATGGATAAATTTGATGTGGGGTGTGTGTGTGTGTGTGTATGAATATATACGTACATATGTGTATACATACATTTCACTTTTAAGTGGAATCTAAACAACAAAATACAACAAAACAAAACCCAGACTCATTGATACTGAGTGGTGGTTGCCACAGGGGAAGGGGTTGGGGGCAGGGTGAAATGGGTGAAGGGAATCAAGAGATACAAACTTTCAGTTATAAAACGAATATGTCATGGGGATGTGATGTACAACATGGGGAATAGTCAATAATATTGTATTAACTTTGCACAGAAACACATGGTAACCAGACCTATTGTGCTAATCAGTTAGCAATGTATACAAATGTTGAATCACTACGGTATACACATGAAATAGAATATAGTTGGGAACCTGGGTGGTTAAGCATCTGACTTTGGCTCAGGTCATGGTCTCAGGGTCCTGGAACTGATCCCTGCATCGGGCTCCCCGCTCAGTAGGGGGTCGGCTTGTCCCTCTCCCTCTGCCCCTCCTCCCACTCATGCACACGCTCTCTCTCAAATAAAATCTAAAAAAAAAAAAAAGAAAAAAAAAGAAACAGAATACTGTCAACTATACTTCAATTAAAATTTTTTTAAAGGGTGCCTGGGTGGCTCAGTCAGTCAAATGTCCGACTCTTGATCTCAGCTCAGGTCTTGATCTCAGGGTCATGAGTTCAAACCCTGCACTGGGCTTCACGCTGGGTGTCGAGCCTACTTAAAAATAAAAAAATTTAAAAATCAGAAAAAAAATTTAAGGGAAAAAAAAACATGTTAACAAGAAAAAATTTAACATTTCAAGATGTCAAAAAAGAATGATAGTGGTTTATGAACCTACATATGTGATAAAATTGCACAGAAAATACACACACAGAAATGAGTACACATAAAATTAGTGATATATGAATGAGCTCTACAGATTGTATCAATGCCAATCTCCCAGCTACGGTATTGTGTTGTAATGTAATGTATGCTGTAATGTATGATTGTAACACAAGATGTTACCAGAGAGGGAAACTGGGATCTCTCTGTATTATTTCTTACAACTGCATGTGATTCTACAATTATCTCAAAATAAAAAGTTTAATTTAAAAAAGCATCCATCAACAGAGGAGTGGTGCTCCATACAGTGAAATACTCTGCAGCTCAGAGAAGGAATGACATATAAAGATCTCCAAGATCTGTTAAGTGGAAAAAAAGCAAGGTCTAGCAGTGGATAACATGCTATATTTTTCTAGTAAATAATAAAGGATATATATTAGCATTTGCTTGTGTTTGCATAAAGGAAGTCTGGAAGGATACACAAGGAAGTAAACGAGTGGTGGTGTAGACACAGAATGCCAGGCTATGCAAAACCCTTCACTGTACACCTCTTGATTGAAGAGCCATGTGAACCTCTTCAAATCAAACAAACAAACTTCTTAATTAGGGGGGAAAATGTACAAGAGAAATACTAGTGGAATACTGGAATACCTTTAAAGGAGGAAGCACAATTATTTGAAATTCCTGACCAATACAAAAATACTTGAAAAATAATGATTGGAAAGAGGTGCAAAATATCTTTTTATTTTATTATTATTATTTTTTAAAGATTTTATTTATTTGACAGAGAGAGACACACAGAGAGAGGGAACACAAGCAGAGGGAGTAGGAGAGGGAGAAGCAGGCCTCCCGCGGCGCAGGGAGCCCGATGCGGGGCTCGATCCCAGGACCCTGGAATCATGACCCAAGCCGAAGGCAGACGCCTAACGACTGAGCCACCCAGGCACCCCAAGGTGCAAAATATCTTTACTTAACCTTGTTCCCACCTGAGAGAACAGTGTGCTCTCTCTCTCTCAAATAAATAAAATCTTTAAAAAAATTGGAATTGGGTATATTATTTCTCTCTCTTTCACACCTCCCCCCAAAAAGGGGGAACTTTTATCCAGTCTGGGGTTAGTATTTGCTATATATCGAGGACTATTTTAACAGTATACAAACATTTTAAATAGTACTTTGTTCTTGAGGAACTCAAGCTACTGACAGCCGTCATCTTACGTAAATGTAGCCTCAATTTCCAGATGAATCCTGAGATCCATAAATCGTGGGGAACAGGCATAGGTCAAGGCTGGAGGTGAGCACACTCAATATTCAAAACAAATTCCTATTATTCAGCAATTAAAGGGAATGAACTTGATATAAACAACACAGAGGAATCTCAAAATAATTATGCTGAGTAAAGCCAGACTACCAGAAAAGTACTTCCATTCATATAAAATGCAAACTAATCTTTAGGGACAGAAGCAGATCATAGGGGTTGCTGGGGGTTGGTGAGGAGGGGGGCTGGTGGGATGGAAGAACTACACAAATGGAGACCAAGTAACTTTGGAAGTGATGAATATGTTCCTTATCTTGGTTGTGTTGATAGATTCATGGGTGTATAATATGTCAAAATATAAACTGTACACTTTAAATATGTGCTCCCTGGATACGTGGTCAACTCCTGGGACAGGTGGATGGGAACAGATAGATTCCAGAAACATATCTGATCAGTGAATGTGGAAGTAGAAGCCCACAAAATTCTGGAGTAGGTTATTTAACAGATGTTTTGTGATCACTTAGGGAAGAAAAGGGAACCAGCATGAGTCAATTATGAACAAGTCATGCTAAACTAACTTCATTTCCTGTTTTGATAGGGTTACCACAACAACACGAGAATGACACCAGCGCTGTGGTGGACTCAAGCCACACTTGTCAAGTACTTCCCATTTATGAGATTTCATGTTAGGATTGGTAACAAAAACAAGTAACGATCCTGCCCTTAAGAAGCTAAGAAACATGAACAGGAACAGACAACATAGACTGCCTTTAACATAGTAAAGCACTTCTGAAACAAAAGGCAAAGCTGGATTTGGAAACAAGGGTATTAGGAGAGGATTAAAAGATGAGACCTATAGAAACCATATCCTGAAGGATGAGCAGGCTTCTGAAAGAGATGCAAGGGCACCAAGAAAGGCAAGAGGTAACACATGGAGAGGAAAACAAGCAGAACATCTATGGGAACCGCTGGCCCTCACCCAACTGAGCCCCTCTCCACAAGGAGGTATTTATGGGGTCTGGAGAACATGCCCATCCGAAGCCCCAGAATTCCCTACTGCCTGAGTCTGCTTCCAAGGCTGTGCAAGCCTCTTACACAGCAGCTCTGCTGAGAGGAGAATGTTCCTCCAGTTTCTGTACCACAGAGTGGCCAAAGGGCAGCTGTTTGCAGGGTGTGCACTGCACCTGGACTGTCATGTCAAGCTGGGTGTCCCATTTATGAGACACACACAAGCTCAAGCTCATGGCAGGGCAGGCTCGGGCTGGGAAGAGAAAAGGGCTGTGCTGGAGGCCTGCTTTCCTGGAACTGCTGGCACGGAACTCCAAGAAGCTCAAGAATTTTCCATTTGAAGCTGATCTTTTTTTTTTTTTTTTTTTAAGATTTTATTTATTTATTTGAGAGAGAGAGCACAAGCACAAGTAGAGGAAGTGGCAGAGGGCAGAGGGAGAAGGAGACTCCCTACTGAGCAGGGAGTCCAATGCAGGGCTCAATCCCAGGACCCCGAGACCATGACCGGGTGGAAGGCAGACCTTAACCGACTGAGCCACCCAGGCGCCCCAATTTGAAGCTGACCTTACAGGTCTTTAAAAGGTTTATCTGTGTGATAGGAGGAGAGACTATGTTATATTTAAGGTTTCTTAATTTGATGTATATGGTACATGGGACTCCATCTGTATTATTTTTTCCCCCAGTTGTATTCTTTTTTTTTTCTAAGATTTTATTTATTTATTTGACAGAGAGAGACAGTGACAGAGGGAACACAAGCAGGGGGAGTGGGAGAGCGATGTGGGGCTCGATCCCAGGACTCTGGGATCATGATCTGAGCCACAGGCAGACGCTTAATGACTGAGCCACCCAGGTTCCTCCCCTCCCCGCCCCCCGGTTGTATTCTTGACACAGGTCTTGCACACATTAGAGTTGGGTTTGAGAAGTACACAATGAAGATTGGGGGGGGGGGCACAAGGACAGTCTTGAATTTCCTGATTTGAAAGATCTAAGAATGCTTGTGGGTGATTCAGATGGAGAAATGAAAGTTCTCTTCTTCCAAGAGCATTAAGGAGAGATCAAAGTTGAGAATAAGGTATGGGAATCTTTAACAGAAGCCAGTTGGATAGGGGCACCTGGGTGGCTCCATGGGTTAAGCATCCAACCCTGGGTTTCAGCTCAGGTCATGATCTCAGGGGCGTGAGATCGAGTCCCACATCGGGCTCCTGGTTTACCAGGGAGTCTGCTTAAGATTTTCTCTCTCCCTCTCTGCCCCTCACCCTGCTCATGCGCACACATGCATACTCTCTCTCAAATAAATCAATCTTAAAAAAAAAAAAAGCCAACTGGGCAGCACTACTGAGGAGAGAAATGTCGTGAAAAGAGGTCTGAGGATAGAATTCAGAACAGTGAAGAGGAACTGGCTAAAGAGAGAAAGTAGTGTAAGTAATAATGGAATGAGAACCCTTGTTGTAAAACTCCAAAACCACATGCTAAACCACAGACAAGAACCAGGAGAGGGTGGTGTTTCAGAAGCTAAGGAAGGAAAGAGTTCCAAACAGGAGAGACTAAGAAAGGTAAACACTGCAAAGCAGTTACTGAATCTGCAGTGAGATGATGTGTGGTAATGTGGGTGTAAGTAAGTAAATGGAGGGGAATGGCGACAGCAGTGGGAAAAGTACAGCTGACTGTTTTTTAAAGAAGGCAAGGAGGAGGAGAACAACTAGCAAATCCAGGTGAACAACTGAGAGGCACAGGGTGTTATGAAAGCAGTGGGTGGTCGGAGGCTGGGGGACCAGGTGAGGTGAAAGGAAAAGGCCCCCTAGAGCTAGCCAGGGGGATGAGAGAGAGTGCTTTTCAAGCAAAGCATGTGCAAAGGTACAGAGGCCTGAAGGAACCTGGGGCAATGGAGTGTGGGGTATGGGGGGACATGCTGGGGTTGAGGCTGGAGGTATAAGATTAGAACAGATTTTGGTATGGGGGAAACTAACTTTACAGTGGAGAAATCCGACAGATACCACCTACACCAAGTGATAACAGTTCACACCCTTAGTGGTAACACATGAATATTGTCAAACAAGGGCATTTCACCTCTGTGATATTCTTTCCCAACACCTATAACCCCAGTCTAATAATGAGAACATCAGATAAACCCAAATTGAGGGACATTCTAGAAAATACTTGAGCAGTACTCCTTAAAACCATCAAGGTGAGAAAAAGAAAGTGTGAGAAACAGTCCCAGACCAGAGGAGATGAAGCCAACATGACAACTAAATACATACGGTATCTTGGGAACAGAGCAGAAAAGTGAAATCTGAATAAAGTCTGGAGTTTAGCTACAACATACTAACGTTGGTTTCTTAGTTTTGATAAACTTACAATAGAAATGTAAGATGTCAACATCAGGAGAAACAAAGTGGGTGGGGGCACATGGGAACCCTCTGTACTATATTTGCAACTTCTCTGCAAACCTAAATTTATTCCAACATAAAAGTTTATCAAGTATAATAAAAATAATTTATTTGAAAAAGTAAAAAAAAAAAAAGTTCATCTGAAAAAGGTATTCCACTAAATGATAACTCCAAAGCTAATGAAGTGATTAGCATGTAGATAATATGGGCTAAATTTAATAAGTAATTCATAAGTACATATTTTAACCTCCTGTAAGTGAATGTTTGACAGAATTAAAATATTCCTAAAAAGGTAACTGAAAACTTTACCTAACTTTTTTTTAAAAAAAGATTTTATTTATTTATTTGAGAGAAAGAGAGAGAATGAACGGTGGGGAGGGGCAGAGGGAGAGAAAGAAGCAGATTTCCCTCTGAGCAGGAAGCCCGCTGCAGGGCTTGATCCCAGGACCCTGAGATCATGACCTGAGCTGAAGGCAAACGCTTACTGAGCCACCTGGGCACCCCTACCTACCCTAATTGAACTTTGTAAGTTAAATTCCACCTCAATCATTTGATAAACGTTTACTAATAAATATCTAACATAGCCTATTCATTGCAAATTGAAATAAATAAAACATTCCACCTGTCTTTCTCCCTTTGAGCATCCTTAAGAACAGGGATGATAGGGTGCCTGGGTGGCTCAGTCGGTTAAGCAGCTGCCTTCAGCTCGGGTCATGATCCCAGGGTCCTGGGATCAGGCCTCACATCGGGCTCCCTGCTCAGTGGGGAGCCTGCTTCTCCCTCTCCCCTGCTTGTGCTCTCTTTCTCTCTGTTAAATAAGTAAAGTCTTAAAAAAAAAAAAAAAGAATAGGGACAATAAATGAAGATATATACTGCAGCACTACCTAAAAGAACAAAGCTTATATTGCCAAACGTAAGGATTAATACATTATGGAATATTAACAGGTCATTGTGCAGCTATTAAGCTGAGTATGAATACCGTATTAATTAGAGGTAAGATTCAAAATAAAATCAAAGACTGAGGGGCGCCTAGGTGGCTCAGTCATTAAGCTTCTGCCTTCGGCTCAGGTCATGATCCCAGGGTCCTGGGATTGAGCCCTGCATCAGGCTCCCTGCTTTGCAGGAAGCCTGCTTCTCCCTCTCCCATTCCCCCTGCTTGTGTTCCCTCTCTCGCTGTGTCTCTCTCTGTCAAATAAATAAATAAAATCTTAAAAAAAAAAAAATATCAAAGACTGAAGCTTAAAAATATCTAGAGGAGGCAATTTATGAAACAAGCTAAGATGATGGCATCATGAGTGATTTAAGACATAATTTAAATTGTCTTTTGTCTCACCATTTCTGTCTACTCCATTGGGAGAAAAAAATAACCAATAAAGTGTAGGTTATATAAAACAAGACAGCTTAAAATAAGGCAATAACCTGAGATTTAAATGAATTCCTAAAGTTCTAAATACCTTCACAGGCTTTTGCTACTAGCCATGACAAAGGAACACAGGCTGATTTACTCTCCAACCTTAACAATGAAAAAAATCCAGACAGTATGTATGTGAAACAAGTTTTTGGACATCCAACAATGGCCAACACAGGGCAGCTTACTGCCTGGAGTTTCCAGACTGCAATGCATAGAGGGGAAGCCCAATGGAGCCTGGCTGAGTCTAGGACAGAATTCAAACTTGGAAAAGTCAAGTAAGAATTTGCCAGGCAAAGTCTAGGACAGGAGAGAACCTCAGAGAAGGCTGAGGAGATCAGCAGATGGGTCCCCTTCGAGTCTTCAGCTGAGTAATGATCAGAAGCACATGCATGATGAAATTCCAAGGCTGGGGAAGAAGCCACACAGGCCCAAAAATATGCTTAAAAGTAAGTTTTGAAAGAATTGAACTGTACCTTAGTTGCATCCCAGAGAAAAAGCCCCAAAATATTTAAAGTAATACCAAAAAAATCTAGCACTCAGTAATGTAAAATCCACAATGTCTTACATCTAATCAAAACTTACCAATATTCAAAAAAGTAGGAAAATACATCCATAATGAGAAAGCCAATAATAAAAAAAGACCCAGAAATTAGAGGTGATAGAATAGACAAGAATATAAACAATTATAAAAATAACAAGAAAAAGAAAGTAGAGCATGACAAAGAGAAATGGAAGGTATAAAAGACTCAAACTGAATTTCTAGAGATGAAAAAAATACAATGGTTGGAATTAGGAACAGATCACACACTAAAAAAAACCTGGTGACTTAGCAGACACAGCAATAGAAACGAGTCAAAATGTAATACCAAGAGAAAAAAGACTGGGCATGGGGGAGAAACAGCACCAGTGAACTGTGGGACAAGATCAAGTGGCTTCACATACATTTAATTGGAATCTAACACCTTCACAAGTATAAAATCTGAGAGAAAGTAAATACTTATTTCTATAAAAGTACTGAAAAAAAGAAACACAAGTTCTCTCTCAACACTGGTTAAAACTAAGCAATAGGCACTAGCTAAAAGAGGAAAGACAATGTCATTACAACAGAGAATGAAAATGTATTCTGACGTCCAAGTAAAAGCCCAGAGTGGTTGCAGCTGCATACTTAAAATATATATCTTAGACTATAAAAGGAAACAATTATTTACAGATTCCCACTTGGACACACAGGAATACTTTTATATATTCTGGACTCTGAGAAACAGAAGAACCATTTCAAATCTGCTGTTTGCCAACTAGGACTGACAGCAACAGTCTTCTTTGGGGGGAAAAACAAGTGGAGGAAAAAAAAATACAGCCTTCTCTAAATTGCCATATGAAAACTGTACCTTTTATACTTTAAAAAAGCATTACTTCAAAATCTCAAGATTTCTAGGGGCGCCTGGGTGGCTCAGTCAGTCAAGCGTCTACTCTTGCAGTTTTGGGATCGAGCCCCCTCCATGCTCAGGGAGAAGTCCACTTGAGATTCTCCCTCTCCCTCTGCCCTTCCCGCTCTCTCGCATATAAATAAATAAATCTTTAAAATATTTTCAGATTTCTAAGTATTTGGTTCTTAAGAGTTTAGGAACTAAATTTTATTCTTAAGACGTTATTCATTTGGATAGCTTTACCTTTGTGGTATAGTTCCTTTCACTGACAGTATTTCTTTGTTTCTTATAATATTAGTATCCCTCCCCCTTGCTATCTTGAATGTACCTGCTTTTTCCTAGGTACATTTGGGCCTGAAAGTAGGGTGCTCCACACTATTACCACTTTCCAGTGCTAGTAGTGCCCGTATAAGCTCAGCAAGCAGTAAGCCAACTTGATCCCTACAGCTACACTTCCAATACCGCTCGCTAACTGCATTCTTAACACAAGCTGTCTAGGCTTTGAACTGCTCCGCAGAATTTTTCATACCGCCGGCTTCTGATCACATCTCCTCTCCGTTCTCAGTCATATTTACTATGGTGTAAAAAGCAACAACAGTTAACATTGTTGCTACAGTACTTTCAACTCTTGCTTGCCCCACCTCAAAGTTTCTGTTTTCGGTGTATGTTATATTTGAAGCAATAAGTACTGATCAGCAATTAAAGCACATTAAAAATGTGGAGGAAAAAGAATTCTTAGAACTTGATGGCTTTGTTTTATAAAAAAAATGGGCATGCCTGGGTGGCTAGGTTGGTTGAGCATCTGATTCTTGATCTCAGCTCAGGTCTTGATCTCAGGGTTGTAGATCAAGCCCCATGTTGGGCTCCATGCTGGACGTGGAGCCTTTTTAAATGACTGAGAGTACTCTAAATCTACCATGTCTATCAGGATTCAAGGTGGGTTTTTGGGTGACCAAGTATAAAGGATAAGAAATATCTACTAAATCATTTTCTCATTGTGCTCTTGTGCTCTGATGTAAAACTGATAACCATTCAAACCAAGATCAAAACAATATTCTAAGTATTAATCATTTATGCACTCACTTTACATTATGCTTGCTTATACTTACTGATATATTGCTTTGCCTTGTTTCCTTCATGTACATCACTCAAAATGTTTATAGTTTACTTATACTAGGAACTAAGTGGTGGTGATAATGAAAAGTTTATGAACAATTCTTTTTTAATAAGTGCTACAATTTATTGAGTGCTTATTGTATGTCAGGCATTGCTCTGTGTTACTATCTGTGGATCTTTTTCAGAAGGTGGTATTTTTTAAAAAAGCAGGCAGAATTTAAAAATAGGCAGTATATGAGAAGGGCTTGTAGGAAGGAGCTGTAGGAGCTAAAGCATGGAAGGCTGAGTACCAGTGCTGAGTCCTTCCATATGGCTGGAGCTTAGGACCCAACTAAGGAAAGAGCAAAGGGTGATGTCAGACTGAGAAAGCTGAGAAATCTATACTTTCTTCTTCTAATTGAATCCTCAGGCCCTGAGAGTGACACTATCAGAAATATGGTATAAAAGTGAAGAACGGGATGCCTGGGTGGCTCAGTAGGTTGAGCATCTGCCTTCGGCTCAGGTCATGATCCCAGGATCCTAGGATTGCGTCCCACATTGGGCTCCTTGCTTGGTGGGGAGCCTGCTTCTCCCTCTGCTTGTGCTCTCTCTCTCTCTCTGACAAATAAATAAATAAATAAATAAATTCTAAAAATAAAGTGATGAAGGGGGCTAAACCTAGAAACAGGAAGACCAACGAGAAGACTACAATTGTAATTCTTGAAATACTTACACTCTTCACTACTTTGAAATTACAGTAGTTATTAGACCTGCTGCTTGATCTTGTTATTTAAGGCATTAATAAAAAAGCACATATATCAGGATTAAGAGTACAACTTATCATGATGAGCACTGAGTAATGGATAGAAGGGTTGAATCACTGTACTGTACACCTGAAACTAATATAACACATGTTAACTATACTGGAATTAAAATAAAATCTTACATAGTTTGTTCCACTGACTCCCTAAAAGATCCACAGCACAAAAAGATTAAGAAGTCTTGTTACTATGGCAATTTACAGATTCACTGGAAGTGACAAAGATAGAAAACTAATATAGAAATTTATATTCAAGAGAGATAGGACAGGAGCACCTGGGTGGCTCAGTCGGTTAGCCCCCACCTTCGGCTCAGGTCATGATCTCAGAGTCCTGGGATTGAGCCCCGCATTGCACTGGGCTCCCGACTCAGTGGGGAGTCTGCTTCTCCCTCTCCCCCCCATGCTCTCTCTCAAATAAATAAATAAAATCTTAAAAAAAAAAGAGAGCGAGAAAGATAGGACAGTTTAGGATCTTGAAGGAGGCATACTGGATAACCTTAAAAACATGTGTTTAACATTCAAATGTTAAAATTAATTTTATTTATTCATCAAATATCTATTAACCATCCACACTGCATTGACTGCTATGGAAACAGCAGTGAAAATAGAAAGCTCCCTTCTATCATTAACCTTATACAATATGGGGGAACTATAAAGAGACTGCATTAATATATATTTACATAATAGGATACATATTATATGACTATATAAATTATGATGGATACCAAGGAAAAATGCAAATGGTATAATTAATGTTGTCATGGATAACTAGACAACTTGGTTTAAATGGTTTAGAGAAGGTTTTTCCTCTCTAAGGAAGCAGCATTTAAAACAGACCTGAAGGATGAATGGGAATTAAGCAAGTTGAAGAAGGGCAGAGAAAGCAAGTATTCTATAAGCAGAGAGGAGTTAGGCTGGAGTATTTGTGGACTCAAAGGAAGGCCACTGTGCCTGAAGCATACTAAGCACAGACAGTATACTTCAGGATGAGGCTGAAGAAATAGACAGTGGACCTGGACCTGGCAGTTCTGCTAAGGATTTAAGGTTTAACTTAAGTATTCTTCCACTTTAATCTGGGAACTAAAAGTGCCCAATTTATATTTTTAAACAATCTCTCCAGCTGTAATACGCAGAATGAATTGTAAAAAGTAAAAAGTAAAAGAAGAAACCATTTGAAGCACTCCAGTGGTACCAGTGAGAGAGAACAGCAGCTTGGACTAAGCAACAAGCGTATCAGTGGCACTTTAAGCAGGTCAGTTACTGTGTAAAACCGTGCCACCTACTGCAGGACATTTAGCATCCCAGGCCAAAGGGCACTATGAACCTGCAGCATTCCCAAGTCAGGAAAATAATTTTTTTTTTAAAGATTTTATCCATTTTTTGAGAGAGAGAGACAGCGAGAGAGGAAACACAAGCAGGGGGAGTGGGAGAGGGAGAAGCAGGCTTCCCACGGAGCAGGGAGCCCGAGACGGGGCTTGATCCCAGGACACTGAGATCATGACCCGAGCCGAAGGCAGATGCTTAACGACTGAGCCACCCAGGCACCCCAGGAAAATAATTTTAAAAAGAAAAAGAAAAACCGGGCGCCTGGGTGGCTCAGTTGGTTAAGCAACTGCCTTCGGCTCAGGTCATGATCCTGGAGTCCCGGGATCGAGTCCCGCATCGGGCTCCCTGCTCAGCTAGGAGCCTGCTTCTCCCTCTGACCCTCCCCCCTCTCATGTACTCTCTCATTCTTGCTCTCTCAAATAAATAAATAAAATCTTTAAAAAAAAAAAGAAAAAGAAAAACCACCACACCTTCTCAGGGGAACGGTAAAGCCCCACGAATGTACAAGAACAATGGCACAGAGACAGAAGAAGTTCACAAGGCTGAAAAGTTTGCCAAGTACGATCTGGCCAACGAGATGGGTAAGCAAGCCAGATAATACCACTGGGGTCCAAAAGAAGCTGTGCAGGAGCGCTTGGGTGGCTCAGTCGTTAAGTGTCTGCCTTCGGCTCAGGTCATGATCTCAGGGTCCTGGGATCGAGCCCCGCATCGGGCTCCCTACTCCGCGGGAAGCCTGCTTCTCCCTCTACCACTCCCCCTGCTTGTGTTCCCTCTCTTGCTGTGTCTCTCTCTGTCAAATAAATAAAATCTTAAAAAAAAAAAAAAAGCTGTGCAGATGGAAGAAGAAACTTTGCAACACACAGGACTTGTATTCAGAATATATAAAGAATTCTCACAACTTCAAAACAAGAGGACAAACAACCCAGTATTTAAAATAAACATTTTTTGTGACAATAAACACATGAAAAAATGACTGATGAATCATAGGGGAAAATGCAAATTAAAACCACATACCCATTAGAATCGCTAAGATAAAAAAGACTGGTCATACCAAGTGCTGAGGAGGATGTATAAAAGCTAGAACTCTCACATACTGCAGGTGCAACTTTACAACCACCATGGAAAACAGCTCAGCAGTTTCTGAAAAATTAAATGTACACTGATCATACAATCCAGCAATTCCACTGCTAAACCTTTACTCAAGAGAAATGCAAATATACGTCCACACAGACTTGTATACAAATGTCTGTAGGAGCTTTATGCAAGTAGCCACAAACTTGGAACAACCCAATGTTCCTCAAAACAAGGAAGGGGTAAACTGCTCCATCTCCACATGATGGAAGTATACTCAGCAACAAAAAAAGGAAACAACTACAGCACTGGTATATGTAACACCAAAGATGAATCTGAAAAACACCATGTAAAGTGAAAGAAGCCAGGCACAAAAAGAGTACAGACTTTTTTTTTTTTTGAGAAGGAGACAGAAAGAGCAGGGAGAGAGAATCCCAAGCAGGCTCCACGCCCAGTACAGAGCCCACTGGGCTTGATCTCACAACCCTGAGATCATTACCTGAGCTGAAATCAAGAGCCAGACGCTTAACCGACTGAGCCACCCAGGTGCCCCAAGAGTACAGACTTTCAAACTCCATTTACATGAACTTCCAGAAAAGCTCAAGCTGAGCCACACTGATAGCTGATCTGTAGTTACCTGAGGTGAAGACTGACTGCAAAGGGGCTCAAGGATGCTCTCTAGGGTTATGTAATGTTCTTTATCTTTCCTATGGTGGCTACACAAGTATATCCACTTGCCAAGATTCACTGAACTGTATATGTAGAGAAGATGCATTTTACTATATATAAATTATACCTCAAAGGTGATTTAAAAAATTGAGCTGTACTACAAAATTATATGGTTGGTTTTCTTTCACGGTTCATATGCTCATATTGAAGGCAATTCCAAGGGAAATGTTCCAAACAGGTTTTGGGCAATGGCAGGATCATTAGAATAAATGCCCAGCCTTCCACAGTCATTTCTGAGGCTTTAATATATATATAAAATTTCTGATATGTTCAGGTTTTCTCATCCTCCCCAATCCCCTGTCATTATAGTCATTTCTTAGCAGAAGCTCAATAATATTTGTGGATAATAAGTTTGTCTAAATAAAGTAGGTATCTTATCATGCACAAGCACCATATACTGTACACATTGTTAAGCAACTAAAATGCTACCTATCAACTGTGAATGGGTTATTTTTAGAGAACGCTATTAAGCTGTTCTCCAAGCTACCCATTTTGGTGAACTTTAATTATCTGAACAAAACTACAGTATTTCATTTCGTTTCACAGATAAAAATTAACTTGTCTTCAGATGCTAAGTAAGTTAGACTGATCCAAATTAATGTTCCAAAAATAAAAAGATAGATAATACAAATGACTGCTTTAAAAGAAAATGTATTCCTTACCTCAGCTTGATTCTCTCATAATTTACTAACCAAGAAAGCCAGTGCAAAGATTTTAAGAGGGTGCAAATCATTAGGTGAGCAAAAAACAGCTAGTCTAAAGTCATTTCAGCTATAAAACCATCATCATTTTGGGCGCCTGGGTGGCTCAGTCGTTGAGCGTCTGCCTTCGGCTCAGGTCATGATCCCAGGGTCCTGGGATCGAGTCCCGCATCGGGCTCCCTGCTCTGCGGGAAGCCTGCTTCTCCCTCTCCCACTCCCCCTGCTTGTGTTCCTGCTCTCGCTATGTCTCTGTCAAAAAAATAAAAAATAAAATCTTTAAAAAAAAAAAAACAAAAAACCATCATCATTTTAAGGCTCCAGGGGCGCCTGGGTAGCTCAGTTGGTTAAGCATCTGACTCTTGATTTCGTTTCAGGTCATGCTTTCAGGGTTGTGAGATCAAGATGTCAGGCTCCATGCTGGGTGTGGAGCCTGTTTAAGATTCTCTCTTTCCCTCTCCCCCCCCTTAAAAAAAAAACAGTGTTCCAATATAGTATCACAGCTTAGGATCTGATATCATTAGCACATATGCAACCTCTCAAGAAAAGGTGCTCTGGACTGCCCAGAGCTTAAAAAAGTTTGGCTGTCTATATATGCATTTTTCACTCTTCAATAATAAAACAGGAGCCAAGAGCCAAAGAATATCAGTTCTGGCCCTATCCCTTCCTGAGACATCACTGAGTTACCTAACATGTATCTCTGAACAACCATGTGTTTGGATCAAAAATGAGGAAAGGCCAAGGGTTGTGAAGATTGCAGAAATAGCAGATGCAAAGCCTAAAAGATATCAGGCTTTCAAAAAAAAAAAAAAAAGTAAAGTCATTCTTATTACTTTATTATATTATTCATTATATTTATCACTTATATTTAAATAATATGTATTTATATATTTTTTATATTTATCATATGAATCCTAAAAAAGAAATAACATTAGAAAAGAACACCAGACTTCAAATTAGGAGGTCTGAGTTTTAGTCCTAACTTGGCTATGCCCTACATGTCTGCTCTGACAGTGTTGGACAAGTTACAAAAAAGAGAAGATTTTATTATTCTGTGTTCAGGCTTCTTCTAAACATAGCAAGTGGAAAAAACTAATATGCATACAAGAGAATAGAAAAAAAAACCCCACACCTAATAATGTGGATGTATATATACATGTATGCATAGAAATAAACACAGAAAGATGGGAGATTTGGGGGTGCCTCGGTAGCTCAGTTGTTAAGCGTCTGCCTTCAGCTCAGGTCATGGTCCCAGGATCCTGGGATCAAGCCCCGCATTGGCCTCCCTGCTCTGTGGGAGGCCTGCTTCTCCCTCTCTGCCCCTGCTTGTGTTCCCTCTCTTGCTGTCTCTCTCTGTCAAATAAATAAGTAAAAATCTTAAAAAAAAAAAAAAAAGAAAGAAAGAAAGATGGGAGATTTGTAGTGACTTATAGTCTGTAAAGTTTCCTCAAATTTTGGGTGGACTAAAGTATACAAATTATTGGGGCACCCGGGTGGCTCAGTTGGTTAAGCGTCCAACTCTTGGTTTCAGCTCAGGTCATGATCTCAGGGTCCTGGGATCGGGCCCCATGTTGGACTCCATGCTCGGCGGGGAGTCTGAGGATTCTCTCTCTCTCTCTCAAATAAGTAAATCTTAAAAAAAAGTACACAAATTACCGAAAGAGTACAAAAACTAACATTTCTCTCCTCAGGAATAGGAAAAATGAGTCTATGCTACCAGATCTAAGGTACTGTAATAGGTACCAACGTGACTATCATCATCCTAAAAATTCACAACCAAGAAATCTTGTTTAAGTTGAAGCATGTTAGGGTAACACAAAATCAGAGTTAGTATTCTTTGCAATAGATACTCTAATCGAAAGCAGTGCTATTTAGAAGTGATCTTCGGGGTGCCTGGGTGGCTCAGTTAAGCATCCAACTCTTGATCTTGGCTCAGGTCTTGTCTGTCTCAGGGTTGTGAGTTCAAGCCCTGTGTTGAACTTAAAAAAAAAAAAGTCATCTTCGTAATTCCACTGTGCTCTGAACTTGTCATGACAAAGAGACAGAAACGTTGATGAAGCAAATGGGCCAATTACTTTTTGATTATTACATTTCCTTCCTCAGTTATTCTCTCCTACCTTCATAGGCAAGAATTTTTTAATGGTTCAGGTCAAGATGACTAGTAGTGAGCTATGATAACAGCTAGAAGTCATCAACAAAGACCAAGAGCATCAAGTCTCTTCGAATGCTAAGCACTGAATGGTAGCACAGGCAGTTCCATGTGCCTCTGGACTTGAAGTAGACTAAGAAAAGGAGAAAGGACCTCGTTACTCATAATGACCATAGTCCTTAGCACTTGGCGCAGTGCTAAGAGCTTTAAAAAATTCCTTACATATTGTCTTTGCCACAACCCTATGAAGTAACCCCTGTTTTATGGATGATGAAACTGAGGTAGATGGGAAGAGTCAAGTAAGTTGTGTGTAATTACTTAACCAATAGTTAACAGAACTGGGACTCAAACCCAGGTGAGCTGACCTCCCATGTTCTCAGCCACTACACCAAACAAGGACCAATAGTCCTCCATTAGCCATGCCCTCTTAGTGGTGATGAACCAAAATTAGGGCCACAGTTGAGCCAGACTGTGACAGGTCAACTGAAAAAAAGGCAGACAATGAAGACAAGAAAAATAATGATCATGATTATGATACAGAAAATGCTCTGCTTCCCAAAGTGGTCTACCTGTTTTGATGGTTATGGCTATTTAGATGTTCTTTGGGATGAGCCAAAATCCATCTCCCCGAAATAACAGACAAATATATGCTGAAAATGAGGTGTGGGAGTGGGAGAGTAGACTTGAAGGCAGAAGATAGAAAGGCAAACCAGACACAAGGGAGGTGAGAAAGGGGCCTGAATGGAGACAAGCAAAAAAATCATGTTGAAAACCGCAGAAATTAGAATCCAAAGATTTTCAGTGGTGCCAATCATGACAATTAAGTGATTGTCTTTAGCATCTATCATACTACCCCTGTGCAAGATCAGGCAAATAAACAGGTGGGTTCTTGTAAAATGGGAGTGGAAAGATCATAAGAAGTTGAGAATCTGGTCAGAGAGGTCAGCAGACAGAATCCAAACCAATGCCAGACCAGACTAATATACAGGGAAAATCATAGAGATCTCAAGCCAAGGGGCACAGGGGAAAGAAGGCACAACAGAGCTACGGTCTACAAGAGGATGACCTACTTCACGAGGGCAACCCTTGCACACCTTTGTAAGCTGTACCCTGACGAGTCAAGTCAAAGAAAAAGAAGCTCAGAAGACTGTCCCCATCACTAAAACATAAAGGAATTGCTACCCTTAAAAATAAAATGGTGAGTCAATTCACCACCAAAAATGGGTTTATTCAGGAATAGCAGAGAATTATATTTGGGACATACAAACTATAGTAAGACCACAGGCAAATCAGACAAAGGAGAGAAACTTTATTTTATGGAGCAGGAAGTTGGAAGGGTTGTTTTGAACAAAAGTCCATTTGAGAAAAGCAAAAGTCCAGGATGAGGATGGTTTCTCACTGGCTGATTGCAGAGGTAGTTGCTTTCTTACAGGAGATGCGAGGTATATTTCTCTGCTGGGGCTTCTAAGCATTCCTTCCTGTCTAGCTCTTCTGTTGGGATCTGTAATTGATAATTCTTCCTGTAACTGACATCCAGTAGTACTGTCTGGCTCTAGCCTCCCAACTCCACTTTAGCAAGGTGTGCCTTTATTAATTTTCAGAGTCGAGAAATGCAAGTCTCTTATGAACTGTCACTGTCAGAAATATCAAACACCTGCCTCAGACATGTGGAAAATGACTAAGATGGGGGGAAAAAAATGACTAAGATGGGGAAATGTTTAAGCTTGAAGTATACAGTATTATTATCTAAACTGAAAGGAGCTGCCTGCACAACTAAGCAGGTGGTAAGATGTTATATAACAGATGCTAAAGTAGGTAAAGTAGAAAAATGTAACATGTAATTATAACTAAAATGTCAGTGAGAAAATCTCCAGTCAGCTCTGGAAAACTAATTTACTTTTTTTTCATTAAAAAAGTTTCTGCAGTTAAAAGTTTGTCTCTGTTTTTTTTTTTTTTTTTATAAAACCCATCATGATAAAAGCAGCAGACAAGGAAAAGAATACCTTGGGCAAAATTTGATAATCTCTCACATGTATGTCAAGTTATAAAATGTATGCAATTAACTCTATGTTGCTGAAGGGGATGCCAACTGTACAATCTTCTGGAGAGGAATCTGGCAATACCCACAAAATTATGTATCTTTTGATTCAGCAATCCCACTCCTAATAGTCTGCCCTGGAGATACACCTCCAACAATATGAAAATATAGATGTTAGACGTTATTTGTGGAAGCATTATTTGTAGTTTCAAAATACTGGAAATAACCTAAATACCCATATATACTGGAGGAACACTGATAAATTATGGTACATCCACACAATGGAGTACTATGCAGCTATAAAAATAAGATCCCTAAGAACTGATCATAGAATGGTTTCCAAGATATAAAGTTAAAGAAAAAAAAGCAAGTACAAAAGCAATTTATACTATGTTATTCTTCATATAAGAGGAGATGGGTTATAAGGAAATATACATGTATCTACTTATCTATACAAGAAATATAAGGATAAACCTGAAACTAGAGACAGGCTACCTATAGGGGGGTGAGTGGGAAAGAGACAAAGCAGAGATGGGAGCAGGGTGATACAGATGAGGAAGGAATAAGATACTTCCCTCTCTCTCTCTCTCTCTTTTTTTAAGATTTTTTATTTATTTATTTGACAGACACAGCGAGAGAGGGAACACAAGCAGGGGGAGTGGGAAAGGGAGAAGCAGGTTTCCCGCAGAGTAGGGAGCCCGATGCAGGGCTCGATCCTAGGACCCTGGGACCATGACCTGAGCCGAAGGCAGACGCTTAACAACTGAGCCACCCAGATGCCCCCTGGGTTTTGTTTTCTAATTGTTTGTTCCCATCCCTGTCTTTATCCACTCCTACCCCATAAACCTTTTGAGTTTTCTGTTTATACTTCCATTATTTCCTTATGCAAACACATATTGATTTATTTACATGTACTGGGAATAAAGTGATTTCCAAACCTAAGTAGGCATTAAGAGTCACCGAGGGAGCTTTTAAAAGTGTGGGCACCCCGTTTCTATCCCACACCTACTAACGGAACAAAATGTCTGGGAAGTGGAGCCTGGAACTCTTTGCACAAAGTTCCCCCAGGTGACTTTCTGTGAGACCTCTTTTAGGGCACCCAGCCAGCTCACATTCCCCTCACCTATGCAGATTTGTCCCATTGCCATGGCTGAAGAAGTAATACCCAGCATACGGAGAAACCATCCAAAGGCTGAGCTGGACCAACTAGCTTCTCTTCTGAGAAAATGTATGTTTGGAGGGTGGAGAATGCTGGGACGGGCCATGCATACTCACAATTCATTCTGCAGAGAGAGGAGTATGAAGCAGACAGAGCCACAGAGAAAGGGCCGGCTGCTCCAGAGAGAATGACAAGAGCACTGCCTTGATTCCTGATGACTTCCCAATTCCTCAATCTAGTCCTCCATCCCTCAGGTCCTGGCCTGAGTTTGTTTCAATAATCCGAGAGTGTACACACAGGGTCCCTGAGGACTTTAGAGACCTACAAGAATTCCGTAGGATTCAGCAGAATTATGAATTTTGTGAAATTACTCAAATTCTTCATTGCTCAAGTTACTGTGGAAATCTTATTTCTGAAATCAGTTCCTTTTCTCTCCATATTATCTCCTCACTTTCACCTTTGAGCCATAAATATATCTGTGCCTAAATACAATCAAAGATCAAGGCAGGGAAATACTGCCAGAGAGTGGCTGCCCCCAGATAACTCCCAATACTGACCCACAGCACATTCAAAGTAACTGATGATCTACAGGATAATGGCTGAAACTCCTGCCTTTACTCACTCCAGAAAACCTACTGACATGATAGAGCGGCACGTATTTGAAGAAATAACCTTAAAACTACCCAAGTTTTATTTTGGGTCAAGTTACAAAGGCTGGTCTTGGAAGTCCTGAAATCTGAATTCCAGATCTTGCACTGTCACAACTCCACACCTGTTTTGTTTTAAGATTTTATTTATTTATTTGAGAGAGAGAGAGCACAAGCAGGAAGAGGGACAGAGGGGGAGTGGCAGAGGGAGAGGGAGAAGCAGGATCCCCACTGAGCAGGGAGCCTGACGCGGGGCTCGATCCCAGGATCCTGGGATCATGACCTGAGCCGAAGGCAGACGCCCAACCGACTGAGCCACCCAGGCGCCCCCACACCTGTTTTGTTTTTAAGACTTTATTTATTAATTTGACAGAGTAGACACAGCGAGAGAGGGAACACAAGCAGGGGGAGTAGGAGAGGGAGAAGCAGGCTTCCCACCGAGCAGGGGGCCTGATGCGGGGCTCAATCCCAGGACCCTGGGATCATGACCTGAGCTGAAGGCAGAGGCTCAATGACTGAGCCACCCAGGTGCCCCACAACTCCACACTTGTAACACTGGTCAAGTCTCTTAACCTTGCTGAACCTCAGTATCTTCCCTTGAAAAATGTAAATACTACTTACCTCTCACATACTGTATAGGGTTATTTGGAAGAATAAGTATCTGTGAACTCACTTCATAAATTCAGTACATATGCAAACAATACCATTGCCACCTAGAAGACATTTTTTTTTTTTTAAAGATTTTATTTATCCATTTGAGAGAGAGAATGAAAGAGAGAGAGCACGAGAGGGGGGAGGGTCAGAGGGAGAAGCAGACTCCCTGCCGAGCAGGGAGCCCGATGCGGGACTCGATCCCGGGACTCCAGGATCATGACCTGAGCCGAAGGCAGTCGCTTAACCAACTGAGCCACCCAGGCGCCCGACAACATTTTTAATCAGAGTCCCAGCCCCAACAATCTGTTATTATTTTATTATCATTTAAAAATAACCATTAAATCACTTAATAATAGTATCAATTTTCTGTTGGCCATTGTAAATAAACTCTGCATATTTTAATTTTCATTACATTTCCATTAAATATAAAAAATATACTTGTTTTTAAGGACACAACAATACAGAACTTTAAAAGAGCTAAAGTCCTATCATATGATGAGTCTCAGTGACAGCCAAAGTCACCCAACCAGAGGGCTAGGATCAACACTTGGTCTTTTCTCTGAATACGGTGTTCTTTCCATTATACAAGAATGTGCTCAGAAAGTCTTACACAACAGAACTTTGGGAAGTGCTAAATGAGAAATGGTACAGAATGCCTCCTTCAAAACCCAACAAAATAAATAAACATGTTACAAACAAAGAACAAAGATGAGACTCAAATGAAGGAACACAGCAAGCATATTTTAAAGGGCAACTCAGGAGCTGGGAGGGGTAACGAAGTACAAACTATAAAGGCCCAGGAGAAAAGGAGAAGGCTTGGCAGAGTCAAGTCTACCAGAATGGAGATAAAGAAAGAATGGGATTCACTAACATTTAAAGTGATACACATAAGGGGGATGCTAAGTAAAAACAGACCACAATATATATTGCAGAATCATGACATATTACAAAATAATTTAAAACACCTCTGAAGGCAGCAAATAGCAGAATGGGATTTAAAAAAAAAAGGAATGAGCCAAGTAGAATATAAATTATAAGATGACAGGGCGCCTGGGTGGCTCAGTTGGTTAAGCAACTGCCTTCGGCTCAGGTCATGATCCTGGAGTCCCGGGATCGAGTCCCGCATCGGGCTCCCTGCTCGGCAGGGAGTCTGCTTCTCCCTCTGACCCTCCTCCCTCTCATGCTCTCTGTCTCTCATTCTCTCTCTCTCAAATAAATAAATCTTTAAAAAAAAAAGAAAAAAAATTATGACAATTTATACAATGACAGAAATCAGGCAACTAAATAGAAGACAAAGCAAGTGAAACCATCAGAGCTGGAAATCACTAAAAAAAGAATTAACCTACAATAACGGAGGCCCATAAACAAAATGAAGATTAACTGCTTAGACTCACAAAGAAAATAATCAAATATTTTTCAAATTTGAACAAAAAACACAAAAAAAACAAAGGGCATCATTGGCAAGAATGAAAGAACAGAGTGTGCCTACCAATCAGGGTTAAACCTAACAGAAAGAAGCTCAAAAAAGGGGGAAATAACAAAGTTTAAATGCGGGGGCGGGGGAGAGATCTGAGAATGTAAAAAGAGAATTGAAAGACAACACACCTCTGCCCAACTAAAGAAAATTAAAAGCAAGTGTGATGATTATTCTCCAAGTAGATTTTATGGAGTCATTGACAAATAGTAACTAATGACTCTGAAAAGTAAATCCTGACAAGTAACAAAAAACAAGTAACAAGTAAATCCTGACAAGCACGTGGAAAGATAAAGAAGCAAGAGTGCAAAAGGATAACACAGTAAACTCAAAGAGCTCCACAGCAGCAGGGCAGGCTCTGTACTATTAAAGAAACATGGGTTGGCTGTTAGGGAAGAAAAAGGGAGTGACCACTAATGGGTACAGGGTTTCTTTTTGGGGTGATGAAAATGTTCTCATATTAGATATGTCCTCCCACCCCACAAAAGCATGGTCTCATTTTTTTAAAAATTCCATTTTCAGGGGCGCCTGGGTGGCTCAGTTGGTTAAGCGTCTGCCTTCGGCTCAGGTCATAATCTCTGGGTCCTGGGATTGAGCGCCCCCATTGGGATCCCTGCTCAGCAGGGAGTCTAATTCTTCCTCCCCCCCCCCACAACACTTGTGTTCATGCACGCACTCGCTCTCAAATTAAAAAAAAAAAAAAACACACACACTTTAAATATGAGAGACCTCTTCACTCTGGAGAGCTAACAGCAACCAAGATAAGGCACAAGAGCCTGAAGCAAGAAGACAAACCAGCTCTGAGTTTTGAGGGTAGGGAAAAGGGAGAGAAAAGACATCTTCATGCTATTTTTTAATCTTAGCAGACCATTTCACTAGAGTAGAGAAATTGACAAGGACTCAAGGTAGAAGCCCTGCTAAGAAATTAAAAAAAGACATCTTGCGGCGGGGGGTGGGTGGGGGGGGGCGGCGGGGGGTGGTGCCTGGGTGGCTCAGTGGGTTAAACATCAGCCTTCAGCTCTGGTCATGATCCAGGGGTCCTGGGATAAGCCCTGCATCTGGTTCCCTGCTTAGCGGGGAGTCTGCTTTTCCCTCCCACTCTGAACCTCTCCCTGCTTGTGCTCTCAGGCTAATTAATAAAAGTTCTTAAAAAAAAAAAAAAGGTATCTGGGAGAAATAAGAGTAAAAAGCCTTATAATACCAGGTATAGTTCAAAATAATAAACTAGACCGATAGAACAAACAGGTTCCAGAAAGACATAAGTGAAGGGTATCTATAAGTTTAATATGAAAACTGAAAGTCAACTATGTTGAAAGCAATAAATACTAATAAAACCTAAAATATTAAATGGAATAAATAAAATTAAGCATCTAAATGCAGTACTTTTCTCCACAGTAATTTCTCCACTGGTTGGTTAAAGGTTAAAAGCCTTAGCGAAGTTCACTAATTCTGAACCAATAAAAACAACATATCAAAGAATTAGTTGATGAATTTGATTAAATTTTTTAAAGCTTTCAGAAAATAAGGATTAATACCCAGTTTGTTGTGCATAAATAGTCCAATTATTTTAATACAGTTGAAACACCAGATAAGTAAAACCTAGAAAAAAAGTTTATTTGCCTTAAAAATAAACCAGACAAGGAAATTATAAGGTTCTAGCTTACTTCTATTACATTGTAAGTAAAAAAATAATACCATGTTCCCACTGCAAGAGGGAAGGGGAGGGGAGAAGAACTTTAGAAGATTAATAGTAAAAGCATTAATTTAAATGCTATTTCTAGAGAGCAATCTAGCCACATACTACTAGAATCCTATTTTTGACCTGGTCATCCCATTTTTGAAAAATAGATTTCAAGAAAATTCCTCAAAGGAGGTTTGCACTAAAAACGTTTCTAAGCTGCATTACTTAAAAATAGTTAAAAACTGAATCAATCCAAATGCCTAGGTAACAGTTACATAAACTACCTGTTTTTAATAAAATTTAATGTTATGTTGGCGTGCCTGGCTGGCTCAGTCAGTGGACCATGTAACTCTTAATCTCTGAGGTTGTGAGTTCAAGCTCCACATTGGATGTGGAGAGTACTTAAAAATAAAATATTTTCTTGGGGCGCCTGGGTGGCTCAGTCGTTAAGCATCTGCCTTTGGCTCAGGTCATGATCCTAGTATCCTGGGATCGAGCCCCGCATTGGGCTCCCTGCTCTGCAGGAAGCCTGCTTCTCCCTCTCCCACTCACTCTGCTTGTGTTCCTTGTCTCGCTGTGTCTCTGTCAAATAAATAAATAAAATCTTTAAAAAAAAAAAAAATCTTTTCTTAAAGATTTTTTTTTAATTTAATGTTATGTTGACATTAAATGTTGGATTCATAGATACGTGAAAAAGGGGGGAGGAAAGAAGGACACAATCCTATAGTATAAGCATAAGGCAGGCTTAAAAAAAAAAAAAAAAAGACCCTGCTGAGAACAGCTCCAGCAGAGCAGAGGGAGGTAAAGCCCGATGTGGGAAGGAGAGCAGAACAGGAAGCAGGACCTGGAGAAGAGAGAAGCACAGCAGTGTCTGGAAGGAACTGGGAGCATGATTCTCTCCTACCTTTTTTAAAAGGAGTGGAGGAGTCACCAATACATAGGAATTTGGATGAAGTCACCCAGACAGATTGTATGGAACATGTGAAAGCCCAAGAACCAAGAACAAAAGGTCAAAGACTAAAAAACAGTGTATTTCAGGAAAGAGCGAAGGTAACTTTTTTAAAAAGGAAATGGTTTACAACATCACATCTCCAGAATGATCAAAATCTTGGCAGGGGGATATGGGGACCTTCGGGAAAAAGCCACCAAATCCAGAAGGATCAAAATTGAAAAATACTACACATTTCTTAATGTACACAGCATCAGGGGCACCTGGGTGGCTCAGCCATTAAGCCTCTGCCTTCGGCTCAGGTCATGATCCCAGGGTCCTGGGATCAAGCCCCACATTGGGCTCCCTGCTCCGTGGGAAGCCTTCTTCTCCCTCTACCAGTCCCCCTGCTTGTGTTCCCTCTCTTGCTATGTCTCTGTCAAATAAATAAATAAAATCTTTAAAAAAAAAAAATGTACACAGCATCAGTTCTGAATGAAGTGCTGGGTGTGAAGTCTGGCTGCAGTGAACACAAGAAGCAAGCCCAAAGTATCAGAAAGCAAGGAAGAAGTAGACCATTCCTGAGAGAATCTGAGTGTAGCAACAACAAAAGGTTCCCTTTCTCCATCTTCCAGATTCTGGGGCAGAGTGAAAGAAAGTCCAAGACTAAATTAAACAATGAAAAAGTACTGGATAGAATAACAAAAACTGATATTTTCAATAAGTGTTTTATAGCAAAAGATTTGTTTTGTTGATTTAAATTTTTTTCACCATAAAATTGGCTAACACAACTTCAGAAAAAGAATATATTTATTTTTTTAAAGATTTTATTTATTTGACACACAGAGACACAGCAAGAGAGGGAACACAAGCAGGGGGAGTGGGGGAGGGAGAAGCAGGCCTTCCGCTGAGCAGGGAGCCCGATGCGGGGCTTGATCCCAGGACCCCGGAATCATGACCTGAGCCAAAGGCAGATGCCTAACAACTGAGCCACCCAGGCGCCCCTGAAAAAGAATATAATTTAAAAATAATTATTATTATCTTAAATAAAAAAGAAATATTGTACAAATCCCTAGTCACTTAGGAGGTTTCTAAGATCAGGAACAAGACAAGGATGTCAGGGGTGCTCGGCTGGCTCAGTTGGAAAAGCATACAATTCTTGATCTCACAGTTGTGAGCTTGAGCCCCACACCAGGTATGTAAATTACTTAAGTGAAAAGGACAGACGGACAGAAGGAAAAGAAAGGATAGGAAGGGACAAGGATGTCTAAGTCTGGCCTCACCATCTCTCTTCAACATTATACCTGAGGCTCTAGACAAGGCAATTGGGCAAGAAAAAATAAATAAAAGGCATCCACAGTAGAAAAGAAATACAATCTCTATTTGTAGATGACAAAATCTTGTATATAGGAAATCCCAGAGACGCCTAGGTGGCTCAGTGGGTTAAGCGTCTGCCTTCGGCTCAGGTCACGACCCTGGGATCAAGTCCCATATGGGGCTCTTTGCTTGGCGGGGAGCCTGCTTCTCCATCTCCCTCTGTCTGCCACTACCCCTGCTTGTGCTTGCTCGCTCTCTCTGACAAATAAAATCTTTAGGGTGCCTGGGTGGCTCAGTCAGTTAAGCGTCTGCCTTCAGCTCAGGTCATGATACCAGGGTTCTGGGATCAAGTCCCAAGTCCTGCTCCCGGCTCAGCAGAGAGTCTGCTTCTCCCTCTACCCCTCCCCCCTGCTCATAATCTCTCTTCTCTCCCCCCCTCATGCTCTCTCTCTCAAATAAATAAAATCTTTTTTTTTTTTTAAAGATTTTATTTATTTACTTGAGAAAGTGAGAATGAGAGAGAGAGAGAGAGCATATGAGAGGGAGGAGGGTCAGAGGGAGAAGCAGACTCCCCGCTGAGCAGGAAGCCTGATGTGGGACTCGATCCCGGGACTCCAGGATCATGACCCGAGCCGAAGGCAGTCGCTTAACCAACTGAGCCACCCAGGCGCCCCATAAATAAAATCTTTTTAAAAAATAACTAAAAAATAAAAATAAATCCTGAGAAAACAAAACAAAACCCAAAATAGATTAAAGACCTAAATCTAACAGCTAAAATTATAAAACTCTTAAAATAAAACAATAGTTGCCTTAGTCTAGTTGGGCTGCTAAAACAAAGTATCGCAGACTGGGTAGCTAATAAACAGAAAGTTCTTACAGTTTCTTACAGTTCTGAAAGCTCAAAGTTTGAGATCAGGGTGAGAGCCCTCTTCCTGGTTTGCAGAATTCTCATTGTATCCTCGCATGGTGGAAGGGACTAGGGAGCTCTGTGGGGTTTCTTTTTTAAGAGCACTAATCCCATTCAGGAGAGCTCAAGGGCTCCACCCTCATGAACTAACCACCTTTCAAAGGCCATACCTCCGAATACCATTACAGTTGGCATTAGGACTTCACCAAATAAATTTGGATTGGGGGTTAAGGGAGGGACACAAAAATTCAAACCATCACAGGAGTAAATCTTCATGACCCTAGACTTGACAATAAATTCTTAGATGATGGGCGCCTGGGTGGCTCAGTCATTAAGTGTCTGCCTTCGGCTCAGGTCACGATCCCAGGGTCCTGGGATCGAGCCCTGCATCGGGCTCCCTGCTGGGCGGGAAGCCTGCTTCTCCCTCTCCCACTCCCCCTGCTTGTGTTCCCTCTCTCGCTGTGTCTCTGTCAAATAAGTAAATAAAATATATTTTTTAAAAAATTAAAAACCTTTGTGCTTCAAAAGATAATATCAAAGTAAAAAGGTGGGAGGGGGCGCCTGGGTGGCTCAGTCATTAAGCGTCTGCCTTCAGCTCAGGTCATGATCCCAGGGTCCTAGGATCGAGCCCCACATCGGGCTCCCTGCTCAGCGGGAAGCCTGCTTCTCCCTCTCCCACTCCCCCTGCTTGTGTTCCTGCTCTCGCTGTGTCTCTCTCTGTCAAATAAATAAATAAAATCTTAAAA
Source organism: Leptonychotes weddellii (assembly GCF_054177405.1). Taxonomy (NCBI): domain Eukaryota; kingdom Metazoa; phylum Chordata; class Mammalia; order Carnivora; family Phocidae; genus Leptonychotes; species Leptonychotes weddellii. The sequence goes on from NC_138381.1 coordinate 58,166,172, forward strand.
AAAAAAAAAAAGGTGGGAGGGCTTGGCTGGCTCAGTAAGTAGAGCATGTGACTCTTGATCTTTGGGTCGTGAGTCTGAGCTCCATGTTGGGGGTAGAGTTTACCTAAAAGTAAATAAATGTAAAAAGGCAATTCATAGAACGGGAGAGAATATTTGCAAATCATATATCTGATAAAGAATCTGTACCTAGAATATATAAATGACTCTTACAACTCAATAATAAAAAGGCAAATATTCCAATTTAAAAATGGGCAAAGGAGGGGCACCTGGGTGGTTTAGTTGGTTAAGCATCTGCCTTCAGCTCAGGGTTCTGCGATTGAGCCCCGCATCAGGCTCTCTGCATGGCAGGAAGCCTGCTTCTCCCTCTCCCTCTGCCTGCCGCTCTGCCTACTTGTGCTCTCTGTGTCAAATAAATATTTTTTAAAAATACATAAATAAAATTAAAATGGGCAAAGGATCTAAATAAATAGACATTTCTGACTCCCCCCAAAATATGAACGGCCAATAAACACATGAAAAGATGTTTGATATCATTACATACACTGGTGGTGGGAATGCAAAATGGTGTAGCCACTTTGGAAAACAGTCTGGCAGTTCCTCAAATGGTTAAACATCAAGTTATCATATTAACCTAGCTAATGAAAAATAGGTCTACAAAAACGCACACAAATGTTCGTGGCAGTATTATATTCAACCTGAAATGTAATGAAGTACTAATAAATACAACATGGATGAGCCTTGAAAACACGCAAAATGAAAGAAGCCAGTCACAAAAAAAAACCTATTATATGATGCTGTTTATATGAAATGTTTAGAATATGCAAATCTATACAGACAGAAAGCACGTGATTAGTTGCCTAGGGCTGGGACAAGGGGGAGATAGTAGAGAAGTGACAGCTAGAGGGTACAGAGTTTCATGATAAAGACATTCCAAAATTGATTCTCATGATGATTGCACATATCTGTGAATACTAAAAAAAAAAATCAAATTATACACTTTATTTTTAAAGACTTATTTATTTTGAGAGAGAGAGAGAGAGAGCAGGGGGGAGGGGCAGAGAGGGATAGAGAGTCTTAAGCGGACTCCAAGCTGAGCACAGAACCCAATGCGGGGGGGCTCAATCAGGCTCAATCTCACAACCCTGAGATCACTGCACCACCCAGGTGCTCCTCAAATCATACACTTTAAATGGGTGAATTGTACAGTATGCGAATTACATTTCTTTTTTAAAAAAAGATTTGAGAGAGAGCACACGTGCATGAAGGGGGACAAGGGCAGAGGGAAAAAGAATCCCAAGCAGACTCCCCACTGAGCATGGAAGGGGGGGAGTATCAACGATACAACAGGACTCGAGCTTGATGTCAGGACCTCAAGATCATGACCTGAGCCAAAATCAAGAGTTGGACGCTCAACTGACTGAGCCATCCAGGCACCCCATGAATTTTCTTTCAAAAGTGTGGTTTGTTTTGTTTTTTAAAGTTAAGTCCCTGAGGCAGGAAATGTATGAGGTGAGCCTGGAGCATCTTGGAGTACAAGAAAGTAAGGTGCTTAAAAATAGGGGCGCCTGGGTGGCTCAGTTGGTTAAGTGACTGCCTTCGGCTCAGGTCATGATCCTGGAGTCCCTGGATCGAGTCCCGCATCGGGCTCCCTGCTCGGCAGGGAGTCTGCTTCTCCCTCTGACTCTCATGTTCTCGCTCATTCTCTCTCTCTCAAATAAAGAATGAATGAATGAATGAATGAATGAATGAATAAATAAATAAATAAATAAATAAAGGAGTAAGTGAAAGGGACAGAGGAACCAACTGAAAGAGCTCCCAATGGTCAAAGCTGCCAACAATTTGAGAACAAAATAAAGTAGCATTAGATTATAACCCAAAATGTAAAATTAATAGCCACGAGTCATACTGATATAAATGAGGAGAAGAGACAAACTTTCTAAGCAGAATTCTAAATAATTTATGTAAATACTCTCAAGGAGGTAGAGCACACTTCCCACTACTTAAGGAGTAGACAAAATGACTTGCTCCCAAGGAGTACATTATGGAAAGGGAAAAATAATTTTATGATGGAGACACCTGACAAACAATACCTCAGTGGAACAAGGTCAACATCAACAGTGTTAAGTCATGTTGACAGCAATATAACATAGTAAGACAGCACTTTACTTTTGTGGTCCTTCTCCCAAAACCCCAGTCTAATCTCAACAAAAACATTGGATAAATCCCAAAATATCCAACCAATACTCCCCCCCAACAGTCATGGTCATCAAAAACAAACAGAAACTGTCACAATCCAGAAAAGCCTACGGAGAAATGACAACTAAATATGTGGTGCACCCTGATGGGATCCTGAAACAGAAAAAGAATCTTAGTGGGGCGCCTGGGTGGCTCAGTTGTTAAGCATTTGCCTTCGGCTCAGGTCATGATCCCAGGATCCTGGGATTGAGCCCCACATTGGGCTCCCTGCTCCGCGGGAAGCCTGCTTCTCCCTCTCCCACTCCCCCCTGCTTGTGTTCCCTCTCTTGCTCTGTCTCTCTCCGTCAAACAAATAAAATCTTAAAAAAAAAAAAAAAGAAAGGAAAAGAATCTTAGGGGGCACCTGGGTGGCTCAGTTGTTAAGCATCTGCCTTCGGCTCAGGTCATGATCCCAGGATCCTGGGATAGAGCCCTGCTCCACGGGAAGCCTGCTTCTCCCACTCCCCCTGCTTGTCCTCCCTCTCACTGTGTCTCTCTCTTTCAAAGAAATAAAATCTTTAAAAAACGAAAAAAGAAAATCCCTAAAAAAAAAAAAAAAAAAGAAAAAGAATCTTAGGTAAAAACTCAGGAAAAAGGGAATCAAGTAGGGATTTTAGCTAATGTACCGATATTGATTCTTTAATTGTGACAAATGCACCACACAACTGTGAAATGTTAATAAAAGAGGGAACTGGGTGTTGTGGAGTTTATGGGAAAATTCTGTACTACTATCTTCATAATTTTTCTATATACCTAAAACTATTTTTTTAAAGTTAAGCCCTTTTTTTTTAAAGATTTTATTTATTTATCTGAGACAGAGAGAATGAGAGAGAGAGAGCACATGAGAGGGGGGAGGGTCAGAGGGAGAAGCAGACTCCCTGCCGAGCAGGGAGTCCGATGTGGGACTCCATCCAGGGACTCCAGGATCATGACCTGAGCTGAAGGCAGTTGCTTAACCAACTGAGCCACCCAGGCGCCCCATAAAGTTAAGCCCTTTTTATTTTAGTATTTAAATACATTGCTTTGCAATGCATGAATGATATGGTTTTAAAATTTTGACTGTTTTCAGGAAATGTTCAGTGCTTAGAAAATACATCACGGGTGCCTGGGTGGCTCAGTCGTTAAGCGTCTGCCTTCAGCTCAGGTCATGATCCCAGGGTCCTGGGATCGAGTCCCACATCGGGCTTCCTGCTCAGTGGGAAGCCTGCTTCTCCCTCTCCCACTCCCCCTGCTTGTGTTCCTGCTCTCGCTGTCTCTCTCTCTGTCAAATAAATAAATAAAATCTTTAAAAAAAAAAAAAAAAAGAAAATACATCACGTTGGATGAAAGAATTAGGACACCAAACTATATACAACTGACCTTTGAACAACACGGGTTTGAACTGCGTGAGTCCATTTACACATGGGTTTTTTTTTTTGTATGCAGTACAGTACTGTACATGTATTCTCTTTTCTCTAATTTACTTTATTGTAAAAATACAGTATATAATACATATAACATATAAAATATGTGTTACCTGCTTATGTTATTGGCAAGACTTCCGGTTCAAAGTTAGACTATCAGTAGTTAAGTTTGGGGGGAGTCAAAAATTATATGCAGATTTGAACATGTAAGAGGTTGGCACCCCGAACCCCATGTTGTTCAAAAGTCAACTGTAATGTAATCCTAATTTTATTAGGAAAAAATGTGCCAAGATGTTGACAGCAGATATCCTTGGGTACTAGCACTACAGGTGAAATTTTGGGGGTATATGTGCCTTTCTATATTTCCAAATTCTCTATAATAAAAAGCGGACACAATTCTCAAATCATATTATTTGGATGTTACAAATTGTACCAAGTTCAGAAGAAGTACACATTCATCAGTTCTTTACTAAAGCCCTTGGAATCAGAGGTGTTTCAGAAGTTAGTACTTTTCAGATTTTACAAAGGTAATAGAATGCATATAGATGCAGCATACGACACCCCTGGCAAGGTCTGGTGCCATATCCACCATGTAATTTCTGCAGCAAATTATATGAACAATTACACTGAATGGGAAAAATAAAGGCTATAAATAGCCTCATGATAGTTCAAGTCATGTTTTAACCTGAAGGAGTTACAAAAGAATCCAAAAAGGCCTGAGACTCTAAACTATGTGAATAAGGACAGTGGACCTGTAAGAGGCTTTTGGTCCGTAGGAGGACTTCCAACCCATAGAACCAATTCCAGCATTAACAGCCCCTCCCCTCATGGCTTTGCTGAAACAAGAACTCGGTAGTTCCAAGTGTGAGAGGTATAGACAATATTTGGAGATGATGAAATAGAAAAGGGCAAAGAGAATACACTTCAAAGATTTTATTTATTTGTGAGAGAGAGACAGGGAGCGAGCGCACAAGCAGGGGGAGCGAAAGGCAGAGGGATAAGCAGGCTTACCACTGAGCAGGAGCCGGATGCGGGACTGGATCCCAGGACCTGGGATCATGACCTGAGCCGAAGGCAGACGCGAGAATGCACTTGAGCAAAGGGCAAGGCAGAGGTCTCCTGTCAGAGGAAGAGCACAAGGGCTACCAGGCAGCTCTCTGAAGATCATCATTATCTCAACTAAGCCCATCGAGACTATACTTCTGATATGTCTGATATTTTACTTGAGTTGTGTCATTTTACAGCCCTGCTGAGGCCTGGAGATCTAGCCAGAATGCATATATATTTTTAAAAATTTAGATGTACAGACCCATTTATTAAAGATTCAAAATCCTAAGAATTATTAGCACATTTTTAAGAACAAGTGAGATTTATGTAGAATAAATGTAGCACTCAAATGGTTACAGAAGATGAACACTTAACATTACCTTCCAGCTTATACTTACCTCCTTCACAGTGTTGATATTTATAGATATAGAATGTAAATAAAATATTACCTGCCCTTACACTGTAGCAACACGCTTACTTTTTTTGTGTGTTTTTTGTTGTTGTTGTTGTTTTTAAGTAGCCTCCACGCCCAACGTGGGGCTGGAACTCACAACCCTGAGATCAAGACCTGAGCTGAAGGGCGCCTGGGTGGCTCAGTCATTAAGCTTCTGCCTTCGGTTCTGGGATCGAGCCCCGCATCCGGCTCCCTGCTCGGCAGGAGGCCTGCTTCTCCCTCTCCCACTCCCCCTGCTTGTGTTCCCTCTCTCGCTGTCTTTCTCTGTCAAATAAATAAAAATCTTAAAAAAAAAAAAAAAAAAAAGACCTGAGCTGAGATCAAGAGTCAGAGCTTAAGCAACTGAGCCACCCAGGCGTCCCTGCAATAGTCTTTTTAAGATTTTATTTATTTGACAGAGAGAGAGACAGTGTGAGAGGAACACAAGCAGGGGGAGCAGGAGAGGGAGAAGCAGGCTTCCCACTGAGCAGGGAGCCCAACATGGGGCTCGATCCCAGGACCCTGGGATCATGACCTGAGCCAAAGGCAGACGCTTAACAACTGAGCCACCCATGTGCCCCTAGGCTTACTTTTTAACATGGCTTTGCTACAACCAGCAATGCAGTGTCCACTCAAGGTGGTGGACATTATATTTCCAACAATCTCTGAAACCTCTATTCTATTTAGGAGAGTTTAAAAAGGCAAATATAGCTGCTGTGTTAGTTACAATTCCATTACATGACAATCTTACAGTGGATGACTGTCCTAACCTCCAAAGGAATACAGGCCAAACTCAGTAACTTGCCTCTAACAACAAAAGGGGTGGGGGTTGGGGGGTGGAAGTGATGGTATGTCTTTCCAGGCTAGGTCATAAAGGTATTCTTTCCCTCTGGGAGAGCCTGGCCAACCACAATGTGGTGAGGGCACTCAAACAGCCTAGGGAGAAGCCTCCAGGGGGAGAAACAGAGGCCTAACCTCCTACCCACCCCCACAAAAAAACCTGCCAGCCATGTGAGTGAGAAGCAGATCTCCTAGCTTCAGGCAAGCCCTCAGATGTCTGTAGCCCCAACTGAGATCTTGGCTGCAACTGGCTGCAATGGCATGAGTCCCTGAGCCAGAACTGTCCAGCTAGGCCCACTCCTCAATTCCTAATCCACAGAAAGTGTGAGGTAACAAATATTTATTGTTGTTTTAAGTCACTAAATTGTAGGGCATTTATTACATAGCATTAGATTAGCAACACAGCAATGGAATGAGGAAAACAAGATAATGGAAAACTTTATAGATACAATGTGGTCTGGAAAAGAAAGGGAAAGAATATGAAGAGTACCCAAGAACTTCCTCCAGATACGGAATATTAACAGCACTGCAAAGCCACAGGATCAATAACAGAAAAATGAGAAAAACTTTTCCTAGGCTGTCAGTAGTATGCCTTAAAAAGTAAAATAATTTTGAACTATAGACATACACAATATGGATGATTCTCACAATGCTGAATAAAAAACAAACAGACACAAAAGAAAACATACTGTAGGACCAATCTACATAAAGTACAAAACCAGGGGCACCTGAGTGGCTCAGTCGTTAAGCGTCTGCCTTTGGCTCAGGTCATGATCCCAGAGTCCTGGGATCGAGCCCTGCATGGGGCTCCTTGCTCAGTGGGGAGCCTGCTTCTCCCTCTCCCACTCCCCCTGCTTGTGCTCCCTCTCTTGCTGTCTCTCTCTGTCAAATAAATAAATAAAATCTTTAAAAAAAAAAAAGAAAAGTACAAAACCAGGCAACTAATCTGCATGTTAGAAGGCACGATAATAGTTACTCTGGTGGGTGAGGGGTGGGTAGTGACTGAAACGGAACACAAGCAGGCTTCTATAATGCCAATTACATTGTTTCTTGATCTAATGATTACCTAGGTGTGTTCAGTTTGCAAAAACTCATTGGGCTGAACAATTAAGATACGTCTAGCACTTGGCTAACTGTGTATTTCAATAAAACATCATTGAAAAAATCTTTGAGCAGATAAAATATTATTTATTATTCTTACTAGGAATAATAACTGAACCCATAATTAATGCTTTTCTTCAGCTACAGGCTTCTCATAAAAAACTTGACTACCACAAAGGAATTTGACAGTTTCATCCTATGCATTAAGCCATAAAAAATAATCAAGTTCATACTTACTATAGCAGCAAGGAGAATGCTTTTTTTTTTTTTTTAAGATTTTATTTATTTATTTGAGAGAGAGAGAATGAGAGACAGAGAGCACGAGAGGGAACAGGGTCAGAGGGAGAAGCAGACCCCCCGCTGAGCAGGGAGCCGGATGCGGGACTCGATCCCGGGACTCCAGGATCACGACCTGAGCCGAAGGCAGTCGCTTAACCAACTGAGCCACCCAGGTGCCCAAGAAGAATGCTTTCTATGCAGAAAATTCTGAGACTTAGGGAAGAAAGTAATACCTCTCCACCTCTACCTGAACCCCCACCCGCCACCCCCCAGATAAAGTAGGCTGGGCTTTCCCTTACTCTCTCAATATGTACTACCCTCTGGGTACTACCCTCTCCCTCTGCCCCATTAAGCGATAATAAAGAACTTGAGGGCAGTGCCTACCTTCTCCACCCTCAGGGAGGTTGTAAGCCCTGAAGGCTCCATCACAAGGCTGAGGAAAATGGAAATTCTAAGATTATGAGTCTCAGAGTATTTATGAAGTACAGTCTGAGTAATTGGAAAATTTATCATAAGGTCTTTTAAAATTCCATTGAAAATCCAAGGAATAAAATATTTCTTAACTTTCAATGTTTAACGTCATTAATTCACTAACCACGGTGATACTATATGACCACTACTTTGAGAAGTACTTTTATAATTGTCTAGGAACAAAGGACATGCTAGGGAAAACACACAGTCATACACACACAGACTTCTAAATTTTAAGCGGCCTAACTTGATTTACGAAAGGCTCCTCTGAGATAAGGGTTGTGCCTGACTCATATTTTTATCCCAGCAAGTGCTTAACACTATTTATTGAAAGAGTCACTCCCATTTAACTGCCAAACAGCCACTGCTGACTGAAAGCACATCAAACATAGAGGGCACAAGACCCATCAAAACAAGCTCTCCACCTCCCACCCATTAGGATGACTACTATCAAAACAAAAAAGAAAACAAAACAGAACAAAACAAAAAAAACAGAAAATAAGTGATGGTGAAAATGTGGAGAAATCAGAACCTTTGGGTGGAAATGTAAAATGGTGCAACTGCTTTGAAAAACAGTATGGTGGTTCCTCAAAAAATTAAACCTAGAACTATGAAACAATCTGGCAATTCCATTTCTGACTACATATCCAAAAGAAGTGAAAGCAGGGGGCGCCTGGGTGGCTCAGTCATAAAGCGTCTGCCTTCGGCTCAGGTCATGATCTCAGGGTCCTGGGATCGAGCCCCATCGGGCTCCCTGCTCGGCGGGAAGCCTGCTTCTCCCTCTCCCCCTGCTTGTGCTCCCTGTCTCGCCGTGTCTCTGTCAAATAAATAAATAAAATCTTAAAAAAAAAAAAAAAGTGAGGGTGCCTGGGTGGCTCAGTTGGTTAAGTGACTGCCTTCGGCTCAGGTCATGATCCTGGAGTCCCGGGATCGAGTCCCGCATCGGGCTCCCTGCTCGGCAGGGGGCCTGCTTCTCCCTCTGACCCTCCCCCCTCTCATGTGCTCTCTCTCATTCTCTCTCTCAAGTAAATAAATAAAATCTTTAAAAAAAAAAAGTGAAAGCAGGGTCTTACAGAGACATTTGTACATTTATGTTAAAAGTAGCATTACTCACAATAGCCAAAAGGTGGAAGCAATCCAAGTGTGCATGAGTGGATGAATGGATAACAAAGAAGGAAATCCTGCCATTTGCAACAACACGGAAGAACCCTGAGGACATTATGCTCATTTATGAGGTAAAATTCACAGAAACAGAAAGTAGAATGGTGGTTGCCAGGGGCTGAGAGGAGGGGAGAATGCAGTTGTTTAATGGGCAGAGTTTCAGTTTTGCAAGGTGAAAAAGTTCTATAGATCTGTTGTACAATAATGTGAATATACTTATATATACACACTTTTATATATATACTTTTTAACCAAAAATGCTTAAAATGGTAAATTTTATGTCATGTGCATTTTACCACTAAAAAATAATAATTTAAAAACCCCCAAACCTGGGGTGGGAGGATGGGTTAGCCTGGTGGTGGGTATTGAGGGCACATTCTGCATGGAGCACTGGGTGTTATGCACAAACAATGAATCATGGAACACTTCATCTAGAACTAATGATGTAATGTATGGGGATTAACATAAGAATAAAAAAAAAAAAAAACCCCACCAACCTTACAAGTTACCTACTTATACAGATGTCCAGACTATATCCCCCAGTTTTCATTTCAATGCTTTATTCTCTGGTCTCATATTGGGATGCAAGAAAAATTGCTCTCAGGATTATATAGTGATTTAGTTGATGTGTTCACTTCAACACTCATAAGGCATGATCCCTGCTTCACTGAAAAGTGAAATGAGACTCTGAGAAGTTAAATGACATGCTCTAAGTCACCCAGCTATTAATGCCTAAGCTGATTTTTTTTTTTTAAAGATTTTATTTATTTGAGACAGAGAGAATGAGAGAGAGAGAGAGAGCACACATGAGAGGGGGGAGGGTCAGAGGGAGAAGCAGGCTCCCTGCCGAGCAGGGAGCCCAATGCGGGACTCGATCCAGGGACTCCAGGTTAAGCGAAGGCAGTCGCTTAACCAACTGAGCCACCCAGGCGCCCGCCTAAGCTGATTTTAAATGAAGTTTCTAAACTGATAAATGAGACATGTTCCCTGCTCTCTCTCTCTTTTTTAAAGATTTTATTTATTGGCTTGACAAAGAGACACAGTGAGACAGGAAACACAAGCAGGGGGAGTGGGAGAGGGAGAAGCAGGCCTCCCGCAGAGCAGGGAGCCCGATGCGGGGCTCGATCCCAGGACCCTGGGATCATGACCTGAGCTGAAGGCAGACAATGACTGAGCCACCGAGGTGCCCCTGTTCCCTGCTCTCTTAAAGAGACTTATAGTTGAGTAAGGAACTTATTTCTTCGCTGAATTCAAATTGAGGGAATTTTCAAATACAGGGAAATGAATGGAAATGTGAGAAGGTGGAAACTGTAAGGACAGCACAGAGCTAGCCAGCCTCAATGTATCATCACTGGTACTATTATATCTGGCTGATTCCACAAGTATTTGCTGAGCACCTACTATGTGGAATATGTGTACTAGGTGCTGGGGATACATCAGGGAACAAAGTCGTCGCTCTCAAGGAGTAGGGCCAGTCCACTGATTCATTTCTAGCTGACTTTCAAGCACAAAACAGCTGTCTCAAACTTTCTTCCCACTTTCCAAGCCTCTGACCCTTCATGCAATGCACTCTTAACAGATGCCTGACCTTACCTCCTACTGGTCTCAGAAGCTAAGGCTATCTGGCAAAAAAAAAAAATCTCTTACATATACTCAGTTTGGCATGGTTTTACAGTGACATCTGTTCCCACAGCACCCTGCAAAACTGCACGAGAGATAATGGAGGTACAACTGTCAAAGGCCTGTTCCTTCTTCCTTCGCTGGGGCCTTCTTCCCACAAATATCCCTTCTTCTAACACCACCAAACTAGCCAGCAGAAAATAGATGACAAGATGATGAAGTTCACTAAAGAACCCGAATCTGTGAAATAGAATCAGAAAGACTCCATCAAGAGCATGAAAAGGCAACTCTCAGAATGGAGAAGGTATATGCAATTCATAAATCTATAAAGACTCATGTCCAGGACCTATAAAGAACTCCTGTTATTTACTAAAGACAAAAATCTGTCAGTTATGTGTCCAACTTTGTTTCAGCTCAGGTCATGATCTCAGGGTCCTGAGATGAAGCTCAGCATAGAGTCTGCTGGAGATTCCCTCTCTCCCTCTCCCTCTGCTCCTCCCCATGCTTGTGTGCGCACTCTCTCTCTCTCTCTCTGAAATAACAGAATCTTAAAAAAAAAAAAAAAAAGAAAGAAATCTCAATATAAAAATCTGCAAAAACCTGAACACGTCACAAGAAGATGGCTAAAAGGGGCGCCTGGGTGGCTCAGTCGTTAAGCGTGTGCCTTCGGCTCAGGTCATGATCCGGGGTTCTGGGATTGAGCCCCGCATCGGGCTCCCTGCTCAGCAGGAAGCCTGCTTCTCCCTCTCCCACTCCCCCTGCTTGTGTTCCCTCTCTTGCTGTATCTCTGTCAAATAAATAAAATCTTTAAAAAAAAAAAAAAAGAAGAAGATGGCTAAAAGACTATTAGCCAAAAAGTAATCTGAAGAGCTAAAATTATCAGGGAGATGGCAAACAAACCCCACAGTGCAAACATACCATTTCACACCCACCAGCATGGCTAAAACCTCAGTTTTAGAAAATATCAAATGCTGCTGAGGATGTGGAGTGGTCCAAACTTAATACACTGCTAGTGGGTGTGAATATGATTTAACCCCTTTGGAAAATTGTATGGCAACAGCCACAGCTGACTCCCCACTGAACCTATGCATCCCTAGGCACGGCCACTCTGCTCCCAGGTATATACCCAACAGAAATGTGCACATATGCTCACCAAACCACACTGCACTACAATGTTTACAGTAGCACTACTAATAATGATCAAAAACGAGGAAGAATCCAAATGAATATTAACAGGATGAATAACTGTGGTATAGTCACACCATGGAATATTAATACTACAATGAGAATGAATAATTCACAACTGCAAAAGCATGATGCTGAATAAAAGAAGCCAGATAAAAAAGAAAACAAATACGTTATATGATTTGGGGCGCCTGGGTGGCTCAGTTGTTAAGCGTCTGCCTTGGGCTCAGGTCACGATCCTAGGGTCCTGGAATCAAGCCCTGCATCGGGTTCCCTGCTCCATGGGAAGCCTGCTTCTCCCTCTCCCACTCCCCCTGCTTGTGTTCCCCCTCTCGCTGTCTCTCTGTCGAAAAATAAATAAAGTCTTTTTTAAAAAATGTTATATGATTCTACTCAAGTACAAAATAAAATGAATCTATACTACATGTCAGGATAGAGGTCACCCATGTACCTATGGGGACTGATGGGAAGAAGAGTTCAAGGGGAGCTTCTGAGTTGCGGGGGTTCTGACTGTTGATCTGGACACTGGTTATTTACATGAGTGTGTTTAGTTTGCGAAAATTTATCAAGCTGTAATCTTATGTAATCTTTTCTGAATATATGTTATACTTCAATAAAAGTAAAAGATAAAAAGATAAAAAGGGGATGGAGGCTGAAAAGAACAATTATCACAAAATTTTGAGGATAGTGGTTGACTCCAGAAGGGGATTTTAGGAGGCATTTCTTTTTCTTTTTTTTAAGATTTTTATTTATTTATTTAACAGAGATAGAGAGAGAGAGCATAAGTAGGCAGAGCAGCAGACAGAGGGAGAGGGAGAGGGAGAAGCAGGCTCTCCGCCGAGCAGGGAGCCCGATGGGGGGCTCGATCCCAGGACCCTGGGATCATGACCTGAGCCAAAGGCAGCCGTTTAACCAACTGAGCCACCCAGGCGCCCCCTAGGAGGCATTCCTAAGGTACCGACAATGTTCTAGCTTATAATTTGCATGGTTACATATATTTAACTTATTATTCTTCAAACAGTACATATGTTTGAATACCTCAAAATAAAATTAAGAGGTAAGAAAATACAATACTCCAATTAATACAGAAACAAATTCCTAGAAAAATATGAATCATTAAGAAGAAATAGAAAATGGAAAGTCATCTAACCATTTTTTTAAGCACTCTGAATCAGGGGGCGCCTGGGTGGCTCAGTTGTTGAGCGTCTGCTCAATATTGTAAGGGTGGTTTAATTTTTTTTTAAAGATTTATTTGAAAAAAAAAGATTTATTTGAGAGAGAGAGAGAATGTGAATGGGGGGGAGGGCAGAGGGAGAGGGAGGGAGAAGCAGACCCCCTGCTGAGCAGGGAGCCCTACCCGGCACTGGATCCCAGGACCCTGGGATCATGATCTGAGCCGAAAGCAGATATTTAACCGACTGAGCCACCCAGGAGCCCAGGAATAAATTTAACTTATTAAAATTATTTTGTACATCATTTTACATCATTTTCTATTATTTTTGCACATCATTTCAAATGATGTACAAAATAACAGCACAAAAATTTGCTAGGAAAACAAGGTGGCATTACCTAGTGAACATGTTATGCATATGCCCTACCACCCAACAATTCTACTACTGGAGATGTGTCTAAAGAAACTCTTATACACCAGAACCACTGTACTAACAAGAAACAACCCAAATGTCCATTAATCCCTGAATGGGTAAATTGTAGTATATTTATACATGAGACTTATTAAGCCATGAAAATGAGTAACTATACCGAAAAACGTAACAATGAGTGAAAAAAGCTAGTTGAAGAATATGTATGGTATGATTCCACTCATACATATGATGGTGCTTAATGGATAATAAGCTCTCAAAGAAATGATAGTCATGGTGGTAGTTGTGCAGAACAAACTGGAGGAGCAAGAGTGATGGCAAAGAGACCAGACAGAAACAAAACCTCAAGGAAACACAAAAAAGCACCAGGCCAATGGTTTCTTAGGGAAATTCTACCACTTAAAGATAAGGCAATCCCAATGCTATCTCAGAACACAGAAAAAGAAAACTTCCAAATTCACTTTACAAAGAAAGTGTAACAGTAAACCCCACACCTACCAAAAGATTGCACAAAAAAAAGATATGTAGACTAACATCACTTGTGAATATCAACACAAAAATCTTCAAACATTAGCAAACAGAATCTAACAGTACATTATAAAGAAGAATACAGCTTAACCAAGCAGAATTTATTCTAAGAATATAAGGGAGGTTCAATATAAGGAAATCCATTAATATGGATATAATAATGCTAAAGAGAAACAAAAAATCACATGATCATCTTCACGGAGGCAGAAAAGACATTTGACAAAATTCACTCATTTATGTTAAAAACCAACAAAAAAAGGAAGTGATGGGTACTTCCTTATATAAATAAAATATACCTCGGCCCAATGCCAGCAGCTTACTTAGTAGGGAAACATGAGACTTTCCTGTTGAAGTCAGAAACCACGTAAGGCCAAAATATTATCCAATTTACATTTGTATAGATTAGTATTAAATTCTAGGATGCTACACACACATTTACCAGTTCTTTAAAGCTACATTCTGCCTGCTGGGTTAACCAGAAACATTCTTGAAGTTTCTATAAACTTCTTACGACCAGTCTGTGTTATACTTTCTTGGTGGCAGGAAATAAATGGCTCTTCCGAGCAGTTACATCAGAGTGGACAAAGAATCATAAATGCTCTTTCTTTCCAGCTCCTCCTGGACTAAAGAAAGAATTTACAACACTTCTAAAGAATATCACTTTTATCACATGGATGGTAAGGAATCAGAGTTGTCCTAAAAGGACGCTTGAAAACATTAGCAAAATACATGACAGGCAGAATGGCCCAAAAAGGGGATAAACGTTCCTGGCAATAGTCTTAGATTAATCTAGTGTTGCTGTCAACTGGTTTTTCACTATGTGAAACATCATATCAAATATTTTTATATGCCTATATGGTCTTGCAAAAATTAACTTACGGGAAAGGATTACATTGATCTTAAAAAAAAAACCTGCTTCAACTATGGGACAGAAACAAAGATGATTTAATGAAGGAAATAAAATTTTATTTGAAGGTAAGTTCAGCATTGCTAGATTGAAAAGAGAAGGAACATTTCAAATAAGCCCCAAACTAAACATTTTCACATTTCTATTGAAACAATAAATAGCAGTACCCTCAACTCAGTTACTGAGTCAAGATAAAACCCTGTGGCCAAAGTAAATTCTGTAGGTTTTGCTCCCTATTTTGCAAGCCTGACCTGTGTTCAGTGGAAATTTAGATATTAATTGGGAAAATGTATTGGTTTTGCTTTATTTTCTTTAGCTGTTCAGTTAAAACTATTTCTTCTATAAATAAGACTGTACTAAGTTTTCTCTTTTTCAGAATTACTTGTAATCAGGGGCCCCTGGCTGGCTCAGTCAGCGGAGCATGTGACTCTTGATCTCAGACTTATAAATTTGAGCCCCACAATGGATGTAGAGATTACTTAAAGATAAAAAAAAATTTTTTTTTTTTAAGATTTTGAAAGCGAGAGAGCGCACACGCACACACACGAAGTGGGGGGGGGCTGGGGGGGAAGGAGAGGGAGAAATAGACTCCCTGCTGAGCAGGGAGCCCACTGCAGGGCTCTATCCCAGGACCCAGAGATCATGACCTGAACTAAAGGTAGACGCTTAATGGACTGAACCACCCAACCCAGATGCCCCAAAATAAAAAAAAAAAAAAAAGATTTACTTATAATCAGTTCTATTTAAGTATTTCCTATCTCTGAAGCTCTACATTTTCATTACCCATTTGTTCCCAATGCCTATGACAGCATTAACATTCATCCCAGTCACCAAGTTTTTAAAAACTCTCTCTTCAAACACACGTGAATAATCTAATCACTTGAGGTAAACCAGTACTCTGTATAGAAAGTTCCAACTTAAGAGCACAAAAATAATCATTTTCCTCAGAGTTTAATTTTGAGCTTAACATTAAAGTAAATTATTTTGTTGGGTTTTTTTTTTAATTCCATTTTTTTTTTAAGATTTTACTTATTTATTTAACAGAGAGAGAGTGAGAGAGAGAGCACAGCAGAGGGAGTGGCAGAAGAAGAGGGAGAGGGAGAAGCAGACTCCCCACTGAGCAGGAAGCCCAAAGCAGGGCTTGATCCCAGGACCCTGGGATCATGACCCGAGCCGAACGCAGCCACTTACTGACTGCCCTATTTTGTTAGTTTTTGATAGGAAGTTTCCCCATTTCTTTTAGATCTCAGTAATGACTACCCAGAGGTTTCTCCAGTAAACTACACTAAAATAGATAGCTTTCCGAAAACAGGGAAATAATCTGTGCATGAGTCTTCTTTATATATGTGTATGTACACGTATATGTGTGTATGTATATATACATGCGCTAACTTCACGGAAGGTCTCTGAGGGCAATGACAACATTAGAGGTGAAAGGGACTTTATAGAGTTTTACTAATCCCTTAATTTTCAGATGAGAAAAACTAAAATCTGCAGAAGCAAAGTGACTAGCATAAGCCCACGAAACATGCCAATGATGGCAGGGATGGAGACTCTGGTCCCCTGACACCCCGGCCAGTACTCTTTCACTTGGCTGAAAGATGCCTTTCATGACTTGCCCCAAATTTCAGCACACCCTCACACAAGCACCTTCCAGAGACCGAACTCTTCGGTGAAAAGGAACTAAATCTCAAACTACAGAAAAATTGTAAATTTAGTTCATCAAATTTGTACTCTGAAACATCTGAAAGTAAATTTGCTAATATGATGCCTCATTACCCGTAATACTTTAGTGTGTATTTCCTACAAACAAAACAAGACCATTTTCCTACATAATCAATTTGCAAATATCAGAATTGTTAACACTGATACATTCTTACAATCCAGGCCCAATTCTATTGTGTCTATTCAGATTCACCCATCATATTTAGTTGTCACATCTTTTTGGATTCCTTCAGTCTGGAACAATTCCTTGGGTTTTTGTTTTGTTTTTTTTTTTACTTTCATGACCTTAACATCTTTGAAGATTATAGGCTAGTTTATTTTGTAGAATATCCCTATACCAGGTTTTTCTGGTGTTGCCTCATGATTAGATTTGGATTATGCTTCAAATTTTAGCTGTCCCTGTTCTAAAGGAAAATATGGAGAGAGCAGAGCTATATATACCAAAACCAAATGAAAGACATGATTTTTTTTTTTAAGTGGGCAAAAGTTAGGACCAGACACTTCGTCAATGAAGATATACAACTGGTTAATATGCACAGAAAAAAAATCATCATTAATCAGGAGGAAAATAAAAAGTGAAATTATAATGCAATACCACTTATAAACTCAATAGATAGGATATAATCAAAGATTTACTAAACCAAGTTTTGGTAAGGCTGTGAAGAAATGGAATGCCTCACACACTGCTGATGAAAATGTAAAATGGTGTATCTGCTTTGGAAAATAGTTTGATGGTTTCTTCAAAAGTAAAAATACAATTTTCAAAAGTGTTAAGGTATTAGAGCCAAAGGAAGTCTGAGGAACTGATGAGCCAGAAGGAGACCAAAGAGACAGGACAACTAAATGAAACAAGATTGCTGAACAGGGTCTCAAGAGTAAGAAGTAATAATGTGTCAGTGTTAATTTCCTGATAGTGATGGTTATATTATGGTTAGGTAGGAGACATTCCCTGTTTGGTAAAAATACACACTGAAGTGTTCTGGTGAGAATGGGGCACTGTATCAACCATTTACTCTCAACTGGTGCAGGGAAAAACCTTTGTACTGTCCTTACAATATTTCTAAACATTTCAGATTGTTTAAAAAAAAAAGTTACATGTAAAAAAAATTTAAGTGTGTAGCATTAAAAATGTTTACAGAAAAAAAAATGCCTTCCCCTTTCCACTCTATACTCTTAACCTATTTTATAAAAGTTTTCTTCATAGCACTTATCAGTAAGTGAAACATTAGTCTACCTTCACTGAAGAGCTAACTCCTCAAGGTCAGGGACTAAGTTTTGTTTACCACACCATTCTCAGTACCTAGAATAAGGCCAGTACATAGGGTATTCAGATTTGTTCAATGAATTAATTTGTACTCTTATTATGGTTTAAACTAAAATCATTTTACCATCCTCTGCCCCAAAAACACACACAGAGCTTGTCCTATGACCCAGCAACTCCCAAGTAACCAAGAGAAATAAAACCAAATGTCCACACAAAAACTTATAGATGAATGTATAACAGCATTATTCATAACAGACAAAACCCAAAAACTTCCACATATCCATAATCTGGTATATCTATCCAAGTAATTACTATTTAATGACCAAAAAAAACCCCCAATAAACTACAGATCCTGGCAATGACACGGATGAATATCAAAACCACTGTAAGTCGGGGCGCCTGGGTGGCTCAGTCGGTTAAGCGACTGCCTTCGGCTCAGGTCATGATCCTGGAGTCCCGGGATCGAGTCCCGCATCGGGCTCCCTGCTCGGCGGGGAGTCTGCTTCTCCCTCTGACCCTCCTCACTCTCATGCTCTCTGTCTCTCATTCTCTCTCGCAAATAAATAAATAAAATCTTTAAAAAAAAAAAAACAAAAAACCACTGTAAGTGAAGAAAACACCAGATACAAAAAACCGTATCTTGCATGATTCCATTTTCATCAAAGTTCAAAAACAGGCAAAACAGAAAACAGATCAGGAGTTGCCTGGGGGTGGGAGTGGGAGTGGGAACTGACTGCAAATGACAAGGAGGAACTTTTTGGAATGATGGAAATGTTCTAAAGCTGGATTGTGGTGATGGTTGCACAACTCAGTAAATTTACTAAAAATGATTGAACTGAACACTTAAAATATTATGAATTTTATAGTATATTGATATAGCTATTTTAAAAGGTAGAACGATGGGGCGCCTGGGTGGCTCAGTCATTAAGCATCTGCCTTCGGCTCAGGTCATGATCCCAGGGTCCTAGGATCGAGCCCCGCATTGGGCTCCCTGCTCAGCGGGAAGCCTGCTTCTCCCTCTCCCACTCCCCCTGCTTGTGTTCCCTCTCTCGCTGTGTCTCTCCCTGTCAAATAAATAAATAAAATCTTTTAAAAAAATAAAAAAGGTAGAACGAAAGCTAGACACAGCCTCCTTTTGCTTGCTGTTTGGTCAATTTTTAAAAAAAAATCAAGTGTCATATAAAAGGATGAACAGGGCTACATCCTGGAAGGGGATATCAACATTTTAAAAGAGCCTGTTAAGCCAAATTAAGGTCCAAATTGCAAAACCTGAGACCCTAATAATTAGTAGAAGCTGCAACCCTCATATTCTGTCCATTTGTTTGACCCCTCAAGTTGGCCTTAAAGGGAATTCTCAGAATCTGCATCAGATTCATACCTGGCCATCTCTCCCAACACCTAGGATAAGAGATTCTGGGAGTACCTATGCTTGGAAAAACAAATCCATTAATGCTAGTAATTGAAATAATGTTGCAAAATTGAGCTAAAGAGTTTGAATCTGTGTACAGGATACTGACTGGCTGAGAAAAAACTATTAATTTTCTTAGGCTATCCTACCAACTTTTAGTTGTCAACCACAGTTTTATTTCTTACAATAGAATATGATTCTTAAATAGGGAGAACAACTTTGATATGGCTTCAAATTCTCAAAAATTATTTTAGGGGACATGTGAGAAAAAAACAAATATGATCTGCTTAGTATAAAAACTACTCAGAGATGCTTTATTTTCATTTAATAATAAAAAGAATAACCCACTTAAAAAATAGGCTTGTGCATGGGGTGCCTGGCTGGCTCAGTCGGTTGAGCATCCAATTCTTGGTTTCAGCTCAGGCCATGACTGATCTCAGGGTCATGAGATCCAGCCCAGCGTCGGGCTCCATGAGCTCAGCTTAGAGTCTGCTTCAGATTCTTTCCCCCTCCTTTGCCCTCCCCCAGCTCCTCCCCCATTCATGCGTTCACTCGCTCCCTCTCTCTCTCTCTATATATTTTTTTTTTAAAAGAAAAAGATATTCAAAGAGACTGAGGTGAGAGAGGATCCAGGTCTTGCCAGGCCCATTTACTTCAAGGGAATAATTAGAGCATTAACCAGATACTGAGCACTCAGCACTTCACCTACATACCTCATTTAATCCTCACAATACTGAGGTGTACACCACTACTCCCTTTCTACAGATGAGGAAAACAAGGCTCAGGTTGGATAACCTGCCATAGCCACATATATAAATGGTGAAAAACCATGCCCTTACCCGCTCCACTGTACAGGCTCCCAGAAAGAAATTAAACCTTGGAGTGAAGGCTGTGGCCGAAGATCAGAATGTTGACCTCAGACAATATGGTCAAGAAGTCACTGAGGGAGGGGCGCCCCAGTGGCTCAGTGGGTTAAGCCTCTGCCTTTGGCTCAAGTCATGATCTCAGGGTCCTGGTATTGAGCGCCCCCCAGCATTGGGCTCCCTGCTCAGTGGGGAGCCTGCTTCTCCCTCTCCCTCTGCGCCCCACCCCCCCCACCCGCCGCCGCTGTGCAAATCAATAAAATCTTAAAAAAAAAAAAGTCACTCAGGGAGTAGTAGGTTCTTAAGTGTTTACTGTTAGGCTACCTAACTTACACATGCTACATATGTATCAAATACCAAATAAAGTTTAAAGATACCACCCAGTTTAGCTGCCACCCCCATAATACCAGAGACAGAAAAACAAAAGAACCCTAAAAGCAAAGCAAAGCTCTTCTGTCTCAACTACTTCTCCCTCTCCTCTCCTCTCTTCCTTCCCCACAGGTTCCAAAAAGCAGGGGAAAATTCGCCTGGAGAACAGCAGGGGAAGCAGCACCAAGAACTTGAACCTGGCAAGTCAGCAGTCAATAGGAAACATCTTTTGACTACCCCTACCTCATTCCTCATACCTTAGAGAAGTTCAGCCTTTTCAAATGACTCCACCAGCTGACTGGACCCGAGATGGACACTATCCCAAGCTGGATCAAATTCTCTCTCCCAGGAATTGGATTCAGAGTGCTCTCAGCCTCTGGTTGTCAATGTACTAAAGACACATACCTTGAGGAAGCTAGGATAAGCGCTCTTCTGCCAAATGCATGGGGATGGGGTGAAAGAGAAAAGAAAAAATCCCCAGCTGTGCAGAGATACAGAGTGCAAGAAGATTTTGTAAACATCAAGATAGAGGGAGGTAGGGGAGTTGGTCTATTTTCTAGTTCTTGGTTACAACCGTATCCTGAAGCTTTAACTGCACTTCCCATCCCTGCAGTACCATGAGAAAGATCCCTGAATCTTAATCATAAACTCACTTTCCACAATTATTTTCTACAAGATAGTACATGAGACACTCCAGCACCTTACACCACCTTTTAATTAGCTAGCTCCAAGTCATTCCTCAGGTCCCAACTAATACCGCTTCCTCAAGGACATCTTCCTGGACTACTCAAAACCATCCTAAGGCGCCTGGGTGGCTCAGTTGGTTAAGCGACTGCCTTCAGCTCAGGTCATGATCCTGGAGTCCCGGGATCGAGTCCCACATCGGGCTCCCTGCTCAGCAGGGAGTCTGCTTCTCCCTCTCACCCTCCTCCCTCTCGTGCTCTCTGTCTCTCATTCTCTCTCAAATAAATAAATAAAATCTTTAAAAAAAAAAAACAAAAAAACCATCCTAGCTCCACCTTTTATACTCTCCAGTAGCAATGTGCACCTCCTCAAACTCAGTAAAAGTTATTCCTTTCCTGTTGCAGTAAACACCACAGAGTAAAACTACCTCTTCTGTTCACCACTTTGATCCTATTGCCTAGCACATAGGTCAACTACCCACTTAATACTATTAAGTGAATGGAAATCAAGAAACGGACAGAGGTAAGCAGAATGGATGAGAAGAAATCAACACTACCTTCCGGATAAAAAGTAAGTTTGACCCTACCTCTCTCATCCTTTCCAGGTATCCAGTTTTTCCCTCTTCTACCTCTCTACAGGCCCAAGTCATCTATGACGATTATCATTTCATACTTTGGTGCCAATGCATTCAAGAATCTGGGCTAGGGGGCGCCTGGGTGGCTCAGTCGTTAAGCGTCTGCCTTCGGCTCAGGTCGTGATCCCAGGGTCCTGGGATCGAGCCCCACATCGGGCTCCCTGCTCCCCAGGGGGCCTGCTTCTCCCTCTCCCACTCCCCCTGCTTGTGTTCCCTCTCTCACTGTGTCTCTCTCTGTCAAATAAATAAAATCTTTAAAAAAAAAAAGAATCTGAGGGGCGCCTGGGTGGCTCAGTCGTTAAGTGTCTGCCTTCGGCTCAGATCATGGTCCCAGGGTCCTGGGATCGAGCCCCGCATCGGGCTCCCTGCTCGGCGGGAAGCCTGCTTCTCCCTCTCCCACTCCCCCTGCTTGTGTTCCCTCTCTCGCTGTGTCTCTCTCTGTCAAATAAATAAAATCTTAAAAAAAAAAAAAAGAATCTGGGCTATAGGAAGCATGTTTCCAGGTAGCTTGGTATAACAGAGTAAAGCCCAATAAATAAATAAATAAATAAAAATAAATAACCCACTCACAGGTTTGGGGTCTAGATAAATCTCAGTTCTGCTATATATTTATTGGCTGTGAACCTTGGACAAATTACATGAGACCTGGTTTCCTTATCTATAAAGTGAAAAAAAAAAATTACCTCAAAGATGAGAATGAAAATGAACTTGGAACCACAGTGACCTAAAACAAGGTAGGCATGCAACTAATGTCAGTTAATTGATCACGGCACACCCCTACACCCTACCTCCCAGCTCCTACTGGCCATGGATTCAGAACACAGAGACTGTCCTAAGACTGAGAATCCGAAAAGGACCTTGGAGAATATCTATCCTGCTGGCTTTCCAATGTGAGGAAGCCCCAAGTAGTGAAAGAGAAACAAAAGGGAAAAAACAGCATCTCAGGGTTAGATGAGTGGGTAGAGTGAACTGGATACAGGGTGAAACAGATCTGGATGTTTGTTGGGGAACCAGTTTTTTTTTGTTGTTTTTTTTTAAGATTTTATTTATTTATTTGACAGAGAGAGACACAGCGAGAGAGGGAGCATGAGCAGGGGGAGTGGGAGAGGGAGAAGCAGGCTTCCCGCTGAGCAGACAGCCTGATGTGGGGCTCGATCCCAGGACCCCGGGATCATGACCTGAGCTGAAGGCAGATGCTTAACGACTGAGCCACCCAGGCGCCCCGGGGAATCAGTTTTTAATTAGCAGGTACCTTAATGTGAACAAGGTAGAGAATAAATTATGTATGGTTTCTAAGAAAACTTGGATGCTTTTTATAAAAAACTTTTCATAAATACTTGAGAAGTGAAAACCTACAAATTAAATTCATGGAAATGGCTTATCAGTTATAGCTAACCACCAGATTTCTACCATCAACAGGGATGTTATTAATATCAAAATTAATTTCATTGAGTTACTTGTACTCAAAACTGTTCAGAAACATTGAATTTTCATTGCTCATGTAAAATGGTGTACTCAGATCTTTGAGCTCCCAAAATCGTACAAGACACTTCTTTATTAAATGTTAACAAGCAAAACTAAGAATCTGAATCCAGATCCACTTTTAAGTCTTGAGCTTCTACAGATGATACACACTACTGCTGGTCTTGCCTTTCAAACAGGTGGTACGAATACCCAGCAGTTTCAGGAAGGGAGGGAGTGCTGCAGCCGACAGTAGTTAAGGGTAAGTTTATGGAGAAGATGAGCCTTAGAGGAACACAGGACTTGAACAGGGCCCAATGTTTCTTGGGGGTGGACTGGAGGGGTGCACTACTATCATCTTGACAGGATGATTCTCCAGCACAGGGACTGTACCATGCACTGTAGGTTGTTTAGCATACCTGCCTCCACCATATACACATGGAAGGCCTATAATATTCCCCAATCAATGTAACAACCAAAAAACAAAACCCATATACATTTCAAAATGCCCCTGGAAAAGGGATAGAAGTTACACCCACTGAGTAACCCAAGATAAGAAGGAAGAGAAAGTAAGCACAGCAGGTGGAAAGCATAAGAGACACAAAGAGGGGAACATAATTCACAAAATTTGATGAGGAACTGGCAGAGACAAGGCCATCTTTTAATAACTCTCACTTACAAAATCAAGTCTACTCCTCAGTAAACAATGTCCTTTAGGATTTGGCCCTGTCCATCCCAGCTGTCAACAGCTTTGTCCTTCAGACACGCTACACTCCTGCCATCCCAAAAAACTTGTGGTTTTCCTGACCTGATGTGCTGCCTTTGCATGTACATTCTCCTCTACCTAGACTGCACATCTCAAGGCGAATTCCTAGTCATACTACAACACCCAGGTCAAAAGTCTATGAAGCCATACAAAGACAGTCCCATATCACTCAGGCCTTCTTTTTCTCACAGCACTACACACATTCTTTCTGAATGGACTGGTATATTCTCTTTATTACTCCATCCAACCACTTGGACTAAAGGATACTAAAAGGCAGGGACTGTGTAAATCCTGGCACATAATAGGTGCTCAATAAATATTTTCTGAGTGAATGACCTTGCGTGGGAAGTTTTTTATTTTTTATTTATTTATTTTTAAAGACTTTATTTATTTATTTGATAGAATGAGAGAGCACAAGCAGGGGGAACAGTAGAGGGAGAGGGAGAGGGAGAAGCAGGTTCCCCGCCAAGTAGGGAGCCCAATGCGGGGCTCAATCCCAGGACCCTGGGATCATGACCCGAGCCGAAGGCAGAGGCTTAACCATCTGAGCCACCCAGGTGCCCCGAGTGGAAAGTTTTTTAAAAGGCTAAAAAGAGGGGCGCCTGGGTGGCTCAGTCATTAACTGTCTGCCTTCGGCTCAGGTCGTGATCCCAGGGTCCTGGGATCGAGCCCCGCATCAGGTTCCCTGCTCCACGGGAAGCGTGCTTCTTCCTCTCCCACTCCCCCTGCTTGTGTTCCTGCTCTCGCTATCTCTCTGTCAAATAAATAAATAAAAATCTTAATAAATAAATAAAAATAAAAGGCTAAAAAGAGGGGCACTAGGTGGTCCAGTCATTGGGCGCCTTGCCTTCGGCTCGGGTCACAGTCGCAAGTCCCAGGGTCCTGGGATTGAGCCCCACGCCGGGCTCCCTGCTCAGCAGGAAGCCTGCTTCTCCTTCTCCCACTCCCCCTGCTTGTGTTCCCTCTCTCGCTGTGTCTCTCTCTGTCAAATAAATAAGTAAAATCTTAAAAAAACTAGAAACTTTAAAATAAAATAAGAGGCTAAAAAGAGGACGCCTGGGTGGCTCAGTTGGTTAGCATCTGCCTTTGGCTCGGGTCATGATCCCAAGGTCCTGGGATGGAGCCCTCCATCAGGCTCCCTGCTCAGCAAGGAGTCAGCTTCTCCCTCTCCCTTTGCCCCTCCCCCTGCTTGTGTGTGCGCGCGCGCGCACTCGCTCTCTGATAAAATCTTTTAATAAATAAATAAATAAATGGCTAAAAAGCGGGGCGCCTGGGTGGCACAGCTGAGCACCTGACTCGGTTTCAGCTCAGGTCATGATCCTGGGGTCCTGAGATTGAGCCCCACGTCAGGCTACAGGCTCAGTGCGGAATCTGCTTGGGATTCTCTCTCCCTCTCCCTCTGCCCCTCTCACTTGTGCTCGCTCGCTCTCTAAATGCAAAATCTTTAAAAAATAAAATACAAGGCTAAAATGTGATACAAGCAAAAGCAGGTAATAGGTATTTCCTATTGAAAAGTGTATGAAAATATACACTTTCTCAACTTTGACCTTTGGTTGAGTATCATTTAGGAACCAGACAGACTGGGATGCACTATCACTTACTAGCTGTGTATCCTTGGGCAAGTTAACTAATCTCTCTGTCTCAAGTTTCCTCACTTTTGTACAAAGTAACCATGTTTGCAGTGTGGTTGTGAGGATTAACTGACCCATATAAAACAGTGTTGACTAAATGGTAGTTCTACTAGTCTGCCATAATCAAAAAGCCGTAATAAAACAGGATATTGTACCATTCGGAAGGTGATCACACTGAAATTTTGCTTGCAACCATCTTTTTTTAGGAGAGTTGAAAATCAACAAGTCCAATAGCTTGTCTTCAAGTTGCATTGTCTGTCCTCTATAGTATCCAAGGTCAATCCCTTATGACCACAGTCTTCTTGGCTCCTTTGATGATATGCACTCCTGGTTGTCTGGTCTCTCTAGCCACACTTCCTCTGTCCTCTTCTGTTACTGGCCCTCTGTTGACACCTAAAGTCAGGCATTCCTTTGGCTCAGTTCTCACATCCCCCTGCCCCCATCTTAACCACTCTCAAAGTATCTCTATTTCAATTAGTATCTCTATGGAGATAACCCGATGACCTCGCAATCATATTCAGAACGTGTTTCAAACTCAACTTACTCAAAATACTTATCTTAGTTAATAAATGATCAAGCATATACAGCTTCAGTTTCTCCTCTCATACATTTTTTTTTCCTGATTCTAATATGTCTCACCAGTCCTAAGGCTCTCATTCCTTTGCCTACCTCTTAAAAATATTTGTCAAGGGGGAGCGCCTGTGTGGCTCAGTGGGTTAAGCATCTGCCTTCAGCTCAGGTCATGATCCCAGAGCTCCGGGATCAGGTCCCACATTGGGCTCCCTGCTCAATGGGGAGTATGCTCCTCCCCCTAATCGTGCTCTCTAATAAACAAATGAAATCTTAAAAAAAATATTTGTCAAGGGGGCATCTGGGTGGCACAGTCGGTTAAGCATCCAACTCTTGGTTTCAGCTCAGGTCATGATCTCAAGAGTCGTGAGATTGAAACCTGAGTCACACTCCCAGTCAGCAAGGAGTCTGCTTAAGACTCTCCCTCTGCCCCTCCCCTTTGCGCACGCTTGCACTCACTCTCTCCCCCTCCCTCTAAGATAAATAAATCTTTAAAAAAAATTTGTCTGGTTTACCTCTGTGGTCTTCCTGTTCTACCTCAGTTCTTAACCTTTCTGGGACAATGGATCCCTTTGAAAATCTACTGAATGTATGGAGTGTTTACTAAAAAGATGAAATATACACATCTGCTTGCAATTTCACCTCGTCGGTCACCTCAGATAAGAATGTGCTCTTCCATGCAAGACTACCACTTTCATAAATTTTCATCTCCAGATTCTATTTCCCTCTTCTAAATTTCAAGATGCCTCCTGGAAATAGCCTAAATGGCCTACAGTCATCACAACTTAGTAAGTCTCAACTCACTATTTCTCCCTAATAAACCTGCTTTGTCTGCAGTATTTCTTCCCTGATAACAGCAAAACCATCCTCCCAGGCTCCCAAAATAGAAGCCTTGGAATTAACAAATATACCCATATCCAAATTCAAAAATCCTTGTCTCAGAAATCCCTCTTAAATCCAAATCCCACCTCATTAAGACTCTTACCCTTCTAGATCTCATCATCCTTTGCTTCCTCCCATACTTGCCATAATTCAGTCTTTCTACCATTCTTCTGATAAAGAGCCCATATGGATTATTTTTTTTAAGATTTGATTTTTAAGTAATCTCTACACCCAACGGTGGGCTCACACTTACAACCCTGAAATAAAAAGTCACATGCTCCACTGAATGAGCCATCCAGGCACTCCATGAATTCTTTTTTTCTTTTTTTTTAAAGATTTTATTTATTTATTTGAAAGAGAGAGACATAGGGAGAGAGGGAACACAAGCAGGGGGAGTGGGAGAGGGAGAAGCAGGTTTCCCGCGGAGCAGGGAGCCGATGCGGGGCTCGATCCCAGGATCCTGGGACCATGACCTGAGCCAAAGGCAGATGCTTAACAACTGAGCCACCCAGGCGCCCCTCTTTTTCTTTTTTTTTTTTTTTAAAGTAGGCTCCATGCTGGGCATGAACTCACGACACAGATCAAGACCTGAACTGAAATCAAGAGTTGGACACTTAACCAACTGAGCCACTTAGGCACCCCCCATGGATTCTATCTTAATAAGGTCTCTCAACATCTCCATCTATTACCTTCCAATACCACTATATCACTTCACCTCTAGACAGTTACAATAGCTTAATTGTAACATCACAGTTTTTTCTATATCACTTCCACCAGTGTTGATCTACCCCCCCAAAATCTCAGAATTGACCATATGACTGCCTGTTTTCAAAATCATTGATGCTTCTTCATTGCACAAATATAGAATCAAACTCAGTTTTGCCTTTAGAGTCCTCTACCATCTGCTACCTACTTTTCCAGGATTAGATTCCACAGCTCAAACTGTCACTTGAGCCTATTATCCATCAAAATCATAACCACTCTTAAAATACCCAACTCAAACTCCACTCTTCATCTTTTAATACCCTCCATACAATGATTAGGAAAGGGCTCTGCACAAAAAAGGACAAATTCCTAATTGCCTGAAAATCTTCAAATGTCTGAAGTGTTACATTTTTAAAAATATCGCTATTTAAATAACATTTCATTCAAGAAACCTTCCATAAACCCAGCATTCTTTTTTTTTTTTAAGATTTTATTTATTTATTTGACAGAAAGAGACACAGTGAGAGAGGGAACACAAGCAGGGGGAGTAGGAGAGGGAGAAGCAGGCTTCCCATGGAGCAGGGAGCCCGATGCAGGGGATCCCAGGACCCTGGGATCATGACCTGAGCCAGAAGGCAGACGCTTAACGACTGAGCCACCCAGGCGCCCCAAACCCAGCATTCTTAATCAACATTTATTAAATGCTAATAATGTGCAACATAGATTACATTCTTACTAAGATGAGGAGTAAAAGCTATAACCTGGACCAAGGATTCTACTTCCAATTATACTTGTTTTTGGATTTTAGGAAAGGAAAATTACTGTAAAAGTACTCAGCATCTCCCCCGATAGAGACTTGGAAGATCAAATATGTCTACAGCAATGACAGAAATAGCTACCCTATCTAAATTATCTTCAGACTAGTAAGAATCTCATCAGGAGAAAAAAGAAAAAAACCCTTTCAATTAAAGTATCCTAAACCTAAAGATTTTCTTTCAGTCCATATTTTAGATGTTAAATTTTTTAAGAAAGCTGAAGGACGTTATGGACAATTCTGAACCTCTCCTGACACGTGTTTACTAGCATACTTACCAGCCGGTGCAATAGCAATCAGATGTATGACAGAGAAGTGATGCTGTGGGCAGTACTTTCTAGGGCCTTATTTCTTTTAGACCTAATTTAATTCCTCTTTTGGCTCCTAAACCTCTGAGTTCACATTAATTTTCACAGTTGTATATGTGAAGCATTTTGCTCAAGAGAATGAAAATAGTCAAGATTCAATTAGTCTTTTTAAAATTTAACTAGTCTATCTAAGATACTCGTTAAAACATGCCCTTTATGGCATTTCTATAATCACAATCATTCAAATTTGAATACATTTCTAAAACAGACTTGCTTACAACAGTAAAATATGCCAAACTCTAAAGCTATTAATAACACTATTTAAAGACAGCAGGGTATAATGGAAAGAGCTGCAGCACTTGAGACAGGATCTCAGTCTACGATCTCCAGTCTCTCTAGTTGTATGACCTGAAGAATTTGCTTCACCTCGAAATACTTTCTCCCCTGAAAGAGGGATATCACCACCTTTCCTCCTTCGAGGTGGCTGTTCAAATAAAATGAGATAATATACCTAGTACAGTACCTGCCACCAAGTGTTCAATAAATATTAGTTTGCCTCCTTCACTCAGCACAAGACACACTCACAAGAAGAAATAGGTGTAAGGGAGTCTACACTTCCGTAAGTCTTCATCAGCACAAAATACAGCTAATTCTATAAAAAGAACCAGGAACGTTTCTGGGGGATATCGATCAAGATAAGGGAGGGTGCGGGCGCCTGGGTGGCTCAGTTGGTTGGGCGACTGCCTTCGGCTCAGGTCATGATCCGGAGTCCCGGGATCGAGTCCCGCATCGGGCTCCCTGCTCGGCGGGGAGCCTGCTTCTGCCTCTGACCCTCCCCCCTCTCATGTTCTCTCTATCTCGTTCACTCTCTCAAATAAATAAATAAAATCTTAAAAAAAAGAAAAGATAAGGGAGGGTGCATGTAATTCTGCAAGAACTCCATTAAAGCTGCATATATACTGACCACTAAAACATTAACAGGAAAAGTCCACAACAATTGTGCTAAAACGTCTGAATACATTTACGCTGTTAAGAGAGCTCACTCGGGGGCACCTGGGTGGCTCAGTTGGTTAAGCGACTGCCTTCGGCTCAGGTCATGATCCTGGAGTCCCTGGATCGAGTCCCGCATCGGGCTCCCTGCTCGGCAGGGAGCCTGCTTCTCCCTCTGACCCTCCCCCCTCTCATGTGCTCTCTCTCATTCTCTGTCTCAAATAAATAAATAAAATCTTTAAAAAAAAAAAAAAAAAGAGAGCTCACTCGGGGTAAAGAAAAAAAGTGAAATTAGGCCCAACTCCAAACGACTCTTTAATAAATCAAGAGAGCAGTGCGGGCTTATCCTTCCTGAAACGCAAACAGTAGGGTATTAAAATCCATTTTAAAAACTTCAAGATTAAAATATTTCACAACTAACAGTGATGCTACTGACGCTTTTTATAGAAAGTCTGCGCAGGAGAACACCGTTAGCACTACTGAAGATATTTAATGAAAGCCGTTCTCAAAATACAGACGAAGGGAAGAAGGTAATTATTTCGGCGTTCTGCACACATGCCGAGGCGAAGCGCTTTTAAGACCGCGGCCAACACCACCACCGACAAGCTTCTGAAGGAATTCCCAGCTCTACAATTGGATGTCAAAAAGAAGGCCACGATGCTAGCAAACCGGGGGGTTGAGGGGACGCGGGACCCCTTCCGTTCCCTTCCCGGGGTCCTGGTTCTAAAATCCGCGCTGCGCCTGAATCTGGGGGTCCCCGGGTACTGGCCTCCGCCCCCTATGCCCCTCCCCGCGGCAAGCGAAGGCCGGCCCGCGAAACGCCGCGAGCAACACCCAAACCCCGACCAGCCCCCGGGCCCCGCCCGAGGCCTCTGGCGCACCGACGACGGTGAAACCAAGGGTTGGGGTCGCGGCGGCCCGGGAGGCCGGGGCGCGGACGAAGCCACGGCTGCGTCCTCTGCGTCCCCGGGCGATGGGGTGGGCGGGCGTGGCCGGGCCTGCGGGCGGGCGCGGACACTCACCACACCATGCCGTAGGCGCCCTCGCCGATGTACGAGAGGTTGGTGTAGCGTGGCCCTACATCGAACACCTGCCCGCGGACCATCTCCGGGCCCGCGCCCGCCGCCGCCGCCGCCGCCATGTTGGCTGCCGGGCCGCCGCCGCCGCCTCCGCCGCCGCGAAGGGCTCGACGCTCCGCGGCCGCCGCTCGGCCCACGCCGCACCTCCCGGAGGGACCGCGCCGCTGCGGATGCAGCTGCGGACGCCGACCGGGAAGGAGCAAGGAGGGCACGGCTTAGGACAGCTGAAGAGGGTACGGCCACTCGGACCCACTGCCTGCCTGCCTGACTGACTGACGGGCGGGCCGGCGGGCGGAAGGAGGGGCGCGCGCCGAGGAGGGCGCCGGGGCGGAGCCAAGAAGCGTGCACGCGGATTGGCTCCCCGCCGTCTGGGGGCGGGGCTGCGCGGGCCAGCGGAAGCGAGGAGGTCGGGGCGGAGCACTGCGGCGGCGACAGAGTCACCGCCCTGCTTGGTCACGTGCGCTCGCGGGGGAGTTGGCGCGGGAGGCGGCTCTCGAGACGCCGAAGGACACCGAGGCTTCGGGACGGGAGCCGTAACACTGAGCCTGAGAGGCTGTCGGGGCAGGGAAAACCCCGGAGCGCGGTACTGACTGAGCCAGGGAACGACCTGGGACCGCGCGTGAGGGACGCCGACGCGCCACACACCGGCCGCAGACCTGCGGCAGGCCTCCGCAACTCCGTACCCCACACACAAACTTAGAGGCCTCGAGACAAGGACAGGAACCGAAAGGCAAGACCGAGACCGCGAAAGATATTTGCATACTGAGAAAGTGTGAAACACAAAGGTTGAGACTAAAGCGAGAGACTCAGGAACCAGTGTTGTTGAGCATCTACGTTCCTGGGCATCCACATTCTAGAGCGAGGATATAGACAGGTAGATAAGAAAGGAAGGAAGAGAGATTAAAAAAAAATATTCAAGTTGTGATAAGTACTGTGAAGAAATATAAAGCAGAATAAGGGGTCAGAGGGTAGTGGAGAAAGACCTGGAGATTCAGAGACTGAGACCCAGATTGGTACAGATGGGCAGAATCTCAGGACATACCAAAACATGAATGCAAAGGTGGAAACACCAAAACCAAAACATTAAGATCTAGAGAAAATGAGACACACTGGGGCCCTGAAGTACTCAAAAACAGCAGAGGATGAAAAATATAAATCCTAAAGCAAGTGAATACCAAGAATAGCTAAGACAATAAGACAATGAAACAGCCACTGCTTCTGAGCATTTCCTAGGCCATCTTTGAAGGGGGAATGAGGATGTAAGATCCTGCATCTCAATTATCCAACACTGTGATCTTGAAAGCCCTCAACTCTGGACTTCTAGATGTCAGCAAAGTTCAGTCTCAAAGGTAAATAGGCAAATCATGTAAAAACCTGGTAGGAAAAAAATATGTGACACATGAAATAAGAAAAGTGCTAGCGCCAAAAATTACTCCTTTGAAATATATTTAGTCCACTAAGCAGAACCCAGTTTTAGAATACACCTAATTTTTATTCTTGATTATAAGAGAACATTGCATCTTTTAAAGAACAGGCCAAGATAAATGGGGAGTACTATGAAATTAAAACCACAATAACCAAAGTAAAATTCAATAGTTAATGCAGTAAAAAGTAGATTTAACAATGCAGAAGAGCAAATCAGCAATATAGAAGATAAACATAAGAAATACTCAAAGTGGTGGAATTCTTTGAGAAAAAATGAGTAGGAGAACGTCATGAAGATTCAAGCTACAGGCATCCCTCAAAAGAAGACAGAGTAAATCAATTACAGGCAATAATTTAAATGATACTAAAATTTTCCTTAGGTCTAAAAAGATCTGAGTACAGGTAGAAATTTGAGTAAATTCACTGGGATCTAGAAAAATTAATAAGCAGAAACCAACTTCAAGACGTAATCTGGAAAATTTCTTAAATTTCAGGGATAGAGAACAAACACAGTATCCAATAAGAAAAAAATATATTTATTTTAAAAACTTTGTTTTTTTCAGATTCTTCCTTTGTAATAAGCAAAAGGAAAATGGGACAAGACTGACAGCACTCTGAGGTGGTAGGTTGTAACCTTCCTTGGTTGGTTTCATTCTCTCCAATCCTGAATTCCTCCCAGGTCTTCAACCATTGCTCAGAATCCCATTCCTGAACTCCAGGCCAGCTTGTCTACCTGAACATCTTTATGTGACATCTCCACGGGTGCTTTAGCTCCACATATCCAACTTGCCCATGGTTAGCTGCAGGAAGAGTGCCAGAGGGTTTCAATCTTGGCTGCTCCACTTACTACTTGTATGACCTTGACCTCAGTTTCCTCACTCTTAAAATGACGATCACAATAGTACCTACCTCATAAGTTTTTTGTACAGAATAAATATGTAAAGAACCTGGCACATAGCAAGTACTTAATAAATGTTATCTATTATTGTTATCTACTCCACCCAAACCTGTTCCTCATCTTGTATCTGTGGATAGCATCACCACCCAGATACTCAAACTGGAAATTTGAGTATGATCCTGAACAACTCATTTTCCCTCGTTGCCAACTCTCCCCCCATCCAACCAATCAATCACAAACTCCTGTAATTCTGTTTCTTTAATATTTCTGAAACCCTGGGGCTGGCTCAGTTGGTGGAACATGCAACTTTTGATCTCGGGGTTGTAAGTTCAGGCCCCACGTTGGGTATAGAGGTTACTTAAAAATAAAATCTTTGGGTGCCTGGGTGGCTCAGTCATTAAGTGTCTGCCTTCGGCTCAGGTCATGATCCCAGGGTCCTGGGATCGAGTCCCGCATCAGGCTCCCTGCTCAGTGGGGAGCCTGCTTCTCCCTCTCCCACTCCCCCTGCTTGTGTTCCCTCTCTCGCTGTGTCTTTCTCTGGCAAATAAATAAATAAATAATCTTTAAAAATAAACAAACAAATAAATAAAATCTTTAAAAATAAAGATAATAATAATATTTCTGAAATCCTTGCTACTCAAAGTATGGTGTCCAGACCAGCAGCATCAGCATTATGTGGGAGTTTGTTGGGAATGTGGCATCTCAGGCCGTACCCCAGAACTACTGAATTAGGATCTGCATTTTAACAAGATCCCCAGGTGGTTTGTGTGCATATTAAACTTCGAAAAGCACTATTTATTTTTTATTGAGGTATAACTGACAGACAACATTACATTAGTTCAGGTGTACAACATAATGATTCAATATGTATAAATACTGTGAAATGATCACCGTAAGTCTAGTTAACTCCAAGCATCACACATGGTTACAGACTTTTGAAAAGCACTGTTTTAAACATACCCACTTCATCCCCACTGCCATTCTGCTACTTTAAAGCCTGCTGCATCAACTCTCTCACCTTAGAGTACCACGATAACCTTAGTCCTTCTGCTTTCAGTGTTGCCCATCTTCAGTTGCTTCTCTTTGTACCCAGATTAATCTTTCCATGACATATTTGACCATGTCTTTTTCCCTCTTAAAGCAAATCAGTGGCTCCCCATTGCACTCAGAGTGAGGCCTTTGCCGACCACCCCTCCACCCCAGCTCAGCTTAATCTGCCCTCCTTACCTTCCATGTTTTGGCCAGATTGGACTACTCTCAGTTCTCTCTTGTCTTTCATTCTCACCACATACCAATCTCTCTTCCTGTAACATGTTCTCTTTTCAGTCTTCCAGCATTCGTGGATGTTTTAAAGCCACCACACTATCATAGCATGATGCATCTGACCACTAATTTTCTCCAGAGAACTTCTCTTGCCTGGTTCCATGGGTGCTCAGTAAACTTATGATTAGAGTTTGGCCTGTTGTGGTTTTCAACAGGTTAAGTCCACTAACCAGAGGACAGCCCTGTTCAGGTCCTTTGGCAATTACTATTTATTCTAAGATGGGAATTAGATATACATCAGTCTCTGCTGAGTCAGGTTAGCATGAGCCAGGCCCAGAGGGAACAACCATCTAGCTACACTGACAGCAACAAATATTTGGAAGCACAAAGCTGAGAACTAGGTTCTGGAACACTGTGAGACCATATGAAATCACTATCTAAGTACAAAACCCTGCGTAGAGGGGCACCTGGGTGGCTCAGTCGGTTAATCATCTGCCTTCAGCTGCAGTCATGATCCCAGGGTCCTGGGATCAAGTCCCACATCGGGCTTCCTGCTCAGTGGGGAGCCTGCTTCTCCCTCTCCTTCTGCCACTCTCCCTGCTTGTGCTCTCTTGCACGTGCTCTCTCTCTGTCAAATAAATAAATAAAATCTTCAAAAAACAACAACAACAAAACCCTGCTTAGATGGGCAGCTGACCACCTGGATGTCTTCTATGTTGTCTGTCTAGAGTGGTGACAATTCACAGATCTGTAGAATCTTAGAAAACCATGGGTGTCTGTTATTTTTGCCTGCCCAGCGTCAACTCCTCCTTGTGGAGGCAACAACCCAATTTTTCTTTGGTGAACTGTCCCTTCTATACTCTTATATGGTTTGGAGGGCTGGCCCCACCCCCAAATGAAGTGTAAGCATGTGACCCAGGGCTCCCCAATCAGAGTCACAGACATTGGTTCAAAGGATGGGCAAGTGACCTAATCCAGGCCAATGACACTTGGCTCAGACTTTTACAGAAACAATTGGAAAAAGAGTGCTCCCTTTCTGCTGGGGTTCTAGGGCAGTGAGTATGAGTTGGAGCAAAACATGCCACGATGTGAAAAATGCCCTTTGAGAATGAAGGCAAGATAGGGAAAGCAGAATCCGGAAATGGAGGCAATTTCCTGATGACACATTTTGAGGCCATATTCAACTGAATCTGGACTTCACAGGATCATGAGCCAATATATTCCTTTTTTTACTGTAGTCAGTTTGAAGTAGGTTTCTGTCACTTGAAACCACAAGAGTTTCTGATTAATACACTACCCAATTAACTCCCTTTTCTGCAGAAATTGCTCAGAATTGTATAATAAGCCACTGAACATGAATCAGAAACTCATGAATGATTAAATGAGGGGAAAGAACTGGCAATAAGCCTTGAAACTAGCTAAAGATAGAGAGATAACGGAATAAAAACACCACTCAGTAGAGACTGTTTGATGCTGATAAGTTGAAATAATCTTTGTTGCTATAGTAACAAACAAACTGCAAAAGAAAAAACTGAGTAAGAGGATTTTGTAAAAATTGGATTTTTAACCTCAGATTAATACAATGAAAACCAGAAAGGAAGAAATAGGGTAGAAAAAGCAAGTCATTAAGTCTTTGTTTTACATACAGTGAAGATAAAAGTTATTTTATTTTATTTATTTTTTATTTTTTTTAATTTATTTTTTGACAGAGACAGCAAGAGAGGGAACACAAGCAGGGGGAATGGGAGAGGGAGAAGCAGGCTTCCCGCAGAGCAGGGAGCCCGATGCGGGGCTCAATCCCAGGACCCTGGGACCATGACCTGAGCCGAAGGCAGACGTCTAACAACTGAGCCGCCCAGGCACCCCAAAAGTTATTTTAAAAATAGTATAATTTCACATATTTTTCACTGTAAGAAGCCATACATCTGTTTTATAAATTATTATAACAGATAAAAGGGAAACTGTAATTCATGCAGCAAAAATCAAGAGCCTTTACCAAGAAGTGTACCAGACACTTTTGTCACGTTGTAAATGGAAAAGAAATAGCAAGGAATCATAAAAAATGACTTCAAGGCAAGGGAAAGAAAAGCAAAATTAAACTATTGGGACTACACCAAAATAAAAAGCTTTGCACAGCAAAGGAAACCATCAACAACAAAAAGGCAACCTACTGAATGGGAGAAGGTATTTACAAATGATATATCCAATAATGGGTCAATATCCAAAATATCAAAAGAACTTATACAACTCAACACCAAAAAAATAAATAATCTTATTTGAAAATAGAGAACATAAATAGACATTTTTCCAAAGAAAACATACAGATGGCCAACAGATACATGAAGAGATGCTCAACATCACTCATCATCTGGGGAATGCAAATCAAAACTGCAATGAGATAATTACCTCACACCTGTCAGAATGGCTAAAATAAAAAACACAAGAAACAAGTGTTGGCAAGGATGTAGAGAAAAAGGAATCTTTATGCACTGCTGGTAGAAATGAAATTGAGGTACAGCTATGCTGGAAAATGGTATAAGTTAAAGGTTCTTCAAAAAATTAAAAAGAGGGATGCCTGGCTAGCTCGTTGGTAGAGCATGTGACTTTTGATCTTGAAGTTTTAGGTTCAAGCCCTGTGCTGGGTGTAGAGATTACTAAAAAATAAAATATTTTTCAAAAAATTAAAAAGAGGATTATCATATGATCCAGTAATTCCACTACTGGAATAATGGAATATTACTTCAGCCATAAAAAAGAATGAAATCTTGTCATTTGCAACAACATGGATGGACCTAGAAGGTATAATGCTAAGTGAAATAAGTCAGTCAAAGACAAATACCATATGATTTCATTCATATATGGGGAATTTAAGAACCAAAAGGAATGAACAAATAAAAAAGACAAAAAAACAGACTCTTTTTTTATATGTAAAGATTTCATTTATTTATTTGAGAGAGTGAGCGAGAGCACAACTTGGGTGGGGAGGAGCAGAGACAGAGGGCGAGAAGCAGACTCCCTGCTGAGCG
Organism: Leptonychotes weddellii; assembly: GCF_054177405.1. Classification (NCBI taxonomy): domain Eukaryota; kingdom Metazoa; phylum Chordata; class Mammalia; order Carnivora; family Phocidae; genus Leptonychotes; species Leptonychotes weddellii. The sequence goes on from NC_138381.1 coordinate 58,203,748, forward strand.
GAGTCACCCAGGCACCCAAAAAATTTTATTTATTTATTTATTTATTTAAGATTATTTATTTGACAGAGAAAGAGAGAGAGAGCACAAGAAGGGGGAATGGCAGGCAGAGGGAGAAGGAGAAGCAGGCTCCCCTCTGAGCAGGGAGCCTGATGTGGGACTTGATCCCAGGACCCTGGAATCATGACCTGAGGCGAAGGCAGCCGCTTAATGGACTGAGCCACCCAGGCGCTCCCCCCCCAAAAATTTTTTTTAATCACTGAAGACAGAGTTTCACCACAGAATGAAGAGTAAAAAAAAAAAAAAAAATCAAAACACCAGAATATTAGTATTAGATGATGGAAGTTAGACTAGGTGTAACAAATAAGGCAAATGTAAATAAATAGAAAAATGTAAATAGGGGCGCCCCAGTGGCTCAGTCGTTAAGCGTCTGCCTTCGGCTCAGGTCATGGTCCCAGGGTCCTGGGATGGAGCCCCACATCGGGCTCCCTGCTCCGTGGGAAGTCTGCTTCTCCTTCTCCCACTCCCCCTGCTTCTGTTCCCTCTCTGTCAAATAAATCAATAAAATCTTGAAAAAAAAAATAAGAAAGTAAAATGTAAGTAGCTAATGTTCTCATATAAAAATAGGAAAATCTCAGAATGGATCAAAAGACAAACTCTGAATATGCACTGTTGTTAAAAAAAAAAAAAGTGCTAAAAAATACATATAGTAAAGAAAGGCACTGGGCACCTGGGTGGCTCAGTCGGTTAAGCATCCGACTCTTGATCTCAGCTCAAGTCTTGATCTCAGGGTTGTGAGTTCAAGCCCTGCATTGGGCTCCATGCTAGATGTGGAGCCTATTTAAAAACAAACAAATAAAATAAAATAAGATAAAATAAAATGGTATTGTGAAACCAAATGTACCAAAAAACATAGCAACATTAAACAGGAAACAATAATCTTTAGAAATACAAGTAATGGGGGCACCTGAATGGCTCAGTCCGTTAAGCGTATGCCTTCAGCTCAGGTCATGATCCCGGGGTCCTGGGACTGAGCCCTGCATCAGGCTCCCTGCTCAGCGGGGAGCCTGCTTCTCCCTCTCCTGCTTCCCCTGCTTGTGCTCTCTCTCTCTCTCTCTGTCAAATAAATAAATAAAATCTTTTTAAAAATACAATAGAAACACAGTTATTGTAAACTATGTTATATACCATTCAGACTGTGACATATAAAACAACAATAAAGATCAATTCAATAATAGACTTGATAAGGCATAAAAATGCAGGCTGAATTCTACGCCTACATAAAATATAAAAAAGTATCCTACACTGGACCACCAGAAGTTTTACAAATTCAAATAAGCAAATATTGTTCAGGTAAAACCCTCTGGTCAGCACAACTTAACAAATAAGTAAATAATAACACAAACTTAAATTTCAAAATCCCCAACCAGTGGGAAATTAACAAACATTCTACTAAATAAAGTTTCAGTCAGGGAGGAAACATGATCACAGTCACACACTTAAGAAAATCATGAAAATAAGATGGCTACTACTGAAAGCTTGGAGGGCAATTTCTTTAATAATAGGCTGAAGGCTGGGCTGGCCACTGGCACCATTATCATGTAACATCATTCTGGCCCAAACAGAGCAGCTATTTTTCATCTCCTTTTCTGGGTTCCTTTTATCTGTCCATTCCTTAAATATCAGTATCCTCTGCTTGCCAGATAGAAGCTTTCAGTTGTAGGTTCAGGAAACTTGGAATCACACAGAGTCAGGATTAGGATAAGGTTTGCGAGGCACCTAAGGTGCAGTATTTAAGGAGGCAATCACTCCCAGGGTCAGGCAAATATAGCCGCAGCATCCGAGGGAGGGTGCCTCCTTAAATGTTGCCTCCTGGGTTCCTCAATTGCCTCACCCTATTCCTGGCCCTGCCAAACCAAATTGTTACAAACAGTAAGGCCTTTCTCATCTAACAGGAATCCCACAGGTAAGGTTCTTGCTCCTCCTCTCTGCCCTTTTCCAGCCTCTGCCCAATTCTGTGCATTGGCATCATCCTCAGGCAAACAGGGAGATGGCTGTAGCATTTCCAGACTGCACATGGTGCTACACTATTCAAATGCAGAAAAGGGATTGTGTCTTAGGGAGTCTCCTTAGAAGTGAGGAAACCACAGAGCCACCTAGCAGGCTTCTGCTCATGCCTCATCAACAGATGGGGTTATGTGCGCACCGTTTCTAATCATCCTGAGGAAGGATGGGTGCCTGGGTGGTGCAGTCGGTTAAGCATCCAACTCTTGGTTTTGGCTCAGGTCGTGATCTCAGGGTCGTGAGATCAAGCCCTGTGTGTGGCTCTGTGCTCAGCTTAGAGTCCGCTTGGGACTCTCTCTCTGCCCCTCCCCCACTCTAAAATAAATAAATAAATCTTTAAGAATAAGGAGACTATCATGAGTGCCTTAAGCCAATCAAGGTTTACCCTTGGAACCTAGAAGAGGGTGACTCTCCCCTAGTTGCATGGGGAAGGGTAGACACCCCAATCATATCAGGGTACTCAGCAAGAAAGAGGGAACAGATAGGCCACCGAAAGGGTTATCCCACTCCTTTCACATGATGTACTCATCCCAGAGTAGCCATCATCTTCACCCAAGTCTCCCTGTCTAGTGCAAATCACACATATCAGTTCCACATTCAAGCATACAGGCCTTCATTACAAATCTCTCCTTGAACTTCCCACCTGCCTACTCTCTGTTTCCAGCTCGCCCAAGGGCCCCTCTACTTTTTCAGTTCCCCAAGCCAAAAAGTAAACACCTTCTTCAACTTTACTCCTTACCAACTCCAACATACAATCCATACCCAAATCCTCCTCACTGGATTGCCTAAATATTGCTTGTTTTTTGTGTTTTTTTAAAGATTTTATTTATTTATTTGACAGAGAGAGACACAGCGAGAGACACAGCAAGAGAGGAAACACAAGCAGGGGGAGTGGGAGAGGGAGAAGCAGGCTTCCCGCGGAGCAGGGATCCTGATTCGGGGCTCGATCCCAGGGCCCTGGAATCATGACCTGAGCCGAAGGCAGATGCTCAACGACTGAGCCACCCAGGCACCCCAATATTGCTTGTTTTTTTAAGTAAACGTTATTTTTTTTAGATTTACAGAAAAATTGCAAAGATAGTACAGAGTTCCCATTATCCCACACTGAGTTTCTCCTGTTATTAACATCTTTTATTAGTGTGGTACATTTGGTAAAATTAATGAACCAGTACTGATACATTGTTATTAACTAAAGTCCATAGTATATTAAGATTTCCTTGTTTTTACCTAAGGTCCTTTTTCTGTTCCAGGATCCCACATTACATTTATTCATTGTGTGGTTGTGACAGTTTCTCAGACTTTCCATGTTTTTGATGACCTTGACAGTTTTGAGGAGTACTAGTCAAGTATTTTGTAGACTTTCCCTCAATTGAGATTTGCCTAATGGTTTTCTCATATGTGCATTTTGGGAGGAAGACCACAAGAGTTAAAGTGCCATTTTCATCACATAATATCAAGCCTACATGCTACCAACATGACATCACTACTGATGTTGACCTTGATCACCTGGCTGAGATAGTGTTTGTCAGATTTCTCCCCTGTGAAGTTATTCTTTTTTTTCCCTTTCCATACTGTACACTTTGGAAGGAAGTCATGATGCACAGCTCATACTTAAGGAGTGGGGAGTTATGTTCCATCTCCTTGCAGGTGGCGTATCTATAGAAATTATTTGGAATTTTTCGGCATGGGAGATTCATCTAACAGTATTTGATTTTTATAATTTATTTTTTTTTTAAAGATTTTATTTATTTATTTTTTAGAAAGCGAGCAAGAGAGAAACAGCATGAGAGGGGAGAGGGTCAGAGGGAGAAGCAGGCTCCCCGCCGAGCCGGGAGCCCGATGTGGGACTCGATCCCAGGCCCTTGGGATCATGACCTGAGCCGAAGGCAGACGCTTAACCATCTGAGCCACCCAGGTGCCCTATAATTTATTTTGAAACAATATCAAACTTAATAGTTACAAGAACAGTATAAAAACTTCCATATTCCCTTTCTTTGCTCCTTTCTCCATATATACATATATATAATTTATGCATATAATAATATATGTATAGCTTAATAAACATACACTAATATATATTAATATATAATACATATAACATATATACAATATAATATATAAAGATATATAATTTATATATTACTTATTAATATATATAATTACTACCATAATTCTTTCATGAACTATTTGAGGGAAAGTTAAAGAGTTGATGCCCTCATCATTCCTAAATACCTCTGAGTGTATTTCCCAAACAAGAAGGTTCCTACATAGCCACAGTATACTCATCTGAATCAGGAACTCAATACCAAGGCAACACTGGCATCCAGTCCTGACTCTATTCAAATTTCACCGATAGCTGCACAATATCTCTTATTTTTCTGGTTTATGATTCAATCCAGAACCATAAGTTGCATTTAGTTGTTGTGCCTTTTTAGTTTTCAGTATGTAACAGTCCTTGGTCTTTCCCTACCATTCATGACCATGTGTTTTGTTTTGTTTGTATGCTTAGTGAACTATTTTTTAAATTTTTGTAATCTTTTAAGTTGACATACAGTAAAATTAACTTTTAAAATGTGCAGCTCTGGGGCGCCTGGGTGGCGCAGTCAGTTAAGCCTCTGCCTTCAGCTCAGGTCATGATCTCAGGGTCCTGGGATTGAGCCCTGCATTGGGCTTCCTGCTCAGCAGGGAGTCTGCTTCTCCTTCTCCCTCTGCACACCACCCCACCCTGCTCATGCTCTCTCTCTCTCTCAAATAAATAAAATCTTTTAAAAAATAAAAAATAAATAAAATGTACAGCTCTGGGGTGCCTGGCTGGCTCAGTCAGTAGAACACGATCTTGGGGTTGTGGGTTCGAGCCCCATGTTGGATGTAGAGATTACTTAGAAATAAAATCTTTAAAAAAAATAAAAATAAAATGTACAGCTCTATGGATTTTAATACATATATAGATGTGTGTATCTATTACCCCCATAAAGCTATAGGACACTTCCATTAGCCCCCCAAAATTCCCTTGTGCTATCCATTTATAGTCAAACTCTCTCCCATCCCTTACCCTTCCAACCCACTGATCTATTTTCCTTCACTACAGTGTCATCTTTTTTTTTATAGGTGTATAGTAGTATCATTTATGTTTTATTCTATAAGTTTTATAGGTTCACATTTTACATTTAAATCTATGATCCATTTTGAGTTGATTTTGGCATAACATGTGAGGCTTAGATAGAGGGTTTTTTTGTTTTGGTTTTCATTTTTTGTTTGTTTGGTTTTTGTTTTTTTTGCTATGGAAGTTTAGTTATTCCAATACCATTTGTTGAAAGGACTGTCCTTTTGCCATTAAATTGCCTTTGCAGCTTTGTCAAAATCAATAGGCAAGAGGTGACATCAGAGAAGATAGCATAGTAGGAAGTTTCAGGACTCCATCTATTTACAGAACACTGAAGTGGCAGAACTGCCTGAAGCAACTATTTTGGAACTCTGGAGTCTAATAGAACCCTTGCAGTAGCAAGGGGAGGGGCTGATAAGAAGTCTGGTAAATTTCAGTCAATTTCAGTTTTCCTATGGTAGCAGATGCCATCCCTCTCCTTTGTCCTGGTAGCAGGAAGCTGCAGGGACTGTAGCCTGCATTCCTGGCACAGCGTTTTGGACCCAAGGTGATCAACGACAACCTTGTCCTCCAAAAATTGAGATTGTGAGGTCTGACTACTAATTGCTGCTTTTGATTGCTGAGAGGCCAGCACTGAGTTTGGCCATTGTTTCAACCCCCACAGGCTGAAGCAGCTTCCCAACTCTGAGAGTATTTAAAGAGATAGGACCTATTTATTTTTCCTCTCTTGGGAGCCAGACACTTAAGGAAATTTCATCAGATCATTAGCAGACCTTAGAAACAATGAAAGAAAAACTTCAGTGGACACCACAACAAGGAATACACACTGAAAAAATAGTTTGGAAAAGTCATAAAAGGATGGCTCCAGCTATCAACAAGCAAAACCAACAATCCCTAAAGAGTGAGAGAATTAGATCTCCAGAATTACCATAAAACAGTACTCAGAATGTCCAGTTCTGAACAAAAGTTACAAAACATATAAAGAAATAGGAAAATAGCTTTTTCACAGGAAAACAATAATTTGACAGAACTCATCCCCAAGGAAGTCCAGATATTGGTATTATAAGTCAAAGATTTTATTTTATTTTTTTTAAAGATTTTTTTAAATTTATTTATTAGAGAGAGAGAGTGAGAGAGAGAGCACAAGAGTGGGTAGGGTTAGAGGGAGAAGCAGACTCCCCGCCGAGCAGGGAGCCCGATGTGGGACTCGATCCCGGGACTCCGGGATCATGACCTGAGCCGAAGGCAGTCGCTTAACCAACTGAGCCACCCAGGCGCCCGTAAGTCAAAGATTTTAAGTCACCTGTCTCAAATATGTTCAATGAGCTAAAGGGAACCATGAAAAAGGACAAAAGGGGCGCCTGGGTGGCTCAGTTGGTTAAGCGACTGCCTTCGGCTCAGGTCATGATCCCGGAGTCCTGGGATCGAGTCCCGCATCAGGCTCCCTGCTCGGCAGGGAGTCTGCTTCTCCCTCTGACCCTCCTCCCTCTCATGCTCTCTGTCTCTCATTCTCTCTCTCTCAAATAAATAAATAAAATCTTAAAAAAAAAAAAAGAAAAAGGACCAAAGGAAATCAGGAAAATTATGTCTGAACAAAATGGAAATATCAATAAAGAGATAGAAATTATAAAAGGGGTGCCTGACTGGCTCAGTTGGAAGAGCATGCAACTCTTCATCTTAGGGTTGTGAATTCGAGCCCCACATTGGGTGGAGAGATTACTAAAACAAATAAATAAACTTAAAAAAAAAGAAGAAATTATGGGGCGCCTGGGTGGCTCAGTCATTAAGCGTCTGCCTTCGGCTCAGGTCATGATCCTGGGGTCCTGGGATTGAGCCCCGCATTGGGCTCCCTGCTCGGCAGGAAGCCTGCTTCTCCCTCTCCCACTCCCTCTGCTGCATTCCCTCTCTTGCTGTGTCTCTCTCTGTCAAATAAATAAATAAATAAAATCTTAAAAAAAAAAAAAAGAAGAAATTATGGGCACCTGGGTGGCTCAGTCAGTTAAGTGTCTGTGTTTGGCTTAGGTCATGATCTCAGGGTCCTGGGATCAAGTCCTGCATTGGGCTCCCTGCTCAGCAAGGAGTGTGCTTCTTCCTCTCCTCCTGCCCCTCCCCACTGCTCGTTTTCTCTAATAAATAAATAAAATCTTTTAAAAAAATTATAAAAAAGGTTCCAAACAAAAGTTCTAGAACTATAAAGTACAATGATTCAAGAACAGATTTGAGCAGGCAGAAGAAAGGATCACTGAACATGAGAATAAGACATTTGAAAGTATCTAGTCTGAGGAAAGTAAGAAAAAAGAATGAAGAAAAAAGAAAAGAAAAGAGAATGAAGAAAAATAACAGGCCTAGAGACTTGTGGGATACCATCAAGCATACCAACATATACATTATAGGAATTCAAGGAGGAAAAGAAAGAGAGAAAGGGGCAGAAAAAATATTTGAGAAATAATTACTGAAAACTTCCCAAATCTGATGAAAGACATGAATATATACATCCAAGAAACTCCATGAATTCCAAGCACAGTAAATTCAAAGAGTTTCACATTGAGACACATTATATTCAAATGGTGGAAACTCAAAGATGAAAAAAAAATTTTTTTTTAAACAGTAAGAGAGAAGTGATACATTATGTACAAAAGATTCTCAATAAGATTAATAGCTCCTTTCTCATCAGAAATCATGCAGGCCAGAAAGCAGCGGAATGACATATTTAAAGCCTTGAAAGAAAAATACCATCAGCTAAGAATTCTATATCCAGCAAAATTATCTTTAAAGAATGAGGGAGAGGGGGCGCCTGGGTGGCTCAGTCGGTTAAGCAGCTGCCTTCGGCTTGGGTCATGATCCCAGGGTCCTGGGATCGAGCCCCGCATCGGGCTCCCTGCTCAGTGGGGAGCCTGCTTCTCCCTCTCCCACTCCCCCTGCTTGTGTTCCCTCTCTCGCTGTGTCTCTCTCTGTCAAATAAATAAATAAAATCTTTAAAAAAAAAAAAGAATGAAGGAGAAATGGAGATATTTCCAGATAAACAACAGCTGAGGGATTTCATTAGAGTAGGCCTACCCTACAAGTATGGTAGGGGTACCTACATGGTTCAGACGGTTAAGCATCTGACTCTTGGTTTTGGCTGAGGTCATGATCTCAGGGTTCTAGGGTTGAGCCCTGTGTGGGGCTCCTCAGTATGGAGTCTGCTTGAAATTTTCTCTCCCTCTCCCTCAGCCCCTCCTGCTCATGCTCTCTCTCTCTCTCTCTCTTAAATAAATAAATAAATAAATAAATAAATAAATAAATAAATAAATGTTTTTAAAAAAAGAAATGGTAAAGGGAGTACTTCAGGCTGAAATGGAAAAAAATAAGATAGTTACTTGAAGACATCAGAAAAAATTAAAGAACACTGGTAATGATAATTTCAAAAGTAAATATAAAAGCTAATACTCTTGGTTTGACTTATAATTTACCTCTTTTTCTTATATATGTAAAGGTAAATGCATAGGGGTACCTGGGCAACTCAGTCTGTTAAACTCTCTCTCTCAAATAAATAAATAAAATCTTTGGGTCGCCTGGGTGGCTCAGTTGTTGGGCATCTGCCTTCGGCTCAGGTCGTGGTCCCAGGGTCCTGGGATCGAGCCCCACATCGGGTTCCCTGCTCCGCGGGAAGCCTGCTTCTCCCTCTCCCACTCCCCCTGCTTGTGTTCCCTCTCTTGCTGTGTCTCTCTCTGTCAAATAAATAAATAAAAGCTTTTTTTAAAAAGTATATATGTATAAGGAGTTAAAAAATATATGAAGCAAAAATTGACAGAATTTTTAAAAATTGACAGAATTGATGGGAGAAATAGTATTACAGTAATGGCTGGAGACATCAATACCCACATACAAAAATGTATAGAACAGTCAGACTGAAGAACAATAAAGAAATAGAGAACTTGAACAACACTATAAACCAATTAGACCTTATATAAATAGAACACCACACAACAGCAGAATACACATTATTCTCAAGTGCTCATGGAACATTCTCCTGCATAGATTGCGTGTTTGGCCACAAAAAAAAATTCTTTTTTTTTTTAAGATTTTATTTTTAAGGGGCACCTGGGTGGCTCAGTCGGTTGAGTGTCCAACTGTTGGTTTCCACTCAGGTCCTGATCTCATGGGACATGGGATGGAGCCCTGCATCAGGCTCCACATTCAGCAGGAGTCTCCTTGGATATTCTCTCCCTCTGACCCTTCCCCCACTCACTCACACACTTTCTCTCTCCAAAGTAAATAAAGAGATCATTTTTTAAAAAGATTTTATTTTTAAGTAATCGCTACACCCAATGTGGGGTTTGAACCCACAACCCCAAGATCAAGAGTTGCATGTTCCAGGGTGCCTGGGTGGCTTGGTTGCTTAAGTGTTTGAGTCTTGATTTCGGCTCAGGTCATGATCTCAGGGTCCTGGGATCAAGCCCCGCGTAGGGCTCTGTGCTTAGCACAGAGTCTGCTTATCCCCCTCTCTCTGCTCCTCCCCATGCTCTCTCTCTCTCTCTCTCTCTCACTCCCTTGCTCTCTCTCAAGTAAATAAATAAAATCTTAAAAAAAAAAAAAGAGTTGCATGTTCCACCAACTGAGCCAGCCAGGCATCCCAGCCACAAAACAAGACTTAATAAATTTTGAGATTAAAGTCATTCAGAACATCTTTGCCAATCACAATGAAATACAACTAGAAATGAATAACAGAAGGAAAACTGGAAAACTCACAAATATATGGAAATTAAACAATATACCCTTAAAAAAACCAATGGGTCGAGGCGCCTGGGTGGCTCAGTTGTTAAGCATCGGCCTTCAGCTGAGGTTGTGATCCCAGAGTCCTGGGATCGAGCCCCGCATCGGGCTCCCTGCTCAGCAGGGAGCCTGCTTCTCCCTCTCCCACTCCCCCTGCTTGTGTTCCCTCTCTCACTGTCTCTCTCTCTCTCTCTCTCTCTCTGTCAAATAAATAAATAAAATCTTTAAAAAAAATGGGTCAAAGAAGAAATCACAAGGGAAATTAGAAAATACTTTGAAATGACTGAATATGGGGGCACCTGGGCGGCTCAGTCAGTTAAGCATCTGCCTTTGGCTCAGGTCATGATCCCAGGGTCCTGAGATCGAGCCCTGCATCAGGCTCCCTGCTCTGTGGGAAGCCTGCTTCTCCCTCTACCACTCCCCCTGCTTGTGTTCCCTCTCTCGCTGTGTCTCTCTCTGTCAAATAAATAAATAAAAACTTTAAAAAAAATGACTGAATATGAAAACACAACATACCAAAATTTAAGGGATGCAGTGAAAATAGTGTTCAGAGGGAAAATTTTTTAAGATTTTGTTTATTTATTTGAGAGAGAGAGAGAGAGAGCAGGCTCCCTGCTCAGGGATGTGGGGCTTGATCCCAGGACCCTGAGATCATGACCTGAGCCGAAGGCAGGCGCTTAACCGACTGAGCCACCCAGGAGCCCCCAGAGGGAAATTTATAGCTATAAATGCCTACATTAAAAAAGAAGAAGGATCTCAAATCAACTGGAAACCTTAAAGAATTATAAAGGAAGAACAAACTAGGAGAAGGAAGTAAATAATAGCAAATAGAATGAGGATAAATGATATAGAGAGTAGAATAACAATAAAGAAATCAATGAAACCAAAAGTTGGTTCTTTGAAAAAAAATCAACAAAATTGACAAACCTTTAGCTAGACTGACAAAGGAAAAAAAAAAGGATAGCAGACAATAAATTAAATCAGAGATGAAACTGGGAAGGGGTGCCTGCGTGTCTCAGTTGGTTAAGCAACCAACTCCTGGTTTTGGTTCAGGTCATGATCTCAGGGTTGTGAGATCGAGCCCCACACTGGGCTCCATGCTGAGCTTAGAGTCTGCTTGAGATTCTCTCCCTCTCCCTCCCCATCTGCCCCTCCCACTGCTCACATGAGCTCTCTTTCTCTCTCTCTCTCAAAAAAGAAAGCAAAAGAAAAGAAAAGAAATGAAACTGGGGAAATTACTACTGACTTTAAGGACAGAAAAAGAATTATAAGAGAATCCTGTGAACAATTGTATGTTAACAAATTAGATAACCTAGAAGAAATGGACAATTTCCCTGAAACGCACAAATAACCTAAATTGACTCCAGAGGAAATAGCAGATCTCAACAAACCTAAGACAAGTAAAGAGATTGAATCAGTAATCAAAACCTACCAATAAACAGGGACAGCTGACTGGCTCAGTTGGTAGAGCAAGAGCATGTAACTCTTAATCTCAGGGTCTTGAGTTCAAGCCCCATGTTAGGCATGGAGCATACTTAAAATTAAAAAAACAAAAACAAAACAAAAAAATCAAACCTACCAATAAACAAAACTTCTGAACCAGATGGCTTTGCAAATGAATTCTACCTTGTGTGTGTGTGTGTGTGTGTGTGTGAGTAAACCGATAGAAGTTTATTAAGTGAAGATACAGAAAAAGCTCTCAAGAGTGAGAGGGGTCCCGACAGGGTTGCCTCTACCAAACATTTAAAAAAGAGTTAACACCAATCCTTCTCAAACTCTTCCCAAAAATTGAAGCAGGGGAGGGGGGGCAGTGCCTGGGTGGCTCAGTCATTAAGCGTCTGCCTTCTCTCTCTATCAAATAAATAAACAAAATCTTAAGAAAAACTGAAGAGGGGGGATCAATTCCTAATTCATTCTATGAGGCCAGCATTATTCTGATACCAAAGCCAAATAAAGGTATCACAAAAAAGAAAATCACAGACCAAAATCCCTTATGAATATACAGGCAAAAATCACCAACAGAATATTAGTATATAAAACCCAACAGCGTTTAAAGGATTATTAACCATGAGTGAGTGGGAATATCCCTGAAATGAAAGCATGGTTCAACACAAGAAAATCAATCAATATAATACATCACATTAATATAATGAAAGGAAAAACTACATGATCATCTGATACTCCTCATGATAAAAATACTCAACAAAGGGCACTTGGGTAGCTTAGTCAGTTAAGCATCCAACTCTTGATTTAGGCTCAGGTCATGATCTTGGGGTTGTGGGATCGAGCCCCATGTCAGGCTCCATCTTAGCAGAGTCTTCTTCTCTCCCTCTCCCTTTGCCCCTGCCTCTGCCCCCATGCACTGTCTCTCTCTCTCTTTCTCTTACAAATAAATAAATATTTTTAAAAGATTTTATTTATTTATTTCAGAGAGAGAGAGTACAAGCAGGGGGGAAGGGGCAGAGGAAGAGGGAGAAGCAGGCTCCCCACTGATCAGGGAGCCCGATGTAGGGTTCGATCCCAGGACCCTGGGATCATGACTGCAGCTGAAGGCAGATGCTTAACCACTGAGCCACCCAGGCACCCCAATAAATAAATCTTTTAAAAAATACTCAACAAACTAGGAATAGAAGAAACTACCTCAATATAATAAAAGCCACACAATAACTCACAGCTAACTTCATACTTATGGTAAAAGACTAAAAGCTTTTTCTCTAAAATCAAAACAATACGAAGATGTGAGCTTTCAACATTTCTATTCAACATCAATTTTCTGGTCTCTGGCCAGAGAAATTAGGCAAGAAAAAGAAATAAAAAGGCATCCAAATTGAAAAGGAAGAAATAAAATTATTTTCTGTTTGTACACGGCATTATCTTACAAGTACAAGACCCTAAAGATCGTACAAAATACTGTTAAAACCAATAAGCAAATTGAGTAAAGTTGCAGGATACAAAATCAACAAACAAAAATCAATCGCATATTTATACACTAAAAATGAATGATTCAGAAAGAAAATTAAGGAAACAATTCCACCTGGGTGCCTGGGTGGCTCAGTTGGTTAAGCGACTGCCTTCGGCTCAGGTCATGATCCTGAAGTCCCTGGATCGAGTCCCGCATCGGGCTCCCTGCTCGGCGGGGAGTCTGCTTCGTCCTCTGACCCTATCCCCTCTCATGTGTTCTCTCTCTCTCCTTCTCTCTCTCTCAAATAAATAAATAAAATCTTTAAAAAAAAAAAAAAAAGAACTCTATAAAAAAAAAAAAAGGAAACAATTCCACCTATAATAGTATCAAAAATATGAAATATTTAGGGCGCCTGGGTGGCTCAGTTGGTTAAGCGACTGCCTTCGGCTCAGGTCATGATCCTGGAGTCCCGGGATCGAGTCCCGCATAGGGTTCCCTGCTCGGCGGGGAGTCTGCTACTCCCTCTCCCGCTCCTCCCTCTTGTGCTCTCTCTCTCTCTCAAATAAATAAATAAAATCTTAAAAAAAAAAAAAAAAAAAAAAAAAAAAAAAATATGAAATATTTAGGAAAATCTTAAGTAAGGAGACCAAAGGTTTGTGTGCTGAAAACTATGAAGCATTGCTGAAAGTAAAGAAGACACAAATAAATGTAAAGACATCCCAAGTTTGTGGTCTGGAAGACAATATTGTGAAGATGTCAATGCTACCCAAAATGATATATAGATCCAATGCAATCCCTACCAAAATTCCAATGATGTCTTTTGCGGAAATAGATAAATCCATCCTAGAATTCACAGGGGATTCCAAGGTACCTCAACTACTCAAACCAACCTTGAAAAAGAAAAAAAAAATTGTAGGACTCATGCATCCTGATTTTAAAACTTACTACAAAGCTACAGTAATCAAAACAACATAGACACATACTGGCATACAGACAGACATAGCAGCTGCTTCTAAGTCTTTGTCAGACATTTCCAACTTCTATGCCATGTCAGTGTTGATATCTATGGATTCCTCTTGCCAGGCAAATTGAGATTTTCCTAGCTCTCTTTGGGCTGAGTGATACATGTTCATTGTTACAAAATCACTGGATTGTATCCTGGACATTTTGATTATGTCATGGGACTCGGTGTTCTGTCTAAATCCTATGAGAATGTTGTTATTCTTGTTTAAATAGGCAATTGACTTGGTTGAGTTCGGGCTGCAAGTTTTATCCAGTTTTCTGTGGGTTGTGAATTGGTATCGGTTCCATTTACAAAGTCTTTGCAGTGCTATTCAGCTCTGTCCTCCAGATGCACCATCCAGTGGCCAGTCTGGAACCTGGGTGGTGTCTGCCCTAGTTTAGTTTTCAAAATCTGTGGTGTGCTGTTTAGAGTCAGACCCACAGAGTATTAACCCACAGTGGTTAATAAACCACTTTGCAATCTTCCCAGTCCTTTCCAGTTCCTTGGGGTTGGTTCCCTTTTGTGGTCCTCTGGCCAGAAAGGAATGGCTTTATTTCCCCCATTTTGCCACATTCTCCCATGACTGGACCCATATCTGGAGCCAAGGGGTGGGGGGCGGGGTGGGGGAGAGAGATTAAGGCTCTCCCTCTTGGGAATCACAGCCCCTCTGATCAGAGATGAAGATTCTCCTCACTCAGAATTTAGGCTCCCGAAGGTCCCTTGCTGTCACTGCTCCTGCTGCTGCCACCATCAACTCAAAATTGCCTAGGGGGTGAGAAAAGAAAGGCCAGAAAAAAAGACAAAAAGAAAAATGGTATCTTCCCATATTTCTCTCCATGTTTAGAGTGCCCTTTCCCACTCCTCTAGCTCCTGGAGCTCTCCGTTTGTGCTGTGTGCATTTCCAGATTTCAGACTGTGTTGAGTCTAGACTAGGGGATACTTGAGGGGGAAAAGGAGGAAATTCACTACTGGTCCAGTAATACTTCGAATTCTGGCATTCTTCCCCAATGTGCCCATTATGGTTTATTTTTTCTCTCCAGGTTTTATATCTGCATTCAGTGGGAGAGACAGGGTGGAGTGTGCTGATTCCATCTCATCTGGAACATTTCATTTTGTAGGATGTCCTCAACACAGGGATGCGTTATGACTTTGGTAGGTCCTAGACACTTTTGCATTTGTGGGCTCCTTCCTCTATAAAAGAAAAATAAAATACATTTCATATCGCTTTGGTACAAAGATGAATATAATCCAGGCTGGATTCATTACTATTAACATTCATTTATTTCTTCTGATTTCAAAATAAATTAAGACTAAAGTATTTTTGTGGGTCTCTAAAAATATCATGGATAAATTGGTGCCGTCTCAGTCTGGGTCTGTTCAATGTTTCCTTGAGACTAGACCCAGAACGTGTCAGAGTACTGCTGAAATGATACTGTGTTATTCTCAGCATATCAAGATGACTTGATCATCATGGGAACCTCGACTGGACATAGGAACCTTGGTTCCATTGTCAAATTGCTGCCTGCTGGACATTTTCTCCTTTGTGCCGGATAAGTTTTGTGGGGAGATATCTGAGACTTTGCCAATTCTCCAGTTGTCTCTATTTGCCTAATAAACTACCCTCAAATTTACTGCCATTACAAAAACCATTTTATTGTGCTTCTGGATTCTGTGGATCAGGAATTCAGACAAAGCACAGGTCTGCCTTGTCTCTGCTCCTCCATGATCTGGGGCCTCAGCTGAAATGACTTAAACTACCGGAAGTGTCTTAAATGGCTGGTGGCTGGAGGATCCACTTCCAAGATGGCACCCAGGCTGGGGGGTGCTGACAGATAGGCTCGGTGGGGATTCTTGTCACCAACATGTGGTTTCTTGTTGTGGCTTGGGCTTTTTACAGCATGACTGTGTGGTTCTGAGAGTTCACAAGAACACCAGAAAGAGGTTCCAGGGGACGAGGGCAGAAGTTGCAGGGTTCTCCTGGTCTGGCCTTAGAATTCACAGTGTCATTCCTGCCATGTTCTTTTGGTTACCGGTGAATCTCTATGCTCCGCCCAGATTCAAGGAGAGGGAAACTATTCACCTTGTGATAGGGGTGTGCCAAAGAGCATGTGGAGTGGGGAGATTTTGTTGACACCAATTTTGGTTTTGGAAAATACAGTCTGTATTTTGCAGTATTCTGTTCCTCATCAAATCTTCACCTACCAGCCTTAGACCATCCATGAAGTCTCCGGCCTGAATCAATCAATAACTGTGATGGTTTCTCTATTTCCATCACTCCCTCTATTTTTATTGGTTGGCTTTGTACTGTAAGGAAGAGGTTTCCCTTCTCCTTAAACAATATGACTCATGGATTTCTAAGTTACAATGTGTTGTAGTTGGTTATCATCATTTTTATTTTGATGCTCTAATTGCCCCAGACTTGGTCGGTGGGAGCCCCTTTATGTCCTTTTGGCATCTCATTATTATTCTCTTATTTTTTAATTTTTTTTTAAAGATTTTATTTATTTATTTGACAGAGAGACACACAGCGAGAGAGGGAACACAAGCAGGGGGAGTGAGAGAGGGAGAAGCAGGCTTCCCGCCAAGCAGGGAGCCCGATGCGGGGCTCGATCCCAGGACCCTGGGATCATGACCTGAGCCGAAGGCAGACGCTTAATGACTGAGCCACCCAGGCACCCCTTATTCTCTTATTTTTATTTATTTTTTAAAAGTAGGCTCCATACCAAGCATGGAGCCCAACGTGGGACTTGAACTCACAACCCTGATATCAAGACCTGAGCTGAGATCAAGAGTTGGACACTTAACCGGCTGAGCATCCAGGTGCCCTGTCACTATAATTCTCTGAATGCTTTCTTATTTTCCAGGTGCCCCACTGACATTGGAATCAGCCTTTTCTTCAAGAAGACCTAATTCCTTTTGGTGAAGGATGATGTTTAGAAACCAGGATCTGGGTGTTCTGATGTGCTTGTTGCTAATGGGATGACAGTGTTTCTCGGCCCTCTCAGGGGGCAGTGCCAGGGGAAAAGTGCACACATACAAACATATGTGTATGTATATACACACACCTATACAAACACACATATATACATATACATACACATATACAAATATATTTGTATAATATATAATTTATATAATTATATGTTGTATGTATGTGTGTGTATATATATATACATATATATATGTATACACATACATACAATACCTACACACACATACTATATACATATATATATATATACACATACATACAATACCTACACACACATACAATTCACCCTGGCAGCTCCAATTCCTCAGGCCTGCCCCCTTTCCACATTTGTAATTCTCCTCCAGTAATGAGAAAAACCTGGCTCCCATTATCCTCAATAGATTTGCTCAATCCCCTGTGTGTAACTGATTTTCCAACCATACCAGCTGCCCTCTTGGCTTCCAGCCATGTTGCCATCTCCAAGGGAAAGGAAGGGAGAGGGAGGGAGGAGAGGGGAGAGGAGGAGGGTTTCAAGCACTTGGCAAGCTCGCCCTCCACTCCATCCCTACTTCCCCTGCTTCAGTAGGTCTCTGTGGCTAGGGGCCCTCGGCTCTCTCTGCCTCAGCCTCTTTTTCAGCCCCTTCACTCCTTCTGGCTCCTGAGAGAGTTTCTTTCTTTCCATTTTATGGTTTTTTTATTTTTTAAATATTTTATTTATTTATTTGACAGGGAGAGACACAGCGAGACAGGGAGCACAAGCAGGGGGAGTGGGAGAGGGAGAAGCAGGCTTCCCGCCGAGCGGGGAGCCCGATGCGGGGCTCGATCCCAGGACTCCAGGATCATGACCTGAGCCGAAGGCAGACGCTTAACGACTGAGCCACCCAGGCGCCCCTTTATAATTTTTTTTTTTAATTACAAAAACATTTCATGCTCATCTTTACGAATTCAAATAATGCAAAGCATGTAAAGTGAGGCATGAAAGTGTATAGCTGCCCCCCGGACTCCACTTCCAAGAGAGAACCAGAATTCTTTCCTGGGCTTCTAAGAGCACTCATGTATGTTTATACAATTTTAAATATTCATAGGCTAGTTTGATATATTTTCATTGCTTGTTTTCTGGGTCTGAGCATAACACATCTGCCACAATCTTAAACAGACACATGGGAATCCATTAAAAGAATGTATAGTAATTTATCCTTTGACCTACAGACTGTTTTTAAAGGTAACTTTCACTGGTGCCGGATGCCCTTCATAACCACTGTCCCCCCCACCCCACCCCAGAACCCTGTTCAGCATCGGCAGGCGGGTTTTTGCCCGGATTTGGTTAGGGAAGGCGGGCAGGGATTTGGAAGGGGAAGGAGAGTGAGTTGTGGGTGCTTACTACCTCGCTTCTCCGCAGGGTTGCACCCGGCCGGCCATGACCCTCACAGCTCCTGCAGGGGGCGCTCTCCATACAGCTCCTCCTCGCATCCCTCCAGGCCCGGGGAGGGCTACAGCCACTGCCCGGTACTTTGTGGTTTCCCTCCACCTTTCCCACACTTGAGTAAATAGTCCCTTTATCAAACTCAGATTAGCTTATTTGCATGTGCGGGACGGTTGCACATGGGGACAGCACAGCATGGTCTCAGGGACCGTTTGCCAAGCGCTCACACACACCATGGCAGGCAGTTCCACCCACCGAGGGCTCGCTAAAATGTGCATGCAATTACTGCCCCGCCCCCACCCCGAGAGACAATCCCGGGCTTGTTATTGCTGAAGAATAGAGAACAAAAACCCTCGGGGGCAGCACCGGAGGCCCCTGGTCCGCCGGGCGTCTGCACATACCACACCCTCTGCTCCCGCCACACGGGGGGAGCAGGTCCCGGAGACGTCAGATCTCAGTAAAGCATGTTTGAGGCTAATTGCCAGCACACAAAGAATTCTAACAGGTTTCTTCTATTCTGACTCAGCCACATGGACAGCCACGCAGCGCGGGCTCGGTCTCTAAGGCGCGCGGGCACACACACGCACCTCACAGCTCTCTGGCAGCCCCTGCCACAGCAGGTGGGGAAACTCAGTCCCGACCGTCTGGGAGAAGGCGGCCTGGGTTCTGCTGCATACTGGCCATGACCTTGAGTTGGCTGCCTCCCTGCTGCCGGGAGCCTCTCCCCAGGGATCACGAAGACCATCAGGGCCACGGTTATGAATGAATGAGGCCGGCACAGCCTCTCAAGCCCAGGGCGCTCAGCAAGTGCTAACTCCCTCCCAAGCTCCTCAGGGGCTCACTCGGATTCCCTCTGTCTCTCCTGGCCCCGGGGTCATCTCTCCACACAGACCATGGTCTAACCACCATTGTACCCTGGGCTGCTGGCCCACGGAATGTTGCTGACCACCGCCCCTGTGGCCACCTTATAGCTCCATGCACAGCCCTACTGGAGCACTTCCCTCCCTGGGAGGGCCTTCCCTCTCAGCTTTCTGGATTCTCCCAACCACACTACCCCAGGAGAGCCCAAAGTCTGGCCTGAGCCTTTTTTTTTTTTTTTTTTAAAGATTTTACTTACTTATTTGACAGAGAAAGAGAGAGAGCGAGTGAACACAAACAGGGGGAGCAGGAGAGGGAGAAGCAGGCTCCCCACTGAGCAGGGGCTTGATGCTGGGATCATAAGCTGAGAGGAAGGCAGAGGCTTAACCGACTGAGCCACCCAGGCGCCCCAGAGCCTTTTTACTTTTTATCAAGGTGTGCACCCAGAAGAAGGGGCCTCTGTCCCCAGATTCTGCACTCTGAAGTCTGAGTGGACTCAGCAAGCAAGCACTTGTGAAGGAATGAACTGTTTTGGTGTCCTGAAATAACATTAAAGTTTTTTCCCCCTTCTGATCTTAAAAGTACAACTACTTACCAAATTTTTGGAAAATACAAAAATAGTAATGCAAAACCAAAATAGAAATCCAACCACCCAGAGGTAATTGTGACTCCAATTGTGGTAATTCCTTTAGGTCTTTATTTTTCTTTTTAAGATTTTATTTATTCATTTGACAGAGAGAGAGAGAGGGAGAGCACATTCAGGGGGAGCGGCAGGCAGAGGAGAGGGAGAAGCAGGGTCCTAGGATCAAGACCTGAGCTGAAGGCAGACGCTTAACTGACTGAGCCACCCAGGCGCCCCTTCCTTTGGGAAGTAAGCTCTACACCCTACAGGGGGCTTGAACTCAACTCACTCTACACCCTACGGGGGGCTTGAACTCAACTCACAACCCCAAGATCAAGAGTGGCATGTTCTACTGACTGAGCCAGCCAGGCACCCCTCCTTTGAGCCTTTTCTATGTGTCTGTAGGCTATATATATATATATTTCTCTGTATATTTGTACATTTATGTATATAATTAGCACATGCTTTCATATGCTTTGTGTTTTGCTTTTGTCATTTAACATTTTTCTCCTAATTTTAATTTTTCTGATTATTTAAATTTCCTGTTTTCCTATGTAAGCCTTCTAAAATTCAGGAACAGCAGTTCAAAGGCTGAGTAAGATTCCACCCTATGACTCTGAAAAACAAACTGAGGGTTCTAGAGGGGAGGGGGGTGGGAGGATGGGTTAGCCTGGTAATGGGTATTGAGGAGGGCACATTCTGCATGGAGCACTGGGTGTTATGCACAAACAATGAGTCATGGAACACTACATCTAAAACTAATGATGTAATGTATGGGGATTAACATAAGAATAAAAAAAAAAGATTCCACCCTATGAGCAACTCCAGCTGGTGGAGATCTAGGCTGTGTTCCATCATTGGCTACAGTAGCAGCGCGCTGGTAATTATGTTACTCATTGTCCTCACCTCTTGTGATACAGTTAGGCACTCAGACATGGGAGTGTTTGCATCTTGTTCCAGTTCAGTCATTAATAGGGCCCTCGCTCACTGTCAGAGGTATCACCTTGTGGGAAATAGATTACATGGACCTCCCTCGGAGGACTCAGAGGCACCACAGGGAAGAAGGGGTTGGCAGGGTGGGGGGAGGCAGATGGAGGTGGTTCCTGGGTTATGTTGTGGGCACCTGGTTGGAGGATGGTGATGCCAATCCCTAAGATGTGGTGGAGCTTGCAGGGGGTGTGATGAGGTTTGGATAGGTTGAGTCAGAAGTGTCCAGGAGACTTTCCAGGACATTCTCGAGGGGCAGCTGGAGACCCATTCCTCGCCCAGCAGAGGTCACTCGGTGTGGGTGGGGGGTGGACTTTGCTTTCCATGGATTGCTCAGCAGCTCGGTGGAAGGAAGAAGCCATCCCAAGCACTTCGCCAACACCTGTGTTAGGGCATCAGTGAGTGGGGGAGGGGGAGGAGATGGGACACTGACGTTGCCGCAATTTATCATGACCTTCCCCTAAGCTTATCACACACAGGTCTCAGATGGTCAACACTGAAATACAGCATTGTTATAACCTGTACCTCAGTCCAAAAAAAGGGGCTGTCTCAGCTGGAGCTCTAGCTTGGCCGGCTTTACTTTCCAACCTCGAACCTCTGCCTCTGTAACTCAGTGGCCCATCAGCGGGGAATCAATGACGGCCCCCTCCCCTCCCTGACAGAGGAAAGATCTGATGCCCAGAGAGAAGAGCGACCCCTCAAGGTCGGGTCTGGGGGATGCACCCTAGAATTCCACGGCTTCCACATCTAAATTAATCCTCGCTGCAACCCTGGGAGGGGGCTGTCATCATCCCCATTTGCAGATGAGAAAGCAGAGGCTCAGAGAGGTGATGTCCCTTGGTTTCACTCCTGGGTATACACCCCAGAGAAACTCGCATGCACGTACTAGGAGACCCAGCAGGGATGTTCAGAGCAGCTCCATCTCTGCAAACGGCCAGAGACCCACACCGCATGGATGAATCGGAGAAACAGAACGCTGAGTGACAAAAATGGGAAGAATGCACACAGCCAAGTCCCATTTTCATTAAAAAGACAAGCAAAAAGAATAGTGTTGTGGTGGGCGCCTGGCTGGCTCGGTCAGTGGCACGTGTGACTCTTGATCTCGGGGTTGTGAGTTGGAGCCCCACATTGGGTGTAGAGATTATTTCAAAATAAAATCATGGAGCGCCTGGGTGGCTCAGTCAGTTAAGCAGCCGACTCTTGATTTCAGCTCAGGTCATGATCTCAGGGTTGTGAGATCGAGCCCCACATTGGGCTCCACACTTAGCAGGGAGTCTGAGATTCTCTCCCTCTGCTCCTCCCCCAGCTTCTGTGCTCTCACTCTCTAAAGTTAAGTAAATAAATCCTTAAAAAAATAAAATCTTGGGCGCCTCGGTGGCTCAGTTGTTAAGCGTCTGCCTTTGGCTCAGGTCATGGTCCCAGGGTCCTGGGATCGAGTCCCGCATCGGGCTCCCTGCTCAGCGGGAAGCCTGCTTCTCCCTCTCCCACTCCCCCTGCTGTGTTCCCTCTCTTGCTGTCTCTCTCTCTGTCGAAAAATAAAATCTAAAAAGAAAAAAATAATAAAAAAATAATAAAAATATCTTAAAAAAAAAATCCTTTATAAAGATGACGCAGAGAGGTAGGCCCTCAAAGGCCCACGTGGAGCTTCGACATTGTTGGCCAGACCCTCTTGAGTTTGGTCGATGGGTCTGTAATTATTCTGCGTTATATCTAGGACATCGATTCTCGAGCTGTTTAGGTTGAATACTGTGTATTTTGACCAGGGAAGAACCCACCTGGGCGTGCTGCGCTGTCAGGATCAGGCATGGAGAGACGGGTGGTTTGAGTGGCAGCTTCCTGATGGGAGGCCTCTGTTCCCCGAGAACATAATGCTGCAAAACAGACAGCAAATGGGGCACGTGGCAGTCTGTGTACATATAGCTCTAACTCTACGATTTATAGCTTTTGTATTTTATGTTTCATCGTCAGTGACTTTATATTGTTTTCGTCTCTCTGGGCAAAAAGGTGCCTTTCATTTCAAGAGGTTTTCCTTTTTTTTAAAAAAAAAAGCTTATTTAATTATTAGGAAGAGAGAGAGAGTGCACGCACACGAGCTGGGGGAAAGGGGCAGAGGGAGAGGGACAAGCAAGGGAGAGGGACAAGCAGACTCCCCACTAAGCGGGGAGCCCAACTTGACTCGGGAGCTCGATCCCAGGACCCTGAGATCATGACCTGAGCTGAAGACAGATGCTTAATGGACTGAGCCGCCCCGGCGCCCCTCAAGAGGTTTTCCTTTTTAAGCTGCAGTTCTAAACACTTACCTTGGTTATTTTGTTCTACACCCGAAATCAAATCTTGTTCGTCCTCTTCTCTTTTTTCCAAGTTTTGTCATGTTGTTCTATTACTTTTATAATTTCAGGAAGGAGCAGCGAGGGGGAGAAAAAAAGGGGGGAGGAGGGGCAGGACGCCACAGCCATAATGACTGAGGGGCCTGCCTGGGATGGGCAGCGGGGCCACCGAGGCCCCCTGCGCTGTGGCCAGAGCTGGTACCTGCCCAGGACCCTCTACCCGGGTTGGAGCAACCCCAGGGCTGCTCTGAGGAGGTTGTGCCCACTGCTTGGCCTTGGGCACTCAGATGTCTGGAACTCCACTGGCCCAAGTCCCCAGAAGCAGACCCCAGATGAAATGTGGCTTTGTGTGTGGGCCTGAGGCCTTGTCATTGACTGGTTCAGAACCTTGTTCTGCCCCAGACCAGCCGGCCAACAATGGGAGCACCACGCAGGACCAGAGGGAAGTAGCTAGGCATTCTGGGACCCTCTGAGAGGAACTCTGGGGGCAAGGTAGTCATCAGCCCTCCCAGCTTGCTTCCAGTCTCTGTCTCCCTGGCTCTGTTGACTGTTGACCTTGCTTCCCCAGGCTGAGCGCCACCCGCCCCCCACCGCCGGGGCATAAGACCCAGTCCTGACCACCCTGCTCTCACCCTTCCTGAAGGCAAGGGTGAGACTTGGCTTCTGCGTGCAGGTCTGTCTCCCTGCTGGCAGAGAGCCTGATATCCCCAGCCCCCACCTGCCATCACGATGGGCTGGTCTGGCAGGTGAGTGACACCCAGCTGCCCCAGAAACCACTCAGTCCCTGCCTGCCTGGTGCCTGGTCCCTCAGGCCTCCCCCAACTCTCGCTCCCCAATGGCCCCAGAGAGGATGCTCTCTGGGGCTCGAAGCTCAGTGACGGGGGGGGGGGGGGC
>NC_138381.1:58228153-58243364 GCF_054177405.1 Leptonychotes weddellii
CGGGGGGGGGGGGGGCAGTGTGGAGCCACCATCTGGCTGTAGCAATGAGATTCACACGAGGCAATTCGTTTGTGAACAATCAAGACAGCATATACTTAAGAACGAGATTCTGCTGGGCAGACTCTGCGGGGAGCCACCAAGGAGGCGGAGAGGACCGGGCAGGGGGAAGACAGATGGGTGAGTAGGCGGGGCTGGGGGGGTGGTGTTCGGGGCCTGGTTGGGAGCCCCAGCCCCCTCTCGGTGACATGTTGGAGACAGATAAAGCTGCCTCCCTTGCAATGAGGCCTGGAGTGGGAGGGGCACAGAAAGCTCTCAGGGTGATTTGAGAAGGGACTAGAAGCTGGTCTGGCAAGGCCCAAACGTGGGCAAAGGCTTGGCATCCAGGGCAGGGCTCAGGGGGGAGGGGGCAGGGACGCAGCAATCTGGCTAGCTGGCCCCAACTAACCCAAAACACAGGTGCCTCCCTTACATTTTGGGGAGTTTGGGCAGCATTCTGGGGCCATGGCTCAGCAGTGCCTGCATGGAGGCATTCTGGATGTTTTCCCGTTTCCCTGGAGTCTGAGTTCAGCCAGGAGCACAAGAGCCCCTGGCAGCTGCTGGCCTGCCCTCTCCCATCTGAGTGTTTTGCTGGGAGGGTCCCCATCCTGTGTCTCTGGGCCACTCCAGGCTGCCCCAGGCTCCCATGTTGTGAGGTGCCCCCCCCCCCCCGGGGCCTCACCCCTCTCCTGTCAGCCCCTGCACAGGCTCACAGTGGCCCACGCCCTCATGCTGCAGGGACAGTTGTGGGCTTGGAGCCCAGAGAAGAAAACCAGGCCGGACTGGCTGGCCAGAAGGCAACGCAATCTCCTAAATTAGTCTGCTGCTTTTGCCTTTGCAGATGGCCCCCCTCAGCGCCCTGGCAGCTTCTAAACGCACCCTGGACACTCAGGGGTACCAGGTGCTCAGGGGTGAGAGAAGGCAGGACTCAGGCGACAGGGTTTCAGAACTCATGATTTATTGACACTTATTGACCCCTGGGAGGAGACTGAGTTTCTGGCCCCCTCATCCGGGCACTCATCCCTACAGACAGGGAAAATGGCCATCCCATCTCGGGACAAGACGCCTCTCCCAGGAGCCCTGCCAAGACATGCACAGATGAACCCTTGGCAAGGCTAGCATGGCGCATGAATGGCAAAGCTCGGCGCATTTGGCAAAGCTGCAGAGCCTCGGCGAAAAGCACAGGCCTCCTGGGGCTGCCTCCCTTGGGCGACAGGCAGAATCAAACCCAAACCAGCTTATCTTGCACAGGCCCAGCAGGTTTCCATTGAGCCCTTGTCAGGGTCAGGCCTAGGAACCGGCGGAGCTGTACCCCAGGACCCGGGAATACTGCTGAGGTAGCCGGGCCATCCGCAAGGGGACACAGGAAGGGGTGAGGGCCGCATGCTGGCTGGGGAGGGTAGGGGGAGAGAGGGCTGCGGCCAAAGGCTGGCCCGGGACCTCACAGAGCTTGTGCATCTCCAGTGGGGCCTGCCCCCGTCACTGTTCCCCCTAAAGCACATCCCTTTCCTCGTCCTGGGTGCTGAGGGCAAGCGAGGTCAGGGAGAGCCCAGCTATACCCTGCCCCTCTCCATGCCCTTCCGCCTCACACCTGTGGAGGGAGGGAGCCGACCCTGTCTGCTTCTCCCACCCCTGCTAGCTCGCAATCAGCTCTACCTGTAAAAGCAGGGCCTGCTCTCTGAGCTTCTGTGTTCCATATAAGGCCCAACCCCAGCATCTGCAGCTCCATTCTTTCCCAGCCCACTTAACTGTAAGAATAGATGGGTAATAATACTTCATCACCCCTCCCTGCTAGCAGCCAGGGAGGGCTCCCCCAGCACGGGCAGCAGCTCCCTGGGACACGCCAGGCTTGCCTCAGGAAGCCCTTGACCCTCCAGAATCACAGCTTTGGTGCAACCCTGTGCCCTAGAGAGGAGAAACTGAGGCCCAGGGAGGCTCCATGACTTACTCAGCTCATACAACGAGCTAGTGGCAAAGCGAGGATTTGAGAAGGGGATTGGGGCTTCCAGATCTGGGGCCCTCGTGGGACCGTGGCCCGGAGAGGAGAGGGGCCAGCGCTTTCAGAGGCTGAAGACGCCCGGTGGCTCCCAGTCCAGCCCCAGTCAAGAGGGAAGAGGCCTCTATGCCTAGGTGCTTGCACAGAGCTGGCGTCTGTGCAGGAGGAAGAAGGGCTCCCTCAGCCCCCAGGCAAGGATGAGCCGCACCAGACAGCAGAAGCCTCTGCCAGAGGGGGGTGGTCACTGGGACAAGCCTGGAGAGATCTCCTTATGGAGCCTCGAGCGAGGGCGCGAATCAGACCACCACACAGAGAGAGCCAGGCTCCATGTGTGAAGCCCCACTCTTGGTGGCAATCACAGGATCCGACTGGCAAATAAAGGAGGACAACAGAAGTCCACGCTTCCGCCCTCTGCTAAGGTCATGCCCGGGGGCAGCCAGGCCGCTGGTGAAGGGCAGGCCCACATGCTGCCTCTGACCAGCCCTGCGCTGGGAAGGGCCGAAGAGGGGGCTTCAGACCCCCAGAAAGCAGCGGGGCCTTCAGATTAAGTGGGAAAATTCTAGGTCACTGTTGGCTCCCACCAAACCTCTGAATTGCAGTGACCATGTTTAAGATGCCTTCAATCTTGAGCTTTGGGGCATGGCATCGGCCGCATCATGTGGGCTCCCTCATCCCTGCTGTGGGAGTGAGCAGTAAAGGCTAAGCCTGTGGGGGGCATCTCCCACTGCCTCCCTCTCTTCCTGCTGCAGGGTCCGGGGAGGGGGGACACCTAGGCTCCCCTCCGTGCACTGGGATCAGGGTCCTCCCTGCACTCTCCTTGCTGGGGCCTGGCCACTGCGGGTGGATTCTGAGTACCTTCATAAGACCTCCCAGCCTGGGGGACCTGGTGCCAAGCATCCCCCTGCTGCCCACCTCCCAGCGACATTCTCCAGAAGCCTCAGCTAAGCCACCCACTGCCGTTCCCAGATCTGTAGGCCTGGGTCCTCCCACCAGAGACCCCTCTCTCTGGGCCCTTGACCTCTGCCTGGACTCTTCACCCAGCCCTGTCACTTCCAACTGGACACCAACGCCATATTTGCCTCACTGGATGTGAGCAGCCCGAGTCACCCAAGTTTCGTGGCTCCCAAGCCTCACCTGCCCAGAGCATGCTAGGGAATGGAGAGCTCTCCCCCATGTGGTCAGGCTGTGGGCAGAGCAAGATGGCAGAGGGTGCAGCTGTGGCAGGCGGGAGACAGGAGGAGGGGTTTTGGGGGCTGTGGGGCAGGTGGGCGGGATAGGCTCCAAACAGAGCCCAACGCCCCCAGGCTGCCCCCGGACTTGCCGGGGCCTCTAAGCGTATTTCCCAATGAAACCAATTTGGTTACTAACACAAGACATTCTAGGACATTCCAGTCAAACGAGGAGTCCGCTTCATGGAGCTCAGTCCCTCAGCCTGGGCACCAGCCAGAGACATGAGCAGTAGGGCCCAGGTGTGGAGGGAGGCTGGTGGGGCCGAGGTCACCCTGATCTCCCGGAGCCCCGCGGTCTGGCCCAGGCCGCACAGCACAGCCTATGTTCTTCGGGGCTGCTCTGCTGTCAGCAGCGAATGGAATCACAAGATACGGAAAGAACTCATCCGGGAAGAATTCTAGCCAAGATCATGCCACTATAACAAAATAAATCCTGCTTCTGTAAAAATGGAAACATGCCTGTTAGAATCCGTCCAGGCCCAGAGGTTCTAGCCTTACCTAAAGCTGTTTAAGGCACTTGAATGGCTTATTAACACCACCTGGAAAAGTTTTTGTTTCAATCCTGATTTAGAGAAAAAAAAATTCAGTAATACTGCAAAAGAAGTTTCTTCTAAAAAAAAAAATCAATACTTAAGTTTTCTAAGAATAAAATAAACGCTAAGCTCTGCTTAAGTTATATGACACAACAGGTCAACTTGGCACTGACAAAACAAAGACAAAAACCTGAAATACTGCTTCTGAGTTAGACTTCCCTGGGGAAAAAAAAAAAGACCACAAACAAAAGACACACGTGTCATCATTCTGACCTTCCCCTCCCTGGGTGTGTGCGGGCTGGGAGGGAACCAGGGAGGCTGGGGACCGCCGAGCACCCACCGCAGACCAGATCCCTGGTGCTCCCTCCTTCCCAACGGGGCCGTTCTCCCCACTCCGGGAAGCCGGCTTGGTAGGCCAGGACCAGCCAGGCGCATCTGTACAGATGAGTCCTCCCAGCCGTGGCCAGTGAGGAGGCAATGAGAAACCTGGGCCGGACACCCAGGACACACCTGGAGATGTCCATGGCCCCTGGGTCTGTCCGGGGTCTCACATGCAGTGCCCTGCTGCCCCAGGCGCAAGCCCAGCGTCTTTGGTCTGGCTGCGGCCCGCGCCTGTGGCCTCTGGTCCTGCCCCCTACCCAGCCGAGCCTGGAGAAGAGCTAATCCACTTCCCAGGTCATCTCTTTGGTGAGGTCTCCTCCCTAGGCCTCCTTTGGAGATCCGGGCCATCTCACTGCCTGCAGGAGCAGGGCATAAATAACCCCCCGCCCCCCCAGGGCAGTTCTGCAGCCACCAGGATGGACTGATGCAAGGAGCACAGGGGACTCGGGGCCCTGGGAAAACACTGTGAGGGGGACACCTGCCCGCCCACCGCCGCCGCTGCTGCTGGTCTGGTCCTAAGGCATCCGAGGGGGATGGGCCTGGGGTGGGGGCAGGGGGCCTGCACCTCCTAGCTTCTCTGTGGAGTATTGGTCTCTGGCTCTGAGAGGCCAGAGGGCACATCCCCTGCCCCCTGGGTCCCGCCCGTCAGTAGGTCTCGGGGGTCCCTGAGGAAGACCACCATGACCGTGATGTTGTCGTGGGAGCCCCGCTCCCGGGCTGCAGCCACCAGCTCCTCAGCCACCTGCAGCCCGCTGCCCTGCTGCCTGACCAGGTGGCTCTGGACAAGGCCAGCGACCTCCTGGTGGGGGACGACGTCGAAGAAGCCATCACAGGCCAGCAGCAGGTAGTCCTCAGAGCCCGTCAGCTCCCGAGAGGCCGAGTCCGCCTCCCCCGACACGTAGGGCTTCTGGAACACGTCCCCTGCACGCGGGAGAGAAAGGCCTCACGTCAGAGGGCCGGGCTGCCTGTTGCCAAGGGCCACCTGCCAGGCCCGGGCCTCACCACGGCCACTCCCCTCCGGCACCCATGCTCACCGGTGAAATTTGGTAATTTCACGCAGTGCTAAGGGCTATGAAGAAAACAAGAGAGGGCGACGTGGCCGACTTATTCTGGTGTCCCAGAGGGCCGAGTTAGGGCCCAGCCAGGCAAGAGGTCAGCTCGACAAACAGCCTCTTCACTGCCAGTGGAGCGGGGCCCAGAGTCGGAGAGGGGGGATAGCTGAGGCGGAGGACCTCACTTTTCCTTATGCTCAGGTCTGCAGGTTCCCTTCCCCTCAGGACCCTCTCTGTGGGACCCCACATCCAATCCGCTAGCCAGTCCTGTTGACTTTACTTTCAAAGTGCAACTGGAACCCACCGCCCCCTCCTCATACCTTGCCGCTTCCTGACACGGACGTGCCCGGGGTGTCCCCCTCTGTGGAAGGAGTCTCTGCTTGGAGAGCCCCCCCCCGGCCACCTCCCCACTGCAGTGTGTCCAGAGACACAAGGGCAGTGGCGGCGGCAGGAAGAAGGGCTCTAAGGCCCGCGTGTGCCGGGAGGTTAGGAGGGACAGATGCCACATTGCGGGGCTCAGCAGGAACAGAGTGGTGTCTAAGTACCTGGGGGTAGAGGTGTGGCTGCCGAGGCCCAGCCTGAGGCCCAGCAGCAGCAGGATGCTGACAAAATAGGATTGTGCAAGAATAGGAGTCTTCCTTTTTTTTTTTTTTAGATGGAGAAAAGAATCAGCATGAATGGGGGGAGGATAATCGATAATCTTCATTTATGGAATATTTGAAAATGACCTTCCAGCACAGATAGTAGCTATCCAAGGGTCTCCTAGTAGGTTTTTTCTGGGGAACTGTTTTAACGAGGAGATAATTGCATACAACTTAAACTGGGATTATTCGTGTGAGATGGAAGTCTCTGAGGTGTTTGCACGTGGGCTATCTAAATTCACCAGAGGTCCTTCACAGTCTAATTACACGGCCCCACAGACCACAGGTGCTTTATCAGCGCAGGACGCTGCTGTCCCCAACAGCTGGGTGACCCTCGGGCTGCAGACAAGAGGCCTTGGTCTCCTGCCCCTTGCCTCCTTACCAATGGCTCTGGACACGGCCAGGGTCCCGTTGACTCTCCAGCAGTCCATGTGAGACACGAAGCCGCCCAGCGCCTCGATGCGCTCCTTCTCGTCCTGTGGGGGACAGCCAGAGTGGGGGCTGGGGCAGGGTGCCTGGCGAGGCTGCGCGAGCGGAGATGCATTGATTTCTGACACCGAGCTGTGACCACAGCCCGGGAATGACACCCAGAGGAGGCATTAGGAGAACTGCGAGAAACCATGAAGAAGCTGCACATCCTCCTCCGAATGCAGGAAGGCCCACCTCAGACCAGCTGTGGCCACCGAAGCCCTGCTGCCTCACCTTTCACTCTGGGATACTGTCCCCTCCTTGCAAGCCGCTGGGGCGAGAGCAAGCCTGTGCTGTGTGTGGCCACCTGGCAGGCCTGGATGAAACCTCAACCAGGCCCTGTCCTTTCTCAAAGTCTCCCTGCTCCCCCTCCTCCCAGAAGTGAAAGCAGCACGCCATGTTGGGCCCCAGGGTACCAGCTTCCTCAGCTGGGAGCTTCCCATGCCCCACGGGACAGTGTCTGCTGGATAGGCCAGTCCCCTCTCTCTGGGACCACGGATGTGGACCCTTCCACCTGGAGACGGTCTCTGTGCACATCCCACTGCAGGGCGGGAGGGAGGGGGGACACCGTACCAAAGGCTGGGCCACCCATGCAGTTCCCTGCAGAGGTGGTGGCAGTGGGACTCGGAAGGTTTGCAGCAGCCCTGACCTGTCTGCACGGCTCCCTCTGGGCCTGAGAAGCCACCGTGGTGTTGAGCAGTGCCAGAAAAAGGCAAAAAGGATCGTGAATGTGGGCAGGGAAGGAGGAGGAAGGAATGCGCAGGTGGAGGGGAGAGAGAGACTCAGAGGGTCTGGGGAGAGGCAGGCAGATATGCAGGCTGGCTGGCTGTGCTCTTTGCCATGGTGCCACATGGCAGGGCTCCGGGAAAGGCTGCCCGGAAAAGTCCCTGCTGGGCCACAGAGGTGGCGCGGGACAGCAAGCTTGTGGGGACGCGGGTGGGCAGGAACCTAGAGGCTCGCATCTAGTCCTGGGGTAGGACGGTCCACCAGGGAGCAGATGCCAAATGGCCTGGTGGTGCAGTGACGGTGGAGGGACCCAGGACAGCTGCCATTTCTCAGCTGTGTGCTCTGGGCTAGTTACTTGACCTCTCTGAGCCTCAGTCCTCTCCTCTGTACGACAGGGAGAGCTTATGTAGGAGGTGAGGCCAAGGAATGCTGTCCCTCCCGGCTGTTGTGATCACTGCCTGACACTCCCTGCAGTGCTTTCCAAATCCAGAAACCACGAAAGGACAGCTCCACTCAGTTACCTGAAAACCAAAGTGTCTACAAGGCAAAAGTCCATAAACATAGACAAAGCGGCAGGCTATTTGCAAATCGCCCTGCAGACAAGGAGCTGACCTACAAATTGATAAGGACAATAGCAGGAGACCAATGAGCCAAGGACAAGAAGGAAGGGCTCTCCAAAAAAAAAAAAAAAAAAAAGAAGGAAGGGCTCTCCAGAAAGGCAATGTAAATGATCTTCAGTGGTTGAGAAGATGCTCACCCTCAATCCGTAATGGCTAACACCCCAAGCTTCAGGGGACCCCTCGCCCCCAACCCCAGCCACTCGAGTCACAAGGGCCCTCCCTCTGAGGAACACCAGGAGCTCCCTAGGAAGGTGGTCCAGGGCTCCTCTTACTTCGTTGCCCACCTGACCGTCCGCCATCCTGCGCGGTGCAGCGTGATGGGGGCTGGGATGTCCCAGGCACAGAGGGAGGGGGCCCTTACTTGTCGCTCAGGTCTGTGAGGTTCCATCAGCTTCACCACCTGTCCCTGCTGCACCAGGATGACCTGGGAGTCCCCGAGCCAGGCGACGTGCAGGGTCTTTCCCGCAATGAGCGCGCACACCCCCGTGGTGCCACTCTGCAGCCGCTGCAGGGAAAGAGGGACGCCCGTCCAGGCTGACCGACTCCTGGAACAGGGCTCAGCCAGGTAAAAGGAACGGACTGCTGAAGCACACACAAGCACACCAGGAGTCTCCTGAGGGTTCCGCTGCATGACAGGAGAGCACAGCCCGTGGAGTCCCATTTGCACACAACTCTAGAAAGCACGAACTCTATCATCTGTAACGTCAGAAAGCAGACGAGTGTGTGTCCGGGGAGCACGTGGGCAGGAGGGTGGGGTAACGAAGGATGGCAGATATGTCCGTTACTGTGGTGAGGGTTACACAGCTGTAGACAAATGTCAAAACCTATCCAACTGCACACTTTACATGTTATTGAACCAACTATACATTGTATGCTTGTAATACATGTGATCTGTTATGTGTCGATTATATGTTAATAAAGCTAGCTTAAAATAATAATAACCTAATTTGAACACCTGCTTCAGAGAACTGTTACTCTGGGAGGAGGCCCGGGGGCTGAGGCATGTCAGTTTTTCACCGGGCTCCCATGTGACAGTTCTAGATGCTATACGGTTTTCCATTAAGATGCAAGGTCTGGCTTTGCTGATTTCCGCTGGGGTCTGTGCTCAGAGTGTCTGATGACACTGTACCCCCTTCCAGGTCTCCCGATGAGCCATGTCAACTGGGGCAGGTCCGTTAAGCTCTCTGGGCCTCAGTTTCCCGATGTCTAAAATGGACACAATTGGGCGCCTGGGTGGCTCAGTTGGTTAAGCGACTGCTTTCGGCTCAGGTCATGATCCTGGAGTCCCAGGATCGAGTCCCGCATCGGGCTCCCTGCTCAGCAGGGAGTCTGCTTCTCCCTCTCCCGCTCCCCCCTCTTGTGCTCTCTCTCTCTCTAAAATAAATAAATAAAAATTAAAAAAAAATAAATAAAATAAATAAATAAATAAAATGGACACAATTTTAGTAGCTACCTGGCAGGGCTGCTGGGAGGGCCCCACGGAAGTTCTGCAGGTAAGGTTCAGTGGGTGGGAAGTTCACAGAGGAGGGGTTGGATGCGTTCTTTCAGAAACAAGTGCCCGATCCCTACAGGGCTACTATTCCCGAGGAAAGAACACACCCAGCAGGCACCAGCAGCCTGCCAAGACCCTGCCTGGGTGAGCAAGGGGAGAGGGGGCCGTGTATTAATCATGGGTTTTATTTTCAATATTTTCTTCTTTTTAAAAAAAACATTTTTTTAAGATTTTTAAAATTTTTAAGTAATCTCTACACACAACATGGGGCTCACTCACAACCCCGAGATCAAGAGTCCCATGCGCTTCCGTTGGAGCCAGTCAGGCGCCCCTATTTTCGGATGCTCTGACAAACTGGGGTACTTGCTAATGGTGGAGAGAATGCCCCTCCCAGGACGGCTGGTCCCTAAAGATAGCAAATGTCTCCCCCAGGCGCACAAACTTCTTGCATGAGCGAGCTGGTCTGAACCCGTGATCTCAGCCACATCCTCTGTCTCTCCCGCCAGGCTCTTTCCCCTGGCCTGGATGGCTGGGGGCAGCCCCGGTAGCCCAGAGCCCAACCAGGTTATTCAAACTATCCAATCCTCCACTTGCCCTGACGTGCCTGCCCCACCTCACCCTGCCTTGCCCAGGCCTCGGTGAGGCCACCTGAAGGCCCCGCCATATGGTGCTCCCTCCCTCTGCCTCCGGACCAACCCTGGGGCCTCCTCTCAGGCACTGGAAGTAATCAAACTCCCCTTTCAAGGTGGCTTCTGTGCCTGTCATCCTGCCATATCTGAGCAAAACAGAATCCTTGGTGCATTTTACAACAGGCTGCCTTCCCTGGGAAGCCTGCACCCCCACCAGAGTGGGGCAGGTCCATGCTGCTGCGGGGCCAGGGAAGCTTCACGCTCCTTTATTCAAATGAAAAACCAGCCTCCCTGTACCGTAAGAATGAAGTCACATGATGGCCAGCAGAGTTTAGTGGGGACCTTCTGACACCACCAAGTGCTCTGATTTCTCTCCCTCGGCCGGGGCCGGGCCTCTCTGATGTGACAGCTGTTGGCCCACACACTGCACGCAAGGCCCATTCACCGGTTCTCACCTCTCGCTTGGCTTTCCAGAGAAACATCTCATCGGTGCGCCGGAAGGCTTCTCTGAGGGCTCTGGCGGGGTCTGTGGGCAGCTCGGGCCGGCGGGCAACGTTGGTGTGCACGTGCACGGCGGCGTACCGTGCGGCATCCACCCCTCCGTGACCATC
The DNA here is from genome assembly GCF_054177405.1 of Leptonychotes weddellii. Classification (NCBI taxonomy): domain Eukaryota; kingdom Metazoa; phylum Chordata; class Mammalia; order Carnivora; family Phocidae; genus Leptonychotes; species Leptonychotes weddellii. Next base: position 58,238,568 of record NC_138381.1, read on the forward strand.
AAACACGGCGAAGTAGGCTCGGTCCACAGGGTCCTGGAGGGGAGTGCAGCGGGAGTCACACCGACCTGGCCCTGACCCACGCTGTCACCTAGCCGGAGGCTCTCATCTGGGGCTGGAGCCCAGGCGCGCACTGGGGTAGGTCTGAGAGAATCAGCACGGCCTTGGCCATCAGGTAGGTGATCCTGACTCAAGCACTTAGGAGCGGCAAGACTTGGAAAAGGAAAGGACAAGCCTCCAGAGCCTCGGTTCACCTTCTGTTATGAGTTGCTGGAGTATAAAGTGAGGGAAGATACCAGGTGGCTCCTGGTGCCTGAGACAAAGCAGGACTCAGCAACTGTGAGTCTGGGGCAAACGTGACTCCTGGGGCCTCCCCTTCTAACAGGCTCAGGCAGATCATTCCCTTCCCTCAGTCCCTCAGCTGGGAAAGCAAAGTGGCCCAGAAGTGCTGGGTCAATGACTCGGTCCTCTGAGCCTCCCTGTGACGTGCTTGGCCTTGCCCCCTTCAGAGTACAGCTACGGGCATCACTCCCGCCTCAGCTCTGGCTGGCAGCTCTGCTCGGAAGCCCGGGGGGCCCCCACCCACGCCCTTCACAAGGCCTCTGTGGCTGTTCTGACTGGGGCCCGGGAGGAGGAGCACTGCAGGTGGAGCACTCACGGACAGGCCGAAGAGCTGGTTGAAGGTGGGAAGGCACACGTGCCGGTCCTCCATCTTGCGGCGCGTATTCCGGATGGCGTGCATGGAGACCAGCCACTGCCGCTGAGGAAGCCGGGCGATCAAGGGCCCCTGCTTCTGCCACTGGCTGCATACTTCCCAGAGCCGGTTAAAGAAACTCCGCGCCAGGCCCTTGGCATCCAGCACTGATGCGCATGACAGGGAACTGTTAGGGCAGCAGCAGGGCTCCACTCCAGCTGCCTGCCCCCCTTCCCCGGGGCCCCTGCAGCTCTCCAACAGCGCCCCCCAAAGCCTGCCCAGGCCCCACCAACCCATCAGCCCCAGGGGCATTCTGAGCCCCCCAGCCCGGTAAACTATGCGTGACAGCCTGTGTCACGGGCACCGAGCGATGTCTGCTTGGGCAATATGCACAGGAAGGAGCCTCCCATCCCACAGTGAGCAACTCCACTCATGGGAGCCCACCCCCAAGGAAAGAGCCAGAAACTCAAAGATAATTTCAGGACAAAGTATAAAATCATTTATAATTGCACATTAATTCGAAGTAATCGGTATCCAGTGACAGAGTAAATTATGGTCTATTCTCTTGATGAAGAATTAAGCTGCTATTAAACATGATTTTCACAACTAAACACACAATCGCCACACTGCCCAGCAACTGCACCCCTGGGCATTTATCCCAGAGAAATTAAGACGGCACGTGCACAAAACCCTGCGTGCCCCAGGGTTCACAGCAGCTTCACCTGTAATAGGCAAAAACTGGAAATGGCCCAGATGTTTTTCAACCCGCGAGCGGGTAAACTTCGGTATATCATGCCACGGAATACTACTCGCGGAAGGAAGGAAGGAAGGAAGGAGCAAGTGAGCTCCTGGCGCATTAGAGAAACCCAGATGAATCTCCCTAGAGTGATGTGGAGTGAAAAAAGCCTATCCCCAAAAGTTACATACTCTATGATCCCATTTCTAGGCATTCTTGAAATGACAGAATTATAGAAATAGAGAAGATTAACAGTTGTCAGGGTTAGGGACAGGAGCATGGGGCATTAGGGTGACCACAAAGGATAACATGAGGGATCCCTGTAGGATGAAACTGTTCTATATCTTGACTATGTCAAGATCCTGGTCGTGATAGTTTACTATAGTTTTTTAAGACATTACCGTTGGGGGAACTGGGTAAAGGATACATAGAATTCCTCTGTGTTATTTCTTGCAACAGCATGAGAGCCTACAGTTATCTCAAAGCTTAATGGAAAAAAATTAAAGGGTAAAACAAAAACGGGCTTCTAAAGAGTGCGTGAGCATGTAAAATGCTATGTCACAATATTAAGGAAAAAACATTAAGGAAAAAAATGTCACTAAAAAAGGAGAACAGAAAATCCCACACACAGTTTGATCATGAGGACCTGAAAAGGCCTTCAACTGCTTGGACCAGAAAATTAAAGGCAGGAAAAGCATACAATCAAAATGTCAGAAGTGGGTGTCTGCAGGTGGGGCTCCACGGGTGATGTTTTTTCTTAAGAATACTTTTTTGGTGTTTTCTCAATTTTCCATCACAACTGTTAGCCCCAGGTGATGGTTTCAAAATATGTCCATTATTCTTTGATGCCTGATTGGGAGCCCAGTTCCCTCCCCTTGAGCATGGGCCTTAGGGACCTGCTCCTAATAAACAGAATCGACTGGAAGTGACCATTTGCTGCTTCCTAAGAGGCACTGCGGCTCCCACCTGGCACACTCTCTCTCCCTCCCTGTCTGTCTCTGTCTCTCTCTCTCTCCGTCTCCTGGTGAGTCACTGGCCCCGAGGGAAGCAGCTGCCACGGTGTGAGGACACCCAAGCGGCCCCGTGGAGGGTCCACATGGGGAGGGACTGAGGCCTCCTGCTAACAGCCAAGTGACCGAACCCCTTGAAAATGGAACCTCCGCCCCACTGGCCACAAGCTCAGGACCACGATCCCATGAGAGGCCCTGGGACAGAACCACCAGCTCAGCAGCTCCCAAATTCCAGACCCACAGAAACTATGGGATAATAAATGTTCATTTTAACCCACTAAATTTCAGGAGGAATTTGTTACACGACAATAGGTAACAGCCCCTACAACACACACCTCCCCCCCTCCAAATCCTACCTAAACCTGCCTTCTAAAGAAAAGCTAACCAAGGAACTAACAATGGACAGGTCCCAAGGAATTCTCGGGTGGTGTGCCTCAGAGGCTCAGGCCATTTCCACACACAAAACCCTCCTGGGACTCTTGCTGACCAGGGTGCATGAAGCTGGCACAGGTGAGTCAGGGCCCGTCGCCTCGGAGGGGTGTTCAAGGGCAGACTCTGAGGAGAGTCGCGGGCCACACTTGAAGGACTTGGCGGGGGGTATTGGAGAAGGAAGAGCTCCTGCCCAAAGGTGAAGGCCGCAGAAGAAAAAGAGAAGGGCAGAGGCCAGGGAAGGCAGAGAGGGTCTGTGAGCATGAGAGGCCATGGAAGACATGTCGAGGGATTCCACACGTGAAGGCGAGGTGTGTGTGTCTAGAATTGGCCACCGCCAGCACACCCAGGACCCAGGCGCCATGCAGGTGTTTGGCAAGAAGTGGGAGACCAGCTGGGCTGGCCTGAGGGGCTGTGGGTACAGGAAGGCTTAGCTCCGGGAAGACAGGTCCACACGAGCTTGGCCCAGTGCATCCCCTGCCAACAAGTCAGAGACCCCTTGTTCAGCTGGACGGCACAGCGCTGCCTCCCTAGCCTCCTCTCCGCTGTAGACGGCTGTGCTCAGAAGACCATCTGGGCCGCTGGGCTCCTTCCCTCTCCCTCTGGGCTCTGCTTTTTTTTTTAAGATTTTATTTATTTATTTGTCAGAGAGAGAGAGCGAGCGAGCGAGCACAAGCAGGGGGCATGGCAGGCAGAGGGAGAAGCGGGCTCCCTGCCGAGCAAGGAGCCTGATTCGGGGCTCGATCCCAGGACCCCAGGATCACGACCTGAGCTGAAGGCAGAGGCTTAACCGACTGAGCCACCCAGGCGCCCTGGGCTCTGCTTTTATTAGGCCTGAGACGCCCAGGGAGGCACAGGGTGCCGCGTACTCTCTTGCCTTAGGTTGTGCTACCATTTCCGTCAACACGTTTGAACCTGAATTTCGGCTTGAGCAAAAGCAATTACCACTGACAATGATAAGCAATGGATAAGCAACGGGAGAATCGGCCGCTCACTGACTCCTGATGCCGCCAGCAGGAGACGCCTGCTTTCCAGGCTGAGGGCCTCACCCTGGCGCCCACAGGTCCAGCCTACTGGAGAGGAGCCAGCTGGTGCTTCCCCATGACCCAGCCACAGAGAGGTCTTAGTCATATCTCTGTCCTTGAGCAGTGGTGCTTTTATCACCTGCCGGGAAGCCAATTTTGCAAGAAGGGCTTCGAGATGATAGACTTTACTATGTTCTGCTCCAGTGACAGGGACAGCTGATCAAGGCTGCGAGCCCAGGCCTGCACGGCAGGCGGGCGCAGGCTGTGATTTCCTCCCCCCTTCCCTGGCCTGCAGGCGCCCCCAGGGGCAGGGTTTGGCGGGCGTCAGCCACCGCCCGGGGCCTTCCCGCCAGCAGGTGGCGCTGGTTTCCCGCCGGGACTCTGGGGCAGCGCGCTCCCTTTGTGGGGCTCTGAGGAGGACAATAGCTGCCTGTCACTGTGGGCCACTGTCTCCCGCACCTCCCAGGCAGGAATGCGAGGCCGTGCTGGAATGGAATGTGGGCAGGGAGCCACGGAAAAGGCCGGGGACACGGACGAGAACTCAGCATGTGCTGAAGTGAGGGGCTGCGTGGGTCTGTCTCCCAGCCCGCCCCCACCCCGTTCCTTGCTTTGCCCTCACCGCTCGCTCTCGTGCTAAGCTTAAAGGAACATAGATAACAAATATGGGACAAGATAGGGGCGCCTGGGTGGCTCAGTTGGTTAAGCGACTGCCTTCGGCTCAGGTCATGATCCTGGAGTCCCTGGATCGAGTCCAGCATCAGGCTCCCTGCTCGGCAGGGAGCCTGCTTCTGCCTCTGACCCTCCCCCCTCTCATGAGCTCTCTCTCTCTCATTCTCTCTGTCTCAAATAAATAAATAAAATCTTTAAAAAAAAAAAACAAATATGGGACAAGATGGAAGTAATCAT
>NC_138381.1:58243864-58270315 GCF_054177405.1 Leptonychotes weddellii
GCTCTCGTGCTAAGCTTAAAGGAACATAGATAACAAATATGGGACAAGATAGGGGCGCCTGGGTGGCTCAGTTGGTTAAGCGACTGCCTTCAGCTCAGGTCATGATCCTGGAGTCCCTGGATCGAGTCCCGCTTCTGCCTCTGACCCTCCCCCCTCTCATGAGCTCTCTCTCTCTCATTCTCTCTGTCTCAAATAAATAAATAAAATCTTTAAAAAAAAAAACAAATATGGGACAAGATGGAAGTAATCATATGCAAAATATAAAGGGACCAAATCAACAAATTATACAGTAGTCCCCCCAGATCCAAGATTTCGCTTTCCGGGGTTTCGGGCACAAGGCGGTCAACTGCGGTCTGGAAACGGGGTCATCCCATTTGTATTGTCAGAAGGTCAACAGTAGCCCAACGCTACACTGTAACGCCTGCGTCACTCACCTCACTTCATCTTATCACATCACGCAGGCATTTTACCATCTCACATCATCACCAGAAAAAGGGTGAGTACAGTACACTAAGATATTGATAGAGAGGACCACCTTCATATAGCTTTTATTACAGTATATCGTTATTTTAGTATCAGTTCTATTTTAGTATCAGTTATTGTTAATCTCTTACTGTGCTCAGTTTATAAATTAAAGTTTATCATAGGTACGCATGTATAGGAAAAAATGCAGTATATATAGGGTTTGGTACCATCTGCGGTTTCAGGCATCCCCTGGGGGTCTTAAAACGCATCCCCCTCGGATGAGGGGAGCCTACTGTATTAGGAAAGTGAAAGAAAGATATGCAAAGTAAGAGCCCTGACTTTTTATGAAGGGGTTCACTGCCCATTCCTGGGTTCCCCTGGCTGTGCCGGGTGGCTTGGGGTGCGCCCTGCTAACCAGTATCCCAGGAGGAGGCCGACCCACAGGCCCCTTCGGCCCCTCCCCAAGCTAGCCCTCAGACGCCATGGAGCCCCCATCTGATGGGGTCCCGAGTTGGATCAGCCCGGGGAACAGGCCCAAGTGCTGGCATTTTCTACCAGCTGGACCCTGAAGCCGCCCCCAGGAGCCGTGCACACGTCACCCTCCTGACTCCCACGCCACCCTGAAGCAGTGTCAGCTGAGGCAGAAGAGCAAGTGGGCGACCAAGGTGCCACCTCAGCTTCCTCCCACGTAGAACGGGAAAAGCATTATTCATTTCCTGGGCAGTTCGGAAGCTCAGGGAGACGGCGGCTGCGCTCCCCCTGCCGACCTGATGCTGGAGTGGGCGCTCTTTCTGCATCCTGACCCCGCCGCACCGTCAGGAGCACGCGTGGCCGCTGCCCTCCGTGGCCCTCAGCCACGTGCTGCCCACGACCGCCCTTCCACCAGCAAACCAGGAAAGGCACCACCCCCTCACCCCCACCCCGTCCCTCATCTGGCGGGTGAGTCTGTCGCCTGCTAAGCCTCCAGGCCAGAGAGGGAAGAGAACTCACAGGTCACAGGGGCCTTCTCTTCCTTGTCGTCATCTTCCTCCTCTTCCTCCTCCTCCTGCCCTGGCAACTTCCTGAACTCAGAAAGGTCCGTCTGTAGCAGCCGGGAAACTGCCTCGTGGGCCAGAGATGAAGCAAGTGGTGGTGGGGCGCTCCTGGGGACAGGAACAAGGAGTGAAGTGGGGCTGGCACCTCGGCAGAAGCTAATACCCCAGTGCCTCCCCGAATGCTCCAGATGGAGAACCCCTTTCTGCTCAAGGAGGCCCTCCCGGAGGAGGCGATGACTGCTCGTGCCACAACGTGCGGCGGCAAGCAGATCGGCCTCTGGGCCTCGGGGAGCTGGATGGGACAGGTCCTGAGCTACACCAAACGTGGGTGGGGGGCTGGTGGTGGGGAGAAGATGTGTCTGCTGGCCCCCGTGGCCGGGCCGCACACACTGCCCAACGTCCAGCCCGATGACAGCTCCTGGCCACCAATACCAGCTGGGGCCCTCTAGAGTGTCAGGAGTCTTATGGGTTGAATTGTGTCCCTCAAAATTCGTATGTTGAAGTTCTAGCTGCCAGTGTCTCAGAATGTGACCTGATTTAGAAACAGATGCAATTAGTTGTAGTGAGGTCGTACAGGAGGAGGGTGGGTCCCTAATCCAACACCGGTGTCCTTATAAAAAGGGGACATTCAGGGGGCACCTGGGTGGCTCAGTCGGCTAAGCGCCTGCCTTCGGCTCAAGTCATGATCACGGAGTCCTGGGATCGAGGCCTGCATCGGGCTCCCTGCTCAGCGGGGAGTCTGCTTTTCCCTCTGCCCCTCCCCCTACTTGGGCACGCTCTCTCTCTGACAAATAAATAAATCTTTTTTTTTTTTAAAGGGGGACATTCACACACAGATGCACACAGGGGGAACTGTATGTGAAGATGAAGGCAGAAGCTGGGGTGATGAGCCAGAAATCACCAGAAGTAACCAGCCCTACATCAGATCCACCCTGATCCTGGACTTCCAGCCTCCAAAACTCTGAGACAACACATTTTTGTGTTTAAGCTGTTTGGCCTGCAGTCCTTCCCACACTACGTCCATGGAAAGCCCTCCCTGGCTTCCCTGCGCATAAGGGGTCCATTCCTCTGCTGCCCCTGTACCTCTCGATGCATCCGGACCCCGGAATCTGCCTCCCCACCAGTGGGAACCCTTCATAGGCCAGACAATGTGTCTGTCCTCAAGGGCTGGGGGCCCACGCCCAGGGTAGCCAGTGATTCTCCACTGGGCAGACACACCTGGCTTTTCCCTGAGGGCAAGGACCTCCCAACAGCCAAGCAAATGGGTCACTTCCCTTTGGGAGCTGGGCATCCACGGTGTGTCTATAGATGGTCTCAGGAATTTACAGGGATGAATCTTTGATTTTTTAAAATGAGAGGGTGACTCAGGGGAGAGGCCTCTGGAACCGCCTTTGAAAAACAACCAGCTAAGACATGAGAAATGAGTTCCCCTGCCATTTGGGGATTTCCTGCTAACCACTGGGTTTTCCTTTTTCACAGCAGGGAGAAGGGGCTCTGTTCTCTTTGCTCCTGGGGAGGTGGTGCGGTAGATTCCTGCAGGCCTGCAAAGGTCACTGGGGCCAGGAAGCAGCTTCCGGCCTGGGGAACACAGACAATGCCTGGCCTCAGGCCATAGGCCTCACTTCCTGGATGCTCCCTCCCTCCCCATCCAGGGGCTCCCCCCCACCCCAGCCCCCATATACCCTCCAGGCACTCAGGCCCTGCAGCAGTCAGGGCTCTTAAAGACTCCAGAAGATGCTGCAGTGAACAGAAGGTGGGTGCAAGGCCCAGGTACCCAAGAAACACTCTAGTTCCACCTGCTCTGGGGTTTTCAAGTTTGCAGCATAGCAGCCGAGATGAAAATGCAGAAGAGGGGCGCCTGGGTGGCTCAGTCGTTAAGCGTCTGCCTTCGGCTCAGGTCATGATCTCAGGGTCCTGGGATCGAGCCCCGCATCGGGCTCCCCGCTCCGCGGGAAGCCTGCTTCTCCTTCTCCCCCTCCCCCTGCTTGTGTTCCCTATCTCGCTGTGTCTCTCTCTGTCAAATAAATAAATAAAATCTTAAAAAAAAAAAAAAAAGAAAAAAGAAAATGCAGAAGAATAATTATAGCATAAGGTGTGCATTGCTCGGGGACCTGAGATGGGACACAAAACCGCTCACAACAAGGGGGAAGACAGGACGTAAATCACTGCACCCTTGAACTTGGTGATCTGACTTCCCAACGGTCTCATGGAGGACACCATTTACAATCTGAGAAAACACCGTGCGCCACTATGCTTGGGGCCCCGTGCGCCCAGGGGCCTACACGCCAGCCGCAGGGATGGGAAGCAGAGGGACAGGGACAGGAGCGGCCAGGGAGCTGCGAGGAACGTCTGTGAGGGTGCTCCTGACAGTCAGACCCAGAGTAGACAACACGTGATCACACGTATGAACACTGTGTCTGCACAGGGAAGAAATACGAGAAAAGAACAAAAGGAACTGAAAACAAATCCATCAAGATGAGTAGAAAATACACGACTTTAAAATATTATGTTTTAAAGGTTTTTTAAGATGGATTTGTTAGGAGGCTGATGGGGGCCATGACCCTTGGCCTCTCCCTCATGGCTAATAGTCTCAGGCCTGCTCCACCATCCTGCTAATTAACAGGGTGCCTATTCAATGCCTGAGCCCAGGGCCTACCACAAGGGCCTCATGGGCACGCCCCGTCACCTCAAGCAAGTCCTGCTTTTTTCCTACGCGTAGCCTAGACACCTGCCCTCCAACATAACTAAAACCCGCTCACGCCCAAGGCCCTGCACCCATCAGACCCCTCTAGTCAGGCCCCCGACTTCTAAAGCTCAGGCCCCTCCCTGGGCAGGAGGGCCGGTCACCTGCTCCTGCTTGGCCACCCTCCTCCTCCTCACCTGCTTCCATCTCCACTTCCATGGAGCAAAACCAGCCCCACCTTCTGGGATCCTGCCCCTCTGGGCATGTCCCTCCTCTGCCCTCTCCTCCCCTCACCAGTGGACTGACTGCTCACCCTGGTGGCCCTCCCAGGCTTGGCCCTATAGCTTGCCCTCTTCTTTTTTTTTTTTTTAATTGTTATTGCTATGATGTAGTTAAGTTCTTTTTTTTTTTTTTAAGATTTTATTTATTTGACAGAGAGAGCGAAAGAGCACAAGCAGGGGGAGCAGCAGAGGGAGAGGAAGAAGCAGGCCCTCTTCCGAGCAGGGAGCCTGACTCAGGACTCGATCCCAGGACCCTGGGATCATGACCTGAGCCGAAGGCAGATGCCTAACGATCTGAGCCACCCAGGCGCCCAGCTTGCCCTCTTCTGACTCTGAGCCACCAGCCTGGGGCTCTCCTGCCTCTGTCCCCAGGTCACTTCCTCTCTCTCCCCGCGGACAGGTCATCTCCAACACAGCAGGCTTTATGCTGGGTGCTCTCACTCTCCCCGGGCTCTGGGCTCGCGCGTAGGGGCAGACAGGCACCAATCCTCCCAGGCCTGCAATTCCTCCCACCGCCCCTAAAGCCCCCACAGGAGGCCCAGTGGCTGCCGGTGGGACAGACCCTGCGGCCCCGGGCCCTGAGGTAGGCAGAGGCCTGGGAGCCCTCCCCTCCCCTCCCCCACATCCAGCAACTCTGACCTATTCTGTTCCACCGACTCGCCTTATGCCACCTGCCTCTAAAATATTTCCTCAACGAGAACAAAACAGGCCAGTAACACCCTCTGCACATGCCACACCCTAAAGGGACATGGTCACTGGGCATGTCCTCTTGAGCTCTGTGGGGCCGTGGGGCTGTCAGGATGGACCAGGCCAGCTCACACCAACCTTCATGCTCAGTGACCTGGGCTCCCATACTGTACGGGGTGAGTAAGAGTCATTAACTCTGTTGGATCCTAGCAAGCAGGCCCTTGGGGGTGTGTGCAGGGATCGAGCTGGCCTGTCACAAAGGAAGCACGCTTGGGAACAGTAAAATGCCAGGATACTGAGGCTGGGGGCGTGGTCCGACTTTAGGGGTGACACGGTGACTAGGGACTGTGGGCGCGGCCCCTGGGGAGGGATGAGGTTCACGCAGATGCTGCATGGGCCGCTAGCCTTTACTGTCTATTGCTTTCTCCCTTCAAGTCTCACCTCTGTGCCTCAGCTGCCTGGCCTGGGAACAGGGGACAGCACCATCACCTCTTGGGTCATTTGACTAGGGGCACATGGCCTGGCCCTGCCCCCACCCTGAGGCCTCTGCCTCCCAATTTGTGAAATGAGACAGAAACAGGATTGACTGCGCCTGTCATGGGTTGGACTGTGTCCCCCCAAAAGATATGCTGAAAAGTCCTAACCTGCTCAGAATGTGACCTTATGTGGAATTAAGGTCTTTGCAGGTGTAAGGTGAGGTCATACTGGCCCTCAATCTCATAGGACTGGTGTCCTTACAAGAGAAGAGACCTAGACAGGGAGGGAATGCCACGTGAAGACACAGACGTGCAGGGCGGACGCCATGTGACAAGAAGGCCAGGCTGCAGGGATGCCTCTACAAGCCAAGGAACCCCAAGGACTGCTGGCAACACCGGCAGCTGAGAGAAAGGCCTGGAACCAATTCTCCACAGCCTTTGAGGGAGCTCGACCCTGCCGACACCCTGATCTCTGACTTTTGGCCTCCAGAACTATGAGACAATCCGGGCTACTTTGTGACGGCAGCCCTGGGGAAGTGATGAGGCCCTGTCATGGGGATGTCATTAGGGAGCATAACTGGCACAGGACAGGGCGTGTGGGGTGAGCGGGAGTTGCGGTCAAGTTCAGCCGGTGGCACGTGCCAAGCCCCTTGCTCCCGGCCCGTGCTGTCCCCTCCTGGCAGGTCCGCCTCCTACCTGCTGCTCAGGAAGCCCATCACCAGCTCGGCCAGCTCACCCTCCACCTCCTCCTGGCTCAGCACTGTCCCCGGGAGCTTCCATGGCACAGGGCTCTCTAGGCTCAGCGGCGCTGGGAAGTCGCAGAGGAAGGCGTCCAGGAAGCCTGGGATCTCCTCTGCCAGCTGGCTGCTCTGCTGGGGGGCTCGAGAGGCCATGCCCAGAGCATCCCGGGAGGTCTCTGCTGGGATTCTGGGTGGTCTTTGCTCTAAGGAGAGACGCGAGGGTCAGAAAACACATGGGGATCGGTGCCCTCACCCCACAGTGCTGAGTGTGCGGTGCCTTGCTTTCTCTCCTTCACCTCGAAGCATCACGCAGCAGGTGCCACGCCAAGCCCAGGGCCTCAAGGCAGAACAGCAGGGCCACTGGCCTCACATAGAGTTCAGGGGACCCAAGTAAGGGGGAGGAACAACCCTGGTCAGTGTCCTGACACAGCTCCAAGAGGGGGCACTCAGAAGCCCAAGAGAAGTGGCTTCAGGAGACAGAGCTGGGATCAGAGGCCACATGGATGCCCTGAAGGAGAAGTGACAGAGAAGGCAGGCATGTTCCCGGTAGGGAATGGCTGGTGTAGACAAAGGCGGTTAGGAGACACCAGGGCCAGGCCATTGAGGCAGGAAAACACAGCAGGTAAAGGGGTTCAACCTGACCCCGGGACCTCAACAGCCAGAAGGTGAGGAAGTGATGCCATCACGTCTGTGAGCCTAGTGGGGAGAAGGGATGCCTGTCAAGGAAAGAAAAAGAAGGGCCAGGGTGGTGCCAGCGCTGGTCCTGGGATGTTTTGGATGTGGACAAGAGGGGGAGTAGGAAGGGACCCCAGAGGCTGCAGGGCACCCCAGGGCATGGGCAGGAGAGAAGCCAGGAAAGTTGGGGACACCTGTGATGTGTCCTCTCCAACAGGAAGAGTCCTGGGCCTCCTGAGTCCCGGCTGAAGGAGAGGCACCAGGGACAGCCCAGGCCAATGACCCCACTGCCCTGGGCACTGGCTCCCACCTCTCAGGCTCTTCCTCCCCCGTCCTCAGGAAGGCTAAGGGCTTACTAGCTGCCAGGCCCTGTGCATTGCCCGTAACAACCCTGGGAGCCAGGACGAGCTCCCATTTCACAGATGGGAACACTGAGGCTGGGAGAGGGGCAGTGGTTTGAGAGTGGAGGAAGGATTCTGAAGCCCATACTCATCACCATCCCACCCAGCTCTTCTCCCACGACAGCCTCACTCACACCTGGCTCCCGCCCCATCCTCCTCCCCAAGGTGGGCCTCCAGCTCCTCTCCCCCAGCTCAGGACCTCCACACACCACCTTCCCACCCTCTTCCCTCACCTTGCCTCCCTGGGTTCATGGGCCAGCGGAGGCCTGTCTGTCAGACTCCTGAACAACCCGCCTGGACTCCCACCTCTCCTGTTCAGCCCTCCAGACCCAAATGGTCCCAGAGCATCTCTCTTCTAGCATACACCCTCCCCCATTCACTCTCTAGGCCCCACTTCCTACCCCACACCCAGGTGTGCCACCCCCTGGCCACCAACGCCGAGCACAGGCCCTTGTCTCGCCCATTCCCCTCCAGCTGGAGCCTGTTCTCTCTGAGCCTTCCCAGGGCTGGGGCACCCCCAGGGCCTCCATAACACCCAACTGGGAAGCTTGCTTGGGGAGCAGTAACAGCTTGACTCGAGGGTCCAATCCCAAGTTGCAGGCAGAGAATGTGGGGAGCAATTTCACGGCCCATCCCCTCCCTGAGGCCTTCCTGGTTGTGATGAGCACAGGCAGGGAGAAGGCACGGGAGAGACTCTTCTGGAATTCCTCATGCCTGCAGATGTTACTGGAGGACAGCAGTGGACAGGGGTTGGCAACTGGAGGCTGAAGGGACCTGCCTCCGAGAAGAGGGGTGAGAGCTGGCCCAGCACCCACACCATGGGCATGGCTGCCCTTGTCCAGAGCCACTAACTCAGCACAAGTCTGTGGCAGAATAAAGAAAAAAAAAAAACACAAGAAGAGCATGGGGTGAAGGGGAAAGGGAAAGTTAAATGTCTAATCTGTGAAGGACTTGCAAGTGACGAGGAGGGTAAATGAAAAACGACAACAACAACAAACCCACAAAATCTCTCTTTCAGGGCCCTGTCAAAAGTTGACTTTTTAAAGCAGACACAGAAATAATACAGAAATTAGGGCACTTATGAGGGAAGGTTATGGGGACAGATTTAAAATCACTGCTATCCTCCATGCTTACTTATCAGTAGAAGTAAATACAACACAGCCCCAGGTTACAAAAGGTGAACAGGTAAAAAGATAAAGAGGGTAAAATAAAGAAGCAGAAATTAGGACAAGAGCAGGTTGGACAACCGAATCATGACCACAAGGGTAAGACTTTGTGAAATGGGGAGATCCGAAAAGGCTGGGAGCCTCACCGGGGGTGGTAAGGATCACCTGGGGAGAAGGCAGGCTGCCCAAGAAGTAAGCCAGAGAAAAACAAGAAGATGGTGTGAATTTCCCAGCAGGCTCCGACACCCTTCGGCAGAGAAAGAGGCCATGCCACCTCCTCTGCTAGGGAACAGCTCCGGCCTGTTGCTTAGGGGAGAGAAATGTGAATAATGCAGAGCCGCCCTCAAGCAACACCGGCGCCCTGGGGTCGGGAAATGCTGCTTGGCTCCCTGCAAGTCCTGAGCCCATCTGAGCCCAGAAACAATGCTCTACAGGCACTGAAATCTTCGGCGGTGCACGCGCTCCCATGTTCAGTCTATGATCGGGACCTAAACGAGAGGAGGGCTGGCTCACCGACCTCCCCAGAGTGCACAGGAGGGCCCTGCTTGAGAAACCCTGGCCCCCAGCATAAAGCACAGAATGCGAGACCCTTCGCCTGCGTCCTCACTTGCTGGTGGCGTCTGCTCGGCATTTTGGAATGCGGGTACCTCCTCGGGATGCTGTTTTTTTGTGGGGGGGGGATGCTGTTTTCTGTGCCTGGAGCTCCCCCCAACCCCCAAGTCTGCTCCTTTCCCTGGGGGTCGGGGCCCCTCCTCTCTGCATTGCTGCCTCGGTACTCTGCCCTGTGCCCACTGACCTGTGCCCAGAATTGGGCACAGGCCCTGAGGGCAGCCTGTGACATGCCTGCTGAATAGGGTCGGGGGAGGGGGGCACGGGGGTGGGGAGGGAGAGGGCAGGCGGCGCGGGCGTGACAGTGCTTGTGTGCATGCTTGGCCTGCATCTGCCCGGGTGCGGGCTGCCTTATCCTCAGGGCCTGCGCCAGCCGCCCTCTGCTAGACAGGCGGGTGGCCCAGAGCCATCCTGCCGGCTGAGGACCAAACAGGCTGGTTTCTACATCAGCAGGCTGAGGCGAGGGGCAAGGAGAGGAACCAGGACATGGCTTTCCTTCTCTGGGGCCCAACTGGGGAAAAAGACAAGAGTAAGTTCCTTCCAGGGTGCCTGGGTGGCTCAGTTGTTTAAGAGACTGCCTTTGGCTCAGGTCTTGATCCTGGAGTCCCAGGATTGAGTCCCGCATCCGGCTCCCAGCTCAGCAGGGAGTCTGCTTCTCTCTCTGATCCTCCCCCCATCTCATGTGCTTTCTCTCTCTCTCAAATAAATAAATAAAATCTTAAAAAAAAAAAAAAAAGAGTAAGTTCCTTCCTTGCCCTTCTTTTTTCCAACAAACTCTGAATCTGTGATATAGGCCATACAGAGAGGAGCAAAACAATCTCGCTCCCAGGAGCCCGGGGTCTACAAATAAAGGCAGGAAGTGGGCAGGAGGGAGGGATTCCCAAGGCAAAAGGGGCCCCCCCACAAGACAGCCCCGGTGCCAGGAGGGGCAGGGGACTGTGCCGTGATCCTGAGCTCTTGCCGGCCCACCAGGGGCGGACAGGGTCTCAGGGCTAGAAAGCAGGATAAGGTGGTGGGAGATGAGGCAGAGCTGGGTGCAGGGTGTCCAGCTGGATGCAGTGCTGAGGGGTGCTGGGAAGGGGGACTCGTTGAGTCTGGGTGAGTCATCAAGGACCGGGGGTGGGCAGGGGAGGAACACTGGGCTGCCAGCCCCCTTGTCACCTGCCTCCACCAGACAGGCCAAACGTGGCCCAGGGCCCAGGGCCTCCCGGCTCCTGCAATGCTGCCTCTCTGCACTGCTCCTCAGCTGCCAGGCAATACCCGCCAGGGGCCCTCGGCTGCCAGCGCCCACGGCACTCTTCCTGCTGCTTCTCTTTCCACCTCCCGGCAACCTGTTGTCATTATCCCCACATGGGGGTCACGACAGGTGGGGGCGGCGGGGGGCGGGGGGTAACAGCAAAAGAACCAAGCAACTTGTTCAAAGTCCCTTGGTGGGGTTCACGCCTGCTGGGGAGTCACCCGCCCACCCCCCACTGGTCACCAGCTTGGGGATTCAGTCTCTTGTGGCCTCTTCTTTCATCTCTACGCCCATCACCCTGTTCCTGCTCCTCACCTCTGTGCTCCTGTGCCTTGCCTTGTGGCATTCCATTTTGGGCCCCCCCACTCCGATCCAAGCTCTGCTGAGCTGTCACACCTCTGGGGTCCAGCACACTGTCTTCCATGTGCTAGATTCCAAAGAAAAAATATTTATTTTCTTCTAGTTTATCAGTTTTGACTCATAAGCTCAACTAACGCACATTTGTACAACTGCCTTTTTCTTGATTTTTTAAAAAAGATTCATTTATTTACTTGAGAGAGAGAGAGCACGTGCATGAGCGGGTGGAGGGGGAGAGGGAGAGAGTGAGAGAGAATCCTCAAGCAGTCTCCCCACTGAGTGCAGAGCCCAACCCAGGGCTAGATCTCAGGACTGAGATCATGACCCGAGCCAAAATCCAGAGTTGGCTGCTTAACCGACTGAGCCACCCGGGCACCCCACCTGCCTTGTTCTAGATGGTAGGGACAAAATACTTGTTGAGAGTCCTGCTCGACTTCAGAACCCAGGAGTACAGCAAAAAACAGTAATCCTTAAGAAAGGAAACTGCATCATCATTACAACAGTGTTGCCTTCCTTCTTAAAAACTTCTCTGTAAATGGAGAATCTTATTTGTTCATAAGTAACCACTGGGAAGAATATGGCGTCAATTTTCCAGAGCTTTTCCTACACACGTATCTTTTTTCTTTAAAAAAAAAAAAAAAGTAGGGCAAAATACATGGGACACGTCATTTATCGTTCTGCCCATTTTTCCGTCTCCAGTTCTGTGGCATTAAGTACATTCACATTGCTGTGGTTGGGTGCAAGTCTACAGGCTTGACTTTCTTACTAGATGCTCTGAGTCAGGAAGCCCACCCCTGTCCTCTCAGGCATTAGCCCGGCCCTCTGTGCATATGGTGTCTGGCCAGTGCGATGGTGGAGGGAAGACGGGGGCTGCCTTCTGCCCCTGCCAGTGGGTGGTGTGGCTGAGATAAGCTGCCTGAGGCCTGGCACCTTCCAAGAGGAAGTTAAGATAGCCTGTGGAGAACAGTGATCGGAGGAGAAAGGTTTTAAACACAGGGATGGCCGCAGGCAATATCTCAAAGGAATTCTACAAATGAACTTGTATGGAGCTTTACAGCTTTCAAAGTGGTATTCAAAGTGGCATTTGTTTTGTTACCTCTTGCACAACAATTCCAAGAAGTACAGGCTGTCAGGCCACATTGCGGATGAAGAAATAGGCTCGGGGAGGGTAAGCTACCCGCCTAGGGTCACAAAGGTAGGAAATGGCAAAGCCGGACTCACATGAGGTCTTCTGATGCCTTTTGTCATTTCCAGTTTGGTTATAGGAGGAAAAGACTGAGATGTGACAGTAGGCCAGATATGGGCATAAAGGCCAGGAGTGAGGGGCGCCTTGTGGCGCAGTCGGTTGAGCGACCGACTCTTGGTTTCGGCTGGGGTCGTGATCTCGGGGGTTGTGAGATCCAAGCCGGGTTCTATGCTCAGCAGGGAGTCTGCTGGGGTTTCTTTCTCTCTCTCTGAAATAAATAAATCTTTAAAAAAAAAAAAAAGGCCAGAAGTGTGACCTCAGAGTGCTGGCCTTACATTCTGTCTCCCATGGTGGGAGTACAGCTCGGCCCACAGGACTTGCCCCAGGAAATACCATGAGGACATGTGTCACTCAGGCCATGTGTCCCGCTGGGTGAAAGGCTGTGGGGGAGGAGTCCATCACCATCAACTAGTCCTGGCTATGTGTTAGGCCCTGCATTAAAATCTCTACAATCCGGTGCCTTTTCTCCCTCCCTACTGCAGAGAGGTTAAGAGGCTTGCCTGAGGTCACACAGCTCCCAGTGGTGGAGTCCATCACCTCCCTGCCTGAGATTTCTATCTCACACGCCTAGGGCTTAAAGTGCGGCAGCCCAAGCATTCGCTTTCACTAAAACACTCGCTTTAAATCACTTGGACGAGGGCCACGGATGGGTGCAGGCCATGGGGTAAGGGCACGTGGGCAGAGATGTGGACCGGCAAAGGTGCAGGGGCTGGTGGGGTAGGGGTCAGGACAGTGGGCCCGGCCCAGATGCTCCTAAGAACAGAGGCTCGGCCACGGGCAAATGGGGGCACGTCACCCCTCAGCATCCATTCTGCTTCACCGCCCTCGGTTCCCACTTCGGCTTGGCCACACCCCCGCCGGCCCCTGGCCCCCCAGGTCTGCACCCTTGCCTCCCTGGCCCTTCAATTCTCTGCCTCGGGTTCCTCAGGTCTTCAATTGCTCCCCTCCGCTCTTCAGCCCCCCACTCGGCCCCTGAATCCCTTGGGTCTTCCCATCTCGGCCTCCCTGCCTCCCCAGCCCCCCTTTTCCACACCCTCCGGTTCCTCAGCGCCCCGTTTCCCCCCTATACGCCTCAGGTCTCCACCTGAGCCTCACTCCAGCGCGGTCAGCCCCCCGGTCCCATGCCCCGGGCTTCCTCACCCCCGGGAGCCCCAGAGCCTCACCTGCTACTCCGCCACTCCGGGCCCCTCGAGCCGCTCCCGGCCAGCCCCGCCCACTTCCCGTCCCCCGCCGCCGCGGGCTCCGCGCAGGCGCAGTCGGACCGCGGGCGGGCGGGGTCGGGCCTCTGCTGCCCCCTGGCGGCCTCGCGGTCCTTTCATTACAGGTGGAGAAGAGCTGCGCTCCACCCAAAGGGTCGCGCGGCATCGCTGCCCACATCCTGGGTTCTGGAGCAAAACCCGTGATCACTGGCGAATTGCCTGGCTTCTCGAGCCTTGGGTGGTTGGTAGATGGGGACAGCAATCCCTACCTCACAGCGCCCAGACATTAAGCAACATGTGCTGTAGGAAGCTGGTGAGCCGCGGAGCAGGGATGCAGACCCAGACTGCCCCAGAGCCCGCGGGCCGTCAGGCAAGGAGGCACAGTACCTGGGGCCCAGCATACTTTTAGCGGTTGTGTTGGTTTCTTATTGCTGCTATGACAATTACCACAAACTTACACAAATTTATTATTTACAGTTCTGGAGGTCAGAAGCCCGGAAGGTCTCAAATGGGCTCTAAGTTTGAAGTGTCGGTAGGGTGCTCTAGCAGGGAATCCGTTCCCTTGCTTTACCGGCTCCTAAAGACTGCCCATTCCTTGGCTTGCGCCCTCTTAAGACTATCTTCAAAGCCAGGAACATCCAGACGAGTCCTCGCGCTGCCTCCTCGGATTCCCTGTTACTTTTTTTTCTAATTTTTTTTTTTTTATTTTAAGATTTTATTTATTTGACAGAGAGAGAGACACAGTGAGAGAGGGAACACAAGCAGGGGGAGTGGGAGAGGGAGAAGCAGGCTTCCCGCGGAGCAGAGAGCCTGATCCCGGGCTCCATCTCAGGACCCTGGAATCATGACCTGAGCGGAAGGCAGACGCTTAACGACTGAGCCACTCAGGCGCCCCTCCCTGTTCCATTTTTTAAAAACTCTTGTGATGGGGCGCCTGGGTGGCTCAGTTGGTTAAGCGACTGCCTTCGGCTCAGGTCATGATCCTGGAGTCCCGGGATCGAGTCCCGCATCGGGCTCCCTGCTCAGCGGGGAGTCTGCTTCTCCCTCTGACCCTCCTCCCTCTCATGCTGTCTCTCATTCTCTCTCTCACAAATTAAAAAAAAAAAAAAAAACTCTTGTGATGCCATTGGGCTGCCCAGATGAGACAGGATAATCTCAGTATTGCAAAGTTAGATGATGGGGTGCCAGAGTGGCTCAGTGGGTTGAGCAGCAGACTCTTGGTTTCGGCTCAGGTCATGATCTAGGGGTCCTGGGATCGAACCCCGCAGGGAGTCTGTTGAAGATTCTCTCTCTCCCCCGCTCTCCCTCTGCCCCTCCCCCACACATCCATGGGCTCTTTCTCTCTCTCAAATGGATAAATCTTAAAAAAAAAAAAGTGAGATGCGAAATCTACATTCTGTCTGCAACCCTGATTCTCCTTTGCCATGTAATCTAACACAGGTTCCAGGTATGAAGACATGGACATCTTTGGAGGGGGCATTTTTCTGCCACTATAGAGGCCCATGAAAACATTTTCTTTTCAAGCTAGAAGAAATAAATGAACTTTTAGATAAAAAAGTTTTAATATATATTAATATATTCATCTTTATATTAATGCAGTTGTACAGTATAATTTAAAAAAATTAAAAAACATTTTTATGGAAAAAGGGCCTTCAACAGCCTTACTGCAGCCCCACCTCCTTGACTTTCAGGCCCACATATGGGCCTCTGTCCTTTCCAGGAATCACGGTCTCTAGGATGCTTCACTAATAGGAGGGATTCAGTGAAGCAAGAAACCTTGGAGAACTAGCAGTTGGCTGATATGAAAGGAAACCATTTTGGGTAGACGTGAGCCTGGAGGGTAGGAGGTATTTAGGCAGAGAAAGCAGGGTGGGAGAGGGGCGCTGGCTCATGCCATTCTCCTACTTACACCTTCCTGGATCCTATAGGCCCCTGTCAGTGTGGTGACCCCAAGCAAGGCTTCAGGTTACTTCTTATAACTTGTCCTACCTTGGACATACATGTTCCTTAGCTAATCTGGGCCTGTTTCCTTACCAGAAAAATGGGGACTATAGCAACCAAGCTATCTCATGGGGTCGTTGTGAAACCCTGCATCAGTGTTTCTCAAAGTCTGTCCAGAATGCCGGCATCAGGGTGACCGTGGGGTGAAGTTTGAGAACCAGGGCACAGGTGAAGCGGTGCTTGGCACAGGGCCTCCCACACCGTGAAGTGGGGTGCCTGTGAAAGCTGGGACACCTGCAGGCCTCTTCAGTGAGGGCCCACATTCAACTCTTTGAAGCACTGATTGCACTCAAGATTCCATTCAAGGCTTAGAGATGACAGCAAAGTGAGGCACTGCCACTTGGCCAGGAGCTGGCCCCTTAGGGGCACTAGGCCAAGGCATTGCCTTTGAGATGACTTGGGCCCTGTGGCTTCTGTCAACCCCTCCTCGTCTGCATTCTACCACGCCTCAGCTTCTGGCTCTTGGCTTTCACCCTCGTGAAAGGAAGCTTTCAACGTCATCCACCCCACCCAGCCACTGACTTCCAGCTCTGCCTCTCTTCCCAGGCTGCGCCCCTGGCGTTGGTGAGCTGAGCTCACGGAACTCCCAAAGCGTTCAGCCTGGGTTTCCTCCCACCTCTGCCCCCTCTGACTGAACCCTCTCCTGGTCCCCACATGTCCATTATTCCAGATCCCCACCTGGAACCCTCTACTCCCCCGCCGTAGGATCTCCTGCGTGTGCGGGTGGTCACACCTACCTCTTCCTATCTTCCCGCCCCACCCCTTCTCACATTGCCAGACTCATTGCAGAGGTGGGGTAGCCTTGCTCTTGGGTTTCAAACCATCAGCGATGCTGTGACCTTGGAAGGAAGGTAGAAACCCTCACCCCTGACTTCCGGGACTCCCGCTTGGCTTCCTGTTGCCGGCTGCGCTGCTTTCTTGAAGGGGGCCCGTAGAGCTTCCTTGGCTGCTGATATCTGCAGGTCTTCAGGGGTCTGACTGATCCATGGTGGAGGGGGAGTAGGGTCCTAACTGCAAATCTACGGTGCCTTCTCCTGTCTAGCAGCTCCAGAAGGGGTGCCACACTCAACCGAGCAAATGCACATGAGGCACCTAGTGGCGATGTGCACCAGAGTCTCGAAGTGACCGGAATAGGCGTTGTCCGGGGCAATGGTCTGTGTCCAGCCAATTCAGCCGGACAACCAGGACCTGCTTCTGTGGGTCACGCACAAAGGCCTGGTCTGCAGGAGTTCTGCCCCCTGCTCTTCCAGAACAGGACAGCCTGAAGCTACGGACCTCCCTGACCTCAAGGGCAGAAGGTGACGTCCTAAGGAGCACGGAAGGCTGTTCCGGCCAGAATGGGCCTAGTGTCTTGCTGTCCTCCTGGCTCTGGCAGCCACGTTGGAAGAGTTGTATGCTGTTGGGGATACGAGATGAAGGGGCCCAGAAGGTGGACTCCAGCTTTGAATGCCAAGGACATTCATACACAAGGGACAGTTGCAGAGAAAAATGAATGGACCCTTTATGATTAGTCCTGCTTGGGGCTGAAACCTCAGTGCAGAATCCTGGTAAGGAATAGGTAGTTTGGATTTAAAGCCTAAGGTAGTCTCTGCCCCCCTGAGCCCCTCTGGCCATCCACCTGGGCTGCATGTGTGTGTGCGTGTGTGTGCATGTGTGTGTATCTCAGAGCAGAATGGAGTTGGGTCACCCTCCCATGGAGAAGACCCTGGGGCCACTCGCTATGGATGGGGTGGCAGAGCGGGCACAGCCCCGTGCCAGGGACACTACCCACTGGCAGATGTGGCCTTGCCGATGCCCGAGTCTGGTCCTAGCGAGAGGGGAGGGGGGGCAGGAACACAAGCATCTGAGGGCCCCCCTTCCCCAGGGACACCATCCCAGCAGCTTCCCAGGAGCCTGCCCTCAGGTCACATCGTCACCTCCCCAGCTCACTGCATATTTTCTTTGAACTTCTAGAGTGCTTCCACAGTGTTCCAGGGACACCCAGGTTGGTTTGCTGGGGCCTCCCAGAAGAGGGAGACTGGAGGGTGTAGTGCCTGCTTGGAATGCTGGGTGGTCACAGATTTATTGATGGAAGCTCTTCTCAGAGCCTCAAACATTCCAGTACCTGCTACCCAGATGGGGAGTCCTCGTGCAAAACGTCTCTGACCTGCCCCTCACAGAGGTGTGGCGCCACACTGCTTGGAAAGCTGTTTTACCACCAGCCCGCGAGGGCCAGAGTGGGAAGGGTGGCAGGTGCAGCGCAGCCCACAGGGCCGTCTGGCTGAATGATTCTCTTCTAAATCGGGCATGCAGACGGCTTCCGTGGGGCTCCCTGCGGCTCAGCATGGCACCCTGGCCCAGCTCCTCCGAGGAAGTGGCTGGCCTGCCTCTGTCTGGGACAATAAGGGCTCGTGGGAGAACAGGAATCAGGACAGGCCCTGGGAGGGCGCCAGAGTCGCACGCACCACACACAGACCTGCTCAGAGCCGCTCTCTGACCCCAAGCAGTGGGCTGCGGGGATGGCCAAGGTCCAGTGAAGACTTCTTTCAGCCCTGCCTCCTCCCACAGGCCGCCCTCCTATGACATCTGCCTGGGATGACAGGCCGTTGGGGCCTTCCTTTCTTCCTTGCCTTGCAGACATCGGGACGCCTCCTGCTTGCGCACACAGCTACTGTGCTGTCCCACACATACTGAAGAAAGGTGTGAGCCTTGGACAGGGCTCAATCCCCCTTCCCACACTTGGTGGCCTCCCAACAGGCAGCGCCGTGGTGTGGGCTGAGCAAGGGCACTCAGGTGGTGTGTGCAGAATGAAGGGAGAGGTGGGGCAGGGAGACTGGGAAGGGCAGGGAGGACACCATAACCCTCTGGCTCCAGTGAAAGGTCCTGAGCTGTTTGCTTTGGAGAAGACAAAATGCATTTTAATGATTTCCATGGCCCATGGGACACCTGGGTGGAGCCTGGTGAGGGACTGCGGGGCCATCATACAAAGTAGGCAGCCAGGGCTGACATCTTGTCCTTGGGCCGCCTGGCGCTGGGCTTCCCGGGGGGCCGCCGGCCCCGGGCCCGCCCTCGGCCCTGCCTCCTCCCCGGCCCACCGCGGTGCATGGGGTGGCAGGAGGCCGCGTGCTTCAGCTCCACGAGCTCCTGGAAGATGGGGTCGCAGAAGACACAGCCCGTGTGCTGGGTCTCGTCGCCCGGGAGCGGGGACTTGGCCTTGTTGAAGTCCACGGCGAGCAGGGCAGCCTCGCAGCTGCCGCAGGTGTCGGCCGACACGCGCACTCGGTAGGCGTTCTCGAAGCAGTGCGCCACCACATTGCACTTGTTGCAGGCCACCTTCCACTTGGGGCCTGAGGTGGGGTCCAGCACCAGCACGCCGCTCTCGCATTCCACGCACTGGCCGATGCCCAGCATGCTCAGCGAGTGCTGGCAGGTGGGGTGCGTGCACTCATTGCAGCCCATGCCTGGTGGGGAGAGGGCAGCCTGATGCGCACCCCCAGCCCCGCCCACCGCCCCCAGGGGCCTTCTCCAGGGCCTCACGGTCCAGACCCCTCATCCCAGCAGAAAGCGTTCCTCTCGGCCTTGCACACCCTGGCTCTGGATTCCCCTGCTGCCACTGCCCCTGCTTCTCTGCTTACCTAAAACCTCCTCAACCTCTGAGCGCCAACCCCCCAACCATTTCCAGAAGGCCTTCCTGGTGGCCTCCAGCCAGGTTCAATCTCCCCTTCACTTTGCTTCCACAGCTCATTATGCCACTGAGTCACACGGGGCCGTCGGCTTCCCTGGAAGCTGCTGGAGGGCAGGGAAGGGCCTCAGTGACCCCAGCAGCTCAAATGCAGACTGTCCCTGCCTCACAGGTGAGGCTTGAGTCAGGAGAGGTGAACTGAGACCCCTGAGGGCTCCCGAGACCCCCACATGAAAGTGGGTAGATGCCTCTCGCTGTGCCTCGCTCCTGTCTATAGCATGGGGTGTAAAAGAGACGGCACAGGCCAGGGTGAGTGTGCTGGGCCCTGGGCCCCCTCTAGACTCTCGGTCCCACCTGGACGCATGCTCTCCTTTCTCCAGTAATAACCGTGAGGAGAGAGAACAGTGGTGGACGCTGACTGAGGGCGCACCCCTTGCCAGGAGGGGTCCCCCAGCCTGCTGCATCCTCTCACTCACCCTAGCCTGGGAGGGGGCACAGCACGCCTACTGCCCAGATCCCAAATGAGCTGACTGTAGGTGCCCACTTGATTCTGACCAGCATGGAGAGGGGCAGACGGCTGGCTCCGCCTCAGCAGGGCCCAAATCCACCCCAGGTCTCCTACCCCCACGCCGGCGAGGGGGCCGGGGCCGGGGAGGGGCCCCTCAGAGGCCAGCATGGTGTGGGGCAGGGGCAGGGCCTGTCTCCGGAGGGAGCAGCCGAGGCCCAGAGACACGGCACTCACCTTTCTTCATGTCTCGGAAGGGTGGGTGGTTGGAGCAGTAGGGGCACAGTGGGTAGCTCTTGCCCCGAGAGCCCGATGACCACAGGACCAGCTCGAAGTCATCCAGTGGGCACCGGAGCTCCTTGTAGAGCTTGATGGTGCCGTTCTGGGGGAGGGTGTAGGTCTCGTCACAGTGCGAGCAGTGCAGGCGGCTCGGCTTGGCCTGCAGTAACACCAGGGAGGGGGTTCGGGGTCACCGAGGCCACCAACTCTCCTGTCCACCCTCACTCTCATAATACCGAAGGAACCGTAACGTGATATGTAACGCATGTAACACGTAACCTGTAACATATGCTACACAACACAGACTATGGAACATGTAACGAGTCATGCATAACATGGTATGTGATACAGAAAATGTAACATGTAATACATAATACATGACACGCATGTACCATATACACAGCCTAATACACTGTTTATACAACACATGAATACTACGTAACACAAAATACTAATGCATAATGCGTAATACCTATGTATACCTCCGCAGATAATGGCAGAATACAGACCTATGTTACACGTGTCACATGTAATCTGTAACGCGTAACACATAATACATAATGCATAATGTGGAACGCGCTGCCAGGCAACAACCTCTCAGGCAAGGACCCCTGGCCACGAGTCTCAGGACACCTGCTGCACGCGTGAAGAAAAGCAGTTCTAAATTCCCTGTGTGTATATGAACATCCAGGACAGCAAATAAGGTGTTGTTGGGAAAGAATGGACAATGTGTTTAAGCGGCCTCACAGCTTACATGCTCCTGGGGTCAGGGGGACACTGTGGGTGTTTGTGGGCAAGGCTGCGGTAGGCCTCTCAAGCGTGTGTGACCACCAGGACCAAGACTATTATTCCTGTAGGACTGAAGATAAAGCAGAGGCCTCCAGAGGTGACAAGACTTGCCCAAGCCTGCGCACGATGGTGCCAGAGGCCAGAAGGGGCGGCCACAGCCCTTCACCCCACTTACCTGAATGTACTTCATGAACCGGTGGCACTTCCCACAGCGGGACAGGGGCTTGCCCGTGGCCGCCAGGGGCGAAAAAGACACCTCCATCAGCTCGTCCATGCCTGAGGGCAAGCAGTGCAGGGAAGAGTCACATCCTCCGGGCCCGGCAGCCCACCTCCACCTTGGACAGGCGGGTGGAGGGGAGGCCCCCGTGAGTGGGCAAGGATCGGAGTGAGTGCGTCTCTATCCCCAAGGGTGCGGGGATCACGGGAAGGCAGAGCTGCAGCCGCATTGGTCATCTGAGCCCGGTACCTCGCGTGTGGTGCTGAGATGCCCACTCTTTAACCCCCATGATGATGAGGATGGCCCAGCAGTGAGGCGCCACTGCCTCGTCCTCCCAACGGAGCCCCAGAGCCTGGAGCCCAGACCTGGATGCTGGTCCCGCACGGCCATGGCAGCCCTGGCCCAGGGGTAGGGAAGAGGCAGGCCTCACCGGCGATAGAGTCCACGAAGTAGTGGAACTTCCTCTTGAAGACGTCCAGTGTGTGGCCCAGGACCTGGCGGTAGTCGGCCTTGCCCTGGGCGATCAGGTTCAGCTGCTTCTCGACCGCACTGCGGATGGTGGGGAGCACCAGCTCCGCATCTGCAGGGTGGAGTGGGGGTGAGGTGCCACTGTGAGCACTCGCACTGAGGGGCTGTGGCTGCCCCCCGGCCAGCGCAGGCTGGAGTCCCGTGACCCCAGGCCTTTCCTGATCTCCTACCCAGAAAATCCTGCGTGGAGTGGCCAGGGACATCCTGTCTCTAGGACGGTGTCACAGTTCCTGGGAGTCCTCGGGCCAGGCCTGTGCTCTGACATCTCCCCTGGTCCCCTGGGAACCTCTCGGGGACAGAGCAGACAGCTCCACAAGGAGGACCTGGGCCCCACCAGGAGCTGGTCTGTGGGGAAGAGCCCCCCGCACGCCCCCTTTTGGATCCTTTGCACATGACCATTCATGCATCAACCACACAGAGCCCCTACTGGGGCACGTCCTCAGGGGGGCCGGTGTAGCACCCTCGCAGTGGGAGTTTATTGGCCCGGCAGAGGCTGTGGGCCGATAAACGCAGCGCCACAGCTCAGCCAGACTCACCGATCTTGTAGTAGCCGTGCACCAGGACGATGCCCAGGTTGGTGGGTCTGAGCCGGCGCCCACTCTCCACAGTGACATAGTTGCGCTGACAGATGTTGTTGATGTGCACGGGGATGCTGGCGTCCGTCCCTGAAACACATGGCAAGGCCCCGGGCTTCCTCAGGCTGTGCCCGTCACGCGGCAGGCTCCATGTCTGCCCCCACCCACCACGCGGGCCCTGGTTCTCAGCCCCTTCCCCTCTGTTTTTGGCCAGCACTGTGTGGGACACCACAGTGTGTGTTTCGAGAATGGTCTTATGAATCAAAAAATGGCCCTCCCAGCGCCAGCGCTCGGTGCTTAATCCCCCTCTATAGACAACAGGGGCTCATAGAGGTTAAGGAACTCTGCCAACATCATGGGAGCTCATTCTACCTGCCCCTCACACCTGGGAAATGTGACCTCCTCGGCCTCTCCTGCCTCGATGCTGAGACACTCGACCCTTCTAGAACCAGGGCTCAAGACCCCTGAACATGGAGGAACTCCCATGCTCGCTGCCAAGTCGTCCCCTCTGAAACCTGCTCAGTATTGCCCACTTTCTGGCTCCTAGGTCCCTCGCGGTCAGTTTCCGGGGCGGCACCTCCCCCGGAGACCTCAGGGATGCTGCCCTTACTGCTTCGCCGTGCTGAGGAGCCTCCTTAGAGGTGCTTAGAGGCTGGGACCACCGAGGTACCACACTTGAAGGATGATGCTGGGACTGGGATCTGAACCAGCACACTACCCGCCGTGCCCACTGCATTCCTGCCACCCCCGGAGTGGCACCCCCCCTCCCCCGGGGAAAGCGTCTTCATGCAGCCCTGGGGGCGCCCGGTCAACAGCGGCACTGTCATGTTCAGAAGGTCACATGAGCCCTCTTCGAGGACACAAATTCATTTTGGTCATGGGGTCTAGGGAGACATGGATGTCTTGTCAACAGGGAAGGAGAGAGGATGCTGGGGGAGCAGCACCCCCACCCCACAGCATCTATACCTGAGGACTCAGGGCAGGACCCACCGCAGGCACCCAGGCCCCTGGAAGAAGCAGGCTCAGCTCTCCAGCTGAGGCCACCACTGTCACTAGAAGCCTAGCCTCAGGTGAGACATCACCTGTCACGACTGTTAGTGATAGAGCCGAAACCAGGTACAGCAACCTGGACTGTTCGCAGCCTTCTAGAGCCTGGTCAGCTGGTGCAGCACATCAGGGAACAGGCAGTTCCCATCAGAGTGATCAGTGCCTGGGGAGCTGGCCACACCCTGGGCCCCGATTACCAGGTGCTGGGCACGGAGGGGTCACTGAGCAGCTCTGGAAGCACCGTCTCCTGGACCCCAGTCCTGGGATGGGGACCCTTGGGCCCGGGGCCTGGGCAGGCGGGAGGGCGGGTGCACCCACCGATGCCGTGCTTCTCCATGAGTGTGATGAGCTCAGCCTCCGTCAGGTAGTCGGGCGGGCTCGTCTGCTTCTCCAGCATCTTCATCTCGCTCACAGGAAAGATATCGCCCCTCTGGCAGGTGGGCAGGCTCTCCTCCAGTGGTACGCTCTGCCAGGGCATGATCTCCGTGAAGCCTGGAGACACCGGGTGCTGCCACTCAGGGTCCCATCCCAGGCAGCCCAGGCCCAAGACACTGAGACCCCCTCCCCAGGTCCGATGGAGAACATTCTGTCCGTCTGTGGAGGTGTGGGAGGAGCCACGCTGGGACCTGCAGTTCTACCTGGAGACATGACGGTTTTCCCTGTGCAGGTGAAGTGCTCGGGCCCGATTCGGAAGGAAATGGTGCTCTGGAGATACCTGCAGTCGTAGCTAACCGTGGCGATGAAGTGTCTGGTGATGTACTCATACAGCCGCCAAGCCTCGCTCCCTGCAACGGACACGGAAGCTGGTCACCGGCCGGGGACTGGCTCTGAGGACCCCTCCCCCGGCCAGCGCTCTCACTCCAGCAGCAGGGCCCTAGCTGTTGGCACGGGATGCCAGGGCTGGCCTGCACCGAAGCTCGAGAGAGGAGGAGGGGAAAGTGAGTCTCCCGGGCCGTGGCGGTTCCTTCACAGCTACGGCTCCCGCCCCCCACCTCCCACCCCTGCTTTGAGGTGGGACTGCTCTTCAGGGCCTGGCCAGTCCGCAGCTAGGGACTTGCCACCGTCACTTCAAACTTGGGCTGTGCCCAGTGGCTCCTGTCTCTACCTCTCCCCTTCCCTGACTCCTCCCCCAGCCTTGATCAGGTGGGAAGCAGGCTGGGCCCTAGCACTCCCTGTCTCGCTGGTCCTGTCCTGTTCCGTCCTTGCCCATCTGTCTCACCTTCCCACTCGCCTCCTGCGAGCAGCCTCCTGCACCCTGCACTCAGGCACGCCACCACACACCTGCCGCCACTTCACTTCTGTCCTGTCCCTCGGCCACAGAACACAACTTTCAGGCGACCCCCTCTGCCACAGCCAGGGGCAGGTGGGGGAGGGAGGGAGCTCCCATATTGCCAACGGGGCCTGACACCGTCCAAAGGTGCCATGTAGCTTCCCACCCAGAAGCTTGGAGAGAGTGTGTGTGTGCGTGTGCGTGTGTGTGTATGTGTATGTATGTGTTGGGGGGAGTGCCCAATACCTAATTCGGCCTCTGTGGCAGACCTCATGGGGGTGATGGGGGGATGGTCGCCAGCGTCATGGCCCTTCCGTGGCCGATTGATACCTTCTGCTAACAAGCGCTTTACCTGAGGGAGAGAAGACAAGGTGGTGTGAGTCCTGTCTGCGGAGGGAGCCAGCACCAGTTCTGGGTTTGGCCAAAGAGCCTGGGCTGGGTCCCAAGACCCTGGCAACAAGTGTGCCCAGTGGCTCTGCTCACCGTGTCGGCCCAGTAGGGGTGGTTGGCCTGCTGCCGCAGAGGGCCCTTCAGGTCAAAGTTCTCGGGGTAGTGGGTGGTCTCAGTCCTCGGGTAGCTGATGTAACCTTGTGTGTAGAGCCGCTCGGCGGTCTGCATGGCATGCTGTGGCCCCATGCCTGCGACAGAGGGCAGGCTCAGCTGGACCAGAATGCTGGGGATGGCCAGGTCCCTGCCCAGGGGCCTGGGCACTCAGGCTCCCCACCAAAGGCGGCCAGGGCCTCCTGGTAGGTGAGGAAGGCTCTGGGTGGGCACCGCGAGCGCACGGAGCTGCTGGCCAGGCACCTGTGCCCGGGCAGCATCCTCCAAGGCCGAGGTCCTGAACCTGTGAGGTGGACCCAGGATGGGGACGCACCACAGTGTCACCCTCACGACATGGCTATGCCGATTAAATGTGGCCTGCAGAGTGCCGATGTCACACACTCTGGCCATGGTGCGCATGAGGTCTGCCTCAGGGTTGGCTGATGTCCCACTATGAGAGCAGAATTAGCACACGCCCCCCCCATTCTGAATCCCCTGGGTGTTTCTGTCCTTATGGCACTCTGGGACCACTGAGGGAGGGCTTGTCCTCCTGCTTCCCCTGACCAGCAGAGGCTGGCCCTCAGCTGTCGGTCACTCGGTGTCATCGTTGCCCTCTGAGGATCCCTGAAGGTGACACTCTGCGAGGACACTGCCCAGCTTCCCGGGGCCACAGAGGCCACCAATACCTTGAGGGCAACAGCTGTCAGAGAAGGCCGACTTTCCAGTCCCCACCTTCTCACTACTGTGGAAACAAGGCTCAGAGAGGTTACGTCAACACTGGTCACACTTGCCCCTGCAGGAGACGGGCCTGGAGCGCCAACCTCCCACTCTTGGCCTCTCCCTGCACCAGGGAAGCTGCTGTGGGATGCTAACGCCAGGCTGCCCCTGTCGGGGAGTGGACTGCCTCTGCTCTTGTGAGGATGCACATTTCAATCATTTCATCCTCAGAACAACCAACTCCAGTGATGGTCGCCCTGTGTTCCTGTGAGGAAACTGAGGCTCCAGCACAAGAAAGAAAGTAGCCAAGCTGAGATCAGACCAGAGTTTGGGTCCGGAGCTGGACCTCCATGGTCTAATGCCTCTGAGGGGACTCCACTGAGCCAGTGACAAGCGAGGGCTTGCCCCACAGGGGGTCCCTGACCATGGCCTTCCATGTACAGCCCAGGCAGCAGCTGCATGGATGTCTAGTAATACAAAATGGTCTGAGTTTTCCCCACATAAATTCAAAGAAGCTGTTGAATATTAACCAATTATCCTCTGAAATGGGATCCTCTCGCATGTTTGTTAGTTTATTAGTTATTTTCACTCTGGAATTTAAGAGAAATGAACGCTGCATGAGGCTCAGATTCTCACTAAGCCTCACAAGACACTGCAGGTAGGCTGTTCCTTGGCACAGGTGAGCACAGAGGGAGTTACTCGTCACAGGTGAGCACAGAGCAAGGGGCCTCGTCACAGGTGAGTGAAGAGTGGGGGCGCTCGGCACAGGTGAGCACAGAGCAGGGGGCACTCGGCACAGGTGAGCACAGAGCAAGGGGCCTCGGCACAGGTGAGCACAGAGCAAGGGGCCTCGGCACAGGTGAGCACAGAGTGGGGGCGCTCGGCACAGGTGGGCACAGAGCAAGAGGCCTCGGCACAGGTGAGCAGAATGGGGGAGCTTGGCACAGGAGAGCACAGAGCAGGAGGCACTCGGCACAGGTGAGCACAGAGCAAGGGGCCTTGGCACAGATGAGCACAGAGTGGGGGCACTCGGCACAGGTGAGCGCAGAGCAAGGGGCCTCGGCAC
>NC_138381.1:58270815-58289799 GCF_054177405.1 Leptonychotes weddellii
GCAGAGCAAGGGGCCTCGGAACAGGTGAGCACAGAGTGGGGGCGCTCGGCACAGGTGAGCACAGAGCAAGAGGCCTCGGCACAGGTGAGCAGAGTGAGGGAGCTTGGCACAGGAGAGCACAGAGCAGGGGGCACTCGGCACAGGTGAGCACAGAGCAAGAGGCCTTGGCACAGATGAGCACAGAGTGGGGGCACTCGGCACAGGTGAGCACAGAGCAAGGGGCCTCGGCACAGGTGAGCGCAGAGCAAGGGGCCTCGGCACAGGTGAGCGCAGAGTGGGGGCACCTGGCGCAGGTGAGCATGGAGGGAGAGTGCTGGCATAGGTGAGAGCATCAGCACTGCCTGCATTCCCAGGCACCGCGCACCAGGGCTGAATGGCTCACCGCGTGCCTGTCCCGAGAAGTCTTTTGTGGGCTTTAGAGGAACGCGCTTACATACCCAGAGAAGAGCTAGCTACTCGCAGCATCTCCACAGTGTTCAGGGCGAGGGGCCTCTGCTTTGCCTTCTCTTTCTTGCTTGTGGCCTCCACCTAAATAGAAGACAGAACAGATTCAGGGATTCGGGTGGCAGGGGGAAAGATGCCGTAACAGAGAACCCGGATGTGTGGGCAAAGGGTCTCGTTTCATTCATTTGGTCTCCCTGCTTCTCGATTTCACTCTTCACAGTGGTCTCAAGACTTGAATATTTATTTAGGCCCAGGAAGGGAAAAAGAAAAAAAATTCTTTTCTAGAGAATTTCTAGGGAAAGAGAAAACTTGGAAGAATGGCAAAGAGCCAGGAGAAGGGGTTGCAAACTCAAAATCCTCCAGGAGCCAGTGGTGGCCAGGCCAGGGGGATGGCAGATGAGGCCTGGGCCAGGCCACGGAGCACGGGCCCACCTTGGGGGCAGCCACTTACCCTTTGCTGCACCCGAGCACTCCCACCAGGGCCTACTGGTGTTGCTCCATCTTCCAGGTCATCAACAAAAGCTGCAAATCCGGACTCTTACGTGAAATCTTGTAATTTTCTAATGTTGGTAACTATTTTAAGTATTTGTAAACACCATGCAGTTTAAATAAAATACCGGTCAGCTTCAAACTCTGGGCTTGAACGGCTGTCAGAAGGGACGACTGTTTTGCCCGTGGCAAAAACAATCCAAACAACTCAACTCTGACGCCTTGCCCCTCCCAATCCCATGGAGACCTGGCCACGGGTCAGTGCAGTGCCTTCTGAATTCCAGATGGACAAACGTGGGGGCGAATTTAGGCCAAAATGGGTGTGTGCTATAGTGGAGGCTGGGGTCACTGTGGGTGAGATCTGGAGATGGTGGTGAGGGGGTCTCTTGAGGAACATGACCGAAGATAAAAGTATGAAGCAGCTTTGGAGAAAGTTCTGGAAGCCTGAGTCAACTGCATAGCTGAGCAGAGGGCACCCAAAGAAAGCTTGAAAAGGATAAGAGGAGGCGGCTGAAGGAGACCAAGCCGCACCTCCACGACTCTGGTAGCTGGTAAGGCTTCAGGTAATGGTGGTGGAACTCCTCCACCTGGGGCACCCAGCCCCTCATCACCCTCTTCTAACAGCCAAGCACGTGACCCTCAAATTCATAAAGACCCTGAGTAAGAGCCACAGTACCATAAAGGCCATGAAAGCTGACCGAGGTGGGGACATCCCATGCTAGCTGTGGGACCCCGGACAGGGCCACTGATGTGCACACAGGTCCCTCTGGAGCTGTTAGCATTCAATATCACAGAAAAGGGACCTCTGTGTGAAATGGAGTCCTGCCAAAAGGCGAGAACGCCCCTGGGGTCACGTGGAAAGGGGCTGGCAGGTGGCGGATGTGGGGCAGTGCCCAGGGCGGAGCAGGGGCATGGCACACCGCAGTGACCGCAAGCGTCAGTAACTGTCCTTTCCGAAACACGTCTGTTTCCAAAAAGGAGACAAAGACGGGACCCTAGGTCACGAGGTGCTCTTCCAGCCAGAGGCACCTAGAAGCCTACTCCCACCCAGAGCAAACATGACAGATGTGGGCGGCGCAGGCCCACCTGGGCTTCCTTCTCCAGCTTTGTCAGGTTTAAAAACATCTGTGCGATCTCCCGGTCGAACACTCGCACTCGGTCCCAGTCCAAGAGAAGAGACCTGTCTTTATCCACATTAACCTGCAGGAAAAAGGGTAAAAGAAGTCGGGAAAGAAAATATCCAGGTGAGCACACTGCCAGGGAAGAGAACTGAGTAGATGAAGCAGCTCCTTGTCTGGAGGAAAACGGTCCCGTCCCTACGTCTCACGAGCCTACCTGTACAGGTGTGCGCAGGTACACAGACACGCAGGCAGAGACCCCGCCCCACCCCAAGGGAAGGCTGCTCTGATTCCAGGCCTCTCCCCTGAGATTAGGGAGGTGGTCTCACAAGGGGAGCCTGAAGCCGAGGCTGCTGTGTCCTTAAGGAGTGTGGGAACCTCCACCTCAAACACCATCCCTGCCAACCCTCTAAGGCCTGGCCAGCACGAGGTGTGGCCCTTCTGGGGGTCCCCAGCCCTATGTCAACCAGACCAGCTCTGTGTGATTTAAATCTTATAAGCAGCTTATGTGGAGGATTTTATTTGAAGAAAGGGTTCTAAGGCTTCAAAAAGTTTGAAGTCACTGGCCTATGGCCCTCAGTCCAGACCTTGGACCTGACCATCACAGCTGACGGCCCTGAGGCGTGACCTGCCTCTCCGCACTGCCAAAGCGGACTTCATTCCTGCTTCTCTAAGTTCAATGCATCCAGGCCTATGTAGGCTGGGTTCCCTTCTCTGGGCACCCCGCAGACCAATCTGGCCTCCCTCCTCTGTGCCCGTGGCCTGGGGGGCTTGCAAGGCTATGATGATGATGGAAGACCCTCAGAGTCCATAGCCTGAACCCGGGAAGACCCAGTGTGCATAGGGAAGGGAAAGCAAACCTTGGCCTGCAGCACCCAGTAGGTCTCCGGTTTGAAGGACTGGATTTTATCATGTCTCTCCACGCAGAAGCCCAGGGTAGGGGTTTGACATGGCCCAAAGGAGATGAGGGAGCTGTCCAGATTGCCGTATTTTCCCTGGAAGTACTTAGTTTGAAACCTACAAGGAGGCACGGGGCAGAGAAAGGTATTCTGGTCATGGATTCACTCCAGACACCATCATTCACCAGCCATGTGAGTCCAGCACCGGGCCAGCTGGTGGCGGCGCCCTGCTCAGAAGACAGGGGACAGGGTGAGGACACGCTCAGCAGGGGGCCTGGGGAGGGTGTGTGTGGGTAGAGAGGAATCGTGTGTGTGTTTTGTGTTGTGGCACACATGGCGGGGAAGGCAAGAGAGAAGAGTAGATGGGGCTGGGAAACCCTTTTATTCCATTCAATCCCCTCCACCCTCTTCTCAAGACCCACACAGTGTAGACAAACACCCCGTTCATCATGTGGTGCCCTGTGTGGTCTAAATCAGCTAGATCGTTTCCTTCATACAATGTTGACATTGGCCTAGAGCTAACCAGGCCCAGGGCGGCCAGTGGGGACCGGCGAGACAGGGGCTCTAGCCAAAGGGCAGGCAGCCAGTACCTGGTGAACGCACAGCCGATGCGCAGGTCCAGCTCTTGCCTGGCGTCCACCGACAGCGCCTCGTTGTGGTCGGGCTCGCCCAGGCGGGCCATGGCGGCGCAGATGTCCGTGTCCGTGATGGAGCTGAACCTGGCCCTGTACACTGTCTTTTCGCCACCATGGGTTGGATTCATGACCGGCAGCACAGCGTCTAGGACCTGGGGGAGGCGGCCCAGCGGTCACCCACCTCGGAGGCCTCTGCCCCCAGCTCTGTGTCCCACCTGTGAGGCCGCGGCTCCTGTCCTGGCCAAACCTCGCTGTGCGTGACTCCCTCTCCCTCCTCCGTCCCCTTCCCCGTCCAGAAGCTTCAGTCTCTCCACAGCACTCCTGCTACATGGCTTCCTTTGCTTCCGCTGACAAACCTGTTCAAACACCCCCCTCCTTCCTACCACCCTCTCTCTCTTCCTTCTGCTTTCATCCCCGCTAAACCAGGAAATGCTAATGCCACGGACGCCAGGGGGCGCAGTCACGAAAGCCACCCCACTTGACCCATCTCCTTTCCTTCTAGAAGGCAGAGTGCCTCTAGAGGGGTGGGTGGAACTTTTAAGAGACTGAAGAAAAGCCAGGGAAGGAAAACAGAATGAGGAGGAAAAGGCAAAGGGCAGGAACGGGGAGGGCACAGGGGACTCCCAAAGTGGGAGCTTTGGGGGGCTCAGGGCTAAAGCACAGCGTGGGGCCTGGAGCCAGACTCACTAGGAAGGCCATGCAGTATATGGGGAAGAGGTGCTTTCGTTTCGGAGGGGAGAAAGCCCCATGAGCCTCCACCCCCAGATGCAAAGGCCCCCCAGGGGAGGAGCAACCCTGTAGGGGAAGGGCCGGGAGACGAGTGTCTGGGAAGGGACAAAGCGTAATCGTGTTTACTGAGGGTGCTGTGGAACAGGGGGTGCCCCGAGCTCCCTCTGTCACACAGGAAGCATTTCCTGAGCCCCAAGGTGTGCCAGGCCCCAGGTGAGAGCTGGGGATGCAGAGGCAGGAGGGTGAGCGGCACCAGAGGACACCTGCAGTCAGGACCCACGTGAGGGCGCCACAGCTGCAGGCGAGGCAGGCTCGAGGGCATCTTGGGTGGGGCGAGGACAGTGAAGGCCGGAGCTGAGGAAAGGAGCGAGGAACGCGGCCGAGTGGCAACCAGCCTCGGCCGAAGGTCCCTGAGAGGTGCCCAGTAGCCTCGGATGCTGAAAACCAACGCTCTCCTATCCACCAAGAAAATTCTGCCCTTTCTGTTTGCTCACACAGTGCACCCCAGCAGGGGAAGTAACACCCCTTCGCCCTTGGTAGAGTCCATACGTTTGAAAGTGTCTCTGCAGTTTCCAAAATAAAGGAGGAAAGAAAAGGCATTTCTAAGGCAATGTAGTGGATTCCTGGGCTGCAGCCCCCGGAATGGGGTGACTGCGGGTACGGCTGGCAGGAAGGCCCGAAGTGAGGACCGCAGTGGGCCCCCCTCTCACCTCAAAGCAGATGTTCTCCCCCTCCTTGTCACAGTCCAGCCACAGCACGATGTAGTCGCAGCCTTTGCCCTCCACCTGCCACGCAGCACACAGCGACTGGCACCTCCGTGGCCCGGCCCGCAATGCCCACCCACGGTGCTCCCACCCAGTCCCTGAGCCCCGCGGAGCAGGACGGGTGCCCAGAGCGGCGCCTGGGCAGTGAGGCTGCCTTCGCCACTCAGAGAACTTTGCTCTGAACTTAGTTTTTTGGACACAAAATGGTTATAAATGCAATATCATCTTAACCCCAAAAACCGCACGGAAGAGGGCTGAAATGAGATAAGCTTAAAGGTTAATGGTGGTTGTCTTAGGTCGTGTGATTATAGATAATTTTTTCTTCCTTCTACTTTCTAATATTTTCCATAATACGTATGCATTTGTTTTAAAACTAGAAAAACCACCACCACCACACAATTTAAAAAGCAGAATTTCTGCTCTCCAGGGCTGAGTGACAGGGCTGCCCTGGTGGGCCAGTCAATGGTTCTAAGGCGAGGAACAGGCCTGAAAGGTGCCTCATGGGCCAGCAGGGGGCGCTCAAAGAAAGGGTGGGGAGGCCCGCCCAGGGCTTCCAGCGAAAGCCTCCAGGTTCATGAAAGGGGGAAGGACCCGGGAGGCCGCCTGCAGTGCCGGAGGCCCCGGATGGAGGCTTCCCAGATGTCGGTGCCCTAGCCCGCCCCACACACCTGCAGGAACTTCACCATGTTCAGCTTGGGGTTAGCTTCCTTCTTCTCTGTTGGCGCTTGGCTGAACAGCTCTGCGGGGTCCACCTTATCCCATTTGTTGTACTTTCCTACAAACCACAGCCACAGTGACATCTGAATCACACTTCTTGGCTCACAGAGCTTGACCTCTGCAATGGTCGTAACCCCAGGAGGAAAGGGACGGCTTGAACAATTTGCCCAGGACAGCCCCACAACTGGAGGCAGAGCTGGGCCTTCGTTCCCCTGGGCTGCTGAGGTGACACCACACCGTGGCCACCCCCAGGAGCCACCCCTGGCCAGGGCCACCGCTGCCCCAGCCTCACTTCAGGACGTGCCCTGTGGCTGGCAGTGCCATTCCTGGGCTGGCTCACTTTGCCAGAGCACCGAACCACACCACTCATACTTCTGCCTTCTCTCCCAGCCTGAATTTCTGCAACTCTCCCCCCACCCAGCACGTGACCGCACACAGGCCAGGGGCTCAGATGATCCCCGTGGGAAATCAATCTTTTGAGCCTCATGACTGGTACCTCCACCTACTAAGCACTGAGCGCTCTTTCTTTTAGTCCCCATTTCGTGCAGCCTGGGAGAACGGGGTCAGATAGAGTCAAATTCAAATCCCAGCTCCCCACCTGCTGGCTGGTGACAAAACTCAAGAGTCCAAATGCTTGGCCACACAACTGAATCAATGTCATTGTTGTCACTGAGCAGCAAGAAGTGTTGAGACTTTGTTGTATGCTAAGCTCTCTACCTTTCACGGTCACACTGAGTCCTCAAACAATCCTGGGAAGTGGATGGCACCGTCGGAAGAACCACTTCACCCATGTGGGACAGAAACTCATAGAGGCCCCAGTCCCAGCCCATGAGCCCCTGGAGCAGGGGTCAGAGCCCAGGCCGGACTCTTGTCAACCACAGGGCCCTGCACCTGGCTCTGCTGGGTCACTAAAGCTGGCTCTTCCAAGGTGACAGATAGCAAAGATACAAGGATGACAATGACGGCCACCGAATGACCACTGGGCAACAGTTACATTCAGCAGGAACCACCTCCTGAATGCCTGCATGGGCCAGGCCCCCCTGAGTTGGGCATTCACCACCTCTAGGAAGCACAGGAAGAAGGAGCATAGGGCATGCAGTGACTAAGGGGTGTCTCTGGGATGGGGACCCAGGGGGCACTAAGCTCCAAAACCCGGGTTCTGGGCACCTCACCCAGGGACCCTGGGTCACCTCTTCATGATCCGTTGGCCTCAGGACTCATGGGTTCTGCACACGCTTCTCTGCCTGAAGCCCTCCCCTGGCTCTAACTAGACCCACGGCAGCACTCTGCAGGGCTTCCCTCAGAGGGATGGGGGGTGGGCAGGGGCTTGGGGGCTCACCCAGGAAGTCCAAGGTCATCACGTGACCACAGACAGACGTCATCTTGAAGCGGACGGACTGGCCAGCGAAGGTCCCGCTGTACTCGTGCACTGAGCACGTTCCGTTCAGCCCTTTGTGTGAGGACATGTTTCCTGCAAGGGAGAAGTACAGTGATGGCTCGCCATGCAGAGCCCTGGGTCGGCTGAAGGCCAGGAGCGCCCTCTCTGAACGCTCTCAAGAGCAGGCACTCTTGGGCCCTTCGCTGCATTTTCTGCCTCACTTCTTTCCAACTTCACTCGAAGGCCTCTGGGGGCCTCCTCATTATCAAGTCCCTCGATGTCTTCTCATGCTCCCCACTGACGGCCCTTGGGCTCTGGGGACTGGGCACTTCTCAGCTCTCCCCTTCCCTTCGGAGAGAAGCCAGCCTGCTGTCCTAGCCCAGGGGAGGTCACGGTGGGCGTGTGCCATTTCTAGGTACCCAGCACCCAGGCACCCTTCCTGTCTGCAGGGAATTCAGAGATACGAAGGGAAGCAGCACCCTACCCGCTGCCTCAGTAGCCGGAGCGGGGCTAGCCTGGTGTCTCAGGAGGGCTGTAGACAAGGGTCAGCCTGGTGGCTACTCTCGAGTGACGCGAGGCACACCAGCTGCAGAGGTAGCGGTTCAAGGCAGGGGCAAGAGTCCTGGGGTGACAGTGTCCGTGGCATGGCCTCAGACTGACTCTGGGGTCTAAGTTCGGGGTCAGACTTAGACTAGGGTGGGCTCCTAGCTCTGTCTTCTTCCTTCCAGTGAATTCTCTTTCTGTGTGAGTTACCAGGGCTGGTTGCTGCTTACGCCCAACAGCCTGATAGGCGCAGTGCTCTTACAGGGGCTTGCCTCTGTGACCTCGGCCTGGATCCCTTGGGAGTCCCAGCCCTGGCCCGCACCGGCTGCGGCAGTAAGTGCATCCCACAGTGACCAGTACCGAGGGGCTGCAGTGGTGCCCGCTGTCCTGAAGCACGTCAGCTCCAGAGGCTGGGTCACGCTTGGGGAAAGAAAGAAACGACCATGCTTACAGTGCCCCCTCCGAGGGCTATCCTCCCTACCTCGAGAGAGGATTTTAGCAATGGACTGGGCCAAGGATGGCTTTTCTGCAACCATGAGCACGGTCTTCATCTTGTGTTAAAGCTGCCAGGGGCTTCGGCCCTTCACACTCCAGTCTCAGAGAGATGGCAATGAAGGTCAGAAACTTCTCTTCTGCAGCTCAACACTACTGTCAGCGCTGACTCCTGAAGAGAAGAAGAGACACACTGAAAACAGAGATACTTCCAATGGAACCTCTACCACTAAGAAGGAAACTCACTTAAAAAAATGAAAAACAGGGGCATCTGGGCGGTGTAGTTGGTTGAGCATCTTGGTTTGAGACTCTTGGTTTCAGCTCGGGTCTGATCTGAGGGTCGTGAGATTGAGCCCCTCGTTGGTCTCCACGCTCAGTGGGGAGTCTACTTGGTTTCTCTCTCCCTCTCTCTCTGCCCCTACCCCCGCTCGCACGTGCTCTCTCTCTCTCAAATAAATAAATCTTTAAAAAAAAACACCCCGGGGCGCCTGGGTGGCTCAGATGGTTAAGCGTCTGCCTTCGGCTCAGGTCATGATCCCAGGGTCCTGGGATCGAGTCCCGCATCGGGCTCCCTGCTAGGCGGGGAGCCTGCTTCTCCCTCTGCCTCTGCCTCTCTCTCTCTGACTTTCATGAATAAATAAATAAAAAACATTAAAAAAATAATAATAAATAAAAAATTAAAAAATTAAAAAGACACCCCAAAAAACAAATAAATTTCTTTGGGGCGTCTGGGTGTCTCAGTCGGTTAAGCGTCCGACTCTTGATCTCAGCTGAGGTCTTGATCTCAAGATTGTGAGTTCAAGCCCTGTGTTGGGCTCCACACTGGGCATGGAGCCTACTTAAAAACAAAACAAAACAAAACAAAAAAGGGGCACCTGGGTGGCTCAGTTGGTTAAGCAGCTGCCTTCTGCTTAGGTCATGATCTTGAGGTCCTGGGGTCAAGCCCGATGTCAGGCTCCTTGCTCAGCGGAGAGTCTGCTTCCCCTCTCCCTCTGCCCCTCCCCCTGCTCAGCTCTTTCTGTCTCTCAAATAAATGAATAAATAAAATCTTTAAAACAAAACAAAACCAAAAAAAGTAAAAAAACAAAACCAAAAACGCCCAAACCCCCAAAATAGGGGTGCTTGGCTGGCTCAGTCAGTAAAGCACGCAACTCTTGATCTCAGGGTTGTGAGTTCAAGCCCCACATTGGGTGTAGAGTTTATTTAAAAAACAAACAGAAACAAACCTGAGGTAAGAAAAAGAAGTTAGGGAAACTTGAAGACATTGGACAAACCAGGGCAATGGAACTGGCTTAGAGATGAACACCTTGGGAATTTGGGTTCCTTTGGGAGAAGCTGATGTGGCTCCATGACCTCAGGTCAGTCTTAGGAAGACTTTGGGGCCTTTGGATCTGGACTGATAGGCTGGGGTAGGGCAGATGGCTGGCCCTCCTCCTAGGGCACAGTTCTCTTTGCTCCCCAGGGCTGAGAGCAGCCCCTCCACCTCAGCTGAGAATCGGGATGCCCTGGGACATTTTTTTGTTTTTGTTTTTAAGACTTACTTGAGAGAGAGAGAAAGAGCGCACAAGCAGGGGAGGGACAGAGGGAGAGAGAGAGAAGCAGACTCCCCGCTAAGCAGGGAGCCCAACCCGGGGCTCATGATCCCAGGACCCTGAGATCACCACCCGCGCCGAAATCAGGAGTTGTCAGATGCTCAACTGACTGAGCCACCCAGGCGCCCTGCTCTGGGACATTTTATAAAATGCAGATGCCAGGCCATGTTACCCAGATCGTTCTGATCCAAAACTAGGCCTGAGACCCACTGGCCAGGAAATCCAGACCTCAGCAGAACTCGACAGCCCTTTTCCAATGGGCTCCGATCTACCTTCCTGCCTGCCCCACGCAACCTCTAGCCTTGCAGACCATCCTCTGGCCAGTTAAACTAGACACCACTGTTCCCAAGCCTCTGTTCCCTTGCTTGGAATGTACCGCCAAACCCAGAGAATGCAGCTTGACCGCCTGAAAGCCCGGCTCTACTGCTAACTGTTGTTTAAAGAGCTCTCCCAGCACCCACTGGCAGGCCGAGAAGCTTCCTGCTGTCCCCCCGCCTATTACAACAGACTGCGCACCTGCCGTGGTTAGTTACTGTCTCATCTCCCCAGCAGCGCATTAGTGGCCTGAGGTCTGGATCACTGTTGGCAACTGTGACAGCTGGTTCCAAAACTGCTACAGGACACTTAATTCCTGCTGGCTAAATAAAAGAAACACAAGCCCTCTCCTTTTTGATCATTATACATATGGCCTTGACGTTGACAGATATGACATCGTAATAAACAACAACTCAACATCTACTGAGACAACTGGGCAACCTTTGGTGGTGGTGGGGCGGTTAAAGCTAGACTCCTACTTTACACTTTCCACCAAAACAGATTCCAGATCTAGCAGAAATTTGAGCAAAAAGATGAAACTAGAAAAATACTAGAAGAGAACATAAACTTTGGTATGAAAAGCGGAAGACACCTAAGGATTTCAGAAGCACAGAAACACACCTCTTCATGTTTAAAAGCATTTGCCTTCCTTTTCTGTGAATGAATGCCATTTTTCCCCAGCTAGACTGCTGTTTTCTTATTTTTAGCAATGATTTTAGTTGCTAAAATAACTTCCTAAATAATATTCCTAAATAATATTTCCTAAATAATGAGGAAATCGGCCGTTTGTGATATGATGGCCAATAACACCCATCACGGTAAATTAGGGGTAAAATGAACTTGTGCCTGTCTCACCAGCAATGATCACAGGATGAGCACACAGGTGGGTGAGGGTCTGGTGACAGGCAAACTCGAACAGAGGTGGTGTAAGTTCAATTGGAAAGACCTCTACGTGGAGCGATTTGACGATGTCTCTCAGAACTCCAGGAGCACATCCCCAGCAATCCCACTGCTGGGAATTAATTCAATCATCCCACAATTATTTACTGAGCACCTACTACATGCTCAATACGTGTCGCCATGTGCCACATGGGGTGAAACAGAGCCGGGGTGGGGAGGGACTGAAGGGTGAGCCCTGCAATATCTGGGGGAAGTCCAGGGAGGTTTGGGGGACAGTGGGGAGGGTGGCTTTGGACTTTGGGTTTGCCCTGAGGGAACTGGGAGGTAGCGCAGGAGCAGGATGACCTGACTCCAAGTGTTCAAGGGATTCCTCTGGCTGCTTGAAGAAGGGAGTCACTGGGCCCCTGGGGAGCAGTGGCGGAGGTGCTGAGGGAAGCTTGGGGTCTGGGCAGATTCCGCAGGAGGTGGGAGTGATAGAGAAGCAAGATAAGGCCATCGTCTTCCTTTTCACCTGCTGAGAAATTACTGCCCCTGGATTCCAGCTAATTAGTTCACAAAAGGACCCTCCTTCATCTCCATCAACAACAACTGAGAGAAACACACCAGGGTGCCCTCAAGACTGAGCCGGGGCCCAGGGGACGGCGAGTGGCCCACTGCCTCCCAGAACCTCAGTTTCCCTACCTGTGACAACAAATTCAGACAACAGGAACAGGACTGGGAACGGGAAGTGAGGTGAGTGGAGAATGACTCCAGGGCTTTTGGCCTAGCCAGTTATAGGACGGGATTCCCATTTGTTGAGATGGGAACTAGGAGGAAGGAGCAGCCCGGGATGAAGATGCAGGAGCTGCATCGTCAGGTGTGTTAAATGTGAGCTGCCTGCTGGAGGACGCGGTGGCATGTGGCGGCGGGTAGAGCGGGAAAGGAGCCCAGGCTGGGGGTAGGGGAGGTGAGCTGACTCAGGAGAGGTGGGATCCTGAAAGCCCAGAGAAAAGGCACTTCAAGGGGGAGCCACCATGTCGAAGGCTACAGATACCTGCAGGCCGAGTGAAGTGACAGCAGAGACCTGACCTTGGAGTCTGGAGACTTCCAGGTGCCAGGTGACCCTGAGGGGCGCTGTTTCGTCAGTGAGTGCTAGAGGTAAATGCACGAGTGGGGGGAGCTCAAGAAGGCCTGGAAGGAGGGGAGACGGAACAGTGGGCTTTTGCATTTTAAGATGGAAGATACATCAGCATGTTTGTCCGAGGATAGACCTGGTCGAAGAAAGAGGGAAAAGAGAAGATGCAGGAGGTAAGGAGGGAACTGCTGGAGAGATGTCTCTGGGTGGGTGACAGGGTAGGAAGCTGTGGTTGTCCTTGGCCCGAAGGAGGGCCACTCTTCTCTTAAGGCAAGTGTCAACAGTGAGGACAGGAGGTGCTCTGGGGGCAGGCTGACAGCCGGGGGAGAGCTAGATTGAGCAGGGATAGGATCTGCCAGGTCGGTATGAGGGACAGAGAGGGGCCGGGGTTGAGGGGAATGATTCTCTAAGATGGGTAAGGAGGAGGGAAGGACGTGGGAGGGTGCAAAAACTGCAGGTGCTAGAGTGGGGAGGAGGAGTCAAAGAAAATAGAGCTCAGAGGGCAAGGTGCCTGGCAGGGCCCTTTTTTCCTATGGTGTCAAAGTTTCTAGAAGTTCTGTATTTCTAGTACTCCTCTTCATACCTAAGGATCCTAAACACTTTTTCAGTAAAGAATTAACAGATTCTTCTCCAAAGATCCCTTTAGAGAGAAATGTTTTGCTGTGGCATCTTCAAAGGGAGTACCTCATTTATCCAGGGCTAGGGATACAACTGGACAAAGGCACACCAGCCTCTGTCCTGATTTCAGATCACCTGTCCACATGTCAGACTAGTTGCTATTCCACACTGATACATGTAGGTCTTTAGCAGCTTTGGCTCTAGTTCAACAGTTTATATTTCAGTTCTGCATGAGTACTTTGTAATGATCTCAGTATCACTATTTACTAGGAAAGAGATAGGACTTCCTTTAAGGATTCAGAATCATGGAATCCTGGGAAAGGGATCCTGGGAAAGGGACTCTGGTGATGAACTGATACAGCCACCTCAAGAAAGAACAAACTAAGACTCAGAGAAAGATTTTCCAAAAGTTACCTGGGAAGTTTGCTGAGTTGTGGTTGAAACTTCTGC
Organism: Leptonychotes weddellii; assembly: GCF_054177405.1. Taxonomy (NCBI): domain Eukaryota; kingdom Metazoa; phylum Chordata; class Mammalia; order Carnivora; family Phocidae; genus Leptonychotes; species Leptonychotes weddellii. The sequence continues at coordinate 58,284,013 of NC_138381.1, forward strand.
TTCCTTACCAGGTACTTTTTTTTTTTTTAATTGCATCAGCTTCTACGTCTTAAAAGAATTCTGCAGTCTTAACTGTGATTAATTTTCTGTGATTATCTTGGGGCCTCTCCATTTTTCCATTAAGGCACACTCCAATTTCAAAAGGGAAGTCAATGAGGAGAATAAAAGCTGAAAGCAACGGTTTGCAAACTTTGATCATACCGTCATTATACCATATAACATCTTAAAACCCTTTTGCTCTACCGAAGTCATTACTCACTTAAGTTTTTGCTTTTTAACAAACGCTTAAATGTATATTTTTTTAAAAAGGGAAGTAATATAGCCTCGTAGGACCTGAAAGCCTGTAATCAATGGTCAGAACCAGGTTCTTTCCGTAACCTACATGGTTAATCAAGTTTGATCCTGTTGCCTGCTAAAGCTGAGTCTGAAGTTTGTTCTCTTATTTCAAAAGGGGAGATCAGCAAGTGCTAAGGGAGTTAGCACCCCAAACTGGAACTGTAATTAGGAGGGCCCAAAGTGAAAGAGAGTAGCAGGTTAGCCTGTTACTACCTGGTCAGCTCTCACCAGCAATACCACCAATGGTGTGGGGCCTTCGGGACAGTACATAAAGTCCTTTCCTGTCCGTCTTACGAACAACTGAACTTAGCCTGGGAGTGGAGACCTAGCAGTGGTCCAAACAGCATTTGGAGCCCTAGGATCTCCCACCTTACTAACTTAACCCAATACCCATGGAGTCAGGAAAAGAGGGAAAGAAAGCTCTTCCTCTGCAGGCAAGCAATTGCTATAAACTGCTACTTTGTTTAATCTTGCCAACCACTCTACAAGGCTGGACTTGTAAATTTTAACTATGAGTAAACTGAGGTTCAGAACAATTCAGACTAGTGTCAGGTGACCTTTGCCAAGGTCCTAGGGACCCCAGGGCTAAATGGCCATCAAGCCCACGTTGGACTTTCTCCACGTCCTGTTCCCAAAGGCGGGAGTGATAGAGAAGCAAGATAAGGCCATCGTCTTCCTTTTCACCTGCCGAGAAATTACTGCCCCTGGATTCCAGCTAATTAGTTCACAAAAGGACCCTCCTTCATCTCCATCAACAACAACTGAGAGAAACACACCAGGGTGCCCTCAAGACTGAGCCGGGGCCCAGGGGACGGCGAGTGGCCCACTGCCTCCCAGAACCTCAGTTTCCCTACCTGTGACAACAAATTCAGACAACAGACCGCACCTCAAAGAACTGCAGGGCGGTTCGATGAAGGGGAGTATAAACTGTAGCGCCTATTCCTTCCAGGCACCGGACTAAGCGCTGGCCCATCATCACCTCCCGGAACCCCCACTGCAAGCCCTCGGGTGGGGGCCCACCCCCTCCGGGAAAGAGGCGGCGAGAATATGCAAGAAGCCCGGATCCTTTCCCATGCCCCGGGGCTGGGGACCGCCCGGTCAGCATTCGGGAAACGTGCCCGAAAAAGGCCGGCGCTTCCCACTTCCCGGGGTAGCCCGCCGCCCGCCGCTCACCCGAAGCCCCACCGCAGCTCCCGCCTGGCCTCCCGCTTCGGCTTTCGCTCTGGGGGCGGGCTCAGCCACCTCTACTTCCGGGCCCGGCCGCCGCTGGCGTCCCCTCGTCTGCCTTCCGGCGCGCGCACGTCCGCGTCCGCGGGTTCCGTGGCTGGCGCGTACCGGGAGCACGGCCTCCAGAGGGCCCCCGCTCAGCGCGGTCTGCTGGGACCCCCGGCCCTCCACCCAGACTCCTCCTCACAGAGGTCGTGGCGAGGGGGTCCCAAACCTCCATCCTGACCCCTCCCCGCGGCCTCCTCAAATCCTCCACCTTATTCTTCTCCGCCACAGGGGGAGCAAGAATGACATTTTATAATGATTATAAAAACTGGATGATAAACATGAAAAAATATATATATATATGCTGTTAATAATTAAAATAAAACTGCAGATATGTGTATAGCGGGCTTTTTTCAATGCTATGAACGTTTGTGGAATGAATGAATGAACTGTAAAATATATCTGGAGGACGAATTGGGCAACAAAAGCAATTTTTTGTGTCTGTTAAAGCATTAGGATTATGGAAAGCTTAAAATAATTTTCATGACCTTATTTAAGTATCTCTTAAATAGTAGTACACACGCATTTATTTCCCTTGCTCCCTGTAGACACTTTCCCCAACCTGCCTTTTTTGGAATAGGAGCCCTGATAGATGCTCTGGAAAAAGAAACGTCTTATGGTCAAATTAAGGTTGGGAAATGACAAAAATCAAAAGTAACAGTGAGATTCATTTTCAAAACAGAACTCCTGATTCCAAATCCATTCCTTGGCAAGGTCTCCTTTTCCAAAATGGCAGCTTCATCCTTCTGGTTGCTCAAGCCCAGTGCCTTGAAAGCACCCTGCATTCCTCTCTTTTTCTCACCTATGACCCATCTGAAAATCTTGCCATCCCTGTCTTCAAAATACGTTTGAGATCCAATCAATCCTCCCTGCTTCCACTGCCACCATCCTGATCCAAGCCCTATCTCCCTCCTGGTCTCCTGGACTGCACCCTGCGCCCTACAGTCTGTTTTCCACACAGTCTGTTATAGCAGTCAGGTCTAAGATTGGATCTAAGGGGTGCGACCAATTGGCAGAGAGGCAACACCAGAGCCCCTCCGCTCTTTTAACGCAGTTTGGGTTCATTCTGTGCACCGGGAGATAGGACCTGCGGCCTGGACCCAGCAGGGGGCGCTGCGTGCTCAGCTCTGGGGGCTCTCAAGCGTGTTCTTGTCAGAGCTGAGAAACTGCAGCAGTCCTCTGCTCTCGCCCCGAGAGCCCTGCAGCTGAGCCCTCCGCACAGATCTCCCAGGGAACTGCGGGGCAGGCCTTCCTGTGGACCCTTAGGTTGACAAATGACCCAGATTCAGAGGACCCCTTTGACCTTCCTTCCTTCCTGCACAGGTGCCTAGTAGTGGTGGATGGGATACCTGAGCACTCTTGGCTCTCTCTTCTCTCTCGTTGGGCATAGGCTGGGCCATGGTCCCGATAATACTGTTAACCCACCCAGTACTTACTCGTTCTAGGCAACTTTCTATTATTAGTGCCTTTAATTCTCATTTCAACAATGATTAATATCATTATTATCCTTATTTTACACATAAAGAGACAGGTCACGCAGATGTAAATGGCAGAGCCAGCTTTCAAGACGAGGCAGCCAGGTTCCCGAAGCCAAGTTCTCAACCACTGGCTGCGGGGCTTCTCACTGCTTTCTCATCCTCTTTATCTTTTCAGGCTCCGGGGCCCGGTGTGTGCTGACTCAGCTGGCCTCAGTGTCGGGGTCCCTGAGAGACCTGGTCACCATATCCTGCACAGGAAGTGGCAGCAACATAGTGGTGGTACCTTAAACTGTACCGGCAACTGCCAGGTCCCCAAAGTCCTCACCTACAAGAACAACAATCAGCCCTTAGGATTCCTGACTCGTTCTCTGGCTCCAAGTTGGGCACCAGGGCCCTCCTGACTATTGCTGGGCTCCAGGCTGAGGACAAAGCTAGTTTTTTTGTTTTTTTTTTTTAAGATTTTATTTATTTATTTGACAGAGAGAGCACAAGCAGGGGGAGCAGCAGGGAGAGGGAGAAGCGGGCTTTCCGCTGAGCAAGGAGCCTGATGCGGGACTTGATTCCAGGACCCCGGGATCATGACCCGAGCCGAAGGCAGACGCTTAACCAACTGAGCCCACCCAGGCGCCCCGACAAAGCTAGTTATTACTGCCACTCCTATGACACCTCAGTTAAGCCTGCATGGCTCAGAGCTCCAGACCCCAAGGTAAGTGAGACATAAATCTTTTGGCTCTTACAGCACATTCATGACATCTGCTGGGTAAATTTTACCTTCTTGTCACCAAGATGGTTTGTAAGTCAATTCTGGCATTTTTGTGTGTTTAGATTCACACCTTATGTATGCCGGCTCCACGTGCATCTCTGCCTTCATGGCTGACGATGGCATATGGAGAACTGTGGCCTTTATGCTTGGAAGTCAGTTTGGCTGGACCTAAACTCCTCCACTCACGTTTTCCTTCCTTGAATATCTTAAATATGTCATTCCAGTTTCTTCTGGGATCAAATGTTGCTCTCAATAAGTCTGATCATCTGATTTTTCTTCCTCTCGTGATTTTTTTTGCCTCGATGCCCAAAGTCTATTTCTTTTTCTTTTAAGTTTATTGATTTTACTAGAATACATCCTCGTGTTCGTCACTGGGATCAGCTTTCTCAGGTTCACCGTTTCCCTTGGAATATATGGTTTCAAAGATGCTTTTTCAAATTTAAGGGAAGTTTTCTTGAATCTGTACTATTTGTACTTGACTTTGTACTATTCTCTTGTCTTGGTTTTCCTTCTCAGGGTCTCCTATTATATATATATATTATGATGGAATATCAGTCAGTTTTTAAGATGATAATGAATCTATTTTTAATAAAACGAGATAGGGACACCTGGGTGACTTGGTCGGTTAAGCATCTGCCTTCGGCTCAGGTCATGATCCCAGGGTCCTGGGATCGAGCCCTGCATCGGGCTCCTGCTCAGCAGGGAGCCTGCTTCTCCCTCTCCCACTCCCCCTACTTGTGTTCCCTCTCAGTGTGTTTCTCTCTGTCAAATAAATAAATAAAATGTTTAAAAATAAATAAACAAAACGGGGTAATTTAGACAGGCTATTATTTTTTTTTAAGTATGAAAAATGTTACTATGTAAGTGACCGTGGCACTCCCGGGACTCAGCTGCTTGGAGGAGATGGGCACTGGGGCAAAGGCAGGAGCTGCCTGGTGGCCAGCCCGCTGTGAGACCAACTGGCCATCGTCACCAGGGGGGACACAGGCATGAGAAAGGCCATCGTGACTGAGCTCCTGCAGCTGGGGTGTAATGTGGTCATTGCATCTTGTAGCTTTGATAGATTAAAATCTACTGCAGATGAACTGCAGGCCAGCCTGCTCCCCCTCCAACCAGGCTCAGATCACGCCCATAAAATGCAACATCGGCAAAGAAGAGGAGGTGAACAATTTGGTCAAGTCCACCTTGGGTATTTATGGTAAGACCCATTTTTTTTTTTTTTTTGTAAACAATGGAGGAGGCCAGTTCATGTCTCCCGCAAAACACCTCAGTGCAAATGGATGGCATGCTGTGATTGAAACCAACTTGACCGGCACCTTCTACATGTGCAAAGCAGTTTACATAAAAGAGCACGGAGGCTCTATTGTCAGTATTATTATCCTTACTAAGAATGGATTTCCAGGATTTGAGCATAGTGGAGCTGCCAGAGCAGGGGTTGACAACCTCACCAAATCTTTCACTGCAGAATGGGCCGGCAGTGGAGTACGGATCAACTGTGTGGCCCTTGGAGTCATTTATTCCCGTGGCTGTAGACAACTGTAGTCCTTTGGCAAAACACTTATTTGGAGGGTTCTTTAAGACAATCCCAGCTAAGCAAATCGGAGTTCCTGAGGAGATCTCCCCATTGGTCTGCTTCCTGCTGTCCCCTGCAGCTTCCTTTATTACTGGACAGTTGGTGGATGTGGACGGGGGCCGGTCTTTGTGTATGTGAGTATTTGATATACCAAATCATGACAACTGGCCTCAGGGAGCAGGGGACGTTTCTGTTGTCAAAAGGATGAAGGAGTCTTCCAAGAATAAAGCCAAGCTCTAAGCTAAGGAAACTAGAGGTGTCTTTTGTCCCCAAATGCCTTAACATCTCAAGAATGCACTTTGGATGGGGCACCTGGGTGGCTCAGTCAGTTGGGCGTCTGCCTTCAGCTGGGGTCATGGTACCAG
>NC_138381.1:58290299-58338731 GCF_054177405.1 Leptonychotes weddellii
ATCTAAGTCACATGGGGAAAGGTAATTCTTTGAGGTAAGCTGTTTCCTAGAACACAGCTTTTCAGAAAACAAAAGGTTGGGGGGATTTCTTCACCACGGCGGTTTTCTGGGTGCACAGGGCTCAGGTAAAGTTCGATATTGTCAACAGCTTGCCTGTTAGATGGCAGAATAGATAGGGAACTGCTGGAGTTTCATTGCCCTGAGAGAAACTACCCACAAACCCGCACTTTGAACCACGCGTAGTCAAGGTCTAAAACCAGGGCCGTTGCCCAAGGCCAGGCGGGTGCTGAGCTACGGACAAGTGGAGACTGTCTGATCTCAGGGAAGTTGACTTCCCATCCTTCTACCGCCAAACCCACAGAGCCGGGTAGTTACAGTCTGAGAGTCTCCCCCTGATTCTGCTTCTCCTGAGAGGCAGAAGGTGATCAGACGTAATTGATTTGGGGTTTTTTTCTGGTGTTCTCCAACCCTAGGGCTCATTCACTGCCCACCCCTTTAGCTATTTGGAGCCGACGGGATCCCAGTCTGGTCTTCATCCATTCCTTTGCCCTATTGTGTGTTATTTTTATGTTCAGGAAATAACTTACTATCAGTTGTATAATGGTCTCAGTCAAATGAATGGGAGAAAATCCACCAAAGCACGGACCCCTTCTTTGGGCTTAAGTGGTCATTTATTTATGCACTTTTAAATTTTCTGATATAACTATTGGCATACACAGCCCCCTCAGCCCCCTCTTTTTATAGATGCTCAGCCTGGGCCTGAAGCAGTGCTCAGGGACAGACTGGAGAAGGCACTGGGTGGGGGCCAGTTTATGTGAGCAACCCTTAGGTCAGTGAAAGGGTAGAAAGGCCTACGGTAGCCCAGCCCCACTGCATCTCCCACAGCCTACTTGGTCTCCTCCTGTGCTCCTCTCATTGTATGGGTGGGGATGGTCCTCAGAGACCTGGGGGCTGCTCCCCAGCATGAGTCAGCCCCCTCTGGCTCAGACCCCAGAGCAGGCACATCCTGGCCCAGCCTAGTGATCCGTGTGTCTACTCTCCCACCCTATGCTAAGTCAGCTGGCCTCCCTCTCCATATCCCCAGGATCAACTGGCCACACTAACCTCCACCCTGAGCCACAGCTTCTGGGTTGGTGGCTACAGGATGTTCTGGTATAAGCAGAAACCAGGGAACCCTCCCAGTTTCTCTTAGCCCTTTCTTCAGACTAAAGGAAGCCTCAGGCTTTGGGTCTCCAGTTGCTGTTCTGGACCTAAAGATGCTGGTGCCCAGGCATCTGCTTCTATCTGTCTCTAACCAGTTCTGGCCCAACAGTCTCCTCACTGTGACAAAGAGGGGCTGGGATTCACAGATTCTGAGTACTGTGATCCTTCTTGGTTGTTAAAATAACTTTAAAGTTGTTACGGTACTAATTTATGCAACTGAAAGTGAATTTGTGCTTATGGTCACTGACTCTCTTAAATATGAGAACTCAAAAGGCTAACTCTCAAGACCACCCTGAAACAGTGTCCTCCAGTTTTTTTTTTTTTTTGAGATTTGAGAGCGAGAGCGAGCACAAACTGGGGGGAGTAGCAGAGGGAGGGGGAGTAGCAGAGGGAGAGGGACAATCAGACTCCCCTCTGAGCACCGAGCCCCACAGGTGGCTCGATCCCAGGACCCTGAGATCGTGACCTGAGCTGAAGTCAGATGCTTAACGGACTGAGCCACCCAGGCGGCCCTAGAGTCCTCCAGTCTTCCTTCAACACCTGTGGTACTACAATGAAGCTCTCCAACACTGGTGTCCTAGAGCTGTCCCTTCAGAGGCCACACTGAGAGTGACAGGCAGGCAGCTGAGCCCTCCTGTCCTTCACACCAGGCTTCTTCCATCAGAGGCCTGGGAGACTCACAGGCAGTCCCGCCACTGGGTGACCCCTGCCCTTGTAGGAGGCAGAGATCGAGCTTCTTTCTCAGCCAGACACACGTGCCTGAGAGGCTGCCGCGCGGCATTCCAGGCGGGGTGCTCTGTGCGGAGTCAGAGGTAGGAAACGCTCCCAGGGGGACTTTGAAGGGAAGCCAGAAGCTTGGGAAGTGCGGCTGCTCTGAGAGTCAGAAGGAGCTCAGCGTGGAGGAAGAACAGGGATGGTATGGAGGACCCCGATCCCACCAGAGAATGTATTTGGGTCCTGGGGGTCTCATGCAGGACTGGGGTGCCAATCCAGGAGAGACTTTATTCAGCTTTGTTGGGGCACGGAGACACTATGTATCCGGTGTTTTCTGAGAGCCATCCGTTACTGTCTTCTCTTCATTAAAGTGAGGGGAAGTGATTTCTTTAAGTTGGGTTTTTAAGATCAATTGAACTACTTTTCAAATGACTGAATTCACAAGGCAGATCACAGACTATCTTAGTTCAGGAAACAATTACCTGCAATGCATGTAACCTCTTACCCACCAAGTCCATTGTTTACTCCTAGCCACACACTCTTTCACTCTGGGTATCACCCTAATCTTGGTGTGGCTAAATACACGTCCCTTGTTTTCACAGGTTCGTCCATTCCTTTCATGGTTCTACTTCCTGTTTCTTCTGCATCCTGTTCTGTGCTGTTCCCAGCTGCTCTGAATCTCTGCAGTCCCTTTAGGGGAGTGTGCTGACGTCAAGATGCTCCTGGCATCCAGGTGGTAAGTAATGGCATCTAAAACCTGGTTCAAAGTTCCATGCTATCCCACGATGTCACAGGAGCTGAGGCCTGTCTACACAGTGACCTACTTCACAACCCCCAGAAACAGCCTATATTCCATAAAATGCAGGGGGTGGGTCATTACCAGGAGACTGGAATGAAAACTTAAAAATAACTCCATCAATCCAAATAGGATGGGCCTGCCCTCTGTTTTACTTTCCTTTCTTTTCTTCCTTCCCTGAGAGAGGGAGAGCACAAGCAGGGGGCGAGGGGCAGAGGGAGAGGGAGAGAGAGACTCCTAAGCAGGCTCCACACCCAGCATAGAGCCCGACGTGGAGCTCTATCTCACGACCCTGAGAACATGACCTGAGCTGAAATCAAAAGTTGGACACTTGGGGCACCTGGGTGGCTCAGTCGTTAAGCGTCTGCCTTCAGCTCAGGTCATGATCCCAGGGTCCTGGGATCGAGCCCCGCATCGGGCTCCCTGCTGTGCGGGAAGCCTGCTTCTCCCTCTGCCACTCCCCCTGCTTGTGTTCCCTCTCTCTCGCTGTGTCTCTGTCAAATAAATGAATAAAATCTTTAAAAAAAAAAAAAAAGTTGGACACTTAACTGAGCCACCCAGGCGCTCCTCAGTTTGTTTTTCTCCTGACCCTCTTAAGATAGAGATCTTATGCATAAATGAGCACTATCAAAGACCAATGGGTGGGGCGCTTGGGTGGCTCAGTCGGTTAAGCGTCTGCCTTAGCCTCAGGTCATATCTCAGAGTCCTGGGATCCAGCCCTGTGACAGGCTGCCCGCTCAGTAAGGAGTCTGCTTTTCCCTTCTCCCTCTGTCCCTTCCCTGGCTCATGCTCTCTCTCTCTGAAATAAATAATCCTTTTAAGAAAAAAAAAAAAAAAAGACCAATGGGGCTCGCGATGTGGTTGTCTGTCCTCAGTGGTGCTGGGAGCAGGTCTCTGCAGACTTAACACTCCCAGCATATCACAGGGAGATGGTCACTTACAGGTCAGGTCCTCAAAAATGTGAAATTAATCCAGGCAGAGGTAGAAGTACTTTCTAGAAATTGAATTTAATAGCACCTGTTAGGGGAAAGAAAAGCCTCCATGAAGATTGTTCAGAATGAGGTTCATGGAGTCAGAAGATCTGGAGAAATCCACAGAAGAGCCTACAGTGTGGCACTGTGGGGAGAAGGGTTCCGGCATCGTGGGGAAGAAACGCAGAATCTGAGGAACCGGAACTGGGAAATCAGCTTTTCTGCTGCCCACGACCTCAGCCAACTCACCCCTCCTGCCCATTCCCTGTCCTGGGCAGGCGGTGCCTGTAACAGTGAACCCAGGAAAGGAAAAGACAGCAGGAAAGGGAAAACAGGAATAGAAAAATGGAAAGAACAAACAGAAGAAAAATAGTAAGTGAGAAGAACGTGTGGTTTTTTTTCTCTGATACCAAATACATGTTGTTTTTCACACCAACTAATTCTGACACTAACTGGGTATCTAAAAATTCAATTCAATAATGACATGGTCTACCTGGAGTTAGCATCAGATTCCACAAGTTAAATGGCTCAGTCCCACAAGACTATGTCCACTTCAGATGCCAGCCACACTTCTGCCTGGCCGATTACAAATTTGGGGGTTCCCCCTACCCCCTCAGGTTTGATTAGGACTCAGAACTCAGGAATGCACTTTACTTACGAGTACTGGTTATAAAGGCTACACCACAGTAACAGCCAAATGGAAGTGATGCATAGGACATGGGGTAGAGGGTGGGGGACACAGAACCTCCATGTCTTCTCCAGGGTGCCACCCTACCAACACAGCCGTGTGTTCACCAACCCAGAAGCTCTCTAGAACTTGTTTTGAGGATTTTTTTATGGAGGTTTCATCATTACATAGGCATGATTGATTGAATCACTGGCCACAGGGATTGAGCTCAATCTCTGATGCCTCTCCCCTCCCAGAAGGTTGGGAGTGCGGCTGAAAATTTTAGCCCTCTAATTATGTGGTTGGGTTTTTTTTTTTTTTCCAAATTTAAATTCAATAGCCACCACATAGTACATCATTAGTTTTTGATGTAGTGTTCAATGATTCATTAGTTGCCTATAACACAGTGTGGTTGGTTTTTCTGGCCACGAGCCCACATCCTGAAGCTATCTAGGCATTCCTCCCCCTAGGAGTTACCTCATTAACATACAAAAAACAATAAACTCCAAGAGTTTTAGAAATTCTGTACCAAGGACCCAGATAATGTTCATTATTATATCATATCATATAGACATAAATCCCACACCAATAATTACATTAAACACATATGGCTTAAACACATTAAGAGAGACTCTCAGATTTTATTTTAAAAAAGATCCAGCTATATGCTACCTACAAGAAACCTACTTTAAATATAGTGATGTAATTGAAACAAACTTGACATTTGTAGAACTCTCCACCCAACAACAGCAGAATACACATTCTTTCTAAGCACTAAAAGAGACTATATTCTAGACTATAAAACAAACTAACAAATTGAAGAAAACTGAAATCATATAACGCAGGCTTTTGAACAAAATAAAATTAAACTAGAAGTCAGAGAAAGGTACCTATACAATCTCCAAATATCTGAAGATTAAGGAAAGTCAACAGGAAGTCAGAGGAGAAATTTTAAAGTATTATGACTAGAAAGAAAATAAAAATACAGTTAACCCTTGAACAATGCAGGGATTAGAACCAAACCCTCACACTGGCAAAAATCTGTATATAAATTTGACTCCCCCAAAACTTAACTACTAATAGCCTACTGTTGACCAGAAATCTTAAGATAACATAAACAGTCGATTAACACACATTTTATATGTTATATGTATTATATACTGTATTGTTATAATAAAGATAGAGAAAATGAAATCATAAGAAAAAACACATTTATAGTATTGTACTGTATTTGTCCAAAAAAAATCCAGGTATAAGTTGACCCCTGAAGTTCAAATGTGTTGTTCAAGAGTCTACTGTGCTATATATCGCCATTCACAGGATGCAGCTACAGCAGTGCTTAGAAAGAAATTACTAGCATTAAGTGCTTATGTAAATATGCGATAGACAACATGACCTTATACTGGATGTGAACCTCAATCTGGGAGAGAGTTTGGCGCTCCCTGGAGGAAAAACAGCCACCCATGAGCCTGGTCATTGGGTTCCTGAACTTTTCCCATAATTCCCAGAAGGTCTACAGTAGGAATGGTTGGACAGAGACAGAAACTGAAAGCTAGGACTTTATGTGGCTAGAAACCCAACATATTCTTTGTACAAAGAGAAAGGAGAAGAAAGAGTGGCATGGCAGAAAAGGTAGGATTGTAGCACAGGATGGTTTTGATCCATTGACCCTGGGTTATGAGTCCAGAACCCTTTTGCTACCTGTGCACCTCTGTTCTAACAAAAATCCCTATTGTCAGGGCTATAGGGAAAAACACCCATGGTATCCCTGTAGCACAGTGAAAGGGTTAATTCAAACTAAACTTAAACCCAGGGTCCTTAAACACTATAAAGCGACCATACCCTGAGGGAGGCCCTTAACCATGAGGGTGCTAATTGGAGGATCTTTGGAGAAAGAAATTTATACAGATGAGGAGAAATATAGGAGAACCCGCTGAAGTATATACCCAGTAACTGGAAGGAGAAAGAAAGAAACCTGGACACAGTGAGGGAACTATAACAAAGGCTAAAATAAGGGTCCACAATTTGACCCAATTGAAAATTCAAAATAAAAAAAATTTGCTACAATAACAAAAAGGCACAGATTGGCTTTGCGCCTCTGTAACATAGGTTCTGAATTAACTTTAATATCTGCTGAAATGTGCCAGTTGGTAAACCTTCATGGCCTTAATACTGAGGCTCAAATTATAGTTGTTTTTTTTTTAAAGATTTTATTTATTTATTTGACAGAGAGAGAGATAGCAAGAGAGGGAACACAAGCAGGGGGAGTGGGAGAGGGAGAAACAGGCTTCCCGCGGAGCAGGGAGCCCAATGCAGGGCTCGATCCCAGGACCCTGGGATCATGACCTGAGCCGAAGGCAGACGCTTAATGACTGAGCCATCCAGGCGCCCTTCAAATTATAGTTGTATCTAGAGGCCCCAATAAATTTAACCAAGGTACTCCTTATAATCCTTTAAGGGAGTTACTGAATATAAAGTGGAGGACAAATAGGTAGGCTTTATCTTGACCATCAGAACTATTATTGTCTTGCCTAAATCTTCATGGTCATAGCACCCACTGCCCCAAAACATCCCCTGGTGGGTAAGAAAGCTCTGCCCAAATGAGTAATAAATTAAAATTAAGACTTTGGCAATTATAGGGTCACCTGGCTGGCTCACTTGGTACAGCATGTGACTCTTGATCTCAGGGTCATGAGTTCGAGCCCCATGATGGGTGTGGAACTTATTTAAAAATAAGAATAATAAAAAGACTTTAGCAGTAACAAATCGTCTTGACAAAACTGAACCCCCATGGACACCCCTCCTCCACTAAAATAGTTAATATAACCCAAGTAAATTAAAATAGGCCTTTTTTTGGGCACCTGGGTGGCTCAGTCAGTTGAGTGTCTGACTCCTGGTCTCAGCTCAGGTCTTGGTCTCAGGGTTGTGGGCTCAAGCCCCATAAAAAAAATAGGCCTTCCTTCAAAGATTGAAATTAGAGAAGATCTAATGAGTGAAGAAGTGATTATCCCCACTACTGACCAATTTTGCCTGTTCTTAAACTTGTAAAGAAGGGAGATACACCTCATGGTAGATTATATGAAGTAACTATTTTTGAACTCTGACGTCTATTAGAAGGTTTGCGGTTTCTAGGGGAAGGTTTGACTGGTAAATAATCAGTTAATTTTGGTCACTTTCAGCTCAGTGTAGCAACTGATGTAGGAAAGACGTTATTAAGATTCGAAGCTGACGGCCAAGAAAGAATTCTTGAAGCGTCTTTGGTGCAAAAAGGTGATTTCATTAAAGCACGAGGACAGGACCCATGGGCAGAAAGAGCTGCAATGGGGTCATGAGGAGTGGCCCATTATATACTTTCAAATTGGGAGGGGGTTAGGGATATAGTGAAGTCTCTAAGAACTTGGAAGCAAGGCTCCCAGGACCTTGAGTGGGCTAGCTATTGTTGGGAAAAGGTCATTTATTACCGTCTAATAAAACCTTAGTCATGAGACCCTTCGGATGTATATTGGTGGGCCATATGCCTGGGGGATGATTATCAACACGTATCTTGTGGGGAGGGGTGGGGTGTTTAGAGATAAAGGAAGTTTCCAAAGGCATTCTTATACGTTAAAGTAGACTTACAGGATTGGGGGGGGGCGGGAAACGGAAGGTTAGGCTAGGATTGCCTTTTGCCCTTAGCAAAGTATTAACATTGAAGCAGTTGAGTCCCTAGAGGAATGTCTCTCGGCCTGTTTCAAGGACATGTCAATGGGCTGTAGGTAGTAAGGAAATTTAGTAATTTTTCTTCTGCCTTTGTTTCCCCCATCAGCAACAGCTACCCATTCTCCACTCCCCAACCCCGTGGCAGGCAGCTGCGCCAGTGTTCCTAGTGTAGCTTGGGGTAACTGTCACCAGGGAGACCCCCTAAACTCTGGAAGTTCCTAGAAGCTTCTACCCTACTATCAATTTTATCTTTTAGAATTAACAAATTGGGGTGCCTGGGTGGCTCAGGCGGCTTAGTGTCTGGCTCTTGGTGTCTGGCTCACATAATGATCTCATGGCTGTGGGATCGAGCCCTTATCGGGATCCCTGCTCAGCAGGGCATCTGCTTGTCCCTCTCCCCCTAACTCACACTCTTTCTCTCAAATGAATGAATTAAAAAAAAAAAAAAACTAACGAATTGTTAGAACAGGAAAACTAGTATTTTGAGTACGGCCCCCAGGAAGATGCCTACACAGATGAATCCTCAAGTGCCTAACAGCTACCTCAGTTTCATTATAATGTTAAAATCCCTGGGAGGGGCATTAAACTCGTAACATGACATACAGTATGAGTGCTGAGTGCGCATGTGTACCTTTTTGCCTGTAATGACAAGGCCTCCACCTCTGAATATTCATCCCGATCCTAATAAAAGAACCCCTGCTCAGGGAATTACAGCTTTGGAAAGGAGTCCCTGTGATTTCCTTATTTGCTGCAAATAAAGATGACTTTGCGAGGCAACTCCACCTGGTGTAGTCTCTATAATTCACCAAAGAGTGACCTGCATTGGTTGGGTAATACAATCAGGGTGGGTAATAAGGACTTTGTCCTCCAAAAATCTGGGATCTGTGTTTTGATTGCTCTTGATCGTACATGTGTAGACAGAAGCAGGCTGACACTGTGGTAATTCCCATTGGCCAAAGCAGCTTCCAAGGAGTTTAGAAAGACAGTGGCTATTTTTTCCCCCATTTTCCCCTTTTGGGAGCTAAATATTGAAGGATTTAGATATTCAAAATCAACAGCTTCAAAAACTTTAGAAAATCATTGCATATATCCTGAAAAGATGCAGGCTCAAAGAAGAACAAAGGAGACCTTAGATTTCTCTCTCAGGTGATGTGATCCCCACCAAAGAGATTCCCTACAACAACAACAACAACCCCAACCCAGTAAACCGGGGGGAAAGGGAAGAATCGGATTTATGGAGTTCCCATATTGTAAGATTCAAATGTCTAGTTTTCAGAAACAACAAAAAAATCACAAAGAAACAGGAAGGAATGTCCCATTCAAAGGAGAAAAAAAGAAATCAACACTTTCTGAGAAAACTACATGGTGGACATACTAAATAAAGACTTTAAAACAACCATCGTAAAGATTGCTTAAAGAGCTAAAGGAACAGTGAACAACATCCAGAAAACAATATATAAACAAAGTAGGAATAATTTTAATGTTTTCTAAAACATAAAACAAAACCAAAAGGAAATCCTGGAAAGTACAGTAACTGAAAAGAGATACTCACTGAAGAGATTCAAAGGCAGACTTGAACATGTAGAATAATCAGCGGACTTGAAAATAGGACAACTGAAATCAGAATCAGAAAAAAGATATGAAATACAGCACATGCACATAATAAACCAACTTGATCTAATAAAAATATACAGAACACAACAGACATTCACATCCTTCTCTAACACATAAGGGACATTCATCAGGACTGACCACAAAACAAGACTCAACAGATTTAAAAAGATATTATAGAAGGTATCTTATCTGACCACAATGGGATGAAGTTAGAAATCAGTAACAGAATGACAGCAACAAGATGGAGGGTGAGGAGATCCCAACTCTAGTGCCCCACAAAACAATTTAGCAATTACCCAAGCATGAAAATAGCTTTGGGAGAGATATGGACTACAGTTAATGAGTTCCAACAACCCAGCAAAGCATAAAAACTGAGGATAATCACATAGAAAAGGGGTAGGAAGCTTCACCACATCCTCCAGGCTGGACCATCTCACTATCAAGAGGAATTACCTTGGCTGACAGTTCCCTTGTGGGGAAAAGGAGGACGACCTCAGCAGTCTTTACCTCTACTGCAAATCCCCTCAGTTTTCAGAGATGTGGATCCCAGCTGCTGGAGGAGCTAGAGTTGTTGTGTGCCACCCAGAGTGGATGCTGCCATGTGATCCTACCCCTAGCCAACACCACGGTGCTCCCCCCACTGCTGGCGCCAGCATATGCCTACCATGAATCTTGCACCCACATTATCCCCTATATCCAGTGCCAACATGCACCCCCACCTAGCCAGCGGCCTCATACTCACTTGCAGGTGGTCCTTCCCTAACAAAGCCAGCCTGGAAAGCCTAGAAGAGGTGACTGCTTCTTAAAATGCAAACACCACTACAAGGCCACAAGAACACAAATATCAGGGAAACATGACACCACCAAAAGAACGTAATGTATTTCCAGCAATCATTCCCAAAGAATGGGGATCTAGGAATTGCCTGGCAGAGAATTAAAATTGTTTTAAAGAAGCTCAGCAGCCTTCAAGAGAATGAAAAAGAATGGTGAAAGCCCACACGATTTATGGGATACTATCAAATAAGCCAATATACACATTACAGAAATCCTAAAAGGAGAGAAAAGCAGAAAGATTACTTAAATAAGGACCAAAAACTTTCCAAATCTAGGGAAGGAAATAGACATCCAGACTCTAGACACTCAAAGGACCCCAAATAATTGAACATACAGAGGTTTACACTGAGAAAGATTGTAATTAGAGTACTTCTTTTTTTTCTTTTAATTTTTATTTATTCATGAGAGAGAGCACAAGCTGGGGAAGGGGCAGAGGGAGAAGGAGAACCAGACTCCCCGCTGAGCAGGGAGCCTGATGTGGGGCTGGATCCCAGGACCCTGGGATCATGACCTGAGCCGAAGGCAGACGCTTAACCAACTGAGCCCCCCAGGCGCACCAAGACTAGTCCTCCTTTATCCAGTTTTGCTTTCTGCAGTTTCAGCTCCTGTGGTCAACAGCTGTGTGGAAGCAGATGACCCTCCTCCTGTTGTGTAGTCAGAAGGTCAATGGTAGCTTAAGCTACCATCACAATTTTTGCAACATTCACTTCATTTTGTCTCATTGTATAGGCATTTTATCATCTCACATCATCACAAGAAAAAAGGTGAGTACAGTACAATAAGGTATTTTGAGACTTGAGAGACCACATTCACATACTTTATTCCAATATATTGTTTATAATTGTTCTGTTTATTAGTCATTAATGTCTTACCATACCTTATTTATAAGTTAAACATCACAGATATGCATATGTAAGAAAAAAAAAGTTACATATAGGGTTCGTACGGTACTATCCACAGTTTTAGGCACCCACTAGGGGTCTTGGAACATATCCCCTGCAGATAAAGGAGGATTACTATAAACTGTCAAAGCAGCAATCAGATACAATTTTATCTTATATTTATATTTTTAGAGAGAGTGAGTGCGGTGGGTAGAGGAAGAGAGAGAATCTTAAGCAGGCTCTATGCCCAGTGTGGAGCTTGACGTGCGGCTCGATCTCACGACCCTGAGATCATGACCTGAGCTGAAATCAAGTCACACGCTTAACCAACAACTCAGCCATTCAGGCGCACCTCAGATAGAATTTTTTTTTTTAAAGATTTTATTTATTTATTCATGAGAGACAGAGAGAGAGGCAGAGGGAGAAGCAGGCTCCCAAGGAGCAGGGAGCCCGATGTGGGACTCGATCCCAGGACCCTGAGATCATGACCCGAGCCGAAGGCAGATGCTTAACCATCTGAGCCACCCAGGCACCCCTCAGATAGAATTTTATTTTATTTTTTTAAGATTTTTATTTATTTATTCATGAGAGATAGAGAGAGAGAGAGAGGCAGAGGCAGAGGGAGAAGCAGGCTCCCCGCGGAGCAGGGAGCCCGATGCGGGATTCGATCCCAGGGCCCTGGGATCACGACCCGAGCCGAAGGCAGACGCTTAACTGACTGAGCCACCCAGGCGTCCCCCTCAGATAGAATTTTAAAAGCAGCAAGAGAAAACCATCTCATAAGGAACCACCCCCTCCCCACCAATAAGACTATAACTGGATTTCTCAAAAGAACCTTGCAGACCAGATGACAGTGGGTTGATATATCCGAAGAACTGAAAGAAACAAACTGCTGGGACGCCTGGGTGGCTCAGTCGGTTAAGTGTCTGCTTTTGGCTCAGGTCGTGATCCCAGGGTCCTGGGATCGAGCCCCCCATTGGGCTCCCTGCCCGGCCAGGAGTCTCCCTTTCCCTCTGCCTGCTGCTCCCCCTGCTTTGTGCATGCTCTCTCTCTCTGACAAATAAATAAAATCTTAAAAAAAAAGAAAACAAAAACAAAAACCTGCCAACCAAAAATCCTATACTTGGCATACTATTCTTTAAAAATGAAGAGTAGATAGTGGAAGGAGGATTCAAGATGGTGGCATAGGAAGATCCTGAGCTCACCTCCTCCCATGGACACAACAAATATACAGCCACATATGGAATAATCTCCTCAGAAAAAGACCTGAAAACTAGATCAACAGAACCTCCACAATGAGGGACAAAATGATAGCATTCTGACAGGTAGGACTGGCAGAGACAAGGTCTCATCAAAAAAAAGAAAAACCCCACCTCAAGTGCAGTGATCCACAATGGGAGGGGTATTAAAAACACAGAACTTCTGGGAGCCTGGGTCACTCAGTCGGTTAAGCGTCTGCCTTCGGCTCAGGTCATGATCCCAGGGTCCTGGGATCCAGCCCGACGGGCTCCCTGCTCAGCAGGGAGTCTGCTTCTGCTTCTCCTTCTCCCTCTGCCTGCCGCTCCCCCTGCTTGTGCTCTCTCTCAAATAAATAAAACCTTTAAAAAAACAAAACAAAAAAACCACAGAACTTCTCCCTGAGGAGTGAGGAGTTGAAATTCCACATCAGGAACTGCAACCCTTAGGTCCTACATAGGAGACAGGAGCCCCCAAAAAGCTGGGTTTTGAAAACTAACAGTTTATTACTGTTAGTTTTTACAGTAGTTTTATTATTGTATTACAGAGCTATAGAGAACAGAGAACCCACTTTCCTAAAGGGTTCACAAGCGGTCTTGCAATAAAACACCAGTTGGAAAAACGCCTAGAACATAGGTAAAGGAGACCCACTTCTCATCCTAGGGCATCTGCTGGAGAGGCAGGAAACTGGATATACTCTCTAGGGAGGGAGACACTGTTGGGCGCCATTTTTGCAGTCACTTTCCACCTTGCTAGTGCCAACACTGGAAGGTGGCATCTTGGAACTCTCACTCCAACCTGCTGATGCTGACAGGCATGCACTGCTGAGAATCCTGCTCACTGCCCCAGCCAGGGCAACAGTACTGCAACACCTCAGCCAGCTGCCCAGGGAGGAGAGCCCTGCCACCACCACAGCCGTAACAGCAGCCTCAGGGCCCCAGCCAGCCAGGCTAGGGGGAGAGCCCTGTCCCCCCTGCAGCCCCAGCCAGCTGTGCTGAGTGGGGGATGGGGAGCCCCACCCACCAGAGTCACAGCCACTGTCCTGCCAAAACAGACAGGTGCACACAGCTCACACAGGGCGGTCCCTTGAGCCCGGGGCTCTGGTGACAGGGGGGTGGGGTGGGGGGTGGGGGGTGGGAGGGGTGGGGGCGTGGGGATGGGGATTGCTTCTGGGCCCCATGGAACATCTCCTGCACAAGCCAACTCCTCCAAGACTGGGAGAGGTAGCCAATTTGCCTAATATATAGAAACACATCATCAGGCAAAATGAGGAATCAAAGAAATATACTCCAAACAAAAGAACAAGATAAAACCTCAGAAAAAAGACCTCAGTGAAATAGAGATAAGTAATCTACCTGATAAACAGTTCAAAGTAACAGTCATAAAGATGCTCACTGTCCTCAGGAGAAGAAAGGAGGAACACAGTGAGGACTTCAACAAAGTTAGAAAATACAAAAGTACCTAGCAGGGGCACCAAGCTAGCTCAGCCAATGGAACATGCGACTCTTGATCTTGGGGTTGTAAGTCTGAGCCTCATGTTGGGTGTGGAGATTACTTAAATTAAATCTTTTTTAAAAAAGATTTATTTATTTTAGAGAGAGAGCATGTGGTGGGAAAGGGCAGAGGGAGAGAGAATCTTAAGCAGACTCCCTGCTGCACGTGGAGCCTGACATGGTGCTGAGATCATGACCTGAGCCAAAATCAAGAGTTAGACACTTAACTGACTGAGCCACCCAGGTGCGCAGAGGAAAAAAAAATTTAAGTGAGGATAGCTTAAGGGACCTCTGTGACAACATCACATGTACTAACATTCATAGGAGTCTCAGAAAGAGAAGAGGGAGCAAAAAACTTACTTAAAGAAATAATGGCTGAAAACTTCCCTAACCTAAGGAAGGAAACAGACATTTGTATCCAGGAAGCACAGAGAATACTAAACAAGAGAACCCAAAAAGATCCACACAAAAACATACTATAATTTAAATGGCCAAATTTAAAGATAAAGAGAATCTTAAAGTCAGCAAGAGAAAAACAAATTGTCACATACAAGAGGAACCCCCCCATAAGGCTATCAACTCTTCTTTTTGAGAGAGAGAGGGTGAGGGGAGGGACAGAATGGAAGGGAGAGAATCTTTTTTTTTTTTTAGATTTTATTTATTCATTTGAGACACAGAGATACAGAGAGAGAGAGAGCATGAGCAGGGGTAGAGGGAGAAGCAGGCTCCCCGCGGAGCCAGGAGCCTGATGTGGGGCTCGATCCCAGGACCCTGGGATCACGACCTGAGCCGAAGGCAGACGCTCAACCATCTGAGCCACCCAGGCGCCCCGGGAGAGAGAATCTTAAGTGGGCTCCATGCCCAGTGCCGAACCCAAGGTGGGGTTCGATCTCACGACCCTGAGCAGAGCCTGAGATGGCGCTTGATCTCAGGACCCTGAGATCATGACCTAAGCCAAAATCAAGAGTTGGACGCTTAACCGACTAAGCCACCCAGGCACCCCTATCAACTGATTTTTCAGCAGAAACAAAGCAGGCCAAAGCAGCCAGAAGGGTGTGGCAGGATATATTCACCATGCTGAAAGGGAAAAACTTAAAACCAAGGATACTTAACCTAGCAAGGTTATTGTTCAGAATTGAAAGATAAGGAGCTCATCATCACTAAACTGGACTTACAAGAAATTTTAAAGGATCCTCTTTACGCAGAAAAGGAAAGGACATAATTAGAAATAAGAAAATACACACACACACAATCTTGCCGGTGAAAGCAAATATATAGTAAAAGCTATGGATCTGCCACTTTTATTAAAAAGCTTGTATGAAGTTCAAAAGAAAAAAACAGTAAAAACAACTGTAACAATAAATAGTTAGGGGATACACAAAAGATGTAAAGCGTGACATCAAAAACTTAAAACTTGGGGGTGGGGAAGTAGAAATGTACTTTTAGAATGCATTTGAACTTAAGCAACTATCAGCTTAAAATAGATTGCTATATCTATAGCTCGGTATATATAAGCCCCATGGTAACCACAAACCAAAAACCTACAATAGATACACAAAAAATAAAGAGAAAGGAACCCAAATATAACACTAAAGAAAACCAACTATCCACAAGAGAAGAAGAACAAAAACAACCAGAAAACAATTAACAAAATGGCAGGAAGTCCTACCTATCAATAATCACTTTAACTGTGAATGGACTAAGTGCTCCAATCAAAAGACATAGGATGGCTGAATGGATAAAAACAAGTAACCAAAAAAGCAGCAAGACCCATGGAGAGACGCACTTCAGATCTAAGGCAACAAACTAAAAGTGAAGGGATGGAAACAGATTTTTCATGCAAATGGAAATGAAAAGAAGGCTGGGGTAGAAATACTCGTATCAGGCAGAACAGACCTTAAAACAAAGAGTGTAACAAAAGACAAAGAATGGCATTACATAACGATAAAGCGATCAATCTAAAAAAAGGACATAACATTCATAAATATTTATGCACCCAATAGAGAAGCACCTAAATATACAAAGCAAATATTAACAGACATAAAGGAAAAAATTGACAGTAATACGGTAATAGTATTTTATTTTTTAAAAAGACTTAATTTTTTAAAAGATTTATTTATTTGACAGAGAGAGGGAGGGAGGGAACAAGCAGGGGTAGCAGCACGCAGAGGAAGAGGGAGAAGCAGACTCCCTGCTGAGCAGGGAGCCCAATGCAGGGCTCAATCCCAGGACCCTGAGATCATGACCTGAGCCGAAGGCAGATGCTTAATCGACTAAGCCACCCAGGTACCCCTTAGAAGACTTTATTTGAGAGATAGAGAGAGAGAGAGAGAGCAGGGGGAGGAGAAGAGGGAGAAGGAGAAGGAATCTCCAGCAGACTCCTCGCTGAGCAAGGAGCCCGACGTGGGGCTCAATCTCAGGACCCTGAGATCATGACCTGAGCCAAAATCAAGAGTCAGATACTTAACCAACTGCACCACCCAGGCACCTCAATAGTAGGGGACTTTAAACCTCCACTTACATGAATAGCTAGATCATTAGATAGAAAATCAGTAAGGAAACACTGGTCTTAAGTGACGCATTAGACCAGTTGGACTTCACACAGGTAATACCTCATTTTATTGCATTTTGCAGATGCTGTGATTTCTTTTTATATTTTTATTTTTGAGAGAGAGAGAACATGCACATGAGCAGGGAGAGGGAGTGAGAGAATCCCAAGCAGGCTCCTCGCTGAGTGTGGAGCCCAACGCAGGGCTCGATCTCATGACCCTGAGATCATGACCTGAGCTGAAATCAAGAGGTGGACACTCAACCAACCGAGCCACCCAGCCACCCCGCAGATGCTGTGATTTAGATTGGAAAGTTTGTGGTAACCTAGTGTTGAGCGAGTCTATTGGTGCCATTTTTTCCAACAGCATTTGTTCACTTCATGTCTCTGTGTCACATTTTGAGAATTCTCACAATATTTCAAAATTTCTCATTATTGTATTTGTTATGATCTGTATCAGTGATCGGTGATACTACTATTCCAACTGTTTTGGAGTGCCATGGACCGCACCTATTTAAGAAGGTGAGCTTCACTGAGAAAGCTGTGTGTTCGACAGCTCCACTGACTAGCTGTCCCCTCTCTCCCTCCCTCTCCTTGGGCCTCCCTATTCCCTAGAGCATGGCAATATTGAAATTAGGCCAATTAACAACCTAAATGGCCTCTAGGTGTTCAAGTGAAAGGAACACCTGTTCGTCTCTCACTTTAAACCAAAAGCTAGAAATGATTAAGCTTAAGAAGCATGTTGAGGGGCGCCTGGGTGGCTCAGTCGTTGGGCGTCTGCCTTCGGCTCGGGTCATGATCCCAGGGTTCTGGGATCGAGCCCCGCATCGGGCTCCTGCTCGGCGGGAAGCCTGCTTCTCCCTCTCCCACTCCCCCTGCTTGTGTTCCCTCTCTCGCTGTGTCTCTCTCTGTCAAATAAATAAATAAATAAATCTTAAAAAAAAAAAAAAAAGAAGTATGTTGAATGCCTAGACAGGCCAAAAGCCTGATCTCTCGCGACAGTTAGCCATATTGTGAATGTAAAGGAAAAGTTCTTGAAGGAAATTAAAAGGGACACTCCAGGGAACACACGAACGGTAAGAAGGCAGAAAAGTCTTACTGCTGGTATGGAGAAAGTTTTAGTGGTCTGGATAGAAGATCAAACCAGCCACAACAATTCCTTAAGCCAAAACCTAATCCAGAGCAAAGCCCTACCTCTCTCCAATTCCATGAAGGCTGAGAGAGATAAGGAAGCGGTAGAAAAAAGTCTGAAGCTAGCAGAGGTTGGTTCCTAATGTTTAAGGAAAGAAACCATCTCCATAACATAAAAAGTGCAAGGTGAAGCAGCAAGTACTGATGTAGAGGCTGTAGCAAATTGTACAGATCAAGCTAAGACCATTCATGAAGGTGCCTACAATAAACAATTTTTTTTTTAATTTATTTTAGAGAGAGAGCATGTGCTCATTTGTGAGTGCACAGCGGGGAGGGGCGGAGAGGGAGAGGGAGAAACTCCAAGCACACTCCACGCCGAGCACGGAGCCTAACGTGGGGCCCGATCTCACAACCGAGATCACAGCGTGAGCAGAAACCAAGGGTCGGACACTTAACCGACTGAGCCACCTAGGGCCCCACAACAAAATTTTCAATGTAGACAAAAACCGACATATTGGAAGAAGACGTCACCTGGGACTTCACAGCTAGAGAAGAGAAGTCAATGCCTGGCTTCAAAGCTTCAAAGGAGGGGCTGACTCCCTTGTTAGAGGCTAATGCAGCTGGTGACTTTAAGTTGAAACCAATGCTCATTTACCATTCCGAAAATCACAGGGCCCTTAAGAATTATGCTAAATATACTCTATAAGTGGAACAACAGAGCCTGGAAGACAGCACATCTGTTTACAACATGGTTTACTGAATATTTTAAAACCACTATTGAGACGTACTGCTCAGGGGAAGGAAAAAAAAAAAGATTCCTTTCAAAATATCACCACTCACTGACAGTGCACCTGGAGATGCCTTCTGATGGAGCTGTACAATAACATTAATGTTTTCATGCCTGCTAACACATCTGTTCTGCAGCCCATGGATCAAGAAGTATGACTTTCAAGTCTTATTTAGAACTACATCTTGGGGGCGCTTGGCTGGCTCAGTTGGAAGAGCATGAGACTTGATCTCAGGGTCGTGAGTTCAAGTCCCATGTTGGGTGTAGAGACTACTTAAAAAAAAAAAACTTAAAAAAAAAATACATTTTGTAAGGCTAAAGCTGCCATAGTGATTCCTCTGATGGATATGGGCCAAGTAAACTGAAAACCTCTGGAAAGGCTTGACCATTCTAGATGCCATCAAGAAGACTCTCACGGTAGCCATGCAGGAAAAAATCTGTAATAGATACACATAAGATAAAGAAATCATCAAATAATAAAGACAGCAAGAAAGAAAACAGAATTGCAAAACAGGCAACAATTAACAAAATGGCAACAGTAAGTCCTCATCTATCAATAATTACTTGAAATGTAACTATTAAATTCTTTTATTGAAAAGATTTATTTATTTGAAGAGAGCACACATGCACCTGCGCGGGGCAGGGGCAGAGGGAGAAGAGAGAGAATCTCAAGCAGACTCCCTGCTGAGTGAGGAGCACAACACAGGACTCAACCTCAGGACACTGAGATCATGACCTGAGCTGAAACCAAGAGTCAGACGCTTAACCGACTGAGCCACCCAGGCGCCCCACGGTTAACGTCTTTATTCAAAAGGCATAGAGTAGGTAAATAAAACAAGAACCAGTAACATGCCGTCTGTAAGAGACTCATGTTACATGAAGAATACACACAACCTGAACCCAAAAGTGAAGGAATGGAAAAAGATATTCCATGCAAGTGGTAGCTATAAGAATGGATGGCTATGCCTATGTCAGACAAAATAGACTCTAAGTCAAAAACTGTCTGTAGAAACAAGGAATGCCATTATGTAATGATAAAAAGATAGTAAAATATAAGAACTGTAAATATATATGCACCCCATATCACAGGATCACAGTGAATATACAGTAGTCCACCTTACCCATGGTTTTCCTTTCCATGGTTTCAATTACCCATGACTGACTGTGATCTGGAAGCAGATGATCCTCCTCCTTCTGACGTTAAGGTCAGAAGGTCAATAGTAGCCTAACACTACATCACAACGCCTACGTTGAAGGAAATTAAAAGGGACACTCCAGGGAACACACGAACGGTAAGAAGGCAGAAAAGTCTTACTGCTGGTATGGAGAAAGTTTTAGTGGTCTGGATAGAAGATCAAACCAGCCACAACAATTCCTTAAGCCAAAACCCAATCCAGAGCAAAGCTTCATCTCCCCACATAGGCATTTTATCATCTCGCATCATCACAAGAAGAATATGGTCCTACAAGATATTTTGAGAGAGAGACCACATTCACATAACTTTTATTAGCGTATATTGTTAAAATTTTTTGTTTTATTATTAACTTCGTTGTTAATCTCTCACTGTACCTAATTTATGAAGTAACCTTTATCATAGGTACGTATGTTTAAGGAAAAAAATAGGATATACAGATGATCCTCGAACACCACAGGTTTGAACTGCGTGGCTTTTTAAAGAGTTGACAGCATAAGCCATGAGGCATTTATTTACAACTGCATTAGATCAAACTGAAGGCCTTTGGCACTGAGGTCATGCCTGCTGCCCTCTGAGTACCTAGAGAGGCTTAATGAGGCTGCCAGCATCCCCCCTAGGGGGACCGAGGACTGGGCAGGGTGCAGGTTGCCTCATGTACTAATGGGGTGGCTGGGTTGAACTCCTGGGGCTGGCAGGAAGGAGGCTGGGCTCAAGTAGAAGAAGGTGCCCAGAGGGCGGAGACAGTGCCGCAAAGGGAGCCCCACAACCCTGGCGCCCCCCTTCCCAAGTCCTCCATGCACTGGGCTCTAGGCTGTGCTGGGGTCACTGCAGGCCTTGGGCCCCTCTTGGGCTGGGTGTGGACTCCTCTCTGTAGTGGTGCCCTGGCCCCATGGCCTCCTGGAGGCCGGCACACTCAAGCTTGGCCACAGTGGCTGTTGACCATGGCTGGCGGTACACCTGCGGGCAGATGGGGTAGCAGCTAGACTCTAGCTCCAGGTTATTGCTGCCACCTCTGGGCCCACCAGCAGCTGCCACTACTGAGCCGAGGCTACAAGCTGCCGACGTTGCCATCCCAGCCCGGGCCTGCCACTGCCACCACCCGTCTTGGCCCAGTACACCTATACGCAAATTTTTTTCAGTAAGTATATGTACAGTACTTGTAAATGAAGTTTCTCTCTCGCTCTCTTTTTTGAAGAGAGAGTGTGTGCACAAGTCGGGGGGAGGGGGAGAGGAAGAGGGAATCTTAAGCAGGCTCTATGCCCAGCGTGGAATCCGAGGTGAGGCTCAATTCATGACCCTGAGAGCAAGACCTGAGCCGAGATCAAGAGTCGAACACTTAACCGACCAAGCCACCCAAGCGCCCCCGTCTTCTCTTCTTTATGATTTTCTTAATGTTTTCTTGTCTCTAGTTTACTTCATTGTATGAATACAGTATATAATACATACAACGTATAAAATATGTGTTAATCATATTGGTAAGGTTTCTGGTCAACAGTAGGCTATTTTAGTAGTTAAGTTTGAGGGGAGTCAAAAGTTATACAGATTTCTGACTGTGTAGGGGATTGGTGGCCCTAACCCCCATGCTGTTCAGGGGTCAACTATACTACCAAACTGAATTCAATAGCACATCAAAAGAGTCATATACCATGACCAAGTGGGATTTATCCTTGGGATGCAAGGTTGGTCCAACACATGCAAACCAATCAATGTGATACACAATACAAACAGAAAGAAAGGCAAGTATTACATCATCTCAATAGATGCAGAAAACACATTTGACAAAATTCAATATCCAGTCATGATAAATAAAGTCTCTCAAACTTCAACACAATAAAGTACATCTATGAAAAATCTACAGCCAATATCATAACCAATGAGTTAAAACTGGAAGATTTTCCTCTAAGATCCAGAACAAGGCAAGGTTCCCCACTCTCACTACTGCTATTCAACACTGTCCTGGAAGTCCTAGCCAGAGTAATCAGGCAAGAAACAAAAATACACGGTATAGAAATCGTAAAGAAAGAACTAAAATTATCTATTTGCAGATAGAATCATCATATATGTAAAAAACCGTAAAGAATCCACAAAAAACTACTAGAACAAATTCAGTAAACTTAGAGGCTACAATTATCAACATACAAAATTCTCACTTCTGAAGACTAAGGAATGAACTATCTAAAAAGGAAACTAAGAAAACAAGCATTTATAATAGAAACAGAAAGAATACATAGGAAATAATAAAAGAGGTGCAAGACTTCTATGTGTTGAAAATTATAAAACATTGATGTCTTTATAAATTACAAAGCTTCATAAAATTATAAAACACTGTGTCTTTGAAAATTTCCTTCATCAATGTTTTAGAATGTCGTGGATTGGAAAAATATTGTTAGTATGCCCATACTACTCAAAGTAATGTACAGATTCATTGCAACCCTTACCAAAATCTTTTTACAATGACACTTTTTACACAAATAGAAAAACTGAAATAGAATTAGTATGGAACCATGAAATACCGCAAATACCAAAGCAATCTTGAGAACAACAAAGCTGAAGACATAATGCTTTCTGGTTTGAAATCATATTACATAGCAACCACCACATAAAAACAGATAAAGCAATGGAAAAGAGAGAATCCAGAAGTAAACCCACACATTACAGCCAACTTATCTTCCACAAGTGTGCCAAGAACACACAATGGGGATAGGATACTCCTCAACAAATGGTTCTGGGAAAACTGGGTAGCTACATTCAAATAATGAAATTATACCCCTAACATCATACACAAAAATCACCTCAAATGGATTAAAGAATTAAACCTCAGGCCTGAAACTACAAAACTCCTAGAAGGAAACAGGGAAAAATCTTCTTGATATTGGTCTTGGCCATAACTTCTCAGATAGGACACCAAATTACAGGCAGCAAAAGCAAAAACAGACAAATGAGACTACATGAAATTAAAAAGATTCTGCATATCAAAGGAAACAAGGTGAAAAGGCAACCCACGGAATGGGAAAAAATGTTTGCAAACCATATAACCAATAAGGCATTAATAACCAAATATATATAAGGAACTCCTACAACTCAATACTAAAAGTATAAGTAACCTGATTTAAAATGGGCAAAAGACCTAAATAGCACTCTTTAAAGAAGAAATTCAAATGGCTAACAGGGACATGAGAAGGTTCTCAACATCTCTCACCAGGGAAACGTAAGCCAAAACCACAATGAGGTATCACTTTGCAGGCCTGCTCGGTTGGCTTTTATCAAAAAGACAAAAGATAACTAGTGTTCGTGAAGATGTGGAAAAAGGGAGCCCTCATACACTGCTGGTGGGAATACGAATTAGTACAAACATGGAAAACAGTATGGAGATTCCTCAAAAAATTAAAAGTAGAACTATCAAATGATCCAGTAATCCCATTTCTGGGTAAATGTTTCCAAAGAATTGAACACAGAATAGCAAAGAGGTATCTGCACTCTCATGTTCTTTGCAGCATTATTCAAGATAGGGAAATGACCTAAATGTCTGTCGGGGGATGAGTGAATAAAGAATATCACATTTCCTTTAACCATTTGTCTGTTGAAGTACATTTATATACATGTATGATGGAGTAATAGCCTTAAATAGGAAATCCTGCCACTTGTGACAGGATGGATGGAGCTGGAGGACAGTATGCTAAGCAAAATAAACAAGATACAGAAGAGAGATACACTGAATGATCTCACATGTGGAGTCTAAAATATTCAAATTCGGGTGCCTGGGTGGCTCAGTCGGTTAAGGGTCTGCCTTTGGCTCAGGTCATGATCCCAGGGTCCTGGGATCGAGCCCCACATTGGGTTCCCTGCTTGGCAGGAGGTCTGCTTCTCCTTCTCCCCCACTTGTGCACACGCATGCTCTCTCTCAGTCTCTCTCAAATAAAAATCTTAAAAAAACAGTAATAAAATAAAATATTCAAATTCACAGAAGCAAAAAGTAGAATGGTGGTGGCCAGGGGTGGGGAGGGGGGGGAAATGTGATGATGTTGGTCAGAATACAAAGTTTCAATTATGCAAGATGAGTAATTTCTGGAGATCTAATGTATGTACTTCATGGTGCCGATAGTTAACAATAACGTTATTTTTTTTTTTATGTTTTTATTTTTAAAGATTTTATTTATTTATTTGACAGAGAGACACAGCCAGAGAGGGAACACAAGCAGGGGGAGTAGAAGAGGGAGAAGCAGGCTTCACATGGAGCAGGGAGCCCGATGCGGGGCTCGATCCCAGGACCCTGGGATCATGACCTGAGCTGAAGGCAGACGCTTAACGAGACTGAGCCACCCAGGTGCCCCCAATACTGTTATTTTACGCATGTAATCTGCTAGGAGAATACATCTTGAATGTTCTCCCTACACATGCACACACAACCTATGTAGAAGTAATGTATATATTAATTAGCTTGACTGTGGTGATCATTTCACAATATATACACATATCTTGAAACACCAAATGCATAACTTAAATATATGCAATTTTTATATGTCAATGATATCCCAGTAAAACTGATTTAAGAAAAAATAAAGGATTATAAGAAAGAACTATGAACAACTGTATGCCAAATTAGATAAGCTAGAAAAAATGGACAAATTCCTGCAAACATAAAACCTACTAAGACTGAATCATGAAGAAATTAAAGTTCTGAATAGATCTAGAACTTTTAAGGAGACTGAAACAATCAGAAAGCTTCCAGCAAAGAAAAACCCAGGACCAGACAGTTTCACTGGTAAATTCTACCAAGCATTTAAACAATTAACACCAATGTTTCACAAATGCTTCCAAAAAACTGAAGAGGAAGGAAAACTTCCCAACTCACTGTATGAGGTAAGCATCACCCTGACACTTAAGAAGGACAGACACTACAAGAATTGAAAACTCCAGGCCAACGTCCTTCACGAATACTGATTCTAAAATCCTCAACAAAATACTAGCAAATGCAACTTAACATTTATTTATTTATTATTTTTTTAAAAGATTTTATTTATTTATTTGAGAGAGTGAGAGAATGAGAAACAGCATGAGAGGGGAGGGGGTCAGAGGGAGAAGCAGGCTACCCGATGTGCTGGGAGCCTGATGTGGGACTCGATCCCAGGACTCCGGGATCATGACCTGAGCCAAAGGCAGTCGCTTAACCAACTGAGCCACCCAGGCACCCCTAACGACATTTAAAAATGATTATACATCATAACCAAATGGAATTTACCCCCAGAAAGCAGGGACAGTTTAACATTCAAAAATTAATGCAATACACCACATTAGTATAATGAAGGGAAAAAGCTCACATGATCATTTCGACTGTTGGGTATCTGACAAAATCCAATACCCTTTTACGATAAAAAGCAGTAGTTAATAAACTAGAAAAAGAAACAGAATACCTCAATGTAATAAAGGCCTTTAAGGAAATACCACAGGCAATGCTGTAGTCAATGGTAAAAGACTGAAAGCTTGTCCCCTAAGATCAGGAACAAGACAAGCATGTCTGCTTTCAACACTTCTATTCAACACAGTACTAGAAATTCTAGACAGTGCAGTTAGGCAAATAAAAACTAAAAGGCGTATGGATTGGAAAGGAAGAAATAAGATTTTATCTCTGTAAAGTTGCAGGATATAAAAATCAGCTGTATTTCTATACACTAGCCATGAACCACCAAAAAAATTAAGAAAACAATTCCATGTATAATAGCATCAGCAAGAATAAAATACTTAGGAATAAACTGAACTACGGAGGTGACATATCTGTACACTGAAAACTACAAAATTATAAAATAGAAATAAACTAAATAAATAGAAATAAACTAAAGACCTAAAGAAATAGAAAAATATCTGATGTTGTTGAATTGGAGGACTTCTTATTAAGATGACCATATTACGTTGGGGTTGAACTGTGTCCCCCCAGAAAGATTACCTGACAGCCTAATTCCTGGTACTTGTGAATGTGACTATTTGGAAGTAAGTCTTCACAGATGCAATCTAACAAGAAGTCATACTTGATTAGGTTGGCCCCTACTCCAATATGACTGGTGTTCTTACCAGGAAAATTTGGACACAGACAAGAAGGGAAGACAACCATGTGAAGATGAAGGTAAAGACTGTAGTCACATGCTGCTACAAGCCAAGGAATTGCCTGGGCTACCAGAAGGTCTAATAGGCAAGGTCTAACAGGTCTATCAGAAGGTCTAATAGGCAACATATGCTAGGGATTTCAGAGAGAGCACGACCCTGCCAATACCTTGATTTCACACTTCTAGCCTCCAGAACTGTGAGAGAATATATTTGTTGTTTTAAGCCACTTCATTATGGGGGGGGGGGGCGGATAGGAAGTACTGTGTAAAGGTAAGAGACTATTTGGAGTGAAGAAGTTTTGGAAAATAGTAGTTCTGGTTGCAAAACACTGTGAATGTAACATGCCACTGAATTAACAGATTAACTTCCATAGAAGGAGTAGAGAAAGTTATCAGGATCTATCCTATAGGAAGCACCAAGCCCAGAGAGTTTCACAGAGAATTCTACTAAACTTTTAGAGACTACAGATTTCCCCTGCTGTCCAAAAGTAGAGCATTCTATTTTTTTCTTGAAGATTTTAATTATTTGAGAGAGAGTGCGAGCGTGCGCACAAGCAGGACGAGCAGCAGGCAGAGGGAGAAGCAGGCTCCCTGCTGAGCAGGGAGCCCAACGTGGGGCTCGACCCCAGGACCCTGAGACCACAACCTGAGCTGAAGGCAGACCCCTAACCAACTGTGAGCCACCCAGGCGCCCCCGAAAGTAGAGCATTCTTATGAAACCTTTCGTAAATTGAAATGTCTGTGTAAAGCACAGCAAATACCATTAATTTATATGGAAAACATCTTCGTGTTCCCAGACCCAAAAAATAACCTCTTCTAGACTTGTCTTTAGCACACATCTTGCTAACAAAAGCACAAAATAAACCAAGATAAAGCACAGATGCTCACAGACACAGTTCACAGTGATGGTGGCTTGACGATAAGATGCTGAGCGGAGTTCCCAGGGGGCACTTGGCAGGGGCACTCTCGCTGCTCAGGGTGTGGGCTGCCTCTATAATGGCTTGCTGCAAAACAAACGCTGAATGTTTTCGTTTTTGTAAAAGTGAAAATCCTCTTCAGATTTCTTTCGATTAGCGAGAACAGGTACTAATGTAAGTCTTTCGCTCAAGTGGCATAACGCAAATTTTCAAAAAGCAGGGGACACCTGTGTCTAGGAAAAAAAAAAAAAACAGCCAAAGTGAAAATCATCCTGAATAAAGCAGCATCATTTCAAACTGCCATATGCTGGAGACATAGCTTACAACATCAGGAATGAGACAAGGACACCCACTCTCGCTCATCAACATATTGGAGATCCTAGGCTGAGTGATAAGGAATAAAACTTGTAACGGAGACACAGAATTGGAAATAAGCAAATAAAACTGCTGCTATTGCAGATGACAGAGAAAACACAAAAGTATAAATTGTTAGAAATAAGAGAAAGAAGTGAAATGGGCCCAGAAAGTTAAGGGCAGTTCTCGGGAAGTAGTGCAGGACAGGAAGTAGGGTGGGGAAGAGATACGCGCTTAGGTATCACCACTTATTATGAAGGAAAAATTAGAACGATTCTTCTCCATTACCCTGCCCTCCACCTTAATCACCTTTGTTTCAGCTCAGTTCCTTTTCTCCAGGGGACTCTATGCAAAGGGCCACTCCATGAGAGAGGATTCTCCGTTTTCACCATCAAAGGGTTTGACATAGCCTTCATCCTCCATGTCCTTGACTCCTCACTGTACCTCTCATTTCTCTGCCTGGGAGGGCTCTCCCCAGCTCTCCTGATATCTGGATGCTTCTCCACACTCACCTATCAGTTACTGGTATGTTTCCAGAGAAGCCTCGATTCCCTGCTCTCCCCCTACCAACTCCCTCAAAAAGAGCAGCCACTGTTAAGGAAAACTCCAGTTCTGTCTCCCTCCCTCATAGGGAAAAACCCAGTTCTTCCCTGCTGGGAGTCTTTCTCCTGTGTCTCCTTTACTCCTCACACAAAACATTGCACTCTGACACTTCTGGTCACCAAATGTGTGGGGACTTTTCCCTGCAATAAAAACAAAGTCACACCACATCTCTGACACCATCCGCCGGGAGATAGTGGCGGGCCCCAGCTGAAGGGCTCAGTCCCACAAGACTGCCCCCACCCTACTTCAGATGCCAATAGCAAGTAGTTAAGTCCCCAAGTTACCCACAACTTGTCTGATTTAGCTACAAATCAGAGACTCCCATGACCCCCTCCTCAGGTTGAGTAATTTGCTAGAGTGGCTCACAGATCTCAGGGGAACACTTACTTAGGTTTACCAGTTTATGGAAAGGATGATAAATAGTAAGGATGAAGAGCCAGATGAAGAGATACACAGGGTGAGGTCTGGGGGGAGGGGATCCAAGTGCAGGAACTTCTGTCCTCGTCCTGTTGGGGTGCATCACCCTCCCAGTATGTGGAAGCTCTCCAAACCCCCTAACTACTGGGGTTTTATGGAGGTTTCCTCACGTAGACATGATCAGCTCACTCCATTTCCAGCCCCTCTTCCCCTCTGGAAGATGAGGGGTAGGGCTGAAAATTCTAAGCTTCTAATTATGGCTTGGTCTTTCTGGGGACCAGCCCCATCTGGGAGCCATCTGAGCACCCACCCTGAGGCACCTCACTAGAACAAAAGATGATCCTAGCGTTATCACTTAGGAATGTATAAGGGTTTCAAGAACCCTGTGTCGGGGGTGGGGTCAAAGGCCAAATGTTGGAACAAAGGATGCTCCTAGTGTTATTACTTAGGAAATGACACGGGTTTCAGAAGCTCTGTGCCAGGAACTGAGGACAAACCAATATATTTTCTCAATCACCCCACAGTCCCCCACTCCAGTAACCCCTCATCATACAGGTATTCTGCTGTTCTCATGGCACTCCTCTGAAACCAGCTTTCTTACGGGTTTGCTGACCTGTCTAGTGGTACCCCCATCCCCTTCCAAAGCTAAGTTCTTTGTAGGCACCTTGAATGTTTACACTGTCTCCCTCAGTGAAAGCAGTTTCTGAACAAGACAGGAACTCAACAAATATTTGAATAAATAGGTGCATGAAAGCTGTGTGCTCGGCATCTTATATTCATCTATTTCCTTGATGAACACGTCAATGACCCCACTTTATTAAAAAAATGTTTTGAGAAGAAACTCACCCAACTGCGTGCTGTTCAAAGTGGGAATACTGAAGCAAAATGAAAGGGAAATTGGGTAAACAAACCAGAAGGACAAGTGCTGGGAGAAGCTCTCTGTTTATATCCAGCATTAGAACAACACCTGTACAGTGTTATTTCTGACCGCTGCTTGTCGATGTCATGGATAATGGAGCCCCAGGTGGATCCAGAAACAGCAGTCCCCACCACAGCGTTCGTTGTGTTTTTTCTTGTTTTCATAGTTTTCTTCCAAGCCACACCATCCAGTCGGGAAATCCACTGCCCCGGCTCCAGGACCCACTGCTGCACCTCTTCCCCATCAGGTCGGCTGTGTGTTTTCCTAAGTCAGGCCACTGAGGCCGAATTCGTCAACTCCATGTCGGCCCGCTGTAGCGCCTGCAACATTTCCCGCAACTTGGCGTGCATGCGGGCGAGCGCCACTCTGTTGAGGTTCCCCCACCCGTATTCATCCAAGTACACAACACACTCGGCAGGGAAAGGGTACTGCACGCGCTTCAGCTCTGTCAGCCCTGCCAAGTGCTGCAGCATGTTCATGATGCCCGAGGTGGAGATGACATTGTCGTAGAACACCAGAGAGCGGAGGCGGGAGCTGCAACACAGGGCAGGCAGCAGGGCTCGGGGCTGGGCCTCCTTCAGCCGGCAGCTTCTCAAGTTCAGGTGCTGCAGAGTGCCGGACACCTCCCCCAGCAGAACCTCCAGGGGCCCAGGAACCATTTGGGACAGGTTATTACCACAGAGGACCAACTCCTTCAGGTAGGTGGCATGAACGCTCTGGGACAAGTAGGTAATGTCATTCTCAGTGAGCCTACATCCATTGATCAGCAGCATCTCCAGCGGTTTTCACGGGCCACTGTGGAGAGATGGACACTGTTTACTTCTTAGAAACTGGAGTCTAGCACTACATACATTTGGGAAAGATCCAGAAATCTGGCCTGAGAAATTTGCACTACGCCTACCTCAGTCTGGATGCAAATGGTGAGAGCCATCTTCTGTAGCGGTTAAGAACACAGAGCCTAGAGTGAAACATTTCCCCATTCCCCACAGGACCTGTTTTCAGAGTATGGTGTCAGGCACACCTCTTAGCCTCAGCTTCCTAACGAGCCACATCAACACAATTATTACTCATGCTCCATAAAGTGTTGTAAAATTAATGAAATTTAGATATAGCTCCTACACATGGTAAGGCCTAGGTTTTATTCCGTGGAAGATTCAGGAAGATGGTTCCCCATGCTTTCATTCACTCAAAGACCAGGCCCCAGGAGAACAGCTCCCTATTCCAGGGCTTGCCACAGAGAAGTCTGTGAGACATAAATGAGGGGAATGAATTCACCAAATCAGCTGAGCTTAGATGTTGAGGGGGCAGTTCCCTCTCTCAAACACCACCCTCACAACTTACCATACTTATTCACCTTCTCTACAGAAACTCTAGGAAGACAAGACCCTGATTTTGTTCAGGGTTTCATATCCACTCTTAGCTGTCTGCTTGGCATGGACTACGTGCATGAATGAAATGAGTGAGCGAGTCAATGTATGAATGGATGAGATGCCAGTTTCAAACGTGCATCCTTCTCTTCTATAGCAGCGGATAGCCAATGGCTGGCCCAGGACCCCTGCCTTGGAGTCTGGGTCCAGCAGTGACTCTGTGGACTCACAGAAGGGGAAGTCCAGACCTCTCTGCACCAACGCAGCAATGCCCAGACACCCATCCAGGGATCCTGGCCTCTGTACCTTCAGACCACTTGCCGCATACTCACCTCAGCATCTGGCCCGAGAGACAGCCAAAGATGAGATGGAGCTTCTGAAGGTGGCCCAGCAGACTTAGCAAAGAGAAACAGTCTGCAGGGAAATCCCAGGGTATGTCGTTCATGACGAGGTGGCCCAGATTGCTCATCTGCCCTACGTGGGTGAAGAACTGGATGAGGTCCGACTGGAAGCAGAACCTACTCCTGTGATGAAGCCTCACCTCTTGGATGGTCTCCAGCTCCAGCATTCCCAGGATCTCTACGAGGCTGCGGAATGGCACCTGGTTGATGACCACGGTCCGACAGCAGAGGCGCAGACAGCCGTGGCTCTTCCCGACTCTCTGCAGTATGTACGAGGAGAACCCCGACAGGTGGAAGAAGCCAAACAAACCACCGAGAGAAAAAGGTCTGTGTGGATTTCCACGGGTTCTTGGTGATGTGGAGGCTGTTCTCTGGAACTGGGCACAGCGGTTCTGCCTCTGGCTCTTCCAACATGTGCGTGATGACAAAGGGGGCGGGAGTAGTCTCAGAGCACTCCTCCCAGTTGGAGTGCTCAAAGTCATGGGTAAAATCCAGCACCTTCAGCTTCGATCTCCTGTGGGGAATGAGGAGGAGAGCAGAGACTGGGACTTTCCAGCCAGCAGAGCAGGGCTGGCAGGAGACCAGCAGCAGGAGACCCTGGGAAGGGGCCTCTGGGCCAGCCAGCAGCCCTGCCCACTGCCATCCACTATGCCTTCGAAGGGCCCTCCTCAGTGCCCACCTTTCATACAGTGTGGGGATACCACCCAGGAACCTAGCCACACTCTTCACCACCTCAGCAGCATGATCAGCTTTGAACCACCCCAGGGCTCTCTTCTCAGAGGGACCCTGAGCAATGGCCTCAAGGCCTCACAATGATCGATGCTGTACCTGGTGGCACATGCTTGGGCCCCACGTCCCTGAATCCAGCTCCTGCTTCCTCAATTCACAGTGCCCCTACCAGCACCCCGTCTCTCCACTTACCTGGGGCATGCAGCATTGGTAGGAACCAATTCCAGCCCATCGAGGACAGCTTCCAACTTCTTGAGTTATTGACTGATCTCTTAACGATCCCAGACAGAGGCAGGGGAAGGGCCAGGCCTGCACCATTGCTGTCACAGTCTTTGTGTGTCCCCCATCAAAGGCTGCCGTGGACAATGCTGGGAAAAGGCCCACAGGGAGCTCCTCCAGGGCACGGACAGCTGAGTACTCATCATTCAGCAGGCTCTGTGCTGCAAGATCCAAGAGACTGGGAGGGTCTTGTCCGCTCATCTTCACTGACCTGGCGCAAGGTAAGGGAAAATCCTGAGTGGATTTTCACAGACCTCAGCCTCCCTCTTTTGGGCCAGGACAACCCAGCCTCCACCACCCTTCTTAGCAGGAAGTGAGATCCCCGGAGGTCTCCCAGCCCTCCTTCCATCCTACAACTTCTAGTCCTAAATTTGCAGCTTGCTCTCTCTCTGCTGGTGGCACCCAGTGTCCCTTACCCTGATCCCAGCTGGCTTAAAGAATAATTAGGGCTTTATCTCTGTTCCTTATTGTGCTTCAGAGAGCATAAATTGTTTCAAACTTAATTTCCTGAACTTTGCCCAAGATCATCCCCAGCTCCAAGGTGATTTTAAGGAGGACTGAACAACCCATCCCCTACCCTAGTCCAGTGTAAGAGCTCAGGTCCTGAGGTTTTGTTTGCCTTCTCTGGCAGGCAGGCCTTCTAAAACAGTAATGGAAACTTTCCACATGTTCAGATCTGGCCTCCTTCCTGCTCTATAGAGTGCATTCCTACTCACATTCCACCAGGCTTCAACGCAATTCAAAGACAAGAAAATTATTTTCAAAAAATCAAAAAGATGTAAATCTCCTCTTGTGGGCCTAGTAAAATTCTGCACAGACCATCAAAAAAGACAAGAAAAAGGAAAATTAAAGCACCATCCCAAGTGTAAGTAGA
This sequence comes from Leptonychotes weddellii, assembly GCF_054177405.1. NCBI lineage: Eukaryota > Metazoa > Chordata > Mammalia > Carnivora > Phocidae > Leptonychotes > Leptonychotes weddellii. The sequence continues at coordinate 58,323,027 of NC_138381.1, forward strand.
TACAACAGTCCTAAATAAAATATTATTAAAGAGAACGAAGCAGTGTCTCATAACGAAGCAGAATCACAGAGCGTTTCTTCCAGGAACAAAAGGAGAGTGACACAGTAGAGAATCTACCCATGCACTCTGATTACACTTGGAAGACTGAACACGAGTGCTCTGAGCTGCCACCCGAAAACCCAAATGAAGTAAAGGAAGAACTAAAACCAGAAAGTCAGAGAGAAGGAGTTAGACATCCCTGCTCTTCAAGAAAAAGCCAAGTTTTGGTATCTGGAAAAAGGTGGATCAGGGGAACTAGTGTGCGGTCCACAGAAGCCAAAACCTAAGCCTGTGTGGACGGTGAAGTCAGAAATCAACTGCCAAACCTGCAAAGGCCTCAGGAGTGATGCCCACAAGCAGGGCCCAGGGCAAGGGCCAGAGAGCGTGGCCGGCCCTGTGGTACCGGAGGAGTCTCTACAAACACGGGCACTTCCTCCACCACCAGCACAGCCAGCAGTCCACACCTGGGCCCAACCTTCCTCTGGGTCCCACCCTGACTCTGCTCTGCGGCTCCCTGGAGCAGCTCTCAGCCCTCATCCTACAGCCCGCTGCTCTTGTGTGTGCTAGAGCTGGTTCAGTCAATGATCATTTTAACCACCGAAACACTGGACTCTGACCCGCCTGAGCATTTTCCACCTATGTATGAGTAAGAAGGGGCACCTGCTCAGAACTGAGGCCTGGTAGGCAGTATGGAGCAGACAGGGCAGGAGAGGGAGCACCAGGCCCCTGTCACAATCCACCAATTGTTCTGACAGCAGAGCTCCTCTGAAGCAGCCAGGGCCCTGGCTGCAGAAGTGGCTGTGTCTGAAGCAGGAAATGTCCCATTTCTCTGAAGGAACAGCCCCAGGGATGCTGCATGCCTGCGACCCTCAGGGGCATCTCTGCCCTTGCCCCTCCTTCATGCCCCTCTCACTCCGCAAAAGTCTGTCCCAATACCAAACTCTTCACGACGGATGTATAATCTACTGATATCTGCACAAGACACAGAGAAGAGGTTCCCCAAAACTCGGCAGTGAGAATTCCTCATACTTTCTGAGACGATCTCGCTTCCCCTCCCTCAGCTTGTCGCCTTCCTGCCAGATGCTTTCCTTAGGAGGAGCCATTCACACCTGCAGCTTCTCCCAACTGAAGCCCCTAAGCATCTCCCTGCTGCACACCTAAAGGATCCTCACCCACCTCCCTCCATGATGGAGGGGCATGTCATAAGCACACATTCTACTAGTCACACTGATTTCTCAGGGCCTTCTCCTAGGTTCCAATGCATCGTTTCCACTGCATCGGGATTTTCAGCCCAAGGCCCACGGGTATCAGCCCAGCAGGATATGATGAGCTAAGGCCTCTGGCTCCTTTACTTGCCCACAAAACCTAGGATCTATTGCTGGCCAACTCCTACCACGTGCACTGCCGGAATGCACTTCACCTGCTTGGGAAGCATTTCCTCCTCTGGGATTCCAGTGGCCTCTAATCCTGGGGGAGACTTAGAAGAGGCGGGCTAGTGAGGTAAAGGACAGTCTTGGCCACTGCAGCTGGTCTTGGGCTGCGATGGATACTCATCTTGTCTTCCCTGCATTATTCGTTGTAGGTTCCCTCAAGGTCCCCATCATCTCCGCTGTCCTTGCTGTGTGCCAGGTGGCCTGCCTCACACCTTGTCTCTGAAGGCTCCGAACCTTGTCACTGTGCCTCTTGCAATGAGGGCTGCGGCACCTGTCTTTTTACTGTCACAATGGGGCAAGGGATACCTGGAGGCCACTAAATGGATCCCCTGGTTTAAAAGCAGCTCTATCCTCTCCTAATCTGGGTCAGTTACTCCCACCATGATGGGGGCTCCTTTTTCTTACCAGCTGGGTGCTGGACACAAAGAGGATAAAGTGTTCAGCTCACAGCCCCAGCTTCTAACTCAACGGGACTCCTCTGCTTCACAATGGATGGCGGCCGAACCTAACCAACTTTATGACTTGGTGGGTTTGACAGAACTTACCTCATGACAAGCAGCTCTGGCCATGGGGTCATGTCATGTCTGACGGCCCTCTGCCAGGGCCCAGCAGCACTCCAGAACTGCTTTACAAAACACGCATGAGTCTCTGCAGACAGCACGGCCGGGCCCCAGACCCCTAGAAGGTACCTCTTCCTACCACTGATACCCCCGGTCCCCTCAGATCTGCGCAGTCTTGTGGCCCAAGCTCCAGGACTGCTCTCACTGCATCCCAGATTTTGCTACTCTGCAGAGCATGTTCCTATTCTGGGATACGCTCAAAGTGGCAGTCTTTTCGGGCCCTGGGTGGCTCAGTCAGCTGAACAACTGACTTCAGCTCAGGTCATGATCTCAGGGTCCGGGGATCCAGCCTGTATCGGGCTCCATGCTCAGTGGGGAGTTGGCTTCTCTCTGCCCCTCCCACTGCTCGTGCGCACATGCGCACTAATTAATAAAATCTTTTAAAAAAAGTGGCAGTCTTTTGTGTCACCTGGTATACAGACCAGAGAAGTGTTCTGAGATATGGAATATGTTGTCTCCAAAACCTGAAGAATCCTACCAGGCATCGTGCTTCCTTCTTTGCCACAGAAGGTGCAAGTGGTGATAATTCATCTTTTCCTTTGGATGATATGACCCAGCATGTCCTTGACTGCTGGGGCATTCCAAATTGTTCTCGTGCGGCAGATCCCTGAATCTTCACAGGCGCTGTGTCTCCAATGATGCAGTGCGTGCTTCTTACCAAGGCCTCCAACATGCCAGCCATTTCTCACTAATCTAGCTCGATTAGCATGCTGTCAGAGTAGTGAATCGGTGCCATGTTCTGTGGATGCCCAGGTGGTAGGTGGTCCAGATCTCTCTAAACTATGACAGAGGGAGGAAGGGTACAATCCTGGGACAAAATTAAACGTATACTCTCGCCTGTTCCATATGAATGCAAACGGTATCTGATAGGGATAGAAAGGAACACATTTGCCAATTAATGTTTGTACACCATATACCCGAGACTTCATTAATCTGGCTCGAGCAAAGCAAGCCCATCTGTCATAGCAGCTTTGGCTGGGGCTACTATCCGGGTGAGTTTACAGAAATCCTGGCCAACCTCCAGGATGAACCTGGTTTCTGGAGGGGTAGACCGCTGAATTAAATGGAAATATGACAAGGTCCACCACTCTAGTCCTCTGCATCCTTAGGAGTGACAACATTATCTGTAATTCCTCCTACCATGTGATACTGTTTCATATTTACTATCTTGACCAGGGATGGAAACAGGTACAGAGGCCTCCACTTGGCCTCTCCCGTCATGATAGTTCTTATCCCACAGATGAAAGACCCAGTGTGGGTACTGCACTGACTTCCAAATATTTTATTCCAATTACACATTTGCAAACCGGGCAATGACACACACAGGGTTACCATTGTGAGCTGGATCCTGACCCGGGATTCTATTTATTATCTGGCTCCCCGTAGGCCCCCCAATTCTAACAGTGGGCTACACTTATGTTTTGTACATCCAGATATTAATGTCAACTCTGACCCTATACCCAATGATATTCAATTTGTTTATATATCGCCCTTTCCCCGATCCACTCCTCAAATTGCTTGTATATTCCAGTCCCCCTTGTTTACATTTACCCATGTGTGGTAGGCAGCGCCCAAAATGGCCACAATGATTCTTGCCTCCTGCTATCCATTCACGCCTTTGTGAAGTCCCCTGCTGCACTGAATAAGGCAGACCTGTGATAATCTGTGGAAATTTACAGTGTGTGACTTCCAAAGTTAGGTCATAAAAGGCACTGTAACTTCCACTGTGCTTCCCTTTGGATCACTTGCTTTCATGTCATAGAGACACACAAGCGGCCTTATGGAAAGGTCCATGTGGCAAGTATGAGGCCTCTTGTCAAAAACTGACCGGGCATGTGAGGGAGCTGCCTTGGAAGTGGGTACTCCAGGCCCAACTGAAACTTCAAATGACTGCAGCCCCAGCCCAGGTCTTGCTTGCATCCTCAGAGACACCAATGAACCAGCACCATCCAGCTAAGCCACAACCAAATTCTTGGCCACAGAAACCATGTGAGATAAGAGCAAAAAGAACCAATTAGGCTGCGAAGTTTTGGGCTAACTTATTCCACAGCAACAGGTAACTGAGACACTGAGTAAATGTGGGTAAATTCCTTTGAGAAAATTTGAGTCCCCTTGCCATAGAGTTACATGGTCCTTCCTTCTGGGGACCTGGCCTCTTCTTCAACCAGATGGTTTCAGGCCTAAAAACTGACTCGGGTCTAGAATGTGGCAAGGGATCATGCCTTTGTATTGGGCTGACTGCCCTCAGCCTCCTAACCATCCAGACTTGAGTTCTTTTGATAGTAAGACTATTACTCTTGGTGGCTGCCCTTCCATTCTGCACCTAAGGACACTGTGTTCTTTAAATCATTTCTGTAACTCTTTGTGGGTCAGATGCCTTGGCTGCCACTCCAACATCATGCTCACAGTAAACGGGGTAAACCTGGCTTCTGATGGTTAGATGCCACCGCCTGACTTTAACTGTTTCAGGGTACTACCATCTCTGTTTCTGTGAGTGAGTCTCTCTCTGTGACAGCCCCTCTTACTGTTTGTCAGCACTGGCCTACACAGGTACACCACCACTGAACTGTTTAATGACGCTGCTGCCCCTCATCAGCATATTCCTAGAGCCTTGGTAAATGGCGTGTTCGCCAGGGCTTCCTGTGGAATAGACCCATTTGCTAGGGTTTTCTGGCCTTACACAGTAAGCACAGCTATACCAGCGTGACAATTTCCCTGACTGTGCTAGCCCAGACTTCAGCTGCCACCTGTCAGCAGTCCTGAAACTGCAACCTCACTGAGCACCGGTCATTGCTTTCTTTCATGCTCCGGGAATCCATCCTTATAGCAAGCTGACACAGTCTCCTGGGGTCCCTGAGAGGATGTTAAATCTTCTATCTCAGAAAAATACTCCCAAATCTATAAATTCACCTTACCCAATCTTAACCCCCCCGCCCCTTTATCAAGCACCCATAATCCAGTCCCAAACATAGTCCTCAAGCTGGTACATGCTGGTTAGGTCTTTCAGCTTCTTTAGGGTCTGGTACCTTTATCTCCCTTCTCAGCCTAAGCACATCTCTTGCTGTTAGGCTGGACACAGCCCTAGCTACACGCCAGGAGGGAAACTGGGGAAGGGAGCAAGAAAAGCGTATTTTGTCGTAGTGAAAGATGCCCCTGCAATGTATTCAAATAAAAGGTTTTAAGGTTTTTGTTGTTTTTTTTTTTTTTAAGTAGGCTCCACACCCAGCCTAGGGACCGACCTCACCACCCTGAGATCAAGACCTGAGTGGAGATAGAATGGGACACTTAACCAACTGAGCCACCCAGGCGCCTCAAGATTTTGGTTTTTTTTTTTTAAGATTTTATTTTATTTATTTGACAGAGACAGTGAAAGAGAGAACACAAGCAAGGGAAGTGGGAGAGGGAGAAGCAGGGCTCCCGCAGAGCAGGGAGCCCTGATGTGGGGCTTGATCCCAGGACCCTGGGACCATGACCTGAGCCGAAGGCAGACGCTTAACGACTGAGCCACCCAGGTGCCCCAAGATTTTGGTTTTTTTTTTTTTATTTTTAAAGATTTTATTTATTTATTTGCGAGTGAGAGAATGAGAGAGAGCACGAGAGGGAGGAGGGTCAGAGGGAGAAGCAGACCCCCCGCCGAGCAGGGAGCCCGATGCGGGACTTGATCCTGGGACTCCAGGATCATGACCTGAGCCGAAGGCAGTCGCCTAACCAACTGAGCCACCCAGGCGCCCCCAAGATTTTGGTTTTTAATAGGGTGGGTTGGCCCACTCCTGCGGGCTCAGAGGCTTAAGGAGAATTTCAGATCACAGGGCCTTATTGCAGATAACTCTCTCAACATGCCAGGGTGCCATTCTTTCCCAACCAGGATGACTTTGGTATAGCAGACCTGCGGTGGCTGGGAGTTCAACCTTCTTTGGAACTCCACTTCCCGAAGATTAAGTCCCAGCCAGACCCTTGGCTTTTCTCCCCTGAACCCCCCACCCCCACCAAGATGAAGGCCTCTTTGTTTGCTACCAAGGAGATCCTGAAGGTGGCTTTCAATTGCCAGTTGGCTCTCTGCCTTTATCCTTTACTACGGTGTTAACCCAGCCTAGCACTAGCCATTCAATCCCATCGTTCTCATTACTAATTACTAATTCGTCATGCTTTCCAAAATGCGTCACCTACTGAGCTCGCTAGTGCACTCCCTTCCATGCGCATACTATCCCAATTCCCCACCAGCTGAAGCTCTAACTGTGGGGCCACCATCCTGTGCCTGGGCTACCTGAGCTCCACTCCCTGCCACCAGTGATGGCTCTCGATGCCAGCAGGCGGTGTGCTGCATCTGGAGGCAGGGCATGGCGGGCTGTCAGGGTCAGCCCATCCTTGTAGGTCCTTGTAGGTGCGGGCAACGCTGGGAATCGGGCCTATCATGTGCCCTCTGTCCCACCGCGTTGGTGGCTGCCTCCCAAGGAGGGCACCACCTGCGGTCTTTGGTCAAGGGTAACACGCAGCGCAGGTGGTTACAGCAAGAAAGAACGGCTACCTTGGCCCTGGGATAAGAAGTCTGCACCCACCTGGACGTCCGCCCATTTGGCTTTCCTCTGGAACTTCTCCGTACCCCCCATCAAGCAAAGCAGACAGGGTGCGCCCCGCATCGCGCACGCCCACCTGAACCGCAGGTGAGCGCCGGACCCCGGGGCCCAGGCAGCTTCACATCCCGGCGTCCTGAGGCCTCGGTGCGGGAGCCCTGAGCTCCTGTTCCACATTTTAAGGACCCAGGCGACCCCAAAGCCTACGAGGCAACTGAGGAGGGCGACCTGGGGAATGAAAGTCGTCCGACACAAAGAGCCCAAAACGGAAGACTCAAAGCTTGACTGCAGCGCCTCGAAACTTCCTAAGGCGCGGGCGTCTTCCTGGGTCGCGTGGGGCGCGGGCGGGGAAGGGCTGGCAGCCTCTCGCAGGTCACGCGGGCAGGGCCTTCTCCACCTCACGTTGGATCACGTGAGAAGCAGGGCTGACCAGCTCCCCACCCCTTCTGCGGGTCACGTGGGCGGGGAGGGGCCTGCTTCCTACCAAGGGAAGCTTGGGAGGTGGGGCGGGGCCTGCTCCCCTAAAGGCATCTTGGGTGGCTGGGCGGGGCCTGAGAGCCTCACACTGGTCACGTGTTCCTCCCCGGGGATCACGTGGGAGGTGGTTAGGGCCTGCTCCGCTCGCACCAATCTCCTGGGTGGTGAGTGTGCTGGGAAGGACAGAGAGGCACCCACCCGGACTGCAGTGTGCGGGTCATAGCGCCCATATGGGCTTGAAAACCTGGAGGGCTGAGTGAGATCGGGTCTGCAAACTGGGCGTCCAGGCTCTGGTGCTGGCCTACAGCCAGCCCAGACCTGTTGGGAGAGTGAGGAGGGGGCATGGAGGACCCCGGAGGCATCTGGACCCTGGGAGGGTGCCTCTGGGAACTGGGCAGAACGAGCTTCCGAACCGTAGAAAAGGGTCTTTGCGCACAGAAGTCCCAGCACTTGGTGTAAGGATTAAGGCTGGAAGGCGGCCCTGCCTCAGTGAGCAGCTTGAAGACCCCCATCTTTTACCTTGTATTTTGGTTTCCCAGTGGAGTCACTAGGGGTCTGCAGCAGGCCTGCTCTGAACCATATTTTGTAGAGAGAACAGGTTCTCAACCTTCTACCCTAAGGCATCAGGAGCCTGAAAGAAGTAACTACCTCTTAATAGACGTTTGCCCTGTGTCAGGCACCCTGTTAAGGGCTTCCTGTACCTTATTTCCTCCCAAGAATCCTGCTGGAGGTTCCACACACACCCTTCCTTTTCTCATGTCTAACCCATATAGTTTTCTCCTACTGGAACATTCTTAACTTCATTAACCTTCATTAAGGATATTGTTTTATATATATATATATATATTCATTCCAAAACCCTGAATGTAGACCATTCATGTACGCTTCCTAGAATAAATATTTTGTAGGTAGTGCCTCTGGTGCATTCTATGATGATTCTGCACTAAATAAGACTGCTTCAAAGTAGAACAGGGGCTTGGACATAGGGGTGCACTGATCCACCCTATGGTGATTTATTGAGAATCATGTGTACACCGTGTGCCTTTCTGGGGTCAACGGGATAGGTTAAAAAAGAATCACTCTCTCATTCATTCCTTCGTTCATTTCTGTAAAGAAGATGCTTTCCTTTTCTCCCACCCAGCTGTGGCCTTGGCAGCACAAGGATCTGGGCTTGAGGCAGGACTGCAGTCAGGGATCAGAGAGCAGATTAGCAGGGAGGCCACTCCCTCACCCCCAGTGGGAGAGAAAAGGCAGTGGAGGCACCTTCACCTCCATCTTGAGTTCTCAGACATGTGCTTCCCTCCTCTCAGCATCTAGAATTAGGTTGCATAGACTGTGCTGCTCACAGGATCAGGGACCAGGATCAGGACACTCCTTACTGCCCTGGCTGCTTTTTTGTGGGTCTGGGTGTCTATGTTAGAACCATCACCCCTGGGTTTTGTCTTGGTTTCTTGCTGGCCTTAGAGGTTCTGAATCACTGTGTTTCACCTTGGGCGAAGTTATAGAAGGATCCTTCTTGAGTACCTGTCCTGCTCTTTGCACCCAAGAGATGTTCCTTCCATGGGCATCCTCGTGGTAACCTTCGAGAGAGCAGCTTCATGGTAACCTCTTGTAAACCACACAACCTCAACTAAAATCATTTGCAGCAGTTGAGGCTGAGCACCCTCCTCTGATCTTAGCTCTTACCCAGGACTCCCTCTCCTCCACCAAAATAAATCCAACTTCAAAAGTCTGCAGGTATAATGTATATTGTCTTCACAGGGGACAGAGGTAGAGGTTCCCAGGGTAATGGCAGTGAAACCTCCCACTTTCCATGAGTCAATCTCTCCTTCCCTCCCCCAGCCTGTCAGCCCGGACATGCTCCTTTATTAGCAGAAGGCATTCACACCTCTAGCTTCTCTCAGTAGAAACTCCAAATTAGGGATGCCTGGGTGGCTCAGTCTGTTAAGGTCTACCTTCGGCTCAGGTCATGATCCCAGGGTCCTGGGATCAAGTCCCACATTGGGCTCCCTGCTTGGCCGGGAGTCTGCTTCTCCCTCTGCTGCTGCTGCTGTGTGTGTGTGTGTGTGTGTGTGTGTGTGTGTGTGAAATACATAAATAAAATCTTTTGGGAAAAAAAACTCCAAATGACCTCCCTGCTCAAAACCAGCAGGAGCCCCTCAGATCCCCCCTCTCCGGCTGAGGTGGGTGTTGTAGGTAGCATGCATTTTACCCGCCACACTGATTTTCTCAGGACCTTAAGTTCCAATGCAGCTTTTCCTTCCACTTTCTGGCCCAAAGCCTATGGGTCTCTGCCCAGCAAGACCTGGAGGGCAGGGAGAACTAAGGTCTTTGATTTCCCCTGGACTCATCAAATTTCAGGCACTTTTCCTAATCCAGGTGCCTTGGGGTTTGGGGCACCAACTGTGTCATGAACTTGGCACAGGATCAAGGTCAGGGAGCTCCTGATGGAAAAGAGGCTTCAAGTAGACATTTGGTATATAAGGCAAAAAAAAAAAGTGCCTGAAAACCAGTGGGGAAAAAGATTATTTGTTGATGCTATTATTAAAATTGGTTCTCCATAGGGAGAAAAATTATGGTGGACTCTGTACCACACAGCATTAAGAAAGAAACCCAAGTGGGATTAAAATAAAACTATAAAGATAATGAGTAATCTGCAGGAGAACGTTTTTTTCTGGAACCTGGAGGTGCTGCTTGAGCATGGCACTAAGCAGAGGGGAAGGAAATCAGTGAATATCAAACTAAAATTTTCTATTCAAAAAAATAAAAGAGACAACTGTAAATGCTGGATTATAAACTGGGACAAGATATTTACAAGGCAGGTGATTAAGTTCTGGGAAATGAGAAAACCACCAATCAAGAGAAGGAAAAGGGGTCTCATGGAAATATACACAGACATATACATGGGCAGCTCCCAGAAGGTTAAGAGGTAAAGGCCAAATGCACACCTTCATGGTAATAACAATGCTGAAAATTAGAGAAAAAAAAATCTATGAAAGTGGCAGACATTAGGAAGACCTGATGATGTAGGTGGCGATAGAATGATGTGCAACATTCTGGGAGCAATCCGTCAGTATGAGTGAAACGAGTTGTCCCCCCATTTCTTCTAGTTGGCAGCTCCTCTCTCATGTGGGGCTCTGCTGGGTATGTTCCCTGCCCCTCCCTTCCCCTGTTTTGTGGGGAGATGTGAGGTGCATGTGACCGCAGAGTTGGTCAATCTCCAGGGCAGCAAGAATCACAGCAGAATCACTGAGGAGCTTTAGACATTATGAAAGCCTGAGTCCACCCTCGGTGGTTCTTATTCTTTGGTTTGGGAGGAGTTCAGAGAACAGAATGACTTCTGGAAATGCTTTCCTGAAGTTTAGCCTACAGACAAGTGCACGAAACACAAGTGTACAGCTTGATGAGCTCTCACCAAGGGAACTCTCCTGTGTGACTAACACCCAGATAAAGAATTAGAACATGACCACTGCTCCATTTCTTAGGCAACAGATTTTTAAAAGAACCTCCCAGGTGATTCTAACAAGCAGTAAGTACGATTTGCGGAAGTATCACACAGGGCAGGGGTTTCCAAACTTTGTGGCATCTTGGAATCACTGGGGAACTTTAAAAAACATTGATGCCTGGCTTCAACCCCCAGATGTTCTGGTTTAGTAGGTATGGGTGAGACCCAGTCATCCAGGTAATGGAGTGCTATGCAGCCATAAACAGAGAGAGATCTCTACATGTACTGTAGAGTAAAAAAAAAAAAAAAAAAGTGACAGATTGGGCACTGCATAACAATAACACTGATGCAAATTTAAAATACTCATAAAACCATGGTCGCCTGGGTGGCTCAGTCGGTTAAGCGTCTGCCTTCGGCTCAGGTCATGATCCCGGAGTCCTGCGATCGAGTCCCACATCGGGCTCCCGGCTCAGTGGAGAGCCTGCTTCTCCCTCTGACCCTCTCCCCTCTCTCATGCTGTTTCTCTCTCTCTCAAATAAATAAATAAAATGAATCCAACCCTGTCTGGCTACAGGTGTATCCTGGAGGTCTTTGTCTGGAGAACATTGACAAGTACACAGGATCACAAATCTAACTGTATTGAAGCACAGTTATCAGGATATTAGAATGAACAAATCTATGAACAAATAAGATAAAATACTTATAAAACCAGTATCATTTTCCTTTTTTAGAGAGAGGGAGAGACCCCACTCGAGCAGGGGTGGAGGGGCAGAGGGAGAGAGAGAATCTTAAGCCCCAACTCAGGGCTCGATCTCATAACTCTGAGATCATGACCTGAGCCAAAATCAAGAGTCAGATGCTTAACCAACTGAGTCACCCAGGTGCTCCTTTTTTCTTAAGATATATATGTGAGCAAGAGAAAGGTAGCTAGCTCCTGACAGCTGGGAGCCTGGCTGGTCCTATCAGCCAGGTGTTGGGCTACTGGGAGTTGGCCTGGCCCCCCAGCTCCCGCGAACATAAACAGTTTCACAGAACACCAGCCTCAGACATGGCCAGTGATGGATCAAGACAAAACAAGACCATGCCACAGTCATATCTGAACACAGACAAAACATGAGCTGTTGTTCAAACCACAAAATGACCAAATACCCCCCACCTTGGGTGGCTCCTATGAGTGACTGCTGCTTCTTGACTGGCTACAGCTTCATACCTGTTCTACGCTCCTCCTCTTAGGTTAGAATTAGGACACTCTTCAATGATAGAATCACCCTGCCTGGGCGCCTGGGTGGCTCAGATGGTTAAGCGTCTGCCTTCGGCTCAGGTCATGATCCCAGGGTGCTGGGATCGAGTCCCACATCGGGCTCCCCGCTCAGCGGGGAGCCTGCTTCTCCCTCTGACCCTCTCCCCTCTCATGCTGTTTCTCTCTCGCTCGCTCTCTAAAAAATAAATAAAATCTTTAAAAAAAAAAAAAAGAATCACCCTGCCTTCCTGACAGCGTCCAGCCACCCAGCAAAGCCCTGCTCCCTTGAATCCTCTCCAAAATTCCCCAAAGCAAACCCAAATCCTAGAATTCTTTCCTAACACCCTCTTACTGAGCCACCCCACCGCTTCCCAGGATATCCAGTATCCGACATTGCAACAAGTCCATGAATCCAACCCTGTCTGGCTACAGGTGTATCCTGGAGGTCTTTGTCTGGAGAACAAGTACACAGGATCACAAATCTAACTGTATTGAAGCACAGTTATCAGGATATTAGAATGAACAAATGATGAGATTGTAGCAGCACTTCTAATCTACTAACCACCAGAATTTAACTGTGGTGATAAGTGTAAACTATGTTTGGAATTGGTCAACAACTGTAACATGATGTGAAAGTAACTGCAATTTCTCTTGGCGATAAATAGGTATTGCCAAGACTGCGGTGGTCTCGTGCCTATACTCTCCCCACGGAAGGAACTGCTAAATTTTAGTGAGAGGCGAGTTGTAATAAAAGTATACAATTTAACTCCCCTCTCCCCCTCCGCCCCAAGTTCACGACCCACAGAATTCTACCCCAAGCCCGGTTAAAGCCCTGTGCTGGCGCTCGCTCATCTTTGACCAGCAGGGGGCGCTGTGCAGCTGTCCTGAAGGGAACACCTGGTGGGCGCCTCTTACCGGGGACTTCTCAGGGGACTCTAAGGTAGTTGAACCAACATAGTCTTCACTGGGGTGTGACTGATCGCAGCTGTGCCCTGCCAGGACCAACGGGGTTCTAATGGGACCAGGCGCCCCTTCCCTGCTGTCCCCCGGGCCCTGAGGTGGCTTCAGGAGGCCAAGCCCCTCCCCCAGCCCATGCTCAGACTGGCCAATCAGGAAGCAGCATCTTTCTGCGTCTCCGCCCCCCACGTAGGTGTTAGCAGGTATTAGAGGGACCTGAGGGACGAGCCTTTGCTGTGGACTGAGGGCCAGAGCTCTGTGGTGCCTCCACCGTGGCCTGACCCGTCTGCTCCTTCTTACCTTCCTCTCTGCCCAGGGGACCTGCTGATGGGGTCTCAGTAAACAGCACCTGGGCTTCTCTCCTGCCTTCCTCTGCGTTCAGTGTGGCTCTCAGCTCCGGGGGACTGCTCTCTGTGTCTCCCTCCCTCCGGGGTCCTGGACCCAGTCAGTGCTGACCCAGCCAGGCTCGGTGATGGAGGTTCTGAGACACATGGTCACCATCTACTTAATAAAATCAGAGCCTGATACAGAGTTTGGCACAGTACTCAGCATGGAGGAACCACCCACAACATGTACAAAGTGGAACTTGGATGGATCAAAACCTAAATGTAAGAGCTAAAGCTATAAACTCTTAGAAGGAAACATAGGAGCAAATCTTTGTGGCCTTAAATATATTTCTTCAACACGACACTGAAACCACAAGCAACAATGAGACAGATAAATGGGGTTCATGAAAACTAAAACCCGTGTGCCTCAGAGGACACTGTCAAGAAAGTGAAAATAAAATTCACAGAATGGGAGAGAATATTTGCAAATCTGGTAAGAGTCTATTGTCTAGAGTATGAAAAGAACCCCCAGAACCCAACAATAAAAAGACAAACAACCCGATTTAAAAGTGGGCAAAGGACTTGCATAAACAGTTCCCCAAAGAAGATATCCAAATGACCAATAAGTACATGAAGAGATGCTCAACATCATTAGCCATTTCACAAGGAGGTGTCGCTTCTTCCCCAGTAGGATGGCAGAGTCAAAACGTTAGACAATAACAAAGGTGAATGAGGTTATGGAGAAATCAGAACCCTTGTGCATTGCTGGTGGGAACATAAGATGGTGAGGAATTCTACACTATGTGGATTTTATCTCAATTAAAAAAAATTGATTTCTACATCTTCCCCTTAACTAGATGAGAAATTCAGCCCACTCACATGCCAGTCATGATGGTATTTCTCCCAAAAGTGTTTCTTCCTGCCGAACTAGGGTGTCAACATTTCTGAGGCCTTTATGACAGAGACTGATTCTATTATGCTATAATATTATGCTCTCTCATTCATAAAATTTGGCTGGATATAAAATGCTAGGCTTAACTTCTCCCCCATTCATTACATTGAAAATATTTCTCTATTTTTTTTTAAGATTTTATTTATTTATTTGAGAGAGAGAGAGAGAGTGAGCACGAGAGGGGGGAGCGGGAGAGGGAGAAGCAGACTCCCCGCCGAGCAGGGAGCCTGATGCGGGACTCGATCCCAGGACTCGATCCCGGGACTCCAGGATCATGACCTGAGCTGAAGGCAGTCGCCCAACCAACTGAGCCACCCAGGCGCCCTCTCTATTTTTTTTCTTGCATACAGAAGTGTGTGTGCAGTCAGCCTGATTCTTGTTCCTTTGTAGGTGATCTTTTTCTCTCTTGAAATTTTTAGACTTTATTCTTTTTTTAACCCTTAATTTTACTATATGTCTTGGTGCAGGGTTTTTCTTATCTCTTCATGGGCCATTTCCAGCTGAGGCCTTTCATGTTTCTTTAATTTTGGTACATTTATCTTCTACTGTTTCCTCAAATATTTATTTCTCTTGGGCTTTTCCTCTCCTTTTATATCTCTTACCTGCACTTCAGCTGCCCATCTGACGGCTTGAGATCATTCTAGAATCCTCTTTCTTACTCAACAATCCATCCTTCACCACGTTGTACCAGTGCATCCCACAAAAGACAAATATGGTTACAGTTATTTGGAAAAACCTATCTTCTGGAAGACCCAGCATTTTTTTCTCCTCAACCTGACACGGGGAGTTCATTTTATAGAAAAGCGACAGCAAGAGAATGGCACAGACAGCTCTAGTATGTCTAAAGTACTGCATGTAAAAATGGTTAATTGCTCATAACAGCAGCACTGAAGCACGGAAAGTTACCAAAGTACTTTCTGAATCCAAAAAGTACTAGATTGTACTCATTATGGTTTTATTTTTTTAATTTTTAAAAATATTTTATTCATTTATTTGAGAGAGGGAGAGAGCATGAGTGGGGGGCGGGGGCAGAGGGGCAGAGGAAGAGGGAGAAGCAGACTCCCCACTGAGAGCAGGGGGACCGACATGGGGCTTGATCCCAGGACCCTGAGATCATGACCTGAGCGGAAGGCAGATGCTTAACCGACTGAGCCACCCCAGCGCCCCTCATTATGGTTTTAATGTCCTTCTATATCTCAAAGTTCTAATATACCAACGTTTGGTAAACCAGATAACCAGAACATTCAACATCCAAGTCTTCTGGCAATACATAAACTTACCCATACTCGTCTGGTATTTCGCCACGCAAATATTTTAAAATTCCAATTCCTTGGCTAAGTGATGTATTGCTTGAATTCATTAAATATGTTTAGGCTTCTCTATGAAACAAAGTTAAATGTGCAATTAAATTAGTAAAAAAGTGCTCACTGTGGTTTTATGGAACATTAATATTCTGACAAAAATGTTTATTAATGTACTCTGTACATTAGTAATATTGCCTTTTTAATTTAAATGTTCCCTTCTATTTTATAACCAGTTTTGGGGGAGGGAGGGAGGTAAGAAATCTATGCCCTTGTAATTCTTACAGATTCTTCTCTTTTTCTCTTTCTTAGCTTAAATTCAGTACAAACTTTATTGGTATCTT
>NC_138381.1:58339231-58358072 GCF_054177405.1 Leptonychotes weddellii
CCCCGCCGAGCAGGGAGCCCGATGCGGGACTCGATCCAGGGACTCCAGGATCATGACCTGAGCCGAAGGCAGTCGCTTAACCAACTGAGCCACCCAGGCGCCCCTGTTGGCTACATTTTTTTAAAAAGGTAAAAAGAAACAAGTGAAATGATTTTTAATGGTGCATTTTATTTAAGCCAACACATCCCCAATGTTATCATTTCAGAATGCAGTCAATATAAAAATTAGCTATGATGATTTTAAACTTTTTTTTCCATATGAAATCTTCAAAATCCAGTGTGTATTTTATACTCGTGGCTCATCTCAATTTGGACCAGCCACATTCCGAGTGACCAACAGCTGCCTGTGGCTTGAGCAGGACAGTACAGATTGAAGGGAAAAATTCAGACTCCTTAACATGACGCAGCCTTTGGAGGCTGGCCCAGATTTGGTTCCAAGTCCCATGTCTTATACAGCTCCCCCTAAGTGTTTCTGCCGCATTAAGCATCTGCAACTGATCCAACACCTCATTCCCTCGGTTGCCTCCAACTCTTTTTCCAAGCCGTTCATTTGCGGACAGGACTTTCTGTCCCTTTACAGTGTCCTCCAGCTGGCTTCCCAACTCAGGGTTCCACAACAATCTCAAATCTCACTCCTTGGGCAAGATTTCCCTGACCTCTTTACGCAGTTACCAGCTTCCTCCTGTGTGTAAACATTGTGTTTTCCTAACTAAGCATCTACCACACAGATCTAAATTTATTTTGCAAGTCTCTCTCCTTTACTAATCTGCAAATTCTTGGTGGGCAAGATCCATTCTACTCATTTGATGTGTCTGATAAACACAAGGTGCTGACAGAGTTGAACGAATAGATGAATGAGCAATTGATCACATGACTGAATGAATTCTTGAGTTCCAAAGACCCTGCCATTCTAGAATTCCCTGAGATGGCTGGGGTCATTGTGATTCCCTAAGAAGGGAAACCATGTCACATCAGTGACTGGCCACATTCTGTCGGGCTGTCTGTCTGTCTGTCTGTCTCTCTCTCTCTCACACACACACACACACACTCCTCTGGTGCCTTGCATTTGAAGCTGGTGATTATATATAGCACCCGGGAGTGTGTGGGAAGGAAAAGGTCAAAATAGGCCAATGCAAGGAAGGGAACATTTGGGGAACTTTCTGAATCAGTAACAGAGGAGAGAGATGCCAGAGAGGGTGGGGTTCCCAGATTGTTGGGATCTGGCAAAGAGCTCCCTGACCCCCTGCCACATCTAAGCATCTACAACGCTCCCAGCTGTGACACAAGACAAGAACCTGGGGTGCTAAGAACTGTGGTCTATGCACAGAAATGCTTGACACAGATCCCAAATTTGACACAGAAACACAGAACCCAGTGGGCTTGGATATGGCACCAGTGGTACTGAAGACGGACGACCCAACATTCTGATCTGAGACCTCTGACATCTGAGGAAGACCCAGGGGTCTTGGGGGATGGAGCATGCCAATCAGATAGAGTGAAAATGCAAGGGGCTCTCGGAGCATACAGAAGGCCAGCTCTGTATGGCTGTGACACGGTTTGGCAAGATGAGCTGGGGGAGGTGGCCCCACATAACAAGGGTGGTGGAATTAACATGAGGTCACCCATTAGGACATGGGGGGCCCTTGCATTTCATTCTAAGTTGTGTTTTTGTGACGCAAGCACAATGCCCTAATCCATTCCTTTGTTACTGGATGCAAGCTGGAGATGTCCTCATTCCTGCATTCCTCCTTCGCTTTGGTAAGAAAACTTGCCCTCATCAGTGATTCAGTCCGCTGAGGAACTATGTGTAAGGTAAAGGCAAGATAAATGTTTGATTTTTTTTTTTTCCCTCTTATTTACCAACTATCAAAATAACAAGTCAGTGTGCCAGCTTCATCCAACTTTGATTTGCTACTGTCATGATAAGCCCATGAGTATAAGCATATTTGAGGTGTTTAAATCCATTGCAATTATTAGAAGTTTTTCTGTCTTTGACCAGTACAAGCCCATTCAGATTGGTCTGTAATCAGGAACATGTGGAGGTGTCAAAAACAGTACATTTAATTTTATTTTTGGTATTTAAAAAATGTGGGCAAATTTTCATTCCGACTACTTCTCAAGGGGATGATGATTTAGAACACACTGAATAGAGAAATGGGTCTCACACATGGAGAAAGACCCCTGCAATGAGAAAATCATTCTTTTGCAACCCTTAACGTGATCATAGTAATGATTAAGGCAAGGACCATAAATGGGAGCCAAAACCATTGGGTGTTTCGTTACCGGGACACAGAGCGTGCGTGTCACCCCACATACTCTAGTCACAAAGGGAACACAGACATTTCCACTGGAGAAAGTTGGCTGTCACTCCCCATGTGGCGCTCAACCCTGGCTGCTCTCTTAATGGGACGACCCAACACCGGTCCCTTCTGGAGGGCATAACAGGAAGCACTCTATGCCCAGGGAGCTGGAAACATTGCACCTGAAGAAACTCAAGCTTCCAGCCTTTACTGCCAGTTCTCAGGAAATACAGGGGCCCCTGGAAAACAGCCAGACAAACCCAGACTGTGGAACGCTAGAAAAGAAAATTGGCTTGGACGCTTCAAAAAGTGAGTATCAAGAAAGAAAAGGTGTAGACACTTACAGATGAAAAGAGCCCAAAGAGATCTAACAAGTAACTAGAATATAGGAACTGAGATTAGATCTTCTCTGAAGACCAAACCAAACAAAAAATAGTCACTATAAATAACAGCCATCTTGTGGACCATTGTGGAAATTTGACTGTGAAGCAGATATTAGCTATTATGGGATTATAATAATTTTCTTAGATGGGATCATGATATTGTGGCTTTTTAGGAGAACGTGTCAAAAAACTGCAACTGAATTTTTCCAAACTTTTAATTTTGAAATAATTGTAGATTTACATGAAGTTGCAAAGTAATGTACAAGGATGTTCCATGCACATTTTCTCCAACTTCCTCCAATGTTAGCATCTTGCATAATTATAGTACAGTATCAATACCAGGAAATTGACATTGGTATAATGCAGAGCTTACTCCATTTTCTCCAATTCTACCTGCACTCATTTGTGAATGTGTGTGTGTGTGTTGTGTGTGTGCGCCAATGTAATCACATGTATATTTTTGGCACGATCACCACCAATCAAGATATTTAGCTCTACCATCACCACAAGGCTCCTTCATGCTACCCCCTTATAGTCACATCCATCCCCTCATCCCTCCCATCCCCAACCCTTGCAAGCATTAATCTGTTCTCCATCTCTTTTTTTTTTTAATTTTATTTATTTATTTGAGAGAGAGAATGAGATAGAGCATGAGAGGGGGAAGGGTCAGAGGGAGAAGCAGACTCCCTGCTCAGCAGGGAGCGCGATGCGGAACTCGATCCCGGGACTCCAGGATCATGACCTGAGCTGAAGGCAGTCACTTAAACAACTGAGCCACCCAGGCGCCCCGCGTTCTCCATCTCTTTAATCCTCCTTTCGAGAGGGTCCTAGAAATAGAATCATAT
The DNA here is from genome assembly GCF_054177405.1 of Leptonychotes weddellii. Lineage (NCBI taxonomy): Eukaryota > Metazoa > Chordata > Mammalia > Carnivora > Phocidae > Leptonychotes > Leptonychotes weddellii. Next base: position 58,342,759 of record NC_138381.1, read on the forward strand.
AGTAGGTAACCTTTTGAGGCTGGCTTTTTCCATTCAGCATAATTCCCTTGAAGTTCACCCAATTTGCTGCATGTATCAATAGTTCATTCTCTTTTATGGCTGCACAATATTCCATGGAATGGATTACCACATTTGTATAACCATTCTCTCATTAACAAACATTTGGGTAGTATCATATCCAAAAATTATTTCAAAATATCCCATAGCCCTAAATAGAAATCCTAAAACTATAAAACTTCTAGTAGAAAATCTTTGTGACTTCAAGTTAGGCAAAGATTTCTTAGATATAACAACAAAAGTACTGTCTGTCCATAAAATAATATGTTGATAACTTCATAAAAATGAAAAAATGTCAGCTCTTCAAAAGACACTGGTGAGGGGCGCCTGGGTGGCTCAGTCGGTTAAGCGTCTGCCTTCGGCTCAGGTCATGATCCCGGGGTCCTGGGATCGAACCCTGCGTCGGGCTCCCTGCTCAGTGGAGAGTCTGCTTCTCCCTCTCCCTCTGCCTGCCTCTCTGCCTACTTGTGCTCTCTCTCTATCTCTCTGTCAAATAAATAAATAAAATCTTTTAAAAAAAAAAAAAAAACAACACTGGTGAGAAAATTCAAATACAAGCCACAGCCTGGGAGAAGATATTTGCGAAATATATACCTGATAAAGGGCTTGTATCTAGAATACATAAAGAACTCTCAAAACTCAATAATGAGAAAACAATCCACTCAATTTTAATAAGGGAAATGTTTTGAACAGATACTTCACTAACAAAGATATAGAGAAGGCAAGTAAGTACATGAAAAGATACTCAATATTGTCAATCATTAAGGAATTAGAACCACAAATTAAGGGCGCCTGGGTGGCTCCGTCAGTTAAGCGTCTGACTCTTGATCTCAGCTCAGGTCTTGATCACAGGATTGAGAGTTCACGCCCTGCGTTGGACTCCATGCAGGGTATGGAGCCTACTTAAAACAAAACCAAAACCAACAAATTAAATTCACAACAAGATAACACTAGACATCTATTAGAATAGCTAAAATAAAAAATCTAACAATGCTAGGGGCGCCTGGGTGGCTCAGTTGGTTAAGTGACTGCCTTCAGCTCAGGTCATGATCCTGGAGTCCCTGGATCGAGTCCCGCATCGGGCTCCCTGCTCGGCAGGGAGTCTGCTTTGCCCTCTGACCCTATCCCCTCTCATGTGTTCTCTCTCATTCTCTCTCTCTCAAAATAAATAAATAAAATCTTTAAAAAAAAAAATCTAACAATGCTAAATGCTTAAAGCATGTGGAGCAACTAGAACACTCATACATTACTAAAGGCATTGCATGACGATACAGCTATTTTAGAAAACAGTTTGGCAGTTTCATATAAAGTTAAATGTACACTTACTTATGACTCAACAATCTCACTCTTAGATATCTACCCAAGGGAAAAGAAGACATATCTTTACACAAATGTTTATAGTGGCTTTATTCATAATCACCAAAAACTGCTAACAGACCTGTCCTTTGATTGGTGAATGGATAAACAAACTGGAACATTCATACAGTGGAATAATAACTCAGCCACACAAAGGAATGAATGACCGCTGATATATGCAAGACATGGATGGTCTCAAGGGCAGTAGGCTATGTGAAAGAAACCAATTTCAAAAAGGCTACATATTTTATGATTCCATTTACATGACACTCTAAAAATGCAAAACTATGGGGATTAAAAAAAGAGAGACCAGTTGATTGCTAGGGGTTGCAGGTGGAGGGATGGGGTGATGACAAAGGAGCATGACGGGTTTTTAGGGGTTATGGAACTATTCTATATTTTGATTGCGGTGGTGGCTACAAGACTGAATGCATTTATTCAAACTCTGAACTATACACTAAAGAGGATGCATTTTCATATATCTAAATTATATCTCAGTATGCCAGATGTAAAAAAAAAAATTTTCACATACTAAGTGCCATGTTGATCTGTCCTAGTAATGATACCACATCTGGAATAACTAGGGTTGCCACTTGATTAAGTTTACCACCATTCTCAGCCCTAATTTAAGTAGAATTTTCAGGGACCAGATGAGTGGTTTAAAAGATGGGGATCCCTTTATCTACTTAAAGTTTTGGGGTTGGGAACACATTTTGCAATTCCACCTAGAGTGCCATATTGGTTTTTGTTGTTGTTGTTGTTTGTTTTTAAGAAAGATTTTATTTTTGGGGTGCCTGGGTGGCTCAGTTGGTTAAGTGACTGCCTTCGGCTCGGGTCATGATCCCAGGGTCCTGGGATCGAGCCCCGCATCGGGCTCCATGCTCGGCAGGAAGCCTGCTTCTCCCTCTCCCACTCCCCCTACTTGTGTTCCCTCTCTTGCTCTCTCTCTCAAATAAATAAATAAAATCTTAAAAAAAAAAGAAAGATTTTATTTTTATTTATTTATTTGAGAGAGAGAGCGAGAGAGCAGGGGGAGGGGCAGATGGAGAAGGAGAGACAGAGAATCTCAAGCAGTCTCTGTAACGAGCCCAGAGCCCCACACAGGGCTCAACCCCACAACCCCGAGATCACGACCCGAGCCGAAACCAAGAGTTGGACGCCCAACTGACTGAGCCACCCGGGTGCCCCCACATTGTTTTTTTTTTTTTAAAGATTTTATTTATCTATTTGAGAGAGAGAATGAGAGACAGCACAAGAGGGAAGAGGGTCAGAGGGAGAAGCAGACCCCCTGCCGAGCAGGGAGCCCGTTGCGGGACTCGATCCCGGGACTCCAGGATCATGACCCGAGCCGAAGGCAGTCGCCCAACCAACTGAGCCACCCAGGCGCCCAACCCCACATTGTTTTTTGATGACTTACATTGGCTTTGTGAGGGTGAGGCAGGATTTCAGGAGCTTGAATTTGGCCCTTTCCATCATAATGGCTCCTACTCCACAGGTCATGAATGAACATGAGGATTCTACCAGCTAAGCATGTCCATACAAATTATATGTCCAGAAACAGGAAATGATCACCAGCCAGTTTTGCAGATCCATTGGACACAGTGTGAAACTGACATGGGAGAAGAATCCATTAATCACCAGTCCTCTGTATTATAGTTACCTGCAAATGAACAGGATGGCATTTTTGTTGCCCTGCCTTCTCTATCACCTCAGAGGCTGTGTCAACAGCTCCCAAAAGTGTCTGGATATTCCCATTTCCTGTCAGTTATTGGGTAAATAATGGGAGGATCCCCTTGGGGAAGGATTTCTGAAATATCGTAAGGTCCTCCCTCAAGTACACCTGGCTTTCCTGTTGATTTGTTCTGGATCTGGGAATAGCTTATATCTGGAAACTGGGAAGGACTCGTGACTCTCCACTGGTGTGGCTGAATCATTGGTATGACTCACCCACTTGCGATCACTAGTCAACCCATATGTGACTGCCCCTACATCTGATACCTTGGTGCACCGTGGTGGATTAATCATTTCCACATGTCCCTGTGGACCAGAGTCTCTTGGTTGCCATCTCAACTTTTCTGCCTGTGTCAGTTTGAATCTTCTGAGGGTTAAACACCAAGCTGGGACTGGATATGCACCAGAGTTTTTAGGGCAAATAGCTGTAAGGGGGAAGGGGCAGGAATCGGTAGGGATAGCCCTCGGACCATACTACTGGTCTGAGACCTGGGAAAGGAGAAACGGAAAGAAGGAATGGTGAAGAAGAGTCTTAGGTTGCAGTTCTAGGAAAATCTTATCCACACTGATGGGGAGTCCCCAGGCAAAAGTTATCCATTAGGGGTGTCCACGTGGGGAGGAGTGGTCCATCACTTGTAACTTGGCCAGTAAAGTGATGGGAACGGCCTGGATGAAGCAGCTGAGGGCTGTCATTCAATTGTCTTCTCTCAGCCCTCCCCCCAGGAGCTCTGGAAGGAAATCCAGGAGGGGCACTTGCATGAGGCCACCACACTCCCTTCCCAGTAAGTACTTCCACCTGGTCTCTGTGCTTTGGTGCTGTCACTGGGGCTCCTGCCATACTCATTGAAATAGACTAGTCCAATTCCATGGCAGCATGCCCACCACGAGCCCCAGCCTGTGGAAGACAGCCACAACTGAGCGTCTCCAGAGTGGCAGCGCCTCCCATCAGCTTCATTTCAGGAAGGGAGTGTCATCTGAGCCCTCTGGAAAACAGTCCACTGGTGTTTCTCTGGTCCTTTATAATAAGCCCACTATAGCATGAACACCTCTCTCTGATCATTTTGACCCTGTTCCTCAAGGTTGAGGAAGTTCCAGCATCCCCATCTTTTTGACAGTAAGGTCCCATTTATCCAAGTTTCAATCACCATCCCATTAGGACCAGACCCTAGGTGCCTTAATCATGAGGGGACTGCACCAGGATCAATAAACTCTCCCCATCCAGTTTTTTACCCTCCTCTTGATCCAACAACCTCAGGACACATCTAGGCATGAACTCCTAGGTCCTTTTTGGTCATTCCTCCTGTCATCCAGAGATAGTACTCATGTCAGGTCATTTTGAGACTTGAGGTTTCTTATTAGTCCAAAAGAAATGATGGGATGTGGGACATTTCTTGAGTAAGGCAAGCATAATCCTGAACCAGCCTGTGGGTGAGGTCTCCGCAATGTCTCCAGATAAAAGTTGGAAGCTCCAGACCTGTAGCAAGGAGGAAGCCTCTTGGCCCAGAGGTTTTAGGGAATCAGAGTTACCGGTTAAGTGTATGCAGCTAGATGTGCCCATGCCAAGTCCCAGGTCCCATGCCTTCCCTATCGCAGCCTGACTTTGATGTCAGAGACGCTGGGGCTGTGAAATCTGTTGACTTGTTTCTCCATTACACTCTGCCCACAGATCTTGACCTTCCCTCTGCCCACAGGTTACAAAGGTCTCTAAGCACGGCCTAGAAGCCATCTGTCTCCCACATCAGTTGGCTGTCCTGAGCCCACCATTTTCTTCTGGTGCTGTTGGCATTTAGCAACAACCAACCCACTCCACTGTTTTTTAGTGATCATTTCCGCCATATTGCTCAAATGTTGGAGATACTGCATTAGTCAATGCAACCCCTTCCATCTGAACTTGCAGATCCACCACACGCGAAGGTCTTATTAGGTAAATGTCTTATTACTTGGGGAACTGAGCATGCTAGAGTCCTTACTTCTATTTGGCTGGTGAGCTATCCAATTCCAGAATTTCGCTCTGAAGATTTGCTCCTTATGACCACCTATAACACAATCATCTACTTAGGGTTTCACAAGAATCAGATCCCGAATCAAATGCAAGTAGCTTATTTAGGAGGCGATCCTACGAAACATGGATAAGGAAGGGAAGGATGGCAGGAAAACAAGTTACCACTCTTGGGCAACTGGAGTTTAATCCCACTGGGGACCCCTGGGAAACATTCTAGAACACAAACCTCAGACTATCGCTGTGGAAAGGTGGGAGAACTGAGGTGTCTATGTACCAACTCTCATTGGTCATTCATTGAGAGCTGCTTCTGGAAGGAGCTAATTTCTTGCACCCCTGTCCTCCCCTGCACACAGGCACAGATGGTGCTGGTGGCCAGAGATGCCCAGGTGATAGCAACTAAAAGTCAAACAGAAATGCAAGTGTTGAGGGAATACAGGCAGGTCCCTGACAGCATCTACTACAATCTCCAGAGGCTGAATGAAGGTACTAGCAGTGGAAACCAAAAGGACTATGTTAATTCGAAAGATGTTGGAGGCAGATGGAGAGTCCTGATGTGTAGACCGAGGGTCTGGGTCTAGGTGAGTGTCTGTCAGGGTTGACTAGAGAAGCAGAATCACTGCGAGGGATGCAGAACAAGGGATTACTCTGAGGGTGGGTGTTATGCCGTGGCGTGAGCGGTGGAGCAATCTTCGCAGGCTACTGCATCTCCTCTAGCGTTGAGCCTGTGCTCGCTCGAGGTCATCCACATCCACAGTTGGGATCAGATCGCAGTTGGATACCCATCTCCTCTCCCACATCAACCTCGGTGCTGGCGGTGACCCGTGGAAGAAGCTGGCACAGAAACGGTGATGGAAGCATTGCATTCAACTTCCAGATCTTCCATAAGTGTTCCCCTACACCTCACCCTAGCCAAGCCGTGCAGGGAAGAGAATTCTGCTAACGTGGTTTAGCTGAGCTCAGCCAAAACTGTACAAAGCCACCCCCAAGGGACTGAGGAGGAGAAAGCTGCTCTAGAGAAATCTGATAATGTGTCTATTTTGGTTTATAGTTTGTAAGATTGTGGAGCGTAGAGGGAAGTCAACAGAAATGGGAAAATAACATTGCAAAGAACATGAACACTGCCCATAATGATTGGCTGGTTGTCTGCACGTAGGTGGTGGCCACAGCTACAGACAGGGGGAGGGTGAGGCAGAGGAGCACCCTTCAAAATCAGCACTAATCTGGGACACTGGGATGGTTGGGGCTTGACACAGGGTTTTCCCCATGACAGGGACAGGGAGGAAGCAGCTGCTGGGTCAGTACGCAAGTCTAGGTGCCGTGGACTCTGCCACTGAGTCCCCATCAGTGAGCCTGAAGCCCAATGCGAGACCGGTAGGCTGCTATGAGTCGCCCTCATGCGAACACCCTGGGACAAGGCCACAGCGCCTCCTGCTGGCCACAGGTCAAATTTCAGTCTTTCCCCGAGGGGGTTCTCAGATCCCAAACCCCAGCATCCGACAGTGATTCAAACTCTGGAGCTGCCAAAGCTGCTCTGAGAGATGGGGTGGCCGAAGAACGAACAGATGGGGGGTTCGTTCCGGGCAGCCGAACGTTTCCATCTTTTCTTTTTTGGCTCCTGCGTCTTGTTACATAACCCTTCCTAATTCTAGGTTTGAAAATGCACTAACTTGGGGTGCCTGGCTGGCTCTGTCAGTGGAGCATGGGCTCTTGATCTTGTGGTCCTGAGTTCAAGTCCCACGTTGGGTGTAGAGTTTACTTAATAAAAAAAAAAATTTTTTTTTAAAGATTTTATTTATTTGACAGAGAGAGACACAGCGAGAGAGGGAACACAAGCAGGGGGAGTGGGAGAGGGAGAAGCAGGCTTCCCGCCGAGCAGGGAGCCCGATGCGGGGCTCGATCCCAGGACCCTGGGACCATGACCTGAGCTGAAGGCAGACGCTTAACGACTGAGCCACCCAGGCGCCCCAATAAAAAAAATTTTAATGCACCTTTTTTCTGTTTATTTTGCTTTGCTTTTAGCTGTTCAATATATCTGAAATATATCTTTGCATACAGAGAAGATAAGTAGTTGCATTTTTTTAAATGTGGCAAGTTCTGGTAAGGCTTAATAAAAAAAGACTTAACTACATGCTTATATTGTGCTTCAAATTTCACTCTTTAAGGGACTGATGAGTCTCTTCTGCTCTTATTTGTTCAGAGAACAAGCAATTATATTATTGATGTTCAATCTAATGTGCTTCTCTCATTGGCTCAGATAAATAAAACACTTTCAAATTATTTTTGCTATTAAGAAGAGTAAAATGATTAGCTTCTTACAGTTTAATTAAATGGCAAAACATTACCACAACAAAGGGAAAATCAGCTATGTATCTATAATCCAAAAGGTTGTACATCCAGAAAAATATAAATACCCCAAAATAAACAGAATCTTGAATTTCATTTAATATTTGAAATATCATGTCTACGACCATACCACCCAATCTCATCTGAAATATCATCCCACTTCTTTTTGGACGTGCTTCATACATCAAAATGTATTTTTAATTGAGACATAACTGACATATAACACTGTATTCTTTTTAGGTGTGCAATATGATTATATGTATCTATTGCAAAGTGATTCCCACTGCAAGTTTGGTTAACTACCATGACCACACATAGTTATAATATTTTTCTTGTGATGAGAACCTTTAAGATCAACTCTCTTAATTTTCAAATATATACATTACAGTGTTGTTAACTATAGTCCCCATGCTGTACATTATATCCCTAGGACTTACTTCTCTTACAACTGGAAGCTTGTACCTTTTTTTTTTTTAAGATTTTATTTATTTATTTGAGAGAGAGAGAGAAGGAGAGCACAAGCAGGGAGAGCGGTGGAGGGAGAGGGAGACACGGGGCTGGATCCCAGGACCCGAAGATCATGACCTGAGCTGAAGGCAGACGCTTAACCGACTGAGCCACCCAGGCCTCCCCAGAAGTTTTTACCTTTTGACCACCTTCATCCATCTTGCCCACCCCCCCCCACCCCCTTATTTTTCCCTAATGGACAAGAACTTCATTTCTTCATTCAACAAACACTGAGTGAGTGTCGACTGACAGGCACATCCAGCACAGAAGACGCAGTTGTCAGGAGGCAGTGCTTTTTCCCTCGGGGATCTCACATTGTGGTGGAAGGAGACAAAAACTGACCAACTAAGCAAATATATCATCTGTAAGGTGGTGATAAAGCAAGGTTGGGACAGAGGGTCATGGGAATGTTGTCCTGATCTGGGGCAGGACAGGCCTTTCTGGGGGGGGACACCTTAGCAGAAGCTGCTGTGGGGAGGGTGTGAGCCAGGCAGACAAGAGGACGGCCAGACCAGAGGTGAGGGCATCCAGGGCAGGGCGGTGCCTGGTGGGAGGGCGCTCAGGATGTTCTATGAATGTTCTCTGAACAGCCAGACCAGGAGTACTGAGAATAGGAGGAACAAGGTCGCTGAGGGGCAGGCTGAGGGCCCGGAAACCATTTTAAGAATTCTGGCCTTTTCCCTGAGTGAATGGAAAGGGAATTTTATTTGATTGGTTTTGTGTTTTTTTTGTTTTTTTTAAGATTTTATTTATTTATTTATTTGAGAGAGAGAGAGAAACAGCATGAGAGGGGAGAGGGTCAGAGGGAGAAGCAGGCTCCCCACTGAGCCGGGAGCCCGATGTGGGACTCGATCCCAGGACTCCGGGACCATGACCTGAGCCGAAGGCAGTCGCTTAACCAACTGAGCCACCCAGGCGCCCGATTGGTTTTGTTTTTAATGCTTAACTTCGATTTCTTTTTAAAATTGAGATTGTGGGGCACCTGGGTGGCTCAGTGGGTGAAGCGTCTGCCTTCAGCTCAGGTCATGATCCTGGGGTCCTGGGATCGAGACCTGCATCGGGCTCCCTGCTCAATGGGGAACCTACTTCTCCCTCTCCCTCTGCCCCTCCACCCCCCGTTCATGCTCTCTCTCTCTCTCTCAAATAAATAATAAATAAAATCTTTAAAAAATAAAATAAAATAAAATTGAGATTTTGCTTCAGTTGAAGGCGCTACCTATATGACCCAGGTGGTGGCCGATCCTAGGAGAGGACCTCTGGGGTGCATGAAAGGGCAGGCCAGACAGAGCGGCCTGCGCAACCTGAGCCCCCCCCCCCCCACCCAGGCATGTGTCAGGCTTGTGTGTGTTCTAGTGGTTTCTGATATAAATATTTTTAAGAGCTTTGCTCAGCCTCTGTATCTTGGAGAAATCTGACTTCCCACATGTAACACAGATGTCTTTTTCAAAGGCTTTCCCTTGGGTATTGTGTTTTGGGCTATTTGCAAGTCAGACTGATATTTTGCCAAGGTCAACCCCTGTCAAAGGCTGCTGAATAGCCAATGAGCTGGGGTCTCATCTTCCCAGTGGTGCTGACAAGGCAGGGAGAGATGGACAGGGTTGGTCAGGGCTGGTGTTTCTCTGTGGGTCCCATGGAGCCACTTCTCTGGCCCCAGTCAGCTTCTGGGGGGGGGGGTCAACCTCATCCTTTGCCTGAAAGAGCTGCCGTTCAGACACCACAGGCCAGGACTACAAGGGGCACAGACCCCTACAGAGGCGGGGGCTCAGAAAGGCTCCTTCAGCCGGGTGGAGGGTGCGGGGATGGGACAGCAGACAGGAGAGGCCCCACGCCTTTGTTTGGTTTGCTTATCTTAAGCTTCTGGAAACAATGCCTGGCATTTTAAGCACTAGGGTATTTTGAATGAATGAGTGAGTGGCCATCACTTCAAACCGCCTCACTCATCCGAAGCAACCAGCTCCTCTTCCGAACTGGCTGACCTTCCGGCTGGACACACAGGAGCCCAGTGAGCAATGATGGCTCTGCCTCCTGGGGACATCTGGCCCATACCCCTGCGTCTCTCCCCTTCACATCTTCCCCGTCATCTTCAGCCTCACACCTGCTCAGCCTGATGCCCAGAGCCCCCCTTTCTTCCGGAAATACCCCCCAGATCCTCCTCCCTCCTCTCTTGATTAAATTATATTCCCCATGTGCCTTAACTCAGCCATAAACTTCGTTTATGGTGGATTTGCACATGCACAGGTGGAAAATTTAATTAGTGAAATTATAGATGTTCTTATATACTTAAAATTATTAATGGAAAATTGCATTCAAACAAAATGTTACCCCATCCCTGACCCCTATGTTCTTCTTGACCTTGACCTTTATATTAGTCAGGGTTCTCCAGAAAAACAAAACCAATAGGAGATATAGCTGGATGGGTAGGAAACAGACAGATAGATATAGCAATATCTAGAGATTTATTATAAGGTATTGGCTCATGTGATCATGGAGGCTGAGAAGTCCTATCGTCTGTTATCCACAGGCTGGAAGCCCCACAGACTGATGGTGTGGTTCGAAGGCCCGAGAGCTGGGGGGTTCAATGGTGTAGATTCTAGTCCAAATCTGAAGGCTTGGGGACCAGGCGCACCCAGGGCAGAGGAGGATCAGTGTCCCAGCTCAAGCAGACAGGCCGAGGGAGAGCGGTTCCAACCTTCCTCTGCCTTTTTGTTCTATTCAGGCCCTCGATGGATCAGATGGCGCCCATCCACATTGGGGACATGGACATGGGGAAATGGCTGTTCAAGTCCCTCACATCTACTGTGATGCCTACGATTAAAAGAACAGAAAATACTAATGGGGGTGAGGATGTAGAGAAATCCGAACCCTCGTGCCCTTGGTGGGAAGGTATAATGGCACAGCTGTTATGGAACACCATTCAGAGTAGCCTCAAAAAATGAAAAACAGAATTACCATATAATCAAGTAATTCCACTTCTGGGTATATAACCAAAGAATTGAAAATAAGATCTCAAGGACCTATTTGTACACTTATGTTCATGGCAGCATTATTTACAATAGTTAAAAGGTAGAAACAACATTTGTCCATCGACATATGAATAAACAAAACATGGTCTATCCATACAATGGAACAGCATTCAACCATAAAAGGGAAAGATGGACCTTGGGAACATTTTAATAATAGACATCACAATGGATGTGAAGTGGCTTCTCATTATGGTTTTGGTTTTCATTTCCCTAATGATGAGTGATTTTGAACTTTTTTTCATGTACTCGTTGGTCATTTGTATATCTTTGGGGAAATGGCTGTTCAAGTCCTTCGCTCATTTTTTAACTGGGTTGGTTTTGTTGTGGTTTTTTTTAAGATTTTATTTATTTATTTGAGAGAGAGAGGGAGCACATGCGTGAGTGGGGGCGGACAGAGGGAGAGAGAGAATCTCAAGGTGACTCCCCGCTGAGTGTGGAGCCCAACATGGGGCTCGATCCCAGGACCCTGAGATCATGACCTGAGCGCAATCGAGAGTCGGACACTCAGCCGACTATACCACCCAGGCGCCACCCACCCGCCGGGTTAGGATTTTTGGTTTTGAGTTGTAGGAGTTCTTTCTACACTCTGAATATCAATCCTGTATCACGTATTTGATTTGCAAATATTTTCTCCCATTCTGTGTACTGCCTTTTCACTCTCGATTGTGTCCTTTGACTCATGTAAGTTTTAAATTTGATGTAGTCTGATTTGTCTATTTTTTTCTTTTGTTATCTGTGCTTTTGGTGCAATATCCAAGACATCATTGCCCACAAGTTTCGGCATGTTGTGCTTTCGTTTCCATTCATCTTAAATATTTTCTAATTTCTTTTGTGATTTCTTCTTTTGCCCCATTGACTATTTAGGAACCTGTCCAATTTCCACAGATTTGTGAATTCCCCGAATTTGCTTCTGTGATTGCTTTCTTGTTTCAGTCCTTTGTGGTTAGAGAATATACTTTGTATTATTTCAATCCCTTTAAATTTAGTAAGACCGGTTTTATCACCTACAACCTACCAGGGTCTATCCTGGGAAATGTTCCATGTGCACTTGAGAAGAATGTGTACACTGCTATTGTTGGTGGATGGACTGTTCTAGAGATGTCTGTTGGCTTACAACGTTGTTCAAATCCTCTATTTTCTTGTTGATCTTCCATCTAGTTGTTCCATGTACTACTGAAAGTGGAGTATCAGAAGCTGAGACTAATATAACACTGTACATTATGCACTGGAATTAAAACTTAAAAACCTGGGTTGCCTGGGTTGCTCAGTTGTTAAGCGTCTGCCTTCGGCTCAGGTCATGATCCCAGGGTCCTGGGATCGAGCCCCGCATCGGGCTCCCTGCTCTGTGGGAAGCCTGCTTCTCCCTCTCTGACTCCCCCTGCTTGTGCTCCTGCTGTCGCTATCTCTGTCAAATAAATAAAATCTTAAAAAAAAAAAACTTAAAAACTTAGTAAAATTAACAAAACAAAAAGATCACGAATGAATCCAGAATGAAACGTTTCAATAAACAGCCAGATAAGGAAAAAGAAAAGAAGAAAGAAGAAGGAGGAGGAGGAGGAGGGAGGAAACAGGGGTATCAGAGTCTCCAACCACTATTACTGAATGAAGGAACCTGTTTGAACAAATCCTGAATATGGTTTCTAATATTTGGGATCAGATCAAGGGTGGGAGGAGGGTATGAGATGCAAATAGTTTACCCTCCCAAAAGAAAAAAAATAATGAGAATAAGTTCAGGATAACATTAGCCCGCCTTACATCACTCCCTCAAAATGAAAAATATGAAAAAGAGTTAAAGTCTAAAGAAAACACTGCCATCCCCTGCAAGCCTCCTGTCCCCTTCCCTGAGGCTTCATTTCTCACCACAGAGCTAAGGCATAACGCTAGGTAGGCCCGAAGTTGGGGAGCAGGAATTCTACGCGGGACTATCTGGAATGCAGCTGAGGCGGATGGAGCTGGGAGGGTGATTGTCCGTACAGACCAACCACAACTCTTCCCTCCGCTTCCAGGGACTACCTTCTAACTGGGAAGTGTGGAAAAGTCCCTCAAATCGGCACTCTCCTCTCATTTTCTGCATCTCAATAGTACACCCGCGAAGAGGCACGGGCTTCCGAATGTTCTACCCTCTGACGATCCAGTTCGATCTCGACTTCAGTTCAGCGGACGTCAGATCTGTCCCACAGAGTCGCACCTCTGGCCACAGGTGACCACCAATGGTCTCTATTGCCTACAAGTGCAAACACCATTCAGCTAGGCCACCAGGGGGCAGTGCAGAGTTGCATTTGCACCTTGTTACTCAAAGTGTGGTCCGTATGTTGGCTGGCTGCCACCGCACCATCTGGGGGCTTGTTTAAAAAAATGCCTCGTTTCTGGGGCAGCCCAGACCTGCTGAATGTGAATCCACATTTTCACAAGGTCCCTGGTATTCTCTGCCCATCGAAGTCTGAGAAAGCGCGTCCTTAGCCCTCATCATCTGGTTCAACCTCACCTGCTGAGAGGCTTGCACTCAACCTACACATGTGGGCAAGAAAAGTCACTTCCCCTTGGTCTCTGGCACCACTGGGTTCTAAACTGCACACCCCTTCCCTCCTACTCAGTCTGGGCTATTTTGACATCCTGACCAAGCCTCCGACTGGAGTTTTGCAGCCCTGCTTCCTTGATTGCTGCCGCCCCTCCTGGGAGCCAGCTCCCTCCTCCAGCATCCGGTCTCTCCTGTGGCTGTCCAGAGGCTGTGGCAGGGCAACCGGGATCCCTGAGTTTAGGTCCAGTCCCTCCTTCTCCCTGAGACCTGGGGCTGTTCCAAGTGGAACCACAGCTTCTGAACCCTGGGCAGTGGGGTGAGTGTCACACCCTCACAGGGGTGCTGGGGGGGAGCAGCTTCAATCTGGACTCCTGGGACAGACCCGTCCCCAGCTCCAAAGGTGCTGAAAGCCCAAGGTCAGAGGCAGGAGTGGGCCCAGCATCACAATGAGGAAAAACCAGGCTGAATCAGGGGCCTCCCAAGGTCTGCCCCTGTCCCTTGTATGACGTCTGCTAGGGTGCTGGCCCCCGTTATTGTTCCGTGCTGTGCCCATCTCCCTGTTGACCCTGAGCTATCCAGGACACAGTGCCTGGCCCTTGGGGATGATCGGTCACTGAGTGTGGGACACAGGGAGCCGAGCAGAGTCGTAATCCTCCATGGAGTTCGACCTCTCTGTGGTCCTCATGAGCTCCATGTGATAGGAGGAAGTCAGTATGTCTGTCTGTTACAGCATCCCAGCACCGTGGCTGGACAGATGCCAAGGGAGCACCTGGGATGGCCTGGCTCCACTAGGGCATATGGCACCCATGAAATTCACTCTGGGAGACCCTAGGGGGGAGCCTCACAAAGATGGACGAGCCACCAGGACCACACTGCTCCAGGACACACTGGGATACAGAGGACCTAAAACAAAGGGTGGTTTCAAACCTGAACTCTAGGTCAATCAACCGTGAAGGGCAGGGTGGATCTGACAACTAGCTTCTGCTGGCATGCGCAGCCAAACCATTGTGTTGCTAGACAGCGTTTTCCACAAGTTTTCCCATCAAAACTCCCAGTAAGAAATGCATTTCCCATCATCATCCAGAGTACATCTATGTATTTCAATTACTGAAGCAAAATCCCATGAACTGTCACCAGCCTCCTTGCACGGGGCGCTCTCCGTTCTCCCACCTGCTCTAGGCTACTTCACTTTTGCAAAACACTAGTTGCAACCACTGAACTGCTATCACAACCCTCTGAGTTACAAGACAAACTTTGAAAAGTGACAGGTGATATATATCTCATCATCTGGACCAGATGATGAGATATATATCACCTGTCACTTTTCAAAGTTTGTGAGGTTGGTGAGGTTTCAAAGTTTGTGAGGTTGGTGAAACTAGGGTTTCATTTATTTTTTGAAGCTGGTGATTTTTTTTCTCGGCCCCACCAGATGGACCGGCTGGTGGCCACACTAACAATAACAGCAATAAGAAATGTGATCATAAGAGCCGTCCTCCATATGTGTTATGCTCGCTGTACTTCTCCATTTAAAAGGCATGTTCACCATACACAAAAATACTCAAAATGGTTGAAAGACTTAAATGTGAGACAGGAATCCATCAAAATCCTTGAGGAGAACACAGGCAGCAGCAACCTCTGTGACCTCAGCTGCAGCAACTTCTTGCTAGACACGTCCCCAAAGGCAAGGGAAATAAGGCAAAAATGAACTATTGGGACCTCATCAGGATAAAAAGCTTTTGCACAGCAAAGGAAACAGTCGACAAAACCAAGAGACAAT
>NC_138381.1:58358172-58371103 GCF_054177405.1 Leptonychotes weddellii
CCAACAGACACATGAAAAAATGCTCAATATCACTCGGCATCAGGGAAATACAAATCAAAACCACAGTGAGATACAAACCTCACACCAGTCAGAATGGCTAAAATTAACAAGTCAGGAAATGACAGATGTTGGCGAGGATGCGGAGAAAGGGGAACGCTCCTACGCTGTTGGTGGGAATGCAAGATGGTGCAGTGACTCTGGAAAACAGTATGGAAGTTCCTCAAAAAGTTGAAAATAGAGCTACCTTAAGACCCAGCAATTGCCCTACTGGGTATTTATCCCAAAGATACAAATGTAGTGATCTGAAGGGACACCTGCACCCCAATGTTTATAGCAGCAATGTCCACAATAGCCAAACTATGGAAAGAGCCCAGATGTCCATCAACAGATGAATGGAAAAAGAAGATGAGGTGTATATATATATATATATATATATATATATATATATATATACACATATACACAATGGAATACTACTCAACCATCAAAAAAATGAAATCTTGCCATTTGCAATGATGTGGTTAGAACTAGAGGATATTATGCTAAGCAAAATAAGTCAATCAGAGAGACAATTATGTGATCTCACTGATATGTGGAATTTAAGAAACAAAACAGAGGATCATAGGGGAAAAGAACAAAAATAAAACAAGACAAAATCAGAGAGGGAGACAAACCATAAGAGACTCTTAATTATAGGAAACAAACTGAGGGTTGCTGGAGGGGAAGTGGGTGGGGGGATGGGGTAACTGGGTGATGGACATTAAGGAGGGCATGTGATGTAATGGACACTGGGTGTTATATAAGAGTGATGAATCACTGACCTCTACCTCTGAAACCATTAATACATTATATGTTAATTAATTGAATTTAAATTAAAAAAAAAAAAAAGCACGTTCAGGGGTGCCTGGGTGGCTCAGCCAATTAAGTGCCTGACTTTTGGTTTCGGCTCAGGTTGTGATCTCCTGGTGATGAGATGGAGCCCCAGGTCGGCTCCATGCTCAGCGCAGAGTCCTGCTTCAGATTCTCTTTCCCTCTGCCCCTACCCCCCAAAATAAAGAAATAAAATGAAATCTTTAAAAAGGATGTTCAAAGGACAAATACTATATGATTCCACATATACGAGGACCCCAGAGTCAGATTCACTGAGACGGAAGGTAGGATGGTGGGTGCGGGGGGCTGGGGAGGAAGAATGGGGAATTACTGTGTTTCAAGCGGACAGCGTTTCAGTCTGGGAAGATGAACAAGCTCTGGAGAGGGACGGTGGTAAGGCTTGCACAACAGTGTGAATGTGCTTAATGCCACTGAATTGTACACTTAAAATGGCTAAGATGCAAACGTCATTTTATGTATATCTTACCACAGTTTTTAAAAAACTAAAGGGCAAAGAAGCAACTTCACATCCATTCTCTCCCACCTTGGACCTCGCCATGGTTCTGAAAGTGAGCAGAGCCGGCAGTTGCTGCAAGCCCCACCTCCCAGACGCCTGGAAGCCCCGGAGGTGACCAGAGCATCCCTCCCGGGAGTGCCAGCGCAGAGCCAGGCTCTTGCCACCCCATGCGGGGGCTCGGTCCCTCTTCATTGCCGCTGCTCACCCCACACCGAAGCGGGGTTCCGGGACGGACAGTGCGTGGGCATTCGGGGAAATGGGAAAGGGGTCTCACGGAAACCATTACTGCGTGCAGTGTGCCGACGCCATGCTCATGATGGTGACCGCTGGATAAAATCTATGAGGGTGTGAGGGTGTGAGTGTGTGCGTGTGTGTGTCAGAGAGAGAGATGACACCCATGAGGTGCTGGGCATGGTGCATTAAACCCTATTTTTATAATTGTATCATGATTCCCGAACTTGAACATCGGCTTCCTGCTAAACGACACCTGTTTCCTCCCCTGTCACCACCCCTGCCCCCAGGCTGGTCAGAACAGCAGCCCCAGCCCCAGCCCACTGAACGCCGGCAACTCCTACCCCACCGGCATTTCACTGCCTCCATGGCCTCTCCAGTCCCAGGGGAGAGGCTCCACAGACCCAGGCGCCCTCTGAGAAGGAAGGCAGGAGCAGGTGTGGCCCACCCAGGGCCCCAGGGACAAGACCAGGCTTGCAGCTGTGGTGGGAGACGGTTGAGCTCTGGATGCCGACCACAGCAGGGCAGTTGGCCGATGGCCCGCTGGGAGAGACCCCCCGGAGTAACAGCCATGAGCCTTGGAGAGAAGGTTCAGGCAGAGGACCGGGCCGCTTGGGCCAGGGAACACTGGGATAGCCACTGCCAGCAAGAAGGACCAGGGTACTCACTGACTCTCCTCCAGGGAGCTCAAGCCTGCAGGTCCTTTGACCCTGAGAGCAAATGAGGCTGGGGACAGGTCAGGTGGGCTCTGAGGCCCCCTGGGGGCAGAGCCCTGGCCCCAAGCCATGCTGGCCCTTGCTGCTGCTGGGCTTGGCTGTGGGTGCCCATGGTCGGCTGCCCCCACTGACAGTAGACCCACCGAACAGCACCCCAGACCCTGGAGCCCCAGCAGGAAGCAGCTCTCGGAGCCCGTGGGACAGGTAAGGGACTGAGGGAGTCATGGGGGTGAGGGAGGAGAGGGTCTTTGCAGCCAGAACTGGGACTGGGACAAAGAGCGGCTATGAGGGGGACAAGAAGGACAAGGAAGAATCAGTGAGAAGGGGGCAGCCTGGACAGACACTGGCTTTATTTAAAGTGTTGACATTTTGTCCATGGTGTATTCGTTTGCATTCATTTGTTTTAGTATTGTATTAATATATTATTTGTCTTAATTACTGAGCTTTTTGGCATTCCTAAATTTTGCACCCAAGGCTAGTGCCTCACTCACCTCACCCTGGTCTTCTGGGTAGGGAAGAAACAGGAGGCAGGGACAGGATACCCACGTGGGTGGTAGGTGCTGTGACTGGGTCAGGGTGCCCAGGCCGCCTCCTCTTAACTGATGAGCCACCTCCTTGCCCTTCCCCTGCTGGGCAGGGGCCACCCCCTGGAGCACTAGGGTGCAGGCTCCAGCCAATGCTTCTTTTCTTTTTTTAAAAAGATTTTATTTATTCATTTGAGAGAAAGAGAGAGGGAGAGAGCACAAGCCGGGGGGAGCAGCAGAGGCAGAGGGAGAAGCAGGCTCCCCACTGAGCAGAGAGCCCGATGTGGGTCTCAATCCCAGAACCCTGGGACCATGACCCGAGCCGAAGGCAGCCACTCAACTGACTGAGCCACCCAGGCGCCCCTCCAGCCAATGCTTCTTACATCAGAGTGGGCCTTCCCTGCTGTCCCCAGGTCACCAGACCCTCAGCCAAGGACCTTCAGCCAGGGCCACTTCCGGTGACTGACCCCCTAAGAACTCAAGCCCACCCAGGGTGCAAACGCCTCCATGGGAAAGGCCCCTTCGAGTGTCTGTGGGGGCCACGGTCTGCCACCACTTGCTGAGTGACCGCAGGCCCTTCTCTCTGTGTGCGGTGGGAAGTCCCTGGACTAAGTGCCGAGCATCTGGGTCCACTTATGATAATGAGTGACACAACAGCACGTTCATTGTGGGCACTAATCACTTTAGGGGCAGAACATCCCTCAGCAGCCCCACAAGGCAGAGCCTGCTATCGTCCCCATTTTACAGATGAGGATAGAGATCCAGAGAGCTGAGGGGACCTGCCCAATGTCACACAGCCTGTGCAGACTCCAACACGCAAGCCTGATGGCTGCCAGGTCTTCCCACCCCCATCTCCTAACTTGTGGGGCTGACAAGTCTGCCTCTCCCAGCCTCAGTTGCCTACCTGCAAAGCTAGGGGTCCTAGTCGGGTGAGGGCCTTGTAGCCTGACACCCACCCCAAGGATGCTGGTGTTGCCATGGTGCAGGACTGGAACAGGATGAGATGCTTCTGTTCTGTATTAGCAGGCCAGCCATGAAGGGTGGGTCAGCACCTGTGGGTGTTGGGCAAGGACTGGCATCTCAGCATCCAGCAGGGCCCTGGGAAACACAAGGAGAGATGGAGCCCCCATGGGGGGTCAGGCCTTGTGCTGGGGCTGGGATCCCAGGGGAACAAAGCTTTGGCCCCAATTCAAGGTCCAGCGGGAGAGGGGGCAGGTGAAGCAGCAACCACACATAAGGACAATGGCGAGGTGATAGAGGCACAGAATGCCCAGGAAGCTCCCAGTGGTCTGCAGGGCTGGAACGAGTGGGTACTGGGGCCAAGATGGTCTGAGAGAAGGCTGAACAGGTGACCAGCTCCTGACATGGAGGACCCATCCCTGGAGGACAGACTTCATCTGGGGCATCCTGGGGAATGTTTGCAAGGAAAGGACATGACCAGACTTGGGTGGTTGAGGGTGGGAATCCAGAGCTAGAGAGACTTTGAGGAGGGTGTGGCTGTCCTTGGCAGAGTGGACGGGCAGTTGGAGATTCAGGAGGTGGGAGTAACAGGAAAGAGAGGAGCCAGGATGCCCCCCTGGCTTTTTTGCTAGCCAATTAAGAGAGCGCTGTGACTGCACCAGCCTGTCCTTCATCTTAATAAAATGGGCCAAGAGAAGGGGTGGTTTGCAAGGCCTTGGTCTCCCCCAAGAAGTCTACTCACTTTCCGGTCACTCAGGGCCGGTGGATGTAGAGACGATGGGGCTGAACCAAGGGGGTCACGTGCAGTCTTGAGGACAGACCGATAGACCATTTTTAGAGCAGTAAGGTGGGACGGGGGGAAATGACCAAGCTGGTTTTACAGATGAAACGCTGTTGGCCAGTGATGGGGTGTCTCCAGGCAAAGGGAATAGCAAAGGCTGAAAGGAGAGTGAGGTGCGCAGGCACAGCAGAGATTGGGGGAGGTGAGGAGGGTGGCAGACCGCAGGGGGTTTCACGCCCCCATGATTTTTCCCGAGGTCCTTGAGGGACTTACATAAGGGACTCTCAGAGTCAGATTTGTGTCTTGGGAAAATGAATCCAGCTTTTTTGACGGCAGATGAGAGCTGCAGAGAGGGGGCTGTCCACACAACGACCAAGATCACCTGTGAAATTGGCAGGTGAATTTAAAGTGATGGTGCCAGAGGTTGACAGGGGAGGACTGGGCACTGTCATGGATGGTCAGTGGGAGAAGAAATTCTTGGAACAAATGACACCGTGTGTCAAGATGTATAAAAATCTGCATTCCTTTTAACCAAGTAATTCCACTCCTAGAAATTTATCTTGAGGAAATAATCAGAACTTCAGCTAAATATTATAAGTGTGTTCAGAGGAAAAAGTAGAAAGCCCTTCAATGTCCAACAATAAGAGAAGGTAAAATAAACTATGGTATATCCATGGAAAAGAATAATAAACTCATTATATATATATATATATATATATATATATATATATATATATAGTGACTATAGTAATGTAATAAAGATTTCTATTTTTATTTTACTTTAATTTATACAGAGTAAAATTCCCTCTTTTTGGTATAGTAGTTGTATAAATTTTAATAAAATCATAGAGTCATGTAACTACCACCACAATCAAGATAGAGAACATTTCCATCACCCCCCAAAATTTCCTTGTGTCCCTTTTGTAATCAGTCCGTTTCTCTGCCCCAACCATGGCAACCACCGATCTCTCTGGGACCCTATAGTTTTGCCTTTTCCAGACTATCATATAAATGGAATAATGCAGTATATAACCTTTCTGTAAATTAAACTTTTTATTTTGAAATCATTGTAGATTCACATGTAGTTGTAAGAAACAATACAGGGGACCCCATGTCCCCTTCACCTGGTTTCCCCCAATGGTAATGCCTTGTAAAACTATAGTAAAATATCACAACCAGGATATTGACATTGATACAGTTAAGGCACAGAACATTTCCCTCACTGCAGATTCCTCATCTTGCCCTTCTATTGCCACTCCCATTTCCGTCCCTTCCAAGCCCTTTCTTTATCCGCTGGCAACTACTAATTTGGTCTTCATTTCTAATTTTGTCATTTCAAGATTGTTCTATAAATGGAATCACACAATTTGTAACATTTGGTGTTAGCGTTTTACACCCAGCCTAATTTTCTGGATGTCAGTTCAGATTGTTGGGTGAATCATAGTTTGTTGGTTTTTTATAACTGAATAATAATATTCCAAGTACAGAACCTTTTGAGTCTGGCTTCTTTAGTTCAGTATAACGGCTTTGAAGTTCACCCAGGTTATTCCATTTGTCAATAGCTTGTTCCTTTCTATTGCTGAGAAGTATTTCATTTTTCAATGTATTACATTTTGTTTAGCCATTCACCAGTATAGTGTTGAACTGAAGGGGCAAAAATAGGCATCCTTGTCTTGTTCCTGACCTTGAGGGAAAAGCGTTCAGTCTTCCACCAATGAATATGATGTTCAACGTGGATTTTTCATAGATGGTTTTATAAAGTTGAGGAAGGTCCCTTCTACTCCAAGTTTTTTAAGTCTTTTGTCATGAAATTGTGTTGAATTTTGTCAAATATTTTTCTGCATCAATGGAGATGATCACCTGGCTATCATCCTTCATTTTATTATTATGATATGTTGTGTTGATTGATTTTCTTAAGTTGAACCACCCTTGCATTCCTGAGATAAATCCCACTTGCTGTATGATTCTTTCAATATACTGTTGGATTCGCTTTTCTAGTTTTTTATTGAGCATTTTTGCATGTGTATTCATAAGGGATAGTTTGTAGTTTTCTTGTGATGTCTTTGTTGGGTTTTGAAATCAGGGTAATTCTCAAAGAATGAGTTAGGAAGTGTTCCTTTCTTTATTATTTTTCAGAAGAGTTTGTGAAGGATTGGTGTTAAATTTTCTTTAAATATTTGGTACAGGGGTGCCTGGGTGGCTCAGTCAGTTAAGTGTTTGACTCTTGGTTTTGGCTCAGGTCATGATCTCAGGGTCATGGGATCGAGCCCCACCTCAGGCTCTGCGCTCAGGGCAGAGTCTGCTTGAGAGTCTCTCTCTCTCTCCCTCTCCCTCCCCACCCGCTCATGTGCCTGTATGCACTCAATAAATAAATAAATAAATAAATAAATATTTTGTACATACACACATGCATACATAAAAATATTTGGTAGGATTTTCTGGTGAAGCCTTCTCATCCTGGGCTTTTCTTTATGGGAATGGATTTTGATTACCATTTTAATCTCTTTAGTTGTTATAGGCCTGTTCAAGTTTTCTATTTCTTTTTGAGTCAGTTTAGGTTGTTAGTGTCTTTCTAGGAATTTGTTCAGTTCAACTAGGTTATCTGATTTGTTGGTATTCCATTGTTCATATTATTTCCTTATAATCCTTTTCAATTTTGCATGGTGTGTAATAATGTCCCAACTTCCAGTTCTGACTTTTTTTTTTAAAGAATATTTATTTATTTATTTATTTATTAGAGAGTGAGCAGGAGAGAAACAGCATGAGAGGGGAGAGGGTCAGAGGGAGAAGCAGGCTCCCCGCTGAGCCGGGAGCCCGATGTGGGACTCGATCCCAGGACCCTGGGATCATGACCTGAGCTGAAGGCAGTCGCTTAACCAACTGAGCCACCCAGGCGCCCTAGTTCTGACTTTTTTTAAAAAAAGATTTTATTTATTTATTTGACAGAGAGAGCGAGGCAGAGGGAGAAGCAGACTCCCTGCTGAGCAGGGAGCGCAATGTGGGATTCGATCCCAGGACCCTGGGATCGTGACCTGAGCCCAAGGCAGATGCTTAACTCACTGAGCCACCCAGGTGCCCCAGTTCTGACTTTAATAATTGGAATCTTCTCTGTTTTGTATTTGTCGATCTGGTAAAGATTTCTCAGAGCTGCTAAACTTCGAAGAACCAGCTTTTGGTTTTACTGGTTCTCCTTATTGTTTTTTATTCTCTAATTCATTTATTTCTACTCTAATCATTATTATTTCCTTCCTTCTGCTAGCTTTGGAATTAACTTGCTCTTCTTTTTCTATTTCCTTAAGGTAGACTTAAGTTATTGGTTTGAAATCTTTCTTCTTTTTTAATAGAGACTTTTTATAGCTATAAATTTTCCTTAGAACATGACTGTCACTGAATCCCATAGGTTTTAGTGTGTTGGGTTTTCTTTTCATTCATCTCAAAGTATCTTTTAATTTCACTTGTAGTTTCTTCTTTGATCCACTGGTAACTTAAGACTGTTGTTTATGATTTTGACTACTCTAAATACCTCACATAAGTGGAATCATGCGGTATTTGTGCACCAACATTACACAAGGGTTCCAATTTCTCCACATCCTTACCAACACTTGTTTCCTAGTTTGTTTTTTTAATAGTAGCCATCCCCATGAGTGTGAGGTGGTATCTCATTGTAGTCTTAATTTGCATTTATCTAATGATTAGTAATATTGAGCATCTTTCATGTGCTTATTGGCCATTTGCATATGTTCTTTGGAGAAATGCCTGTTCAAGTCCTTTGCCCATTTTTGAATTGGGTTGTTTGTTTTTTTCTTGTTGAGTTTTAGGAGTTCCCTATATATTCTGGATATTAACCTTTTATTACATATATGATTTGCAAATATCTTCTCTCATTCTGTGGGCTGCCTTTTTACCCTGTCAAAAGCATCATTTGATATACAAAATTTTGACATTTTTGTGAAATCCAACTTGTCTAGTTTTTCTTTTGTTGCCTGTGCCTTCAGTATATCCAAGAAATCACTGCCAATCCAATGTTGTAAAGCTTTTGTCCTATGTTTTCTTCTAAGAGTTTCATTGTTTTAGCTCTTATATTTATGCCTTGCATCCATTTTGAGTTTATTTTTGTATATAATGTTAGGTAAGAGTCCAACTTCATTCTTCTGCATGTGAATATCTATGTTTCCTAGCACCATTTATTGATAAGACTGTCCTTTCCCCCATTGAATGGTCTTGGCACCCTTGTCAAAAATCATTTCATTGTATGTGTGAGAGTTTATTTCTGGGCTCTCTGTTCTATTCCATTGGTCTGTATTTATGTCAATACCACACTGTCTTGATTATTGTAGCTTTATAGTAAGTCTCGAAGCCTTGTGGTGTCATTTCTCCAACTTTGTTCTTTCCTTTCAATATTGTGTTAGCTATTCTGAGTCCTTTGCCCCACTATATAAACTTTAGAATCAGTTTGCCAATATCAACAAAATAATTTGCTGGGAATTTGATTGGGATTGCTTTGAAGCTACAGATCTGGCCTGAGGTTTGGGTAGTGAGAGCATTCATGGTCATGTGTGACAAGATGAAGCCAGAAAAAAGAGCTGGGTTGGGGGGAAGGTGGTCAATCTCACTTGGATATGGTGAGTTTGAGATTCCTGTTGAACATCCAGCTGGAGATGGTCAGTAGGCAATTTAGGGAGAGTCAAGGAGAGGGTTTAGAGCTGGCCTAGACTTGAACTTCACCAAATGGGCAGTAGTGGGAATCCACAGTATAGGAAGATGGCAAAGGAGGACCCAGGGTGCCGATCTGGGAGTCAGCTGCCATGCATGGGCAGGGGTGAAAGAGAAGTCAGGGGAGGAGAATGGGAGGTCTCAGGTACCAACAGGAAGAGAGTCACTGAAAACAGAGGCTGATTCTATGTTGCATCCTGTAAGACATAATGTACAACAGGAACTGGGGAACTGCCCAGGAAGAAGGCCTTGTTGGCCCTGACTTGAGAGCTTTCAGGGAGAGATGGAGATGAAAGCCAGGGAGGCCCTCCATGTCCCAGCATATGAAACAGTGCCTGGAGCTACTTTCGGATGGATAGATGGGTGAGTGGATGGATGGATGGATGGATGGATGGATGGATGGATGAACACATGGACAGATGCACAGACAGGTGGACAGAAAAACAGTGGTCTGAGAGATCACAGAAAGCTTCATCAAAGAGGTGGGATTGCATTGTGACTTGATGTGTAGAGAAAAAGTGGGGGGTCTACACATGGAAGTACAATGAATCAGGAATGACCCAGTCCCAGACCAGTAGGAGCAGGAAGGAAGCCACCTGGCTGGACCATGGGAAATTGTAGGAGAGGAACCCTCGGAAGCTCTAAATGAGGCCGTCAGGCAGGTCTGAGCCAGTTGAGGACTCGCTCTGCCACACCACATGAGAGGACAAGGCACCCAGGGATTTACTAAACACCCACTCCATGCAGTGTCACCGTCAGACTGAGGATTAGGAGGTGACCAGGACAGCCTTGGAAAGGGGGGAAATATACAAGACATGGGTAGAGTCTGCCTCAATCAGGGGGCTGGGCATGGGGACACCTCTGGGCTGTGGGCTCATCCAGGTGTGCCACAGCCTCTAGGAGGCTGGCTGCCCAGCCCCACCTGCTACAGCCTTATGCCCATCACAGGTTCCTGTTCTGGCCTGGCCCCCAGGGGGCAGGCCCCAGGTGCTGGCCTGGTGGGCTTTGGCCTGAAACTCAGTCATCCTGGTTTGTTTTCAGTGAAGGAACCCAGCTCACCGTCCTAGGTAAGTGGCTCTCACCACATTTCCCAACCTGCCCCACCCCTCCGTTGTCTTGGGAAAGTTACTTTTCTTTGGGGGCTGCTCCCTGTCTGCCCTCCCAGCCTTAAGGACTGACCTTCTAGCAGATCTGTGGGATCTGGGGGAAGTGGATTGGTCTCGGGGAAACCAGCAGGAAGGACCCCAATGGTACAAGTATTTACCTTTAGAATCTGACGATTGAATGTGTCCAGATTCCAGGGCCCTAGGCTGGGGGTGGGTGATCCAAAAATGGGGGCTCCTTCCCTTCTTCCAGGGCAGACACCTGTGTGGGGTCTGAGGCTGGTTCTGACTAGGGGCACTGGGGTAGCCTTAGAGAGTCCCTTGGGGTCTTGGCTGCGGGCTTGATGCCCATCCAGGCTAGGAGGACCACACAGGAGGCTGGGCACATGGCTGGGGCTGTGAGCCCAGCCTCTGGGCACACAGAGGGGCAGTCAAAGGGGAGGCCCATAGGAGGGGGACAGAACAGTCTGGTTTGCTCTAGGCTGAAGTGCTGAGGGCCTCTGCTAGGCCATGGGGACATGGAGACAGAGACACGAGCAATGCAGGGCAAGGTGACCAGAAACACAGCCCTCCCAGGATGTTGGTCAGAAGGGAGCAGGTACCATGGGGCAGAGTCTTACCTGTCCCTGGAGCCCTATAATCCCCAGGTGTCTCACCTGTCCAAGGGGTGGCCTCCTGCCTTCCTCAAAGGGTACTTTAGACTCAGAAGATGACAAAGTGGGAAGTGAGTGGGGGCTCAGAGCTACACAGCTGCCCCTTAAAGTCAGGAATCATCAGAAGTGCTGAGGTGGCCATGGGGCCACCCTGCCTGTCGTCTGCGGGGAGTAGCCCCAAGAAGGCTGCAGAAGTGAAGGGTCCTGTGGTCAGGGCAGGAGAGATGTGGGAGATGGCAGAGCCTTGGAGTACCCAGCCTTCCCAGGAGGCAGGGACAGAGCTATTCCTGAGGGGGACAGGGGCTCCTTGCCCCACTGGGTGCAGGGCTCGGGACCTCCATACATACCGTCAGAGTTGTCCTGGCAGGCTGGGTAGGGGACTCCAGTTCACAGGGGAAGCACCTGGATCCAGAAGAATGAAGTGATATGGGGCCCAGATGCGGGGCTGAGGAGGAAACTGAGGCTGCAGATGCACCTCTCACACATCTGGGAGAGGTGACATGGAAGAGCTGCTGGGAGCATGGGGGGCTGCTTGCTGTCCAGGGCTGGAGTGGTAAGGAGGATCCCCTGGGTGAACAAACATGGCCACCATGGGAACAGTCACAGAAGCTGTAGATAAGGGAAGGGCTGCCCAACACCGGGATTCTCCCTGCATCTCTCCACTCTCTCCTCTGTCCACACAGATCAGCCCAAGTCCGCGCCCTTGGTCATGCTCTTCCTGTCATTCTATGAGGAACTCGGCGCCAACAAGGCCACCCTGGTGTGCCTCGTCAGTGACTTCTACCCCAGCGGCGTGACGGTGGCCTGGAAGGCAGACGGCAGCACCGTCACCCAGGGCGTGGAGACCACCAAGCCTTCCAAACAGAGCAACAACAAGTACGCGGCCAGCAGCTACCTGAGCCTGTCGCCTGCCCAGTGGAAATCATACAGCAGCGTCAGCTGCCTGGTCACGCACGAGGGGAGAACCGTGGAGAAGAAGGTGGTCCCCGCAGAGTGCTCTTAGGTCCCCGACACCCTCCCCCACCCAAGGGGGCCTGGAGCCACAGGACCTCCAGGCGGATCTGCCCTCCCACCAGGGTCACCCCAGCCCTTCTCGCTGCACCCGCTCGACACTCAATAAAATGTCCTTTATTCAATCAGAAATCGTGCTCTCTGCTCATTGTGCTTCTAACACTTTGCATCCTGAACTCAACCATCCTCAAATGTGAACACAATTCTTTTCACCCTGTGGGAAAAGAGTCAGCAGAAGGCATTGTCATGTTTTTGCAAGGGGTAGTTTTACTCTCACCCAGAATTGCCAGAGAATATTCCAGAACAGGAGATACCAACAGCAGAACCAAGATAGGCCATCCTCCACCATGTCTTTATGCTTACTTTTCCTGCACGGACCACGTCAGTCACCAGTAGTACCAAAGCCCACTGCTCGTGGTTCCCTGTGGACTCCTGGATAATGTCTGAGTTCCTCCTTGGACCTGGGGCCTCACTGTCAGGGACTAGCTCTCTCCTGAGATGTCCACTCTCCTTTCCTGGTAGGCCCCTGCTCGACGCCATGTTTTCTCTGGTTTCCTACCCCATATGGACCTTCCCATCATCACAGCCTAGAGTGTCCCCTCTTTCTTAGCAGTCCCCTTGCTCCTGCCTCCCCAGTGACACTGTCCTGTGCTCCTCCCACAGACGTCTCTGTCACACTCACTACAGGACCCTCAGTCCCTCGACCCTAGCCATTCAATCCCACGCTCCCACTGAGGGCTCCTCCTCCCACGTGTGTCATGGGGGCCCCAGCTGCATTCAAGGTCCTTGGGAGGCAGGGACCCTGTAGAGTCCAATCCATCACTGACCCACCACAAGCACTAACCCAAAATG
>NC_138381.1:58371603-58469183 GCF_054177405.1 Leptonychotes weddellii
GGCAGAGGGCACAGGGGGCTCCGAGGACTCTTCCCAGCTCCTTGGCGCCCCGCCATGGGGTGGCCCCTCCTCAGGAGGACTCAGACCCCTCTCCGCAGTCATTACTCTGTGTCTCCTTGGCAGCACCGAGCCCCGGGTGGGAGGAGAAGGCTCAGGGCTCTGAGCTCGGCCTCTGGCAGCTCTGAGGGGGCTGGGAGGGTGTGAGTGCTGGAATGGGGGGCTGTGGGCCAGCGGCTGTGAACCTACATGTGTGGGGCTCTGGGAAGGCACCAGAGGCCCTGCTGGTGGTCCCCACAGTCAGGGCCCCAGGAGGGGATTTAGTCCCCTCTGCCCCAGATAACACATGGCCCCTCTGTTTCTGAGGCCAGAGACCCATCTGGCCTTCTTGGGGCAGTTGCCCTTGATGTGGAGGTTGGAGGGGAGACCTCCGGCAGCAGGGCCTCGTGCCTCCACCCTGGCGGGGAGGGTCTCAGAGCCTGGGCTGTCAGGCCCATCAGGGGTCCTGGCTGCCCCAGGAGCCAGAGAGGAGCTAGGGGTGGGGGTCACTGGGAAAGTCTCTAAGGTCTGGGCTCCACGCACCCAGCTTTCACAGGAGAAACCGAGGCCCACAGGGGGTGAAAGGCTTGTCTGGGTCACGCTGTGAACCCGGCTACCTGCCTCAAGGCTCAGTGCTCTTTCTCACATGGTGCTCAAATGTCCTTGGCCCCGAGGGGGGCCCCCCTCTCCCCGTGACCTGTACCCTAAGACTCAGCATTGTTTCTGGGCTGTGGAACTGAAGCACATTTAAGCACATCCTGGCTCAGTTGACACTTGTCATTGTGCAAATCAGTAAAGGAAAACCTCACTAAAGCAGACTCTGGAGGATAGAAGGGGAGGCTGGAAAGGGGAACCCTACCACTCAATGTCAATTACAGGATGCATGGTCAGTTACAGATCCCAACAGAAGAATCATCAACAGAAAAGAATGATTACAGGCCCCAAAAGGACCAGACCTACTTTGAATCTTCTGTAAGATATCCACTACCTCAGGGCGCCTGGGTGGCTCAGTCGTTAAGCATCTGCCTTCAGCTCAGGTCATGGTCCCAGGGTCCTGGGATCGAGCCCCGCATCCAGCTCCCTGCTCTGCGGGAAGCCTGCTTCTCCCTCTCCCACTCCCCCTGCTTGTGTTCCCTCTCTCGCTGTGTCTCTCCCTGTCAAATAAATAAATAAAATCTTAAAAAAAAAAAAAAAAGAAATCCACTACCCCTGCAACTCAGCCAAGGAGAAACCATCTTCACCCTCCCCTCCTGCCACTCCTCCTTCCAGGCCTGGGGGAGCAGAGTGAGCCCACTACCCCACACCTCACATGCCAGGTCCCTTCCCCAAGGGGCCTCAGGTCCACACCTGAGGAGAGGAGCTTGGGCCTATCAGGAGTTGATGGCCCAGTGATCAGGAGCCCAGCCAGGAGGTCACCGTGCACGGTGCAGAGGTGTCACCCACACAAGGATGTCACAAACTCCCCTGACTGTCCTCCATGGGCCACACAGTGTCCCAGATACATTCCTGGCCAAGGTATCCCGAATGTCCCTGTACAGTGTCCTGTCACACACACACACACACACACACACACACCCCAGTTCCCAGGACCCTGCCAGAACCCAGGGGAGGGGCTGGGGCAGAGGAGCTGGCAGGCTCTTACCCCACCTCCCTCACACACAGGGTGCACAGCCCCCCATGAGGAAGAAGGTACCTCGGGGAAGAGGAATTTCCAGACCAGAGAGTCCCTGGGAGGGGTCTCCTCCACACTAGATGGGGGGGACACAAAAATACCAAGGACACTGACAGATATGGCACACACAGAAACACCAAATCCTAACCTGTGGTCAACCAACTCAGATCTTTCACTAAGAGAAGAAAAAGAACTGGTTGGGGCACCGGGGTGGCTAGGCAGGTTAAGCGTCTGCCTTCGGCTCAGGTCATGATCCCAGGGTCCTGGGATGGAGCCCCACGTCGGGCTTGCTGCTCAGTTGGGAGTCTGCTTCTCCCTCTGCCTGTGCCCCTCCCCCTACTTCTGCACTCGCGTGCTCTCTCTCTCTCTCCCTCAAAATAAATAAATAAATAAAATCTTTAAAAAAAAGAAAGAAAAACAACTGGTCAAGCTGAACTCCCCTTGTTCCTGCCCTTGCCCCCTAGTCCCATGTACTCCCTACTTTCTGGAAAGAAACCCAGTGTCATTCATTCCCCAGGTAGAAACTGATCTGCTGCGAAGACTGGCATTGCTGTAGGGCTTGAACATGGCTGTGGCCTCAGACACCAAGTCCCGGAGCAAAGTTCCAGAGGGTGACAGAGGCCAGAACAAACAACACGTTCTGCTCTAATATGTGGTGTGATGACTTCCTTAGGGAAAGAAGGGGTTAAGGGGGGCAGAGTGACAACTGTTAGTTTAGACGGATGATCAGGAGAGGCCACCCGTGAAGGAAGTGAGAGGACCAGCCCAGGAAGGTGCTTGGGGAAGAGTGTTCCGTGCAGAAGGAACAGTTAAGTGCAAAGGCCCTGGGGTGGGGTGTGCCTGACGAATTGCAGGAATAGCAAGAAGGCCAGTGTGGCCCCATCCAAGGAAGGGCAGGAGGCAGGAGAGGGAGCCATCATGTCCCTGGGGCCTTGCAGTTTAGGCTGAGCACCTTACATTTTATTCCAAGTTTTCAAATGTACCCAAACATCACGTCGACATATCGTGCTCCTTCTAACTTGCTACACAGATAACGACTGGGATCTAACCACTGAGCTGGATGCCTGTGTGTGTGAATAGACAGCACGGTACTGGCCATCCTAGTAGATGGATGAACATTGGGGCAGTTCCGGTTCCTCCTTCACAAACACTGGGCCAGGGAACCCCGCGTCCCCGGCGCACACACCAGCGCTTCTGTGGGGCGCGCACCAGACCTGGAACCGCAGGAACCCAGGGCGTCCTGCAACTGCGGGGACACGGGGCGTCTATGGTCACTTTTACTCTGAGCATCAGCCGGCTCTCCGGAGCAGCCAGACTCATTTGCAGCCCGGAGACAGGTCACGGCCCCCGTTCCCCATGTTCGCGCCCTTCCTTGGATTGTTGACGCTCGCAGGTTGCTGCCCCCGCGGTGCGCATCCCCCCGCGGCATTGAGAACCCCCGGTAAAACCCCTAGGCGTCAATCGGCGGTCACTAAGCCCCACCATCCTGGTCTCCATTCTGACCCGCCTAGTGTGACTCTGGACTCTCGAGCCTCAGTTTCACGTGGCGTCACTCGGAGATCCCTGAGCCCACCCCACGGTCCTGGTCTCCGCTTGTTTGGGTCCGCGCGCAGGATCTAGCGAGGGGACAGAGACCCCTGGTGGCCGATGAGGGTGAGGCGGGTCCGGGAGCCGGGGCGAGATTAATGGTGGCTAGAGCAGGATGGTGCAGGGCGAGCCCCCTGGGACCCACACTCTGGGCAGAAGCTGGGCCAGCGGTGTGCCCAGAGAGGGGGCTCTCTCCAGGTCGCTCCTCCGTCGTGAGCAGGGCAGCCGGGGTTGAAGGCAGAAGGGTCTGGGAGCCCAAGGAACCCCTCCTCCCATCAAGGCGCGCGGGTCATCGCCAGCCTCACCCACCCTCCCATCAGGTTCCCATCCTGTGTGGGGTTCTCTTCCTAAACCCGAGGTTCTTCCATGTATAGCACGGATCATCCCTTGGCTCCAGAGGACCAATGAATGAGAGTGAAAGAGTGTGAGGCTTGTACAGGAGTATGAGGGGTGGAGGAAATATCACTCTGAGAGTGTGTGAGTGGGGGTGTGAG
The DNA here is from genome assembly GCF_054177405.1 of Leptonychotes weddellii. Classification (NCBI taxonomy): domain Eukaryota; kingdom Metazoa; phylum Chordata; class Mammalia; order Carnivora; family Phocidae; genus Leptonychotes; species Leptonychotes weddellii. The sequence continues at coordinate 58,375,393 of NC_138381.1, forward strand.
TGTGTGCAGGTGTCTGTGTGTGTGAGCAAGTGAGAATGTATGTAGGTGACGTTCATTCTTCTCCTAGTTCACACACACACACACAGAGAACAACCGGAGCTGAACAGAAGTTTGTGAAAATTGATAAAGGGGAAGCTTGCTGAAATGGAATGGCAGGAGCTGACTTACCGCTGGACTCAAGGGTTGTCAATTACAGACCCCCAACAGAAGCATAAACAGGAAAGAATCATCAATTACAGGCCCCAACAGAGAAAGCTGTACACAGCATCTCCTACAAGAAATTGACCACCCCAGCCACTCAGCCAGTGAGAAACCATCATCACCCTGAACTCTTGCCTTTCTCCAGTGTGCTCTCCTTCAAAACAATCTCTCCCAACTTCCTCCTCCTCCATATGGTGATGTTTCTCTCCTTTGTTTGTTGGACTAGCCTGTGGTTTTTGCCCTAGTTTGCTTGTTCCAAATTGTAGTTCCCTAGCAAACCCACTTTTGTGCTAAAATAAACTGCTTTATTTTTTTTTTAAAGATTTTATTTATTTATTTGACAGAGAAAGAGCAGTGAGAGCAGGAACACAAGCAGGGGGAGTGGGAGAGGGAGAAGCAGGCTTCCTGCCAAGCCGAGAGCCCGATGTGGGACTCGATCCCGGGACCCTGGTATCATGACCTGAGCCGAAGGCAGACGCTTAACGACTGAGCACCCAGGCGCCCTAAACTGCTTTATTTTTAAGGTCAACATTACTTGAAGATCAGAAGTGGGATCCAGAAAAGACCCCCAATAACTCTGAGGCTTGTGAGCAAACAGGTGCTGGGACCCACAGAGCTCACTGCTTTCTTGCTGACCCTGAAGTTTAAGGGTAAGTCTCTCCGGGATTTTGAACTCCTCCTTCTGTATTTTGAGCTCTCCAGGCTTCATTTGGGATCTGTTGTAGAGCTTTCTCCTTTCTGAGAGTATTTGTGTGGCCTTTGATCTAACTCCTTTTTAGAACCTATTTCTTTTTTTTTTTTTAAAGATTTTATTTATTTATTTGAGAGAGAGAGAGAATGAGAGACAGAGAGCATGAGAGGGAGGAGGGTCAGAGGGAAAAGCAGACTCCCTGCCAAGCAGGGAGCCCGATGCGGGACTCGATCCCAGGACTCCAGGATCATGACCTGAGCCGGAAGGCAGTTGCTTAACCAACTGAGCCACCCAGGCGCCCAGAACCTGACTATTTCTATTGAAACTGTTCTAGCTCTTGGTCTGATTCCTTCTGGAACCAGGCTGTTCCTATTGGAACTGTACTGTTGATGATTTTTTTTTTCTGCTCTAGGAAAAAAAACCTCTAAGAAATGGGATCCCAGGGGCGCCTGGGTGGCTCAGTCGTTAAGCGTCTGCCTTTGGCTCAGGTCATGGTCCCAGGTCCTGGGATCGAGCCCTGCATCAGGCTCTCTGCTCCGCGGGAAGCCTGCTTCTCCCTCTCCCACTCCCCCTGCTTGTGTTTCCTCTCTCGCTGTGTCTCTCTCTCTGTCAAACAAATAAATAAAATCTTAAAAAAAAAAAGAAATGGGATCCCAATCCTCAAAATGCTTTAAGAGGGCCCTCCCCTTCTGGGACCCAGGCCAGTGTTATTTAAGAACTGTGGTCCCTCCTCACGCACATTTTTTTTTTTTTAAAGACTTTATTTATTTGACAGAGAGAGACCCAGCGAGAGAGGGAACACAAACAGGGTAAGTGGGAGAGGGAGAAGCAGGCTTCCCGCGGAGCAGGGAGCCCCATGTGGGGCTCGATCCCAGGACCCTGAGACCATGACCCGAGCCGAAGGCAGATGCCCAATGACTGAGCCACCCAGGCGCCCCTCCTCACGCACATTTCTAACTAAATGGGCTGACTTAACTCAAAGTCATTTAGAACAGCCATGGTCATTATGGGAAATTGGAGGGCACTCTGGCCATTATGGGGAATTTTCAGTCTCCCCAAACTTCCTTTTCTCAAAACTGAATTGGGCAGCCATGCCTTTGAAATTGTCCCCACTGCACGCGATGCCTATTTTGACTGGTATTTTGAAGCTTCCAAATATTATCAGGAATCTAAAATTACCTCTCTGCAAGATATAATGTCTAGACTGAGGCAAAGACAAAAAGGCTTCTGAGGTCTCTTTTCCCTGTTTTGTCTCCAAACACACTGCAGGCACCTTATTATGCTCACACCCCACTTCTGGTGCCACCATCCTCCTTCCCGTCTGCACCTTCTCGATGTCCTTGTTTCCCCATTCCAATTATCCTGTCAAAATTCCCGGAACCTCTCCCTCTTCCTCCTCCTTTGAAACTGTCCCTTTAAGCTAAACTTTCTGAGCATCCAAATAAATCCCAAATATCTTCTGTTCTCTTGACTAAGGCTGGATTTGGGGCCATAATCAAAGAGTTTCCTAAAGCAAGGGAGGACTCCCATAGGTTTGCTGAGGGATGTAATAATAGAGTTATTCAAACTTACCAACCTGATTTCTCAGATTTAGAGGAATCAGTCCAGTGCTTCTTGGTGAGGGCCAGGCCAAACATTGGGGGAGGAAACTTGCCCAAAGGGAACATCCTGAGAGAGAAAAACAAAACCTGACTTTTGGTGAAAATGGCAGAACACTTGCTGACAACCTCCACTGAGCAATTGCAGTAGCTTTTTGTAAGCCTGTTGATGGGAACGAAATTCAGGCTTTGCACGCAAATCTGATGAACCTGTTTGTGACTATTGTAATCAGTGTGCGCTTGTTTTCAAAGAAAACAATCCTGGTCTTCCTTTAGATGTTGAAAACCCTCGGAGAGCCTTAACTCCATGTTTCTTTTGGGGCTGAACTTGGATCTTTCTCTTTTAGTTAAGAAGACCAGGATGGAATGGGAAACTATGTCCACTCCTCACTGCAAAGAGCCAGGACATGGAGGAAAAGATTGTTACAAACTGAAGTGCTCCAGGTGCCTTCAGCTCTCAAGCCAGCTTCTCCAGTGTCCTCCTAAGTCCCAACGATGGGGCCATCCCCAGTCCTCCCTCTTAATGGGCTCAGAGAAACAGCGCTCCAGTTTGGCAATAAATCCGTCATTATTCACACTGGAGCTACACTCTTGATGCTCAACCCCACTGCTATAAAGCAGCTCCTGCCTCAGAATACTGAAGCAGTTCAAATAGTGGGGGGCTCTAATTAGCCTTGAAAGATTCCTGTCTCAGAACCTATCCCCTTTTGCGTAGGTCCTTTGAGAGATGCCCACCCTTTTCTCCTTAGTTCTGCTCCTCCTCATTTTGGGAGCCAAGATTTCTTAGGAAATATCAAAAGGGGGAAATAATTTTCTAGAACTTGACAATGGTAATCAAAGAAGCCAGCCAAGGGGTGCCTGGGTGGCTTAGTAGGTTAAGCGTTCTACTCTTGATTTCTGCTCAGATCATGACCTCAGTGTTGTGAGGTTGAGCCCCTCATTGGGCTCCTTGCTGGGTGTGAAGCCTGCTTAAGATTCTCTCTCTCCTGGGGCACCTGGGTGGCTTAGTTGGTTGGGCATCCGACTCTTGATTTAGGATGGGGTCATGATCTCAGGGTTGTGGGATCGAGCCCTGTGTGAGGCTCCGCCCTTGGCAGGGAGTCTGCTTGGGATTCTCTCCCTCTGCCCCTCCCCCTGCCCTGCATGTGTACTCTCTCTCTCTAAAAAAAAAAAAAAGAAAGAAAACCAATAGCCAAACCTCTGTCGTGGTCCAAAGAGATGTTTTTCCAAATGATAATTTGGAAAAACTGACACCCAACAATTGGCCCCAAAAAAGGAAAAACGAAATTGGAAATCTAATAGCTGTTTGATTTATAAACAGTGAGAACTCTGATTTGGATGAAATAACAATCCGGCCTGATCAGAAATGCTAAATTTTCCACTACCTATAACTGTACATACGTTAAACCATTGGTGTACTGACAAAATTATGGCATTCATGAACCAATACCGGTGGGGAAATACTAATAAGGCTGCAGAAACTGCCTACCTCACTTGTCCCTACTGTCCAAAGTACAGTCTGGGGAACCCTGTTTAAACTGCTCCCAGACACGTTGAACTGCCCATTGGACCGTTAGAGGTTTGGAAAATGGATTTCATACAGCTTCCCCAGTCTCGTGGATAGGAATATGTTTTAGTCATGGTTTGTATGATTTCTCACTAGTCCCTTGTAGACAGACCGCTGCTTCTTCTGCAGCTAGAATTCTCTTAGAAAAGATTATCCCTATCAGGGGAACCCCTGTAGAACTTCATGGTGACCAGGGAACCCATTTTACCAACCAGGTGCTTCAGCAAGTGTCTTTGGCCGGTTTTACCACACTTCGTGATGAATACCATCCTCAATCTTCAGGGTTAGTTGAACACACTAATGGCACTATTAAGACAGGACTGACGGGGCGCCTGGGTGGCTCAGTCGTTCAGTGTCTGCCTTCAGCTCAGGTCATGATCCCAGGGTCCTGGGATCGAGCCCCGCATCGGGCTCCCTGCTCCGCGGGAAGCCTGCTTCTCCCTCTCCCACTCCCCCTGCTTGTGTTCCCTCTCTCGCTGTGTCTCTTTCTGTCAAATAAATAAATAAAATCTTTAAAAAAAAAAAAAGACAGGACTGGCAAAATTTGTAGAGACCCTGCAAATACATGGCCAAAAGTATTGCCATTGGACCTTCTAAATCTCAGATCTACCCCCTTTGGAACTTGTAGACTCTCACCCTTTGAGATAGTCCCAAGACATCAAATGCACTTGGCGCCTGTCTCCTTTGACCCACAATTGATAGAAGATATATTTTGGTATTGTGAAGGTTTAGTTGCTTCTGTTAAAAATAACTGCTTCGGTAGGAGCAGTCTGTCCACCGTGCACTCGCAGGAGATGAAGATCTTAAGCATCATGCCTTGCAACCTGGAGATTTTGCCTGTTGGAAAAGACACCTCCAGAAAGACTCGTCAACCTTGCTGGAAAGGTCCTTATCAGGTACTGCTAACCACCCCTTGTGCCACCGAACTCCAGGGAACAGACTCTTGGATTCACATAACGTGTAAAGAAAGCACCAAACCTTCACTGGACCTGCACGGCATCTGGTGACCTGGAATTGAAGCAGACGTCATCTGACAAGACCACTTTGCCAAGATATCCAGACCAGGCCTGATAGAAGGTTCCAGATTCACAGAAGTTTCTCTTTTTCATCTGGACCATGGAATGACTCTGGATTCTTATACAAGTTCATGGTTTCTGAATTTCTTTATTAAATACATTCTGTTCCAGTTTGAGATAACAATACTGTTCTAAAATGTCTTTGAAGTTTTGCTGTTTTGCAAAAAATTCATCAGCTATGGCTTCACATTTATGCCTGTATTACATCGTCTCAGACGCACTTGGCTAATTGCAAGTAAGGGTGCTCTTGCCGCAAACATTATTCTGCTTTCATGGCTGCTTTAAATGGGGACTTCCAGGAGGCATACGTGACTCCAAGTTTGCCTCCACAAAGGGAACTTTTCTCCCCTAAGTCAGAATAAATGCCAACAAATATTTTCATTTGGCTGCTTTCAGACCTAGGTCTCAGGACTCTGAAACCTTAGGATCATCATGCAGTTGGAATTGTCCTGTGACTTTTGATTCTGTACTTGTTGGCTGTCAAACCTTTGTAAAAACGAGGTACCCAAGGAGGAGATGATCTCCAGTGCTTACAATCTCAGTAAGTATGGACTACAGATGGGAAGTGCCTGCGAGTTCTCCTGCTCCCCCTTCTTGTTACTCGAACATGATCTCAGTAGGTTTCCAGTAGGTACAATTTCTCTCCAACGTGACACATGACACCCAGGGAAGGTCCTTCCTGGCACCAAGGGACAAAAGGCCAACGAATTTAAGAAAACCTGACTTGATCAGCAATGTTTTCAGAGAAAGATCTTGGTCAAAAAGAAGGAAATGTGAAAATTGATAAAGAAAACCTCACTGAGATGGAGTCAGGAAGCCAGAAGAGGGAAGCTCTGGTGTCATACCACTTGACTCAAAAGTTGTCAATTACAGACTACCCGCTCCCCGCAAAGAAGAATCCTCAATAGGAAAGAATCATCAGTTACAGGCCCACAGGAAAAGACGTACTTTAAATTTCCTACAAAAAGGGCGCCTCAGTGGCTTAGTCGTTAAGCATCTGCCTTCAGCTCAGGTCATGATCCCAGGGTCCTGGGATCAAGCCCCGCATCGGGCTCCTTGCTCAGCAGGAAGCCTGCTTCTCTCTATCCCACTCCCCCTGCTTGTGATCCTTCTCTCGCTATGTCTCTCTCTGTCAAATAAATAAATAAAATCTTTAAAAAAAATAAATTTCCTACAAAAAATAGACTACCCCAGCAACTCAGGCAGTGAAAAATGGCCATCACCCTGAACTCTTGCCTTTCTCCATTGGACTTTCATTTAAAACAATCCTTCCCAAGTTCCTCTTTCTTTTCCATGAAATAATGTTCCTCTGCTTTGTTTGCTGGACTGGCCTATGATTTCTGCCATAGCTTACTTAACCCAAATTACAGTTCTCTGCTGTACGTAATGCCGTTTTTGCTGGTAAAATAACAGTGACTGCCTTATTTTTAAGGTCAACAAATTAAAGTGGCAAAAACAGGTTTTATCCAGGAACTACTGCGATAGGGGGAAAGAGACTTAACATAGAGCCAGGCTCAATTCAAACACAGCACGGGCAAGAGCGCATTTGTTACCAAAGAGCAGGGTGAGGGGCAGTGGATGGAAGATTACTAACAGCGGACACCATGGGTAAGGCGGATTCTGGCTGACCTGAACCTAACTGGATTCTTTGCTGAAGACAGGCCAGGGCGATCAGACCTCACCTGGGGGATGGCAGAGGATGAGGAACCCAATCAATATCGAGAGTGCAGGATTCTGGTAAAATTGACTTCGGAGAGTTCTTGCTGAAAAACAGATTTTAGATGGGATGCCTGGGCAGCTCAGTCAGTTAAGTGTCTGACTCTTGATTTCGGCTCAGGTCATGATCTCAGGGTCGTAAGATCGAACCCTGCATTGGGGGGGGGGGTCTGTGCTCAGCAGGGAGTCTGCCTCTCTCTTTCTCCCTCTCCCTTTCCCACTCAAGCTCTCTCTCTCTAAAATAAATAAATCTTGGGGGAAAAAACAGATTTTAGGGCCCCCTGGGTGGCTCAGTCAGTTGAACATCCGACTTTTTTTTTTTTAAAGATTTTTATTTATTTATTGAGAGAGAGAATGATAGAGAGCATGAGAGGGAGGAGGGTCAGAGGGAGAAGCTTGATCTCAGCCTTGAGTTCAAGCCCTGTGTTGGGCTCCCCTTGGGTGTAGAGCCTACTTTAAAAACAAAACAAAAACAGATCTTAGAAGGAAGTGTACAGATGGGCCTAGGAGAAGGTTCAGGAGCCTGACTACAGTTTGGTCAAGGAAAGAATCTTTGTCAACACACACACACGCATTTGATATCCTGTAACTCAGATATCAAAATAGGTTACCCACTATTAATACATCTAGCGTTAGGTTGCAGGGAGATGGAGGGGGGCTGTTACAAATACATGCAGGGGCACCTGGCTGGCTCTTTTGGTCGAGCGGGCAATTCTTGATCTCAGGATTGTGAGTTCAAGCCCTATGTTGGGTGTAGAGATAACTTAAAAAAAATAAACTCTTAAAAGTAGGAGCACCTGGGTGGCTCAGTCGGTTAAGCATCGGACTCTTGATTTTGGCTCAGGTCATGATCTCAGGGTTGTGAGAGCACACCCCGTGTTGGGCTCCGTGCTGGGCGTGGAACCTGGTTGAGATTTTCTCTCCCCCTCTGCCCCTCCCCCCGCTCCACCTCCCTCTCCCCCACATGCCTGTTCTCTCTCTCTCTCTAAAAATAACTGAATAAATAAAATCTTAAAAAGTAAGTAAGTAGGGGCGTCCGGGTGGCTCAGTCGTTAAGTGTCTGCCTTGGGCTCAGGTCATGGTCCCAGGGTCCTGGGATTGAGCCCAGCATTGGGCTCCCTGCTCTGCGGGAAGCCTGCTTCTCCCTCTCCCACTCCCCCTGCTTGTGTTCCCTCTCTCGCTGTGTCTCCCCCTCAAATAAATAAATGAAATCTTTAAATATAAAGGAAATAAGTAAATGCATGTATGTTCATGTAGAAGCAAAAAAAGAAATGCTGGGAACTACTCTTTTCTATGCCTGTTCGCTGGCTATAGCTGGGGTTTCTTGCTCCCACTGCCCATTCTGTATTCCCTTTGCCTTCAGCAAGCACCCCAGCGGTCCGGGTCACTTGTCCAGCGAGGTAACGCAAATCTCCATCCTGGAGGATCTAGGACAGGAGCACTTCTGACTGAAGGAGGGGGGTAGTTGGCATGAACTGTCCAGCTCCAGACACATTCCTCCCAGTCCCCAACACCGACAGGCTGATCACCCACGCCTGTTGTGCACTGGCACGAGATGCCCACAGTGGCCAAGGGGGCGTCCTTGGAGAAAGCATGCTTCTCTTGGGAATGGAAACTTCTCAATTAGCAGAGCCTGAGTGTGTATGGGAAACACGTTCTTATCTGCTGGCGTCCCCGCCTGTAAATCCTGGCTAGGGGGCGAAGAGGCACCACTTTTTCTGTTATATATTTATGGTTTCTAGCATCATTGTGCTGGATTCCAAGAACATAATCTGTACTTCGGCCTAGCCCAGCATGTGTGCACTTTTGTTCCATGTGTCCTTGGAAAGGATGTGTGTTCTGCACTTGGCACACTCTGCTCCATGGATGGCTGTGAGGCTGTCTCGTTCGGGTCCTCTCTAGCCTTTTTCACTCACAGCCCTCTTCTTCTATCAGTTACTGGCAGAGATGTGTAAAAATCTGGTAGCACCCATGCATCTAGTAGGAGTCCCCAGGCTTGGCTTCCTGTGGCCCCACAGCTGGCGGTGGGCTTCCCCCAGGCAGGCCTGGCTTCAGACCAGTGGCATGGCTGAAGCAAAGGGCAGAAGCAGGTGCTGGATCTGCACCTGTGGAGAGGCGGGAGGGGAGGCAGCTGCTGGCCGTCCCATAGGCTGGTGAGCACCAGGCAGGGGGCAGGGTCCTGCTCCGGGGAGCTCTGTGGGACAGGCTCCTGGCGCCCCCTGGTGGCCTCTTGCTTCATGTCAGCTACTTGGCCTCTGGAAGGCACTGAGGTCTCAGACAAGGAGACCCCGCTGTTGCCCCAGCCCCGGTTCTCCTCTGTCCCCGCGGACTGGCGGGTCTCTTCGTCTCCCTCCCTTTCACTCCCCTGCTCCAGGTACTCTGGGGAAACAGGCTCCTGCCGGCATTCTCAACATCGGTGCCTGAGAACACGAAACACTAAGGTCTCCTGGTACAATTTTGAAACTGACTCCAGGCTCTTCTCCACTTAACTCTTCTATGAACCGGATTTACCTCGAAATTCTTGCTGGCCCCTGGTTCCATCACACTGGGAAGAAACCAAGGATGAGGTGAGCTTCAGTCACTGTGAGGATCTGAGAGTCCTGGCTGTCTTGGGCAGGAGATAGGCTGTGGAGGGTGAGGGCTCAGGCACAACCTTTGTTGGGGGTGCTTGGGGTGCTTGTAAAGTCACTTTTAGGAAATATATAAATATGCCAGGTCTTACGATGTGAAAGTATCACAGCGAGACATAGAGGACAACAGTCACCCTATCTTGGACCTGCTCTTACCTTCTCATTCTCCACTAACCGAAGTGTTGACCCTCACCCTAAACTTGGCCTTCTTCCCTGGCCCAGCTGCACCTGACACCTAGAATACAGCACAGGGCCAGGAAGGGCGCAGTGGGGGAATCTCGCCTCAGAATACCTGACCCTGGAGAAGGATGCCCCATGTTCAGCCCATGTTCTTTCTGTGGGTGGGAGACAGCTGCCCCCTGAAGGCCACCCTTCCGCTCTTCCCACCAGAGGAAGGCATATTTGGGAACATAGGGGTTCAGTGTGGCTGGAGCATGGAGGGCCTGGGTGAGGAGGAGGTGTCACATCAGGAAGGGCCTACAGGCTGGCCTCAACACAGGTTTACATAGAAACCAACGGGGATGTTTGAGGAAGGGAGTGACCCCATCAGACTGAGAGAACGATCACTCCGGCTGCTGAAGGGAGTGGGCAGAGGGAAAGTCAGGCCAGTGGTGGGAGGCCAGGGGACAGGGCTGTGCAGTGGGCCAGCAGCGGATGGCAGCAGCCCCGGGTAGGAGCAATCAAATGACAGGAGAAGGTGGCATCAAGAGATTAAGGGCCAGACTTTTGGGGTGGGGATGAGTGAATGAGAAGGCAGAAGATGAGGTGGTATCTGGCTCTTGGCTTGAAATTGGCAAGTCTGGAGAAAAGAACAGATGATAGAGCGCTGAAAAGCATCCTGAATGTGCAGAACGGGCAGGAGTAAGTCTCATTCACACAGCACAGCCTCCAGTCCCCAGCCCGCTGTGGGACATGGTGGCAGGTCCCTCCCCTCCAGGGCTCAGTCAGGTAGAAAGGAAAATGGGCAGAGAGAGAGGCCCCTATCAGGGAACTCCAAGATGGGCCATCAGAAGGAGGGATAGGCCTTGGGTTTTATTTATAAGACCCACATAAATCGCCACTGGCCTCCAGGAAGGCAACTGGGGTTGCCCCCCAGCACGAGCCCAGGACAGCTCTTCACTTTTGAGGGTGCCTGTGGTCCTAGGAGAAGATCCATCCAGAACCACACAAGGTGCAGCTTCCTTTTCTGAAAGATGAGACAACGTGAAGATTACACACGTTATTAGCACATTATTACTTGGTTGCTTGTGACTCTCTCTCACTTCAGGGGTTCCAGGACCTGGAAGACCTAAGTGAGGTCCAGAGGGCAGAAACAGTGGTGCTTCCGGTGATCTCCAGGGAGAAGACGAAGCCTGGCTAATAAGGGTGGTGGAGAAAGGAAGCAGGGATTGAAAGACATTTCACTTGGAGAGCTCCTAAGAGCCTTTCATGTGTCTGCAAGTCGCCACCAGAAGGCGCTCTGGACCTCAGAGGGCAGGCACCCACCAGGGAGGAGGCCATGGACACTGGAGGGTCTTCAGCGGGTGCCCCCCACCAGCATTCTGAGTGTTGTGCAAGTGTGTGGCATGTGGTGCAGGAGGATAGGTCCATGTCCTGACACCCCAATTCCACACTCACCAGGCAACCTTCTGATGTGGCGTCCTGGGTTGTTAGATACTGAAGATGGGGTTCTCCCACAAGAAAAGGGCTTCTCTCTCCCCACCCCCAGTAACTCTGTGCATTGGCATTCTGGCAAATGTGTGTATGTATGTATATATATATATATATCCACCTTGTGTAATGTTGGCGGACGTCCACTTGTACAAGGGCTGAGCAACTCTGAGCGGACAGAGTACTTGGTTTTCACTTTATTCACTTGGCCTATGGTGACTAAATCACTTGCCACCTGAAAAGTCCTGGCAACAGCTGCCCAAGGCTGCACTATAACAGGCGAAATTGTTCTTTGCCACGGCTGCCGGGTAGGTCTGACACTAAAGCACCTCACTTCTGCTAAATCATGGCCTCCGTTTCCCCACCTGCCACAGGAGTGGCCAGAGTGACCATATTCTCTAATCTCTGCAATTGTGACAGTGCTTCTCCCCGCCACCACAGAGGAAGGGGGAGGGCTGACAAGGGGACCCACCTGGGACAGACAGGTGATGGGGATGGGGGTTATGAGATCAGGTTCCCTGCTGCTTGTCCAGATTACCGTACACGTTCACTCAGGGAGTGTGGGATGGATCTGTGAGGTCTAATTCTTTGCTACATCTGGCAGTGTTTCCTAAAAAGTAAACCACAATATACTATTCCAAGTTATGCTGAAAGAACTTTGGGAGGAAAAACAGAAAAAGAAACATTTCAAGAAAACACTAATAGCGTACTAATCCTCTATGCCCCCAGTTTGCCATGCAGGTTTGTATTTCTATCTCCTCTGAGCTCCACAGGGCTGTGAGGTGGCATCATTCCTCCGGGTTAGAGCCAAGAGCACTGAAGCCACTTTAAGAGTGGGATCAGGACAGAGCCTGGCACTGACAAAGGCAGGAAGGAGCAGGTGTGCCCAACGGCAGACCATCAGCCTCCCCAGAAATAATATTCCACACATGGTGAATAACTCCTAAAGATGGACATTAAATGAGCACGGCCTTTTTGGGTTAAATGAGTTCATCTATATTAAAACAGAAGTATGAAGATAAATTATGCCTTACTCTAAATTGTGATATGAGAACTTCTTGCATAAAAAAAATTACAGAAAGAATCAGAAAATAAAATCCAACACTTTGCTGTTTGTAAGTTATACAGCAAAATATATACACAAATTTTAAAAATGCTGAGCAAAATCAACTCTCATGCAGATGCAAATTGAAAAAAGCAAGGGGCTTCAATTATGGTATCTGGAAAAGAAAAATTTAAGCTAGAAGAATTAAAAGAGGCAAAGGCACTAAAAGGCACAGTTTTGCAATATATTACTATTAAATATATATGCTCCAAATATCCTGGTACTTACTTAATGATAACCCTGCCTATTTCTCAAAAAGGATTTGAGAAAAGTGCACGTCTAACATTACAACAACGAACATAAAATAGAAGCAAATTTAAGTGAAACAGAAATAAAGTAAAAAACACAAAATCAGACTATGATTTGATGATGTCAATGAGTGTTCTTAACTATTTTGAGGCTCACAGAGCCTTTCCAAAATGTGGTGAATGCTACAGGTCCCCCAACCCCCAGCCCCGAACAATTCTTTCACATATGTAACCACCCAGTTTTGTTCCATTCCTCTCTGCTGCCTCTAAAATAAACCTGTGCACCCACGGACTCCTAGGCAGTCTGCAGACCCAAGTTAAGAACTGTAAACAACAGAGAAAGTATGAATTTGAGTAACAAATAGAACTGAGGGAGTACAAACCCATTTCTTGAGATTGACAAATGCTTTATAAAAATTGATCATATCTTCAGGCCCAGAGTAGGTTCCATGGACACTTAGAAATGTTGACACCACAGCACACTAAGAAAGAACAGCAATGACCTATGCATTCATCACTTGGAAATATAGAAAAAACAACCCTTGGGCCAAAAGGAAATTCCTCATATGGTAACAAAAACTTGCACATGTCAAACTGACAGAGTGCAGAAAAAGCTCTAAGAAAAAAGTCCTAGACCAAAGTACCTGCATTTACTAGAAACATTAAAAATATGATTAGCTATATCTAAATAATTTCAGAAATGTAAAATATGAAGTTAAAAAAAAAAGCAGAATACATACACTTCGACAAAACCATTCGATTAGTCAACAAAACCAAGAGTTGGAGCTTTACAACACTCAACATCTACCATAAGAAGGAAAAAAATGTAAGACAAACATAAAACAACTAAATCCAAGGACGATTAAAATACTACCAGGATGTTCTCTTGTAATATTACACTGTTCAAGAACCTAAATAAATTGAAGGATTTAAAAATACATAAAACAGTAAAGGAATGTGAACAGAAGGTACTAGGTTCTGCTCACACTTTGAAAAGTACCTGGTCCTACCATGGTTATGTGAGAATCTGTCAACCGTTCAGAAAGGAGGTCTCAATCCCCATGTTACATAAATTGTCGAGAGGAAGGAGGAGATGGCGGGGGGGACCAGGAGGAGGAGAAAGTGCATATTCCAAAATGCAAGAATGGCATAAAACGAGGTAAAGGAAGCTGAGAGAGGAGGGAGCATCTGGGCAGGGTGGCGTGAACCCCCTGTGGTCTGTTCAGGAGCAAACCAAATTGGCTGAAATAGGGGCTTATGTGCAGAAAAGCCCCTGAGGGTTGGCTTTAAGGAGCATGGTGGCATGTGCAAAGAGATGCTTTAAGAAAATCAATTTGGCTAGGGCGTGCAGAAGCACACGGAGAGAGACATCAAAGGTAGGAAACTGATGACTGCCGGATAAGGACAGGCCTGGCCAACGTGAGGCCGAATGGGGGGGCGGGGGGGTGCGAGGAGGTAGATCTTGGGGAGGGGGCTGCTCTCCCACCACGCAGAGCAGGGATCTCAATTCTCTCTGCACTCTTAGTAAGTGACTGAAGACCCGCAGCGCAGGCCACATGCAGGCAATCCCCAGGGCCAGCCAGTCAGGCCACTCTAGCTGGTGGTACGGTAGGTTCTAGGAGACCCGGGTGCTGGCTCAAGGTTTCACACATTCACGCAACAGAGAGGAGCTGGACAGGAGTGGCTGCTGTCCTCATGGCTGGGACGCCCACTGTCAAACCCCCAGCTGGAGACCTGGCCTTTTAAAATCTCCAGCCTGCCAAGCTCCACTTGCTAAGTAACAATTACTTGTCCATTTTTATTCATCAAAACTATACATGAGCACCAAGCTGAGCTTCTGATTAGCTGAAATAGCCAGTGTTCCCATGATGCGGGTAATGGGATTCCAGCTATAAACTTTTGGAAAACTTCAGAATTGCTCAGCCTAGGGGCGCCTGGGTGGCTCAGTCGTTAAGCGTCTGCCTTCAGCTCAGGTCATGATCCCAGGGTCCTGGGATCGAGTCCTGCATTGGGTTCCCTGCTCGGCAGGAAGCCTGCTTCTCCCTCTCCCACTCCCCCTGCTTGTGTTCCTGCTCTCGCTATCTCTCTGTCAAATAAATAAAATCTTTAAAAAAAAAAGAATCGCTTAGCCTGCCTCGGAGGAGCCTGGGGGAAGGCAATACCCAAGAGATCCCGGTGGCCACACGAAGGCCTGAGGACCTGGGACAAACACCTCTCAACCAGCCAGACACAGCACAGCCTGAGCCCATTCCTGGCGGATGGGAGGCATGGGGACTGAGACAGAATGGCCACCTTCAAACTCTGCTCACGGCAAGCAGGCCTGACATTTGGGAGATGCTGGGGTTGCAAGATGCCTAGCATAGAGCTCACATCCTGGCTACCTACTGGAACATTCTAATCACCTGGGGAGCTTTAAAAACATACCACTGTCTGAGCCCCACCTCTGGGGATGCCGACTGAATTGGTCTAGGCAGGGAACAGGCAATGGTACTTTTTGAGTAATGCCTGAGGAGAGAGGACAGAAGTACGGGGATGCAGACCACACTGCTTCTGGGGAGAGGTTGAGGATGACATCTGGAAAGGGTTCCTGTCTGGGAGGTGGCCCCACAGGGCATCCACAGCCCAGGATACAGACTGGAGGGAGTGAAGAAAAGCCTAAGCCCTGGTTCAACGAGAGGGTGGGCTGCAGGCCCTGCCATCCGGGGAACAGCAGGGATGCCTTTTGGGCTTTTAGGAAATAGATCTCTGGGTGGGGCAAGGGTCCCTCTGGGTCTCCATCCTCAACTGCCAGTTGCCAAAGCACTTCATGGGTGGTTTCATTCTGAGCAGGAGTTGGCCAGGTCCCAACATCTCCATCTCATAGATAGGGAAACAGAGCGTTGGAGCTTCCTCAAGATCACACAAGTAGGAGGGGCAGACCTGGGATCTGAACTGGGACCTCTGACTGAATCGCCCTGCTTCCTAGGTCCCCCAGCACTGGAGAGCAGAGAGGTGGCTGCAGAGCCCCTAGACCAGAAACGGGCCCTGGGGCCAACCAAGGCACACTGTGGTCTTGGGAGCCCTAGGTCTTGTGGAGGAGTTATAACTGGAGGGCACTGATGCCTTATGCCAGGCTGAGTCAAAGCCAGGGTCAAATGTCCTCTGGCCTACAGGACCAAACCTCTACCATCCTGTGAAGGCCATCTGCCAGAAACCACCCTTACTCTAACCCAGAACAGGGATTAAGAGACCATGCCAGGGGCTCACCACTCCCTTCCCCAACCCAGAATGAATCCTTCCAGACCCTCCCTCTCTTCTGTAACCTGTTTTGGTTGTCCCCAACAGTGCCCAAGCCAAATGGAAGATTCCATTTTGCTGTTAACATATCTACTTTCGGATTCATTTTTCTTTAGCGGATTCAGACTGTGAGCACAGTTCTGTCTTCTCAAAGTGCCAGACTGCAGCTGACGTTAGAGAGTTCATCTGACATTTTTGTGCGTTTAACTCAACTTTCTCCCTCTGGTGTTTATTCTTCTGGATTTTGACAAAGGCGAAGAGATGGCAAAACTCAATCTCACAGGCTTGGGAGTCAAATCAGAGGCCAGCTCTCTTTTTGGGCATGCCTCTGATTCAGCGGCCTTCCCATTACTCCACCCTCCCACTCAGTAAACCTGCTGCGTGTGGGGCGCCCGGGGAGGGGCGCGCGAGGGGGCCTGGCTGCCAGCGTGGGTGGCCAGAAGCTCTGGGGGTGGCACATTTCCATTCGGCCCTGGGATCAGGGAGGTGGGTGGGGTCTTACAGACAAGGCGATGGGGTGTGGGTTCCATCTGGGAAAGGGTTTCAAGCTTTGGTGTGAGCTCCTCCTTCTAGAGCTTCTCCCCAGCATGGATTTTCTGATGCCGAATAAGATGTGAGCTTCCCCTGAAGGACTTGCCACATTTGTTACACTCATAGGGCTTCTCTCTGGTGTGGGTTTTATAGTGCTCAATAAGGGCTGACCTGTGCCGGAAGGCTTTGCCACACTCGTTGCACGCGTAGGGTTTCTTCCCGGTGTGGATTCTCTGGTGCTGAATCAGGGCAGAGCTGTGGCAGAAGGCCTTCCCACACTGGCCGCACTCATAGGGCTTCTCCCCAGTGTGGATGCGCTGGTGCTCGATGAGGGAGGAGCTCTGGCTGAAGGCTTTCCCACACTTATGGCATTTGTAGGGTTTTTCGCCGGTGTGAGTCTTGCGATGTTCAATGAGGTTGGAGCTCTGGCTGAAGGCCTTCCCACACTCTTCACATTTGTAAGGTTTCTTCCCAGTGTGAATCCTCTGGTGCCGAATGAGGTGGGACCTGTGACAAAAGGCTTTCCCACAGAGAGTGCATTCGTGAGGCTTCTTCAAGGTGTGGATTTTCCGATGCTGGCTCAGGCCAGAGCTCTGATTGAAGGATTTCCCACATTCCTTACACTGATAAGGTTTCTCTCCCGTGTGGATTCTCTCGTGTTTTCTGAGACTTGAGCTCCGGCTGAAATCTTTCCCACATTCCCTACACTCATACGGTCTCTTCCCAGTGTGGGTTTTCTGGTGCTGTGTGAGGGCTGAGCTCTGACGAAAGGCCTTTCCGCATTCCCGACATTCGTAGGGCTTCTCCCCAGTGTGAATTATCTGATGTCTGAGAAGGTGTGAACTCTGGCTGAAGGCCTTCCCGCACTCACAGCACTCGTAGGGCTTCTCCCCAGTGTGAATCACCAGGTGCCTGAGAAGGTGTGAGCTCTGGCTGAAGGCCTTCCCGCATTCCCGACACGCATAGGGTTTTGCGGGTGGCGCAGTTCTGTGAGGTTCGTTAGGTCCTGAGTGTGCCCTGCTCGCCTTCTCACAACTGTGTTTATTGGGTTCCTCTCCACTGTGGGTTATCGGACACATACTAAGGTCTGATTTCTGCAAGAAGGTTGGGCTGAAGATTTCATCATCCTGGGATCTGTTTACTGGGGGGGTACTCTGATGCTGAACAGGGCTTGAGCACAGACTGAAATTGCCCTCATAATCATCATGTTCCTCATCTTGCTCCCCGAGAGGGATCTCCTTATAAATAACAGCCATTTGCTCTAAACCTCTTTCCTGAAGAAAAGGGTCCCCCAGGTCCTCCTCTGGGAAGAGTTCTTGCTGCATCTCTAAGCTGTCCTCAAACACAAAGGTCTCACCAAACTTGGCTGCTGGGGGAACCTCCATTGTGACTCTAGTATCACCCCCCAATGACTGTAGTTCTTGAAAGATAGTCTTCTTAAGGACACACTTACTGTTCTCCCAATCTGAGAAGAAAACAAGGGATATTGTCAAATATTGTCAAAGTATGTACCTCCTTCCTGTGCCAGAATCTTTCGTGGACAAGACAAAATAAGATACAAGCTTGCCCTTGAGATGATCCCCACTGAGTTAGGGACAAGTCTGATTGATCAGAAAAAACTACAAAGAAGACAGACAGACAGAATCAAGTG
Organism: Leptonychotes weddellii; assembly: GCF_054177405.1. Lineage (NCBI taxonomy): Eukaryota > Metazoa > Chordata > Mammalia > Carnivora > Phocidae > Leptonychotes > Leptonychotes weddellii. Next base: position 58,393,333 of record NC_138381.1, read on the forward strand.
CTACACCATGGGGTCTAGAATCTAAAGACTGAAGGTGCTCAGAGAGGTAGATGAGAGCCGGAGTGGGGCCATTGTGGAAAGGGGGCAAGATTCTGGCTAATGGAGGACCTTGGGGATGGGGGTTTTGGAGACAGCGCAAACTTCCCTCCTATACTAGGTTAGCTGCACCCCCTCCAGCCAGGTGCCCAAGCCACAACCCTGGGAGTCAGCCTAGACCTTCCCCCTCTCTCACCCCATACGCCTAGTCTGTCCATTTCCTGAGGCTTTATTAAGAGGCTTCTGCCTCTCTGTCAGTCCGCAGCCCAGGCCTCAGGGCAACTCCCCAGGATTACTTCCATACTCACCTCCCAAATGACCACTTGCCTCCAGCTTCTACTCCTCCCTCAGGTCTGTTGTCTACATTGACACCAGCGTCAAATACCCCAAACACAGGCCTGATCATCTGTCTCAGGATCTTGCAGCAGCCCAAATCCTTCCCAAAGCCCTTCACAGCACTAGCCCTTCCAGCCCCATCTCCAGCCTCTCCTTCCACACAGCCCTAAATGCTTCCTCCTCCTAACAGGTCCCCCTCGCTTCTCAGACTGCCACTGGATCATCTTCCCAGACTCAGTCCTAACGTCCCCTTTTCTGCATCCTAAGACTGGTGATCTCAGGCACACCCCCTCAGTGCCTGCAGAGCTCAGTGCACGTGTGCAGCACAGCACTCACCATCCTGGATGGCAAACATGGGCTCTCAGGACTCCTGCCACCACTGCCTGAGAGCTCCCTTCATTGTGGAGCCCCCAGCCCCAGCCCCCAGCACAACAGGACAATCTCCACACACATTGGTTGCATAAATACAAGACTGAATGGAGGAAAAGCCACTTGGCTTTGTGCTAGAACTGATGGCCACACTTTTTTGAGGGGAGGGGAGCACAGAACTCTTTATTCAAATAAATCGTCTCGGAGATATAAATAAATAAAAGACAAAAGCAGAGCTGCTCCAGTTAATGGGGGTTGTTTTCATAGGGACATGGACGGATCCTGGAACACTCCCCATCCCACTGTGGTGGCCTCTGAGGGAGCCCCTCAGGACCCCATTCAGAAATTGCCGTGCAAGCTAAAGGGAAACCCCAGGTACCATGATAATGATAACAGCTCATGTTTATTGAGCATCTATGTGCTAGGCACTACTAGACCTTCTATAAGCACATTTGCATTTGATCCTCACAACTCTATACAAAGGTACTATTAGCAGTACACTGAGACACAGATAGTTAAGCAGCTCAAAAAACACACTAAGTTGGGGCGCCTGGGTGGCTCAGTCGTTAAGCGTCTGCCTTCGGCTCAGTCATGATCACAGGGTCCTGGGATTGAGCCCCGCGTCAGGCTCCCTGCTCCGCGGGAAGCCTGCTTCTCCCTCTCCCACTCCCTCTGCTTGTGTTCCCTCTCTCACTGTGTCTCTCTCTGTCAAATAAATAAAGTAAAATAAAAACACACTAAGTTAATCAGCATAGTCACGATGGAACTCATTCCTACTTGGAAATGATTTTTTTTTTTATGAATTATAAGGCAGTAAAAAGGCCAGGTGTGAAAAGCACAGAACTGAAGTAGTCTCAAAAATTCTTTGACCACTTAACTCCCTTTCCCTCCCTCTTCAGCAACCATAATCTCCAGTCCTTCAGGTTCTCTAGATTGATCTCATCAGGTCTAACAACCCACCAATTTCGCCCTGGTTCTCTCTTCTAGTCCACCCTTCCCTGTCTAGCTTAGACTCTATCATGGATCGAACTATAGACTCTGACCAGCATCACGTTCCTCGCCTCCCTGCCCTGCTGCAACCAGCTGCCAAATACCAACGTTCTCCGTCAATTCCTCCTAAGATGTTAAATGTTGCCAAAGAAAATCATAGGACTGTGTACCGCACGGAGACAAATTTCAAGTTTCCAATTTCAGCTGGGACTTCAGCATCTTCAGCTCTTGCATCCAGTGACCTCCTTATGGCCAATCCCTCTCTTCTCAGCCCTCACTTTCCCACCCCTTTTGGCAGTGCTCACCAATAGCTCCCTTCTCAAAACCCTTCATTTCAGAAGTTGCAAATTGGCAGCCTGGGGATCCTGCCACAGACACGTTTTGTTTGGCTCGAAAAGAGTTGGAACCTTTTTTTTGTTTGACTTAGCTGCCAATATTGGAAACTCTGTGTTTCAGGCTTTCTCTTGAAAACCTGGAAGATGTGATAATACGGGTCCACCCCTTCATTAAACCCACCTTGCCTACCTGAACGCCTCAAGGTTTTGAACCCCCCAGCCCCCTTCCCACCTCCTGCTTTATTCCCTTCATTTCTGAAAGTTCTCTCCCTTACCCGCCGCCCCCTCCCCCAGTTTTAATGCTCTCTGATCCCCTTTTCTTGGTATCTGTGATTGCAACTCTTCTTCCACCCACCTGTTAAATCCTGGTGTTTCCAAGGTTCCCTCCTTAGGGGTTTTCCATTCCCACTATCGACCACCTATATGCTGAAGTCTCCACTCTGTTTAGAAAGTTGGCAATTCTTTATCTGTCCTCAACGTTTTAAATATTTTTGGACCGAAGATCCAAAGGTCTGGAACCCCACCTTCCCACCTCTCTTGGGGCCTCCTCGGCTCCTCCCGCATCCGTCACCCTTTGCTTCGGGGAGCCCTCAGGGCCTGGGCACCCGGGAGACCCTCGGTCCGTAGGGTTTCCTGGCTGGAAGCCTGCGAGCGGCTGCGGACACGCACACGCCGCCCGAGCGGCGATGCGGGAGCCCCTACATGCTTCCCACCGATGAGGGACGCCCACACCCCAGGCCACCGGAGGGACAAGTGGTCAGACCGGCCGACGCCGAGCCACTCACCTGGGCCGGGGCGGGGCCGCTCACCTGGGCCGGGGCGGGGCCGCGGGCGGGCGGGGCGGGGCCGCACCTCAGCTGCTCCAACCCGCGGCCGACCCGGCCTCGCTCTGCGGCGGCTCCTGACGCGGAGCCCGCGGCGGCCCGAGCGCCCGGAGCCCCGCCCCCTGGCCCGCGGGCACTTCCGGGACCGCTCTAGGCCGCGTGGAGGTCCCCGCGTCTCGGTGCTCCTGCGGCGCCTGGTGTCCGCGCGCGTAGCCGCTCCCGCTCGCGGCGCTAGGGCAGGGACTGGGCACCGGGCCTTTCCCAAAGCAAATCCTGGTCGTGGGCAACACATCTGGTCAGCCGTTGGCGGGAGTAAGGAAGAGGCAACTGAGGCTGGGAAGGGCGGGCGGGCCTAGAGCCGCAGGCAGGCGGCCGAGTTCCTGCGGCACTTGCCCTGTGGGTGGGGGCGAGCCAGTGGCCGCGGGGGGTGGGGTCTTCAGGAGAAGGGAAGGGGTTCCCAGAGCTGTGGAGCCCGTCACCCCGCACAGGCCCAGAGGTCCTGCATGATTCACCCTTCCTGGGTAGCCTCGGTCCTGCCTGCCCAGCTGGTATCAGCAGAAACTGAGATGAGAAGGGGCCGAGTGAGGGCCCAGGAGACTGCTGGGAGTGTAGGCTGAACCCTGGAGACCCCCAACTCCAGTGCATGTGAGGGATGACCTCGAGACATAAGGAACCGGGAAGGAAGAAGAGTGTGTTCTTGAGCCCCGCCCCCCCAACCCAGACGCTCGGCTCTGCTTCTAATAAGGATTGCTCTTCCACTCAGTGCTCCCCACTCGGCGCAGCTGCTCAGGTACAACCTTCCCTGCCTGTGGGAGAACTGGTGGGGGAGGGGGCACAGCCCTATCACGGGACCAGTAGAACACACATTCCTAACTGGAGAGATGCTGCCCACCTGAGCCGACCCGGCCTCGCTCCGCGGCGGAGTACCCTCCATCTAAGCCCTGGGGTGCCTCTGAGTGCCCCCACACCACATACATACTCACACCTGCCTTCCTGCCCCATCAAGGAGTAAGCAGGAGCTCCCCTCGGCCCCCAAGCTAGCAGCCTGGGCTCCATGAGGACCCTGTCCAGTCACCCCTTGAGCGTTGAACCACAACCAACCATGCAGAGCTAGGAGCAGCAAGAGCTGGTTCCTTTTTCTCTTCCTCCAGCTCCTCAGGTCACAGGAAGCCCAGGCCACCAGTCTAAGCCCCCTGGGGGCCAGTAGAGAGGCTGGGCCCTACCCCAAGGGTCTCAGGTGCTTCCTCTTCTGTAACAATCCCCAGAATCCCTACCCCCACACTCCCAGTCACTTTTTCAGCAGGAATTTCATGGCCCTCCGCATAGTTATTGTTCACATGTTTGATATTATTTTTTACAGATTTAATATTATTAACCCATTTTACAGAGGAGCAAAATCAAGTTTTGAAGAAAGAGGGGGGCCCAAGGTCAGAGTGCAGAAATGAGAGGCAGACGAGAGGCACTCATCCCACACTCCACCCCTAGGATGTGTAACCCACAGAGCAGTAATAATCTGCGTCGTCCTCAGGCTGCACGGGGCTGATGGTCAGGATGCAGGCATTGTGGGCGGCGTCTGTGGCTGCCGAGAAGCGGTCAGGGATGTCAGGCGGCCGGTGGTAGTTGTCCTCTGAGCGGTAGTAGAGGAGATATCGGGGGGCACTGCCTGCCCGTTGCTGATACCAAGACACGCCGTACTCCCCAACAGTGGCATGGCGGGGGCTGAGCATGCAGGAGAGTTGGGCCACCTGGCCTGGAAAGACCAGCAGTGCATCCGGCTGGGCCAAGCCTGGCTGAGAGACTGAGAGAGAGAAAGAGAGAGACCCATGGGCTCCTTTCTTCCTGTCCCCACCCCACGAGGGCTTGATCAGATTCCAAGGAGACTCTGACTCCCGAAAGCCTCATAGCCCAGTGCCTTGGAATTGAGAGGGATGGGGAACAAAGATGGCAACCCCTAAGTCCTCATTTGTTTTATGTTCGCAAGAATCTGTGTTCAGTTGAGCACCTAGAGTTCAGAGTATGGGGACTGGTGGCCTCTGGGTCCTTCTCTGCCCACCCCCGTTCCTTACCCTTCAGTCACACTGGCTCTTTCAGACTCTGGCTACCACCACCAGGAAGCCTCCTGGGCTGTCCCACCCATCAGCTCAACCTCAGACAACTGGCTGCTGAGAATCTTCTCAAGGAGAGTTTGTCCCTGAAGCCCTTGGGATAGCTTCCCATGTGAAAAACTAAAAAGGTGACTGACCACTTCCAATCTCTTCGGAGTCCCCAAAGAATCAGAACCTGAAGGGATCCTAACGATCTGGTCATTCACAAATGAGGAAACTGAGGCCCACACAGAGAAGTGACTTGCCCCAGGTCTAGGGCAGAGCCAGCTGTAGCCAGTTCTCCCCTCCACCTTAATGCCCCTTCTAGAACCCTCCCACTGCCCACATTGATTTGCTTCCTTGCAGGGGCCTTCTGGAGCCAGTGCCATCCCCCACCCCACCCCAGGTGAGCCAGGCCTAGGGGGAGCTCACCGGACAGGAGGGCCCCAGTCAGAAGGAGGGCCAGATGCCAGCAGGCCATGGCTAGAGGCAGGGAGGCAGACAGGAGTTGTTCTGTTGGGAGTGCTCCAGGTGCTTCAGAGCACAGGCAGGGGAAGCCCCTGGACCATGACAAGGCATGCAAATCAACCCATTGACTAGGGGTGGCGGCATGGGGGTATAGTGGCTGGGGCCCAACAGCTGGGCCCTATCTTCCCAAATGTCGGGATCCTGGCCCCACAGGGCCGTCTGAGAACAGGAGTCCAGAAATCCACACATACACATGCAGTTATAGCAGGTAGATGCTTTTTTATTGAGGTGTAACTCACGTAGGATAAGGTGCATAGATTTTAAGTGTATGGCTTAATGATTTTATTTATATGGAGATATATATATATATCTCCACCCCCGCAACCTCTACCCAGATGACGATTTAGAATGTTTCCATCTCCCCAGAAGGCTCCCTCATGTGCCATCCCCATCAGTAACAGGCTCTCTAACCCCAAGGGTAACCATCATTCTGACTTCAATCACTTAGATCAATTTTGCTTGCTCTAGAACACCAACTCTAAGTGGAATGACAGTGTGTTCCTTTTGCTCCTGCTTCTTCTGTTCAACATTAGGAGAGTCATCCGTATGTGTGCAGCAATGTCTAATTCATTCTCGTAGTTACATGTGGCTAAACCGCAGCGTATCCACAGCTTCTCCATTCTCCTGTTAATACACATCTGGGTGCTTTCCAGCCTTTAACCATTACAAATAAAACTGCTGTGAACATCCCTGTCAGTGTCTTTGGTGCACCTGTGTTCTCATTTCTTCCGGTAGACACCCAGGACTGGAGTTGCTGGGCGGAGGGAAAATGTACATTTAGCTTTAGTGGATACTACCAGTGTCCCATGGTTGTACCGATCTGCACTGCCACCAGCAGGTAGGAGAGGTCCAGAGATATCCTCGCCAACACTTGACATGGTCAGTCCCTTTAATCTGCCAGTCGGGTGGAGGAGCTGACTTCCCAAGTTGGGGTTCAGACTTGACTCTCAGATCCTCCTCTTCTTAACTGCACAACTTCAGCCGAGTTCCTTCCCCTCTCTGGAAAATGAACATGAGCATAGTGCCAGCCCGAGGGGTGTGAAGAAGTAGGTGGGATTTATTTGCTCAGTGCCAGGCACAGTGCGTGTATTGATCATGCCTTGCATTTTCTGTATTTTGATGCTTTGACATCTGGGGCCTCGCTGACCTTGGAGGGACTGACCCTCCCAGGGCTACCCAGTTCCTAGAGATAGTAAATAACTCACCCGAGCGGGTATTTATCAAATGCAAACCAATCCAGAGCCCACATCCCCAACCACCTCCTCTATGGCTCTCATACTCTGGGCCACTGTACTCCTGCCTTAGTCACCCAGGGCCAGGTACCTGACAGCCAGGGACAGCCCCGATGCCCCAGAGTCCTGGAATTATTCAAACTAGCCACTCTGGAGCCTGCTCGCTCTGCCTCACCTGTTCTTTCCCTCAGAAACCATAAGGCTCCCTCTCGCCCTCTGCCTGCTGACCTACCGGGTGCTTCCCCACGTGTCCCTCTGTGGTGCGGCACACCCCATCCCCTAGAGAACACCCCATCCCCTAGAGATCTGCGGGGAACAAACTGTCTTCTCAATGGCAATCTCCTGGTCTGCTGGCCTTAGCATACCTAAATAATAATAAAAGTAATTAAAACGGTGCGTTCTCATTAACTCAAAGCCTTGAGAGTTCCCTTGGGGGAGGTTATAAAGCCCCCCTCCAACGGGTCCCATTCTGTTTCTAACATCTCCTTAGGGCATCTCCAAAACACTCAAGATCAAAGACTCTGTTAAGGCAGCAGTGAAAATGAACCCTTGGGACAACAGTGATGGCTGTTGGAGTTGAGGCTCCAGGGCTCGGCATGGACATTCTTCTGGAATATGGTTGCAGCCCCTCCTGAGCTGTGCTCTGCAGGACACAGGGCCCCAGTGACAGTGGTGTCCTGGGAAGAAAGTGTCCTGTGTTTAAATAAATCTGCGAAACACTGCTTGTTTGCACAGTGCTGATTCTGAGCGCTTCCTGCATCCTGAGCACCAAGGTAGCACTTTAAAGTGTTACCACGTTTAAGGGGCACCTGGATGGCTCAGTTGGGAGAGCATGCAGCTCTTAATCTCAGGGTTCAAACCCCACACTGGGTGTGGAGTTTACTTAAAAAGAAAGAGAGAGAGAGAAAGAAAAAAAGAAAGAAAGAAAGAAAGTTACCACATTTAATCCTCACAAGGACTCTGCTGAGCCGTGTTCTTACCACCCCCCCACCCCCCCCACCCCCCGCTTTCTACAGGGGGAAGCACTGAGCTGAGTGCTTATCCAGAGGCAGAGTGTGATGCTTGGCAAGCTGCGCGGAGGATTCAGTCCTCCTCCTGAGTCAGTGGCCCAGAGGGCAGGACAAATAGCCTAATCACCGTGGTGGTGGTGGTGGGTGGGGGGAGGTTTGCATTTCCAAAACCTTGGGGAAAGGGAGCTGGCAAAGGTAGGGAGCCTGATCCAGACACCTACCTGGCACCCTGGCTTAAGGGGTCTGGTAGGGGCTCATGGACAGGGGGTACAGGAGACAGAAACTGAGAGAGACAGAGGGGGTGCTAGGGGGAGGAAAGAAAGGAGATGATGAAGAGAGAGAGAAAGGGAGAGAGAAAATCAAAGAAAGGATGGGCATGGATGGAGAGGCAGAGAAACACAATATCCTGTCTGCCAATGTCTATATGGCTTTGTTCATAATTGCAAAAAACTGGAAACAATCCAAACAATAGCAGGTGAGTGGATCAACAAACTGGCACATCCAGACAATGGGACCCTCCTCAGCAGTAAGAAGGAATGAGCTATTGAGTGAATCTCATACTAAGTGAGAGAAACCAGACTCAAAAGGCTCCATGCTCTATGATTCCCTTTATATGATTCTGGAAAAGGCAGGGGCAGAACACAGAGCCGTGGTGGCCAGGGACTGGCATGGACTACAAAGGGGCATAAAGGAATTCTGGGGGGTGAGGGAGATGATCTGCTTCCCAACTGTGGTGGTGGCTCTATGAGATTTGTCAAAACTCGAAAACACGAAAAAGGGTGAATTTTACTGTATGTAAATCATACCTCAAGAAACTTGCCCAAACAAGGACAGAGGAAAGAGAGGGGAGGCTGGAGGTCAGGAGGAAGGCAGAGAGGGAGAGGAAAGACAGCACAGGGAAGAGGGCCTTAGTAGGTAGGGAACTGCAAGGGTGGTAAGAACCCCTGCTTCCGCCATGGCCACAGCCCTACCAGCTCATAGTGGGGGTTTTCCCAGGGCCAGGGGCCCCGATCCAGGAATCTCCCCCCTTTCAGCCTGGGAGCTCTGTCTCTACTGGTGGGGGGATGTGGTCTTGGGCCATCCCTGGACCACAAGGCTTGAGCCCCCACTGTAGCCCTGCCTTAGGGAGTGCCCATACTCCCGCCCCAGATCCTGTTACCAGGATACTGCAGGGGAAGGCATTTCCTGCCTAGATGACTTGGCAGCTCCCACTGCCATGGAGACCAGCTTGGAAGCTGGGAGGGCCTCAGTCTCCTCGGGCTGCTCTGATCCACAGGCAGGAGGAAGAGGAAGCCAAAGGGACCCCTCTACACCGGTGGGGTCCAGCCCCAAGGGTAGCCAAGCAAGGACCTAAGCCCGGATCCACCCACCCATTCCCACACACATACACATTTCCTGGCAGTGCCATCCCTCCCTGAATAGATCTCAGCCGTAGATCCTTCCTTAGTTGGAAAGTCGGGGGTTAGGGGATCAAAGCCCCCACATCTGTCTCCTCTCCCCTGCAGCCATGTTTATCAAAGTGATGTTTGGAGGTAAGTGGGGTCCCCTGTCCCTCAGATGGGTAGGGGGGTGGTACATTCAGAAGCTTGCTTCCCTCTGCCCTGGGGAGATTGGGGAGGCAGTGTGGGGAAGGGGGATGCACTTGCATAAGAGGATGGGGGTGGTTAGGGAAACAGCTCTATGAAGAAGCAGACAGAATGCTTGGAATCCCTTGAGGGGCAACCCCGATGGCTGGGTCCTGGGAAGTTCCCACGGGCTCCTCTAGAAGAGCACCCACCACATCACCATGGGGTGTGTTTTTAAATTACACAATCTCTTAATTCGGTCAGTGGTCCTCAAGCTTCAGGGTACATCAGGCGCAGATTTCCTGACTTCCGGTGGCAGGTGGGCCCGGGATGGGAGGTGGGGGTTCCAGTGCTGGAGGGAGGTCTTGTGCAGAGGCAGCGTTGGAGTGGGAGGGGGGCATCCAGTGCAGGAGGCAAGAGCTGTGTGCCCTGGTCACCAGCATCTCAAGAGATGGATGGAGGAGTGTACAGTCTTAATCCTGGAGTCCTATTCCCTGCTCTGGTTAGAGAAGAGATGGGAGACAGATGGTCCCAGATCAGGGGGAAGCAGAGGGTACCATTTGCTCACCTCTGCCCTGCCCCTACAGCTGGCTGCTGGGAGCTGGTGAACACTTGGTGCAGCCCGGTGACCCTCACCGCCCACTTGAGGCAGAGGGGGCAGGTGCCCCCAGATGGTGAGGGGGCAGGGAGGGGTGCTGGGGAGGAGGGGCCGAGGGCCCTCCAGGCAGAGGTGCCAGCCCTGCCTTGCCTCCCTCTCTGCCTTCCCAGCGGTCATTGCCCTCCTGGCTGAGGATGGGCACTTTGTGAGTCTGGATGAGGGACTGGAGGAAGGGGCTTCCCAGGCCCCTTCCATGGGCAGTGCCCTGCTGCAGGAGCGTGGGACCTATGTCCTCGTGCAGATCATCAGTAAGTGGGGCCCAAGATTTCCCCCTGGAGTTATGCTGGAATGTGAGAGGGGGGCAGCAGTTCCAGAGACCACCCAAGGCCCTGGCCAGCACCCCCTACTTTGGCCAGGACCTAGCCCCTGACCCTTCCCATCCAATGCCTTGTTGGCCCCAGCCAGGACCAGCAAACAGGTCCAGAGTGAGAGGTGGGGGTGGGGACCAGCAGGACAGTCAGGAATTGGTCTTCCTCCCTCCACAGAGGGGGAGGGTGGGGCCCCCACCCGCTATGAGTCCCTCCTGGAGAACCTGGATGACCAGTATCCAGAGCTAGCAGGTGAGTGTCACGGTTGAGCCCCAGGGGGAGGGTGCACCTTCTCCCCAGCACCCATAGGTAGGGCTTCCTGGGCCTTCCAGAGGAGCTTCGCTACCTGTCAGGCCTACATCCCATGAGTGATGGCCGGAAGAAGCGCACAAGCACTCGGCGTGGCCACCAGGAGCAAGGCCCCTCTTCAAGGCCACGAAGGATGGGCTCCCTGCCATCCAGGATCCGCTAGCTGGGGCCAGAAGCCAGCCAGGTAAGGAGGAGACATGGATACCTGGGGGGATGCTCACACCTAAAAGTCCCAGGGGACAGGCTTATGTGTGCTGATACACCACAAACACCACCCCCACACCCTGCAAACACATATACACATAAATACCCACAAGGTGGAACACACTGCATGAAGAGACATCCCCACCACTCCACTAGACGGTAAGTAACCAAGGGCAGGGACGTCCTCAGTGCCCTGGAGATATCGAATAGAGCCTGGCACACAGTAGGTGCTCAATGCAGAGCTGATGAACTCAATGAAGGCAGCAGCCCAGAGCACGTGATAGTGAGGTCTGCCTTGGGTTTGAAGGGCCTGCTTGTCTATTCTGGCAGGTCCTGTGATCTGGCACATCACAGCCAAGTGGCTGAGCTGGACTCTGATCCAAGGGGGTTGGCTGTGACCTCTGCCGTGTGTGATCAGGCCCAAACAGCAGCCCAGGGGCATTCTTCTTGCAGAATCTGGACTTACTGAGAAGTTGCATCAGCCCGAGGGGCAAGGTCACAGACCGGATGTGAGGCCACCAAGGGGGGCCCCCCAAGATGTGGGTGCAGACAAAGGGATCCAGAGGCAGAGACACGGAGGGTGAAGGAGGAAGCATCCCTGAGAGCAGGAGGCAACAAACAGGCTCGTCCTGGGATTCCAGTTCCCAGAGTCAGATGCCTTTGGGGTCCCTACTAATGCCTCACTCCTAACTGGACTGTCCAAGGTCATCAGATTACGACAGGGCTCCTCCCCCTCCCCCACCCAGATGTCAGCTTAAGGTGAAGCAATTGCACCTCACAGTTGGGACATTCATCCGTGCTCCTTGACCCCACCCCAGCAGACAGGCTAGTGAGAGGGCACACAGCAGGCTATGGTCTAAAATAAACTCTTTTAATTGCACATTTGCGTCTCCGGTCATCTGTGGGGTAAGAAACCTCCTCCTCACTCCCAATCCCAGCTACATGGGTACAATCTGATGTCATGGTCCGGCTGTCGGTGAAGGGGTGAAGGTGGGTGCAGGGCTGGCTCACGGATCTGCACCAGTCCGCACCTGTCTCTTCAGGGCAGGGAGCTCAGACCTGCGGAGAGAGGAGTGGCACAGGCTGGTGGTCAGCCTGCAGGTGCAGGATGAGGGACTGTCCCTCCCACTCCTGCCTGGGTCAGGGGCTGCTCACTCACCGTGGTTGTACTTGCACTGCTTCAGGGCCTCGCTGAAGCCCTCACACAGGGACAGGTCACTCTGAGAGGTGGAGCAGTCCAGGAACTGCTTGATCTCGTAGGCGCAGGGCCCCATCTGCAGGGGCTGGGGGCCAGTGCGGGTGGGAGCCTGGCGTATGTTAGAGGACGCAGCAATGTCAGCTCCAGGTTGGCACCCGAAAGTGGGCTCCAAAGCTGGGGGCTGCCGGCCGCTCCCCACACCCCCAGCCCAGGTGCCCCTGGGATCCCTGGCAGGCTGACTGACTCAGACTGGCCTGCCCTGTCTAGCCCCAGCTGCTCCATCTGTGAAACAGAAGAAGCCCACAGCCCTGTCAAACCCACTCAGCTTATGCTAGTGCCGGTATGGACAGCATTTCCCAATTGCCTCATAATGGGCTCGCTGAGCAAGTAGGGCCTGAGGGAGGGAAAAGACTCTAGAAAAGCAAGGTGCTGTGGTTGTACTCTTCGGGTATAAGCCCCACCTCCACAAGTACTAGCAGCTTCCAGGCTCAGCCACAGCGATCCTCATGATCCCTGACCCTGCCACTAAGCCGCATTTGGCTCAGGACTGGTGGGGTGCCCAGTAGGGGAGAGGTGAGCAGGAAGTGGGCTCAGAGCTGCTGGCTACCCCCTTGCCCTTGGGATGCAGGGACTGTAGGGCAGAACCTGGGAATGGGACGAACAGGGCCTCAGAACTTCAACATCTCTCCCCTCCACTAGGGTTAGGTTACCTTGGGCCAGTCTCTGAACCGCTAAGGGCTTTGGTTTCCCCATTTTTAAAGGTCTGCTTGGTCCCTGGGAGTCTAGGGACCTTGGCCTCAGGAAAGGGGCTAGGAGAGCCTGCCTGTGAGTGACAGGAGGCCAAAAGCAGAGTGAGGAATAAGAGTCCTGGGCCTGAGGCAACTCTGAACACGCCAGGGCACTTCTCGCTGGACATTCCAGTAGCACCCTACTACATGACCCTTGTGGGAAGTCGGCCTCAGTTTCTCCTGAGCCCGCTGCTCACCTGCTGAGCGGCAGGCTGGGCGGGCTCTGAGCTCCCCCCGCTGAAGGCTCCGGTCAGGGCGCTACCCACGACGTGTCCCACAGCCGAGCCCACGGCCACCCCAGCGGCCGTGGACGCCATCTGCGCCATCAAGCCGGGCTGGCCCGACGGGGCCGGGGCCGCTGCAGCCGCCGAGGGCGGCGGGTGCGCGGGCGGGTGAACAGTGCGGCTGCGGGGTGGGGGGGGAAGTAGGGTTAATCCCGGCCGGACCCCTGAACTGGGGCCCCAGGGGCCTGCAGCTCCCGGACACGAACCCCGTCCTCCTCCTCCCTCCCAAGGGTGGGCGACCACAGTCCTAGACACGTGGTTGCGGCACCCCCCCCTCCCCCCACCAAGATGGCGCAGCAGCCGCCAAGGTCAAGCTGTCGCGCCCTTGCGGAGGAGCGCCCGCGCTTCCCTAGCCGCCCCCCCCGCCCCTGTCCCGCTCACACCTGGCTGGCCGGGCGGCGGCGCTTCGGCTCCCCCGGGGCATGGTTGTGGCGGTGAGACTCGGCCAAGCGCAGGCGGAGACGGCGACAGTAGCAGCGGTTCTGTCTCGGGGACGAACGGGGCACCGCTAAACACCGCCGGCGCGAGGGGGCGGGGCCTAGGGGACACGCCTCCAGAGGGAGTCCCTGGGCGTCCGGCAGCCCTCACCTTCACCTCCGGGACCCGTCCCTTACAGCATCACCTCGTCTCAGCGCCCTTCTTAGCTGGCAGTGTTACCCTGCGCCCTCCCCGCGCCTGGCCCCAGCTGTGTGGGCCCTGGGGACACGGACCAATGCTGCAAAGTGCCGAGGGCTTACGCCGGGGCGTTGGGCCAAGTCCCTTCAAAAACCACCGCGGGGCGCAGGGAGCGGAGTTGGTTTGCTGTCCGAGCGCCAGGGCAGAAATAGACAGGGAGGCGACCGATTGAAGCCAGCAAGGGAGGGGCACGAGGCGCCAGGCCAGGCTCTGGTCCCCCTCCTACGGACTGGGTTTACCGACTACGACTTGGCCTCAGGGTCGCGGGCCGGGGGTGGGGGAGTGTGGAGGAATAGAGCTGGGAAGAAATACCCAGAGGAAGGCCTGGCGCGACCCGTACCCAGAACCCCCGCCAGGGGGCGTCCGGAGCCTCTGTTCGACTCCATCCCGGTTCAAAGGCGCTGCAACCCCGGGAAGCCTTGCGCAGCACCCTCCTGGGGTGGGATGAACCCCTCCTCCCCATGCGGCCCAGCACCCCGCCTGACACCCTACCCCGCAAAACGGATGCAGCGCCGGACAGTGACAGCGTTTACGGGACATACAAGCAGCATGCCCATTCCAAAGGTGCCCAGAGGCGTTTGCTCAGGTTTGAATCCTGTGGCCTCGCAATTTTACCACCTTGGTTCCAGGCCAAGGGAAGGGCGGAGGCATGGATTTAGGACGCTTCCCAACCCTTCAGGAACTTGAGGTTTATGTTTTTTTCTGAGTGATTTCTCGGTGACCGTATCATTACCCTTGGGCTGGGAGGAGCTCTGATTTCTTTACCCTCCCCTATCACCGTCCCGCGTGCGGGGGGGTTGGTGGGGGGAGGGAGGGTTTGTGGCACCAGGATTGTAGGGAGGATGAAATCACCCCAAGCAAAAGTGAGTCACTTTAAAGAAACAGATTGCTAACACTGCAGGGTCTTGTGTCTCCTCTCCTGGCCCTCTAGGAGTCTCTGTGGAGCCTTCCTGGAGAGGCTATGAGGACTCCCTGGACTGGGACCTGGAGGGAAGAGCTGAGTGGGTCTGATTGCCCTCCTGTCCCTCTTGGACTCCTTCCCTTATTCGGCCCAGGCTGGGTGCCCACAGCCTCACCTTGCAGCTTCTCAGGACCCTGCCTGGCAGGATGGGAGCCACTACCTGGATCTGGGCTCTACACGGTTGCCCATGATGGAGCAGACTGCCCTGGTGAAGTGATGAGGCCCCAGGTCATGAGAGTGGAGGATCCCTTCCAGAATATGGACACCACCCTCTCCTTTGATTTTTACCTCCTCTCTCTCAGTTCTCAGGAGGCTGGCCCCGAGGGCCCCTGTGGAGCACGTTAGTCTCTTGGGCAGCCGGTGCGTCCCCCCCACCTGCCACAGCCTGCTGATAGCACCTTCCCTCCCAACCCCCTCCACTTGCCGGCTGGTCTGGGAAAGACTGATCTGGTCCCTTCCTCTTGGGCCCTCAGTTTTCCCATTTATAAATTGTCTGTAGTTCTCTTCTAGGCTGGGGGGCTGGCCAGCCTCCTCGTTATGCCTCAATTTCCCTTGGGACACATCCCTTGTCTCAGCTATTGTACCAGCTAAGGCTGTAAGGGGTAGGAGAACTTGCCCATGGGAACAACCACCTGTCAAAGGCTAGCAGTAGGTCAGAGGTCAGGCCATCAGGGAGACCAGCTAGGGAAAGCCTTCCAAAGGTGGGAGTAGGGACCAGGAGGGGTGAAACCCAACTTCTCCAAGACTCCCCAAAGCACAGCGGGAAACTGAGGCACGGAGGAGCAGCAGCTAGCCTGGGTCACCCCGCACCAGGCCTCAGAGACGTCAGGCTCCGCCGGACCCCGGGAAGGACTGGGTCTCGGCCCCCGGCCCCAGCCGTGCCAGCCCCTCCCCGTCCACCTCCCCCACCCTGGCCGTGGCCACCGCGGGGAGAGTTTAGAACAAAAGGCGCGAGGGGCGGGACCGGGGCGGGCCAGGGGCGGGGCGGAGGCTATAAGGGGCGGTGGCCCGGCGCGGCCCAGCAGGCCCAGCAGCCCCGGGGCGGATGGCTCGGGCCGCCCGGCTCCGCGGCGCGGTCCTGCGCGCCCTCCTGCTCCCACTGGCGCTGTTGCTGCTCCCGCCGCCGCCGCTGCTGGCCTGGGCCCCGCGGCCCCCGGTGAGTGCCCGCCGCCGGTCGACCGCTCCTCGCCGAGGGGGTGTCGGGCACGCGGGCTGGGCCCAGTGGCCGAGCTGGACCCACGGGGGCGCCCGGGGTGGCCTGGAGTGGTCCGTTCCCCGAAACGCTTTCTGGGTCCCTGTGGACGTGAAAGATAGTGAGCTTCCCGTCCCCGGAGGTGTGTAAGTGGAGCCTGCGCCTGGATCGCTCAGGCTGGTGAGGCGGGACTCCGCGCTAGACGCACGCCCCCTCCCAGCGTGGGGACCTGCTCCTCGGCGTCCCAGCTGCAGATGCTGGGCTGTGTGCGGGGCCAGGTAGCAGAGGGAGTGGTTGCAGGGCCTCCTATTCATTCCGGGGACAAAGCCTCAGGCTGGTGTCAGCCTCCAGGTGTGTGGCCTCAGTGAGCACACCTCCAGGCGTGCAGTGAGCTGGAGGATTAAGGAAGAGCTGAGAGGGCAGCACTGCGCTGGGACAAATGGGGTCTGAGCCCAGAGGAGGTGGCAAAACCTGGGCACCTACAAGTGGCAAGTTTGGGAAGTGTGCAGCCAGGACAGCATGAGTGTGAGAGCTACGGGGAGGGTGTATGTGTGTGCATGTGTGTGCGTGTATGTGTGCCAGAGAAAGAAAGAAAGAAGAGCCGAGAGTGGGCAGCAGAGACCCTCAGAAAGGAAGAGGGTGGGGAGAGAAAGGGAAGAGAGAAGAATGTGTGATCAGGAGAGAAGACAGTCTGGGTGAGAGGGCAGCAGAGTGACTAGAGGAAAGGCAGTCACGGGGTGTTGTGTGATGGCCTGTGTGTGCCCAGCTGGGGCCTCGAGGAACCACTCACGAGGGTGGCCAGGCAGAGCCCGGGCAACTGCAGGCCCACAGGCCCCTTGGACCTTGGCTGTGGCATCCAGACAGCTCAGGCTAGGATGGGAGCATTAGGAGGTGCGACAGGCAAGAGTCGTAGGATGGTGAGGAGGGAGCTCTGACCAGCTGGGTCCCCTCTGTCCAGTCACACCAGCTCTGCGCTGGCCAGCCTTGCCCCATCCTGGCTGTGGGAGCAGAAGAGGATAGGATGGGTGGGTTAGGGAAGGGGGGGGCACCTCAGTCCGGAGGCTTTGCCTCTTCCCCAACTCCTCCCAGTCCCCTTGAACTTGGGGCAGAGTCCAGAATCCCCGTGGGTAGCCAGTTGACCCCCTGGGTTCAGGAATTGGAGATCTGGGTTTGAACCACGTGCCCTAGCTGAGTCCTCTTGTGTCTTAGGACCCCACCCCTCAGTCTTGGGGGGGGTGGATAACAGTGCCCACTGCTGGGCACTGAGGATTAAATGAGGTCATGGGAGGAGAGGGCACAGCCAGTCAAACCAGACACACACTGTCACCTGTGACTGCCACTTTGATGCTCGTGCAGGGTCAGTTGGGGCCGTGTCTGAGCTAGGCTGTTGTCTGTCACTCTGACAGGGAGCATTTGGGGTCGCCTTCGCCGTGTTTATCCCCAGGCTGCCATCCGCAGGGCCAGGAAAGCTCTGTAAATATTTATCCATCCCAGTTCACAGCTTTCAGGGCTGATGAAAGCCCTGCAGCCTGGTGGGACCGATGCTGCGTTCCCTCCTGGAGCCAGCAGGGGAGGGGGGCAGTGGATGGACCTGCCTGTTGCCTAGTGCACGGCTTGGGCAGGTTGCTTGACTTCTCTGAGCCTCAGAGGGGCGTGGTGCTCCACAGAACGGTGCGGTGATGCTCCCCATTCTTTCTCACCGCCTTACAAAGTGCCCTCCCATCAGGGTCGCCTCCTGCTGACTAGAGGGCAGAGCTGTTACTAATTATCCCCGTTGGACCAATAGCAAACTGAGGCTCAGACTAGCCTGGCCTTACCCAGCAGTTTTCTGGTTTGGGGTCCTTTATCTCCCCTCTGTGGGGTGCCTCCCATTTTCTAGATTGGAAGTTGACCCAGGCGCTGACCCCAAGCCTCTAGTTCAGCCAGGAGACGGAGTCAGCTGAGAAGTTCCTCAAGTATGTTTGAGGCTGTGGTTTGGTGCCCCCAAGAAGAAGGTGGGGTGAGTGAGCTCAGTGCCCACCACAGGGCAGGCCAGGGGAAGCTCCTGTCTGAGGAGGAGGAAAAGGGAAGGCATCGGAAAAAGAAACACTTCTCAGGAATGTGGGTTTTGGAGATAGGCCAAGAGTTGAAGAGGTGGGGGGAGGGGGGCACTACTGGGGGGAAGGGAGGCACGAGCCCCAGGTCTAGGCCCAGCTCTTCGCTGACATGCTGTGTGACCCTGGGCAGTCCTTGACCTCTCTGGGCTCTGTTTCTTCCTCTGAGAAATGTGGTGGTGCCTGCTCCCCAGCCCTCCCAGGGCTACAGATGAGGCCAGGCATGGTCTGTGCCCACCATCTCATCTCACTGAATCCCAGAAGCCTTGGGAGGATGAAGCACACCTTAGGGATCAGCACGGGGTTTTGTGCCAGGCCTTGCAGTTAAGGTGCCTGACCCCAGGCCAGAAAAGACTCAGAAAGATGAAGTGTGGGAGGTCTGCAGGGCAGGGAGCATGTGTCCCATTCCAGTAATGGGGAAACTGAGGCCAAGAGCCATTAAATGATGGGCTCCAAACACCCAATATTTGAAAGGAGACCTTGATTCTAGCGCCTCCTGCTCACTCACTCCAAGACCAGTGAATGTGACATGAACAATGAGCCTGAGCCTCTGGCTTTGGGGGAGACCCTGCACCAGTCCCTCTTCTCTCGGCCTGCAAGCTCCCTGCTGCTAGCTGCAATTCCTGTTTATGATTTAGTCTGGGAACTTTGGCGGGGCTGGCCCCCAGGCGAGCGCTGGGAGCTGTAGCACAGTTGACAAGAGCAGATTTCTGGGTGTGGGAGGGGAGGGCCCACAGGGGCAAGGAGCTGGGCCAGGGAAGAGGCTGCAGTAGGCAGGAGAGGAGGTTATTTAAAGCCCTCTGCTATGGTGCCATCCCCATTGCACAGAGATGTCAAAGCTAAAAAAGGGAAGGGACTTGCCCAGGGTCCTTCCCTCCAGGGTGACCGTGGCATAGGACTGGGGCCTCTGAATCTCAGACTGTGGCTCTTTCTGTTGGACTGGGAGAGTACCATGCTCCAGGGGTCTGGGCATGGACCTAGAGCTTCATGCGGGCAGGAGAGGAAGGGATGGTGTGTGTGTCCATTACCCACCCTCCCTCCATGGCCGGCTGCTCCAGGCCTCACTGGAGGGCAGAGGAGATGAGAGAATTCTGCACAGAGGTGTGAATAGAGCTGGTAGGCTGGGCCCTGGGCTATCTGGGGCTCCCAGGGGACAACCCAGTCCTGCCCTTTCCAGGGTTGGGGGAAGGAATCTGTTCATCCAGGAAGTCAAGGGGGCAGTGTGGGGAGGAGAAGGGGCAGGCTCTCATGGCTAGGCACACAGACCTGGGGTCCACATCCTCAATGTGAGACCTCGCTTATGTAACTTCCCCACCGTACTGGGGGTGTGGGGATGGAAGTTCAATGAGCTGACAGAGTGCCTGGGAAGTAGCAGGTGCTTAATAATTTCCCATTCCTTCTCTTCTGTCACCAAGGTGAGGCCAGCCTGGATCCCTCCTCCAGGGGAAGGGTGGCTCCAGCCTGAAGAGCACAGCAGAGGTAGCAGGTAGGGAGTGGGTTGTGAGCACAGAAAGCCTACCACCTGCCAGTTGTTACCTGGGCAAGTTGCTTAACTTCTCTGGGCTCTGTTTTTTCATCTGAGAAATGGGGGATGATGACAATGGAGTTAGTGAGAGATCCCATCAGGGGCTAAGAGCATGTCTGTGGAACTGTTGGTAGGGTCCTAGCCTAGATACAGGTGAACCACAAGTGATAAGTACTTAACTAGCAGTAAGTCCAGTGTTGACCGGAACCTATAAGCCAGTGAGGCTGGGCTCTGCCAGATAACTAACCAAGCTCTGAAATTAGAAAGCTGGTCCAGGCTTCTTCTCATACCCCAGGTAGCTGTGTCCCTGGGTGTTGAGAAGACCCCTTCCTAGTGGGCTATTCTTGGGGTTGAGTTTGGGTGGCCCTGGGAGGTTGAGTTATTGGTGGCTCTGGAATTGGGAGATGGGGGGTGCTGGGACAGTGATCAGAGTCCTGGGATGCCTAGGGCCTGGGAGAGCTGCCAGAGGCTAACGGTGAGGGTGGAGCCTGCGTGGCCTGGCTCCCACCCCAAATATGGCTATGGGGAGGCCCCAGCCACCCAGACCAGCCAGCCCCAGACCAGACAGGCGCTTAGTCTCTAACAAATAGCATGGCTCCATGCCTCTCCAGCTTTGCGTAGTATCCCTAGCCTAGCCTTTGCCTCCTGCCTGGGACACCAGAGTCCTCACCTGGCCCCGCCCGTGCCCTTACTAGGTGACCTTGAAGGGTCTCCCAACCTCCCCGAGCTTCTGCTGTTTTTAAGGTATGAGAACTGTGACCCCCGCCCTGGATGTTGCAGAGGGTGGGAGCTCCAGGTCAGAATCCCCATCTGTGGTGCTGGGGCTCCAGCAGGTCAGGGCTGGGTGGGGCTGGGTATCTGGTAATTGTCTGTCTCCCCACCCCCCCCAGCCCACACATGGATAACACTGGGGAGGTATTCTCCCCATTTGTCAGGTGAGCAAATCAAGGCTGCGCTGCAGGGCTGCAGCTCTTCCACACTGGGGAGTGGTGGTAGTGGGTGTCCTGGGTGGGAGCCCATTCAGGTAACAGGAGAGGGCGGAGTTGGTGTGGCCATGGGGGGAGGGGGGAGGCAGGAAGAAAGGAAGGGGAAAGAGTATTTGCTGGGTTAGGGGCCAGTAGGGGGAGGAGGGTGAGTTCCTGGGTGAGTGTGGAGAGTAGTCCAGGGCTATACCCTGACCCAGACCTTACTGGCCTAAGGGGCTGGATAGGCAGCCTAGGCCCTCCAGGAGGGGGCAGGAAGGCAGCAGGATGGCTCAGAACAAGGCCTCAGGAAATCTGAGCCAGTCCATGCCAAAGGGCCCTGCCATGTGATGGCTTGCTCACCTCGCCCTCAGTTTGCCCATCCACAGGATGGGCTGGGGTTGAGCATGGGTATGCTGATGGGCCATGAGGACCCGGGGCCTGATCAAGCCTTTGCATCCTATCTCCTGCCCAGGATGCATACCGCCGCCACCCTATGAGGAAGGGGTCACAGCCTTGGCATGAAGCTGCTCCTGGCAGCCTGGCACCTGCCCCTACCGCCCAGGAGACTCCCCAGCCTGCCAGCACCCCCAGACCTCCCCGCTGCGGTGTGCCTGACCCGCCTGAAGGGCTGAGTGCCCGCAACCGACAAAAGCGGTTCGTGCTGTCAGGCGGGCGCTGGGAAAAAACGGACCTCACCTACAGGTAGGGGCCAGCGGCTATTCGAGCAGGCTCTAGACCTCTACCTGTGTGTCTGTGTGTGAACTGCCACCCTCTTCTGCTTCTTGACACATGCGCTGGAGCTAGATCTCTGTGGTTCACAGACCTGTGTGTCCACTGACCCCCGAGCCATCCGTGGACCAACTCCCTAAACCCCAACTTAGATGCACACACAGGCAACACCCTACCACAACCAGGCCTGCCCACGGCGGAGGGGCAGTAGGTCTGTCAACATGTCAAGTCTCAGTACACAGCTGGTGGCTCCATCGACATGTGGGGCATGGCCTCAGTCACCCAGGCAACCTCTAGTGGGGACCTAGTAAGTGCCAGGCCCTGGGACTCTGCGGTAAATGAAGGAAACATGGCCTGCCCTCTTGGGGAGCTAGGCATTCACCATGTCAGTGTTCAGACCTACCATCAGTACTTAGAATCCATGCGGGTGGGAACGGTGGTGAGCGAGCAGGACAGGTCACACTGGGAGTGATGCAGAAGCTGAGCTTCTGCAGGTGGGGAGTTGGCCGGGACAGAAAGCATGTGAAGGATGATGGTGTCACACAGATCGGAGCTCAGAAATGTCCTGGATGGGGAACTGAAACCAAGGTGGGGTCAAGGGGCCCGGGTCTCCCCACAGTGAGTGGCACAATCAGGTCTAGAAGGTGGGTCTTGGGGCTCCTGGTTCTGCATTCTTTCCACCAAATGCAGACACCTATGTGCACCAAAGGACATACAAACCCACACAAAGAGGTTCCCCCGTGGAAGAGGGACCGCAGCTGAGGCCCAGAGCACACCTGGCTTGTGTCCCACGTGCATGCATCCCCACTGAGCATCCAGGGGCAACTCCTGGCCCATCAGCCAGCAGGGGGCTGTCCCAAGCGAGGCCCAGGCCCCTCCTCCTCCCCCCAGGATCCTTCGGTTCCCGTGGCAGCTGGTACGGGAGCAGGTACGGCAGACGGTGGCAGAGGCCCTACGGGTGTGGAGCGAGGTGACACCACTCACCTTCACCGAGGTGCATGAGGGCCATGCTGACATCATGATCGACTTTACCAGGTGAACCAGTGGCCTAAGACCCCGCCAGGCACCAGCCCCACCGGTCAGTAGCCACTGACTCTGCCCCACCCACCCGCAGGTACTGGCATGGGGACAACCTGCCATTTGATGGGCCTGGAGGCATCCTGGCTCATGCCTTTTTCCCCAAGACCCACCGAGAAGGAGATGTCCACTTCGACTATGACGAGACCTGGACTATCGGGAACAACCAGGGTACGGGCTGGGGACCCGTTTTCCAGATGGGGCAACTGAAGATCATAACGAACGGGGACAAGTCCTTGAGCTGGGCTCTGGGGCTTGGGTGTCCTTGCGGCAGGAAGTTTGGGGATTGCTGGGCTATCTCCCTTTTTCAGGCACAGACCTCCTGCAGGTGGCGGCCCATGAATTTGGCCACGTGCTGGGACTGCAGCACACGACGGCTGCCAAGGCACTTATGTCCCCTTTCTATACCTTCCGCTACCCGCTGAGCCTCAGTCCAGATGACCGCAGGGGCATCCAGCACCTCTATGGCCAACGCCGGCCAGCCCCCACCTCCAGTCCCCCAGCTGTGGGCCCGCAGGCTGGGGTGGACACTAACGAGATTGCCCCCCTGGAGGTGAGGCTCTGCTCCCAGCTCCCTGCACCCTCTGGCCTCCGTGGCTCCGGTGTGGGCTCTTTCTTAGCCCTTCTCTCCCACGCCAGCCGGAAGCCCCACCAGATGCCTGCGAGATTACCTTTGATGCAGTCTCTACCATCCGTGGCGAGCTCTTCTTCTTCAAGGCGGGCTTCGTGTGGCGGCTACGTGGGGGCCGGCTGCAGCCTGGCTACCCTGCACTGGCTTCTCGTCACTGGCAGGGACTGCCCAGCCCCGTGGATGCAGCCTTGGAAGATGCCCAGGGCCACATCTGGTTCTTCCAAGGTGAGGGAGAGGGCGTTCCTGCTCAGGAGACTTCCAGGAGCCAGGAACATCATGGCCAAGGAGAGGGCCCGCCAGCCAGACATACTGGGCAGGGGGAGGGTGCCCTGAAGCCTGAGGGCCAAGGGAGAGCATGGCTCACTTCTCCAGGTGCAGCTGGGAGGCTCCCAGAGGAGATGGCTCTCAAGATGGGAGTAGAATAGAAGGTATTACCAGTGGGCCATGCATCAGTGCATTCAACCCTTGAAGCCTGGGTGATTAATATGCCTGTTCTAGAGATGAGATCTCTGGGGAGTAGATGTGGTGAAGCGACTCACCTGAGGGCACAGTGTGGAAAAGACAGAGCAGGGATTCCATCTAGTTCTGGCAACCCCAGAGCATGTGCTGTAACTTTCAACTGGGAGAGACAAGAGCCTGGAACATTCTAGGTGGCAGGGACTTCAGCAACAGAGGCCCAAGCCTGCCGCGGCACGGGTAGGGCCCAGGGACTGGTCAGAAGCACTTGTCGCAGGTAGCTAAATTCCAGGGGATGGAGTGGGGTGGGAGCTCAGGAGGCCTCCTTCCTGTCTAGAATGAAAGGTACCTCCCAGAGCACACATCACCCCAGCTTATCCCCACTGGCTCTGACTTCCCTCTGGGGATAAAGGGTGCCGAGCAGGATTACTGGCCCAAGTGTTTTATGGACAAGGAAACCGAGGCTGGGGAAGTCTGTGGCGGTGGGGGTGGCCACATGGGTCCCCAGGGGCTGGGCACAGCAGTCAGGCAGCTCCATTGCAGCCTCCCCTCTCCGGCAGGTGCTCAGTACTGGGTGTATAATGGCGAGAAGCCAGTCCTGGGCCCTGCACCCCTCTCTGAGCTGGGCCTGCTGGGGTCCCCCATCCAGGCCGCCTTGGCCTGGGGCCCCGAGAAGAACAAGATCTACTTCTTCGGAGGCAGAGACTACTGGCGCTTCCACCTCAGCACCCGCCGCGTGGACAGCCCCGTGCCCCGCCGGGCCACTGACTGGCGAGGGGTGCCCTCTGAGATTGACGCCGCCTTCCGGGATGCTGACGGTGCGTTGGGGTGGAGAGGCTGGTATGAGTGGTGCAAGAGCCACGTCTCCCATCCGGTGGTGGCTGGGCCTTAGCTCCTCATCACAGGTCCTCTGTCCAGTGCTTTCCCCATCCACCCTCCTCCTTGCGCCAGGCCAGTGCTATGCCCCCATGCTACAGATGGGAAGACTGAGGGCCAGAGTCATAACTGGTAAAATAATAACTGCTGCATGCTGAGGACCAATGATGTTCTAGGCACAATGCTAAGCTCCCTGTGTGTCTCTGGCAGTTCTCAGAACAGCCCTCTAACATAACACCTGCTACGAAGCCAGTTTCCAGAGGGGCAAACAGAGATTCAGGTGATGAGGGCCACTCAGGTGGATCATGGGAAGCCAAGCCTCCCACCCAGGCAGTGCCTGCCCCTAACCACCAAACCACCTGGCTGGCCTCCCACAATCTCAAAGGACTAGAGTAGGACTGACTTGCAGTCCAGAACTTTCTCCCCCGTACCCCCAAGCTTGCTTCTGTGCTCTCCCACCTCAGGACCTGCTGGCAGAGCAATCCTGTGGTGGCTCTGGGGCTCTGGGTCACCTGCATGGTCCACTTTGCCTCAGGATGTCTGTCTATAGTCTGGCTGGCAGGTACAGGAGTAGACTGACATAGGGGGGGCGGGGAAGGGGTGTGGTGAGGGGAGGGAGCCTTGCTTTCCCGGGTTGAGTTTCTGAGACTCCAGGCATCTGTCAAGCTGGACAACAGTCCAGCTTAGACCTGGGGACAGGTAGGATTCTGAAGGATGGAAAGTTCTGGAATGGCCACCCTGTGGCCTGCAGGTTTCAAGGAATTCAATAGTGGTCAAGCCCTGGCAATCTGACCTCCCCCTGTGCCTGTCCCTGGGCACATCCTGACTGGCAGGTGCAGGGCCCAGTGTCTACTCACCCCAGCCTGACCCTCCTCTCTCCTCAGGCTATGCCTACTTTCTGCGCGGTCGCCTCTATTGGAAGTTCGACCCTGTGAAGGTGAAGGCCTTGGAGGGCTTCCCCCGCCTCGTGGGCCCTGACTTCTTCGGCTGTACCGAGCCTGCCAACACTTTCCACTAACCATAACTTCTCTCAGGGCTCCTGACCCCTGCCAGGCCACTGATATCGGATAGAGACCAGTGGCCATCTTTGTGGCTGTGGGCTCAGGCACAGGATAGAGCCTGTGTTTCCTCAGGGGGGTGGGGAGGGGGTGCTGTCATCTTGACAACTGCAGGGAGGGCCACGCAGGTCGTGGTCGCCTGCCAGCAACTGTCTCATACTGGGCAAGGAGACGCTGGTGTTCCTTGAGGGTGAGGGTTTTCTCAGGCCAGCCCCACTCAACCTGTGCAGGTCACAGTCAAACCCTGCTGCCCTCAGTCTCCATCCCTGTCCCTCAGGTTAGCACCTCAGCAGGGCTGGGGGAGCTGAAGCCCTTATTCTGTCCCTGCTGTGAGGTCCCTGCAGGGTGCTGGCACAGGGGGGCCCTTCTGCCTTTTCCTGAGAGGTCAGCTCTGGGTAGGTGCTTGGAACTGGCTGCCTTCTAGTTGGTGATCCTAGAGATGTGTTCCCCAGGATGCAGGCCAAAAGGTCCAGAGTCAGCTGGGGGAGGGGGGTGTTTCCTGCTAGAGACCCGGGCCCTGGAAGCCCCAACATACCTCAATCCTGTCTTGGGCTAAATCCTTCCCAGCCCTCATTCCAGCACTGGGACCCTCCAAAGTCATGTAAATGTGTGTACAGTGTATACAAAGCCTTTTTTTTTTCTACTGAGGACTGTCATTAAATATGGTTATTTTCTACTTGCCTGCCTGAGTTCTTTCTGTAACTATGAGGCCAGGAGGGGAAAAGAGCTGGGGAGGTGGGAGCAGGCTCAGGACCTACTCCACCCACCCACCCAAGCTTCTGGTCCTTGGGGCCAGACACAATGCGGACGGCTCCTCTTGCTCCATTCCTCCATCTTGTTTGGCTGGACACCTGGAGTGGCTGTGTAATTGATTCCAGGCTTTCCCTGCTGGCCCCTCAGGGCATCCTCCACGAAGTGGTGGTCACTTTATCTGATCATGTCCCACCCCAGCCCTGATCCTGTAATACTTTGTTTCTCACTGCTGTCAGGACACAGAACAAAACTCAATGGTTACCACAGCCGACTCCACTTAACTCTGAAGGGTGGCCTTGCCCTGCCACCAAGCCTCACCTATCACAGCTGCAATTGTACTAGACTGAACCACGTGAAATTGTCAGCAGTGGGCCGTTTTTGATCTGCTGCCTTGTGCAGCCGGACACACGGACGCTTTGATGCTTTCATTAATGTCAGCTCCACTCCCAGCTGTAAGCTCTGCAGGGCAAGGCTATCTAGTTTCGCTCACCACCCCACAGCTGCGCCTGTTGTAGGCACAAAGTGCAGAGTTAAGGAAGGAATGGAGAAGTTTGCCTCCCTTCCAGCTCACTGATGCCCCAGCCAAACCAAACACCACCTGGGCCCTGGAATGCTGCCAAGCCTGGGGAAACTTTGCCCATGCCACTTCCCCACCCAGTGTTGTCATTCTGCCCATCTCCACAGCCGCAGGAACAGCTGTGGAACCGGAAATAGGGTATCTGTTCCTAGGATCCCTCTTTTTTTTTTTTTTTAAAGATTTATTTATTTATTTATTTGACAGAGAGCACAAGTAGGCAGAGTGGCAGGCAGAGGGAGAGGGAGAAGCAGGCTCCCCGCAAGGAGCCCGATGTGGGACTCGATCCCAGGACCCTGGGATCATGACCCGAGCCGAAGGCAGTTGCTTAACCAACTGAGCCACCCAGGCGCCCCCCTAGGATCCCTCTTATCTGCTCAACTACACTGCGTTTTCCAGGTGGGGAAACTGAGGCACAGATAGCTCTGGCCTCCTACCGGCCTCAGACCTCATTTCACTCCTCCTCCACTGGACTGAGTGTCCAGCTGTGAGGCTGGGAAAACCACCGCTTGAGCCAGGGCCTCGGTTGCTATTTCTGTCCGTGAGAAGTTCTGCCCGGTACCTCCACTTGGGAAGCAGCCTGGAGGAGAAACGGGTCGTGGTTCCTTTAAAGGGCCCGAAGGGGCGCGCCCTGGCCTTTTGTTTGGGCGGCGGCGGCGGCGCGCGCGTCAGCGTCAACGCCCCGCGCATGCGCGCTGACAGCGGCCTGGTCGTCGTTTGCGGCGGCGGCTGAGGACCCCGGCGGCGGCACGAGCACCGGATCGGCCTGCCCGTCGCCTCCCGGCCTCGGCTCTCCTCAGCTCGGCACGCCGCGGCTCCTCCTCAGTCCTCTCGATCCCTCGCAGCCCGGCCCCGGCCGCCCGCCTCCGCCGCCGCAATGATGATGATGGCGCTGAGCAAGACCTTCGGGCAGAAGCCCGTCAAGTTCCAGCTGGAGGACGACGGCGAGTTCTACATGATCGGCTCTGAGGTAGCCCGCGGCGCGTCCTCGCCCTCCGGCTCCCGCCCCGCGGGAGCCTCGGGGCGGGTCTGTGCGCCGGGAACGCGCGTCTCCATTCATCGCCGCGGGCGGGCGCGCGCGCGGGGTTGTAGGAAGGGGCGGGGCGGGGCCTGTCTGGCTCCGCCCCGCGCACCTCCGTGTTCAGGGTTTGCTTACTCTGTTCGCTGCCAGGGCTTAGGGCAGCGCGATGCGCCGTTGGTTCCGCCCTGAGTTGGTACAACTCCAGGCAGCCGCCGAGAAACAGGATGTTTCGGTTAGCCCCTGGAGCGCCTGGGGGAGAGATTTTGAAAGCTTCCCATGCATCTCTCTTCTGTTGCTACATCTGGGATCCTGAAATCTTAGGTTGGAAACAGGGGCTTACTGACGTCTCATCCCTCACTGTGTTGGTTATTTTTATTTACCAGTGAGGAAATAAGGAGGAGGATGCTTGCTTTTGCGTAGATAAGGCCCCAGTCCCTGAGCTAGATCAATCAGCAGTTCAGAAGAAATTGACACTTGGACTATCCTGAACTTACTCTGAATTTTGAGGGAGAGATTCTAAATATTTTCAATTCTTTATTTTATTTTATTTTTTTTAAAGATTTTATTTATTTATTTGACAGAGAGAGACACAGCGAGAGAGGGAACACAAACAGGGGGAGTGGGAGAGGGAGAAGCAGGCTTCCCGCAGAGCAGGGAGCCTGATGTGGGACTCGATCCCAGGACCCTGGGATCATGACCTGAGCTGAAGGCAGTCGCTTAACCAACTGAGCCACCCAGGTGCCCAGTATTTTCAATTCTTAACCAGAAGTGACAGCATTTTTTTGAATCAGCTGGACAGCTGACTTTAGGAAAACCCTACAGTTGGTCTTTCTGTGGGAGTTTATACTAAAAACTAAGCTTTTTTCTAGATTGCCTCAAACTAGCCCTGTTTGATCCAAAAGTAATCCCAAGCTAGTGTATATTCCTTTTTTTTTTTTTAATTGGGGATATGCAGTTCAGATGTGCAAATACCCAAGCTGTAGAGTCTTTCCTGGGTAATGAGATAAGTGCCAATTCTGGAGAGCTAAAGCAGTTACAAGACGCCCAGGGTTGTTTCTCCTTGTAGCAGTGTTCAGTATCATATGCCAACATTTCATTCCCGTTTTTAAAATAATGGGGGATTTTTTCCTTTGCGATTGAGCATAGCATGAATGAATGGAGCCTCATGATGGTCACACTGAGGCTTTCAGGATACCCTGTGATTCCTGGCTTGTTATAATTGTATCAGGTTAGGAGACCAGTATCGTCAGTAGCATCAGGAGTTGATTGTCCATTTTTCAGCAGCTTTTTATAAAACAAAGAGGGCAGGATTTATAAATCAGTTTTTCACATTATCACATCAGTGCTGTTCTTCAGACATAGCAGGGAAGCGGAGTCCATGCCTGTCCGTGTGCCACAGCTCAGTGACCTGTAGGAAGCGCCTAAATGCAGGATACAGGGCATTTGAGGAGTTTCCTTTGATATTGGGCACATTATTTAAAGAAGCCCTTATCTGATCTAATGGACAGGAAAAGCACTCAGTTTGGCCTTGACTGTGAGTGGATGCTACTTGAAAAGCAAGCTTTCAGTTAATAGGTGGAGTATATTGAGAGATGGGAAGAAGGAGGCCTGGTTCCAGCCCTGCTCTGCCTCCTCACTTTTCTCATGTATATGAGAGATGCTTAGACTCGATGATCTCTAAGATCTTCCCCATAACTCCTCTTAGTTTCTGGAAGGCTAATTGTAGGCTTCTTTTTCAACCCTGTTGAGTGAGAATCGTCCTGAGACCCAGTCTTTAGAAACCTAGATGGGCGAGGGGAGAGGCATCTGCTCTCTTGGGCCGGGCTGAACAGTTGTCAGATCTCCGGAGGTCTGCAAAGGATTCAAGATCAGGAGGCTGACTATTGATAACCAGTAACTCCTGTCACAGCATTGGGTAGATGGCCTCTGGGCCCCTTCCCCTTGGAAAACAGACACCATATTCAGAGAGGTTGGGTCAGCCATAGCAACAGCCCCAGGGCTGCCATTCCTCATCTGTGGAGCGGCTCTGGGGAGGCATCTGCAGTTGCAGCAAACGTGTGTGTCCCTGTTCTCCTGCCATCTGCCGACAGCTGTGTTCACCAAGCCAGAGTCACAGAGCTGAGAGCACCCTAAGAAATCCCCAGGTTCACACCCTCGTTTTTTTTTTTTTAAGATTTGTTTACTGGGCGCCTGGGTGGCTCAGTTGGTTAAGCAACTGCCTTCGGCTCAGGTCATGATCCTGGAGTCCCAGGATCGAGTCCCGCATCGGGCTCCCTGCTCGGCAGGGAGTCTGCTTCTCCCTCTGACCCTCCCCCGTCTCATGCTCTCTTTCTCTATCTCATTCTCTCTCTCAAATAAATAAATAAAATCTTAAAAAAAAAAAAAAAGATTTGTTTACTTATTTGGAGCCGGACTCGGGACTCGATCTCACGACTCTGAGATCCTGACCTGAGCCGAAACCAGGAGTCGGACGCTTAACTGACTGCGCCACCCAGGTGCCCCAACTGTCATATTATGTTTAGGACACTTGGCGTCAAGAGAGGGTGAAGTCCAGTTTAGGGGAAAGCCAGGAAGGCAAGTCCCGGTCTCCCAAGTTCCAAAGGGGTCTTGGGAAGGATCTAGGTGTCCTGGAGCCCTACAGGACCTGCGAGGTAATGGTGGGGGGCATTGTTGTCAATTTCTTTCCAAAAACCTAGTGGAAACTATCCATTTGCCCTTGGATGATAATGGTACTCAAGCCAAACAATGCAGAGAGGGGTCTTTGCCTTCTGTGTGGAGAATGAGCAACTCGCTGTGGCCACTCTTCTGTCAGGCTGTTCAGCAGCCCTGGTTGTCGATCATAAAAATCTTTGATTCATGAAAAAGGGAGAAACCCATTCTAATTTAACAAATAATATCATGCTGGGTAGGTAAATGGGAAGAATAATAGAAATGGTCTCCATGGGGCAAAGTTCAGAGTTGCTGCATGTTTGACGGATGAGTGAGGAGACTCAGAAAAGGGCTGTGCTTCGTGGCCCCAGGTGGAGCTACACATGGCACTCGGTCTACTGACTGTCCCCTTCCAGGGGACCCAAGTGGTCACTGTCTGTGAAATAATCAAGTTTTTTTTTTTTTAAAGATGTTATTTATTTATTTGACACAGAGAGGGAACACAAGCAGGGGGAGTGGGAGAGGGGGAAGCAGGCCTCCTGCTGAGCAGGGAGCCCGATGTGGGGCTCCATCCCAGGACCCTGGGATCATGACCTGAGCCGAAGGCAGACACCGACTGAGCCACCCAGGTGCCCCAGTAATCGAGTTTCTTGACAAAAACTTGGAGACTAGATTTCTTTTCATTAAGGAAGTCATACTTTGAGTATCCGGTACAGACAAACTGAAGTAGTTGTTTGGGGCAGCAATGATTTATATAGCAATATGCTGATTGCCAGTAAGTGCTTTTTAAACTCTTTGGAAAATTCCTTTGGTGTTCCTGGTTTGAGTTTTGTTACTAAACAAAGCCAACAGGGGCTATGGGGAAAATTATCCTGCATCTGTCTAAAATTAAAAGACCTTTTTGGTGTTTATTACATCATGAAAATATCAAAGTCTATTCTTAAGATAAAAGAAAGTCAAAGAGGCCTTACATTTCTGGAAAGGGCCCGGGATCCTTAGTCTAAAATCAAAATCACCATGAGCTTCTCAGTGAGCTCTGGGGGCCTGCCTCAGAAGCGTCTGGTCAGGCCTTTCAGAACTTGGTCCTGTCGTCAGGATGCAGATGTCATGGCCCCTGCCTAGAGGGGCAGATGTGGGCCAGATGTGCACTATTGTTGAACCCTCGATGTCAGCAGAATGTGTTTTTATGGCTGCAGAAAGCCTGGTGCCCAGAGGCTAACTCGTGTTCTGCTTGTCACTCAGTCGGGCAGAGCCTCTGCACCACGACCCTCTCTTTCTGCGTCGAGACAGGACCCTCATAATGAGCCTTCTTGCTTTACTCATAGGTGGGAAACTACCTCCGTATGTTCCGAGGTTCTCTGTACAAGAGATACCCCTCGCTCTGGAGGCGACTAGCCACTGTGGAAGAGAGGAAGAAAATAGTTGCATCGTCACATGGTAAAAAAACAAAACCTAACACTAAGGGTGCGTCTTCACGAGGGTTTGTAAACCTGTTTCAAAACCACTCGCTTATGTCATGAAGATAAAACGTTTTCACTCCAGAGTGTCTTCACTGCAGCCGTGACCTTAGTGTGGCAGGGAGCATCCGAGGGGCAGGGTTGCCCCGGAGCTTGCCGCGCAGCTCAGGCGAGAAAGCGGCTCCAGGGAGCCGGTGGTCCCTTGTCAGGTATTTTCAGCAGGGCCAGCGGGGCGTGAGGGCGGCGGGGCTGTGAGGGCGGTGGGGCCGGAACACGAGTGGGTGCTGTGAAGACATGTTGGTCTCAAAACGTTTTAGGAATGCTGTGATGCTCTGCCATCTGCCGTGGGCTTGTCGCCATAGTCACCCTCCATGCAGCCTGAGCGCGGGTGGTGGCCCCAGCTCCCACTCCCCTCTGGGGCTTTCACCGCTTCGCTTCCCAGAGCACATCCATCCCGTAGCACCTCATTCTGACGACCAGCGTGCTAGTGCTCATGTGCATGTCCCTGCTTGGTGTGACTGAGGTGTGCCTGGGGCTCGCTGGCTGAACTGCCCAACACTCGAGAGCTGAGTGGGCTTTGGCAGTGGCAGCTCTGCGCAGGGCCAGAAGATGCTCTGCAGACGCTTCGAGGGCTCCGACGGGAGCGTCTCCCCTTACCTTTCGGGTTGGATGCGGCGTGGCGTTTGGCAGGTGGCGAAACTGCTTCCGCTTGGCAGTGGCGCCTTATAGAGAGCTGCCCAGGCCTGGGTGAAGACTCTGCCTGAACCTGTGCATGCGCGTGTGTGTGTGTGTGTGTGTGTGTGTGTGTGTGTGTGTGTGTGTGGATGCGCGTGCACGCACGTCCGCCTGTCCTGTTTGGTTGTGTCTGTAGGTACTGCTGTGGTCTTGTCCACTGTGGGCAAAGTAGTGGTTCTTTTAATGCAGGAGCCGGAGCTTCTTTTTTTATGTGCTGCTATAACATTGCCACTCACTTGCTTTAAAAAGTCTCCTTTTTTGTCCTCCCTCTGCCCCCCCGCCCCCCCGAGTGGAGCACCAGTCACTAACGCAGTGAGTTCCTAGCTTTGCTTTCACCCCCGCAAGCCTCAAGTGAAGTCTCAGTGGCTCTTCTGCCCTGTGCTTTGGAGACACGTTCCCCATAACCGATTTGTTTCTCCAGGAGAAGCCAGGCTGGATGCGCAGACAGGTAGCAGCTCTTGACCAAGGTTCCCTGGAAGAGCTATGGGTCGAGCTGCCTAGAACCTGTCCTGCTTCCCAGACGGCGTGCGTTGACTGGCACAGGGCCGGAAATTGACGTTTGGTGTGAAGCAGCTCTTTCTAACTCTCTGGGCTCTTGTTTTAAAAGAAAAGTATTTTTCATCTTTCATTCCATCTCTCCACTTTGCTTCGTGTCGTGGATTGCCATGGTGTCAGACCTCTTCCCACTGGTGGTATTACTCTGGAGCCTCCTTCCCACCCCCCCCCAGAGGACCTGTTGGCTGTGCCGTGCCATGGCTGCTGCCGCCCCGGGCGCTGCCTCTGTGCCCCGAGCCGATGCTCCTGGCACAAATTAGCGTGAGTCAGTCCTCTGGGAGTGCTTCCTCAGTAGGACCCCGAAAGCACTCCGTCCAGATTGCCCTTTTGGAAGAGGCCAGCATTTAGCAGTAGTAAGGTTGACACCTGCTTTTCCCTCCTCGTGCATGTGAGGACCTCGATGTGCTGCATCCACCGGCTGCCGCTCCTCGCTGCCCCGCCAGCAGGGTGACCGCAGCGGCATCTCTGCTTGCAGATCACGGATACACGACCTTGGCCACCAGCGTGACGCTGTTAAAAGCCTCAGAGGTGGAAGAGATTCTGGACGGCAATGACGAGAAGTACAAGGCGGTGTCCATCAGCACGGAGCCGCCCACCTACCTCAGGTAGTACACCCCCGGCTGGGGCATGCTCTCGGGAGACAGCCACAGGTATTTTTCTCATACTCTAGAACTGATTGCGATTCGGTGGAACTGAAATACTTTCAAAGGTGTATTTATTTGAGAATGAGAGAGAGTGCGCGCACAAGTGTGTGCGTGCACATGCAGGGCGTGGGGTGGGGCAGAGCGAGAAGGAGAGAGTCTTTTTTAAGCAGACTTCCCTCTGAGCTTGGAGCCGGATGCCGGGCTCAATCTCAGGACCTGAGATCATGACCTGAGCCAAAACCAGGAGTCAGAAGCTTGGCTGACTGCTCCACCCAAGCACCCCTGAACCAAAATACTTTTAAACACTTCACCCACTATGCTTAAAAATTGTCTTAGCCAGGTTTCCAAGTTTCTTCTGTATCTTTGGAATTTCTAAGAAACATAAGCCCAGTCTTGGGTTCTGGAAAGTCAATAGGAATGCTTTGAAAGTGGGACTAATCTGTTCGAAAAATGAGTGGCCCAGATAAATTCACAAAAGAAACGAACAGTAGCTTTTAAGATTTATTTATTCTTTTATTTTAGAGAGACAGAGCATGCATGTGCAAGCCTTGTGGGAGGCGGGAGAGGGAGGGAGAGAATCTCAAGCATACTCCGTGCTGAGCGCAGGGGGGCTCAACCCCATGACCCCGAGATCATGACCCGAGCGGAAACCAAGAGTTGGATGCTCAACCGACTGAGCCACCCAGGAGCCTGTGAATGATAGATTTTTTTCTTTTAAGATTTTATTTATTTATTTGACACAGAGATGGCGAGAGCAGGAACACAAGCAGGGGGAGTGGGAGAGGGAGAAGCAGGCTTCCCGCCGAGCAGGGAGCCCGATGCGGGGCTCGATCCCAGGACCCTGGGATCATGACCTGAGCCGAAGGCAGACGCTTAACGACTGAGCCACCCAGGCGCCTCGAATGATAGATTTTAATATAGAAGCTTAGAACCTTTGAAAGAGTATTTACAATAATAATTAGGTAAGTAATTGGAGGGTGGTTACATTATAGAGTCTGTTCATTCAGATTTATTTTTTAATTTTTTTATCTTTTCATTTTCATAGGTAGTTTTATTTGGTTTTTACACATTCACATTTATAAGAGAAACCTGGATACCCCGGTAGCTAAATAGGTAAAGAGTGGGCCCCCCTGGAAGCACATGGAGTAAACAAATAGAGGAGACGATGTTTGGCCTTGTGTAATGTTAAGAATTCAAAGTAAAAGAAAATAAATGACCAGCGACATAAAGAATTGGGGAAGGTAGGATAGAGCTGGCACACTCAGGCACCCTGCAGAGGCTTTGTACAAGGCCATGGTGATGACACCAACCTGTTTTTGTTCTCTGGCCCATTAATGTCACCCCTGGGAATGTGTCTCAGACAAATAATTTAAAAGGCTGCCACCACCAGCGGAAATCATTATATGCACCAAGAGGCACTTGGTAGCATCATGAGTAATGACGGACAGTATGGAGCCACTTGAGCATCCAGCCTTAGGGAGAGGCTTGAGTGAGAGAACGTGCAGCCAGCTGAGTAGACTAGGGTGTGACAGACTAGGCTATAGACCAGGAGAGACTATATCCTCGAACCAGATAGTCTGGAACATAGGTAACTGTTTAGGTCATAGTTAATAGACTCTGCGGCAACCAGAAACATGGTTCGCGTGAGTGAGCTGTGCAGGATACCTCCGTTACCCTCTCAGCTCTCAAGAACACATGCATTTAGATGCACAAAAACCTGGGGACACTGAGGGTTGGGGGAAGGAGGCTTATTGTTTTGAGTGATGTGGTTATGGAAAAATCATTTCTTTCCAGATTGTCTTTCAACTTTACTATTGGGTCGTTTTTGTAATCCTCCCCCCACCCCCACCTAAAGGTGACACACACCCCACCTGGCCAGTGTTAGAGATGTGTGCTCTGCAGATTCCTCTTTCCCCGAGGGATGTGGTAAGAACATAAGGACGGCTAGACTTTCCCAGGGAAGTGGCAGAAGGAAATCATGTACATATGGCTGGGGCTTTCAAGTCTGCACATGTCAGCCAGGAACCTTTTATGGGGCAGTAAACACTTCTTGAAGATCGTGTCATATGAGGAACAGCTGAGGGAATAGAGTATTGTAGTTACCCCAGAGCCCAAAACTACTGGGAGGCAGGCACCTGAGTGGCTTCATCGGTTAAGTGGCCAACTCTTGGTCTCAGCTCAGGGCTAGATCTCAGGGTCGGGAGTTCCAGCCCCGCATTGGGCCCCTTGCTGGACATGGCCTACTTAAAAAAAAAAAAAAAAACTGCCGAGAGGGTTGGGGGTAGAGGTTGAGTGAAGCTGCTTTCCTCGGGCCCTGTGCTCAGGAAGTGCCTTCCCACTGCCCAGTCAGCTCCACAGGAGGACTGGCACCCCCCCTCCTTGTCACACAGTCAACGCTGCCCTCACATTGCTCAGACTCACCAGGGAAGGTGGCCCTGAGGATGATAAAGTGATAACACAGGGCATAGTGGGAACCCGAGCACTTGTCTTTCAAACCAGGCCGGCCCTGGAGCCTCGGTTTAAAATAGCCTTTTGGTATTTTCCTGGTAGTAAGAGGAACCTGTAATTTGCAGAGAAGAGTGAGCCCTTTTATGGTATGCTACTTGAATTACTTTGAGCCTCACTTTCTAGAAAGTTTTCACTAACCCAGCTTCTCATCAGCCCTACTGGTCTGGAAACCTGGAAGCCAGAAGCGTTGCCTTGTCCATCTCAAGCTGGCCTGTGTACCTAAAAGAATAGTCTGATCGTGTCTCTCCCTTCTTCAAACTCCTCGGGGACTCCTAGCTGCCTGCCGAGTGCAGTCAGTTCTCATGGAGCATGCCAGCCCCTAGGATCGGGACCCTCTCCTTGTCCCGCCTCTCCAGCCCCAGCCAAGCCCACAACCTATCCAAGCTTCCTCTCTCCTGCCACCTGTGCGCTTCCAGAAATGCCCTACCCCCCACTCCCAGTGAGCCCCAACTCAGTGCATAAGGCTCCACTCCAGGGTCTGCTCCCCTGGGAAGCCTCCTCCTCATGTACATTCCCTGCAGAGGGGATAATGCTTCCATGGAGTCATGCCTAGAACATACCGTGTTATACTGCGACTCGTGTGCTGGGCTGGGCACTGTTCTGCTGTGTCTGGAGCCCCTCTACACCCTTCCCCTAGCATGGGTGACTCTGAATGGGTGCCAGTGGGAGCCTCAGGAGTAGACACGTGCAGAATCCGGGGTGCTTAGGGGTCCCCATGGGGTCCTGGAGCCTGGCAGGGGTGCAGTGGGTGTCCACTGACCATGACTTGGAGGCTGATGGTCAGTAGCGGGTTCCTAGACTGAGCAGGGGCATTTCTCGTGTCTCCCCAGGGAACAGAAAGCCAAGAGGAACAGCCAGTGGGTGCCCACCCTGCCCAACAGCTCCCACCATCTGGACGCTGTGCCCTGCTCCACGACCATCAACAGGAACCGCATGGGCCGGGACAAGAAGAGAACCTTCCCTCTGTGGTGAGCATGCCTCACCCCCCCCAACGGATTCCACCTCAGTTTTAGCTTCTTCCCTCTGCCTTGACCTTGTGTTCCCTAAAACACTATGCTGCCTTCTTGAAACTGTCCCCTCGGCTTCTGGGACAGCCAGTCTCCGGCTTACTCCAGCCCCGGGCTCTGCCTGCTTTAGTCTCGCTGCTCTCTCCTGTGTCCCCAGCGCCTCTAGTGGGTGCTCCTGAAGGTGCAGCCCTTGGATCTTGTGGTTTGAGATGCCATCCCCCTGACATCCCTACTGTTAGTTCCCTGTGGCTGCTGGAGCACATCACCACAAGCTGGGTGGCTTAAAACAGCACAAATCTATTTCTTACGGTTCTGGGGGCAAGAGTTTCAGTGCAGCAAAATCAAGGTGTTGGCTGGACCCCACTCCCTCTGGAGGCTCTCGGGGGGAAGCTGTTCCTGCCTCTTCTGGCCTCTGGTTGCTGCCAGCATTCCTGGGCTTGTGGCTGCATCACCAGTTTGTCTCAGTGGGTCACAGGGCCTCCTCCTCTGTGTATGTGAAATTGCCCTGTCTTCTCTTTAACAGGACGCTTGTGGTATGATTCAGGGTTACTTGCAGAATCTTCTCTTAAGATCCTTAGTTACATTTGCAAAGTCCCCTCCCCCGCCTTTTGCCATATTATGGTCACAGGTTTTAGGGATTAGCACTGGATATCTTTTGGGAGGCATTTTTTCAAGTTTCCACTTTCATCTCTGCAGCCCAGCCTCACTTCTACATGCTGTCCTCGGGTGTCCGTCACACACTGCTTGCAGACTTGTCCAACCCAGGACACAGTAATCCCATCCTTCCTGCACTCAGGCTGAAACCTCAGAACTTCCTCCTTCTCATGCCACAGAGCTAGTCTCAGCAGATTTCTTCCTTC
The DNA here is from genome assembly GCF_054177405.1 of Leptonychotes weddellii. NCBI lineage: Eukaryota > Metazoa > Chordata > Mammalia > Carnivora > Phocidae > Leptonychotes > Leptonychotes weddellii. The sequence continues at coordinate 58,431,392 of NC_138381.1, forward strand.
TCAGCGTGCCAAATGTTTGGAATTGGACCGCCCTTGGCCAGCCCCCACTCAAGTGTGGGCCCCCTTGCCCAGGGCAGATGGCACCACTCCTGTCGCAGGTCTTCCAGATACCCTGTCACGTGTCCGCCAGGGAGTCCTCATAGCGGCCACCGCTCTCTGGCTTCTTCTCTTGCCACCCTCACTCACCCTCAGGCCCATGAGCCTCCACGCTGCTTTGAGAGCCACCCAGAAGCTTCTGCCCTTGGAGTTCCCTCTGCCGAGAGCTCACTCCTTGCCACCGTCTGCATGGCCAAACCCCTTCTCCCTCTTCCTTCCCGTCACTATTTGAATGTCCCTTTCCCAGAGCTGCTTCCCCCTCTTTAGAATGGCCTCTCTTTTCCCTTTCCCTGTCCATGCTTTCCAGAGCATTGGTGTCTGGCATACAGTGTGTTTTCCTCATTTATTTGTCTGTCATCTGTGCCCCTCCTGAGAGCAGGTCTCAGCCCTCTGTATTCCACAGACACCCTTAGGGTCCCCTTACCCTCCAGCATTCCCCCATCCGCCTCACCACCCCAACCTGTTCCCTCTTTGTCTGCCTACAATACAGATATGACTTGCCTTGCTCTGGTTCTCCTGGGGCTCCCTCAGGGTAGAAGCTGGATTCCGTAGCCTGAGGTGGAGAAGCATGGGTACCTGGGTACCTGGACACCTTGTAGCTTCTCTGCGTCCTCCACGCTGCTCCCCCCACTCCTCCCAATCTGCACCCCGCCTTCGGTGTTCTTGCTCTCGCTCCCTCAACAGCTCCTCACCGCTCCTGCCCATTGGCTTTTGCTCAAGTATTTCCTCTTCTGGAAATACCCTTCCTTTCCTACAGTTTTCTGTGAAAGTTAGGCCTGCTTTGGGGCTTAAATCTCCTTTCCTTTGGGATACGTCAAGGTCATCTCCCGCTGCCCAAGGCTGCAACTCCCTCTCCCTTCCCTGTGTGCCCTTGAAGTGTGGAGCTCTGCCCCTGTGGCCGCAGGACCCCTGCTGGCTCGTCTCTGCTGGCTTAGCCCTTAGTTGACAAGTCGCCATAAGAAGTGGGCTTTTCCCCTCTGGCCAGGTTCGCAGTGACCAGCAGTGCAGAGAGGGAGGCCCTGAGCGTGGAGACCCACAACACCCCTTGCTGACTTTGCTGCCACTTCACTTCCAGCTTTGATGACCACGACCCAGCTGTGATCCATGAGAATGCATCCCAGCCTGAGGTGCTTGTCCCCATCCGGCTGGACATGGAGATCGACGGGCAGAAGCTTCGAGATGCCTTTACTTGGAACATGAATGGTACGTGGGCGGTTGGGCTGTGCGAACAGTCCTTTTTCTTGACTACTGCTCGTTGGGATCCTGGACTCTGAACACGACATTCAGAGCCTCATGGCATAGATGGGGAGGGTGTGGACTCTGGGTTCAAATCCTGCTTCTGCCCCCTTTTCCTGTGGGTTGGGCACATGAGCCTCAGGTTCCTTCCTCTCCCAGTGAGCTTGGGTGGGTCAGGGGCCAGTCATGATGCAGGCTGTCTGTCCACAGAGCTCGATGATGACCTTGATGCTGCTTAGACCAGTTTGGCCGCATGGCCCTCCACGCACCTCCCATCAGCCCTGTGCACCCCTCTGGTCTTTCACGATGCTGTGTGTGTATGTGCTCGTACTTCTCTCGGCCCCTCGAGGTCTGCCCTCACTCTGTCTGTTCTTCCTCTTCCCATCCTCACTCCATAAGTCCCGGGTCAGGTGCCTGCTCTTGCCTGGCTCCCAAAATCTGAGCATGACTCCGTGCAAATAAGCAAGCGAAAGCATAGGAGATGTTCGCCAGAGCGTTTCGTCCTTATCCCATGCAGGAAGGAGGATTGCACCTGTGCTTATTTTTTCTTTATTGTTTTCCTGAATCTTTCAGACTTTTTGCAACGAACACATTATTTATATTCAGACCAAAACCAAACAACAACAACGAAAAACCCCAGTGAGTATCATTTTTAAATGAAGAAAAGTTGAGAATCCCCGGAATCTCACCGTCCCTACTAATAGTTTCCCTGCCAGTCACTTGCACGTGCAAACATATTTAACAGAGTTGTAGTTATAGTGCAAGTATATAATTTTATTTTTCTTTGCTTAGAAGTATCTTCCTGGTTTCTTTGGGCTTCATAATTGGCGCACAATTTTCTGATGAGTTGTAGCGCCTCTGTTTGCTAAAACTCCTTCTGCTATTAGACATTTCCAGGGCAATGCTCGCTTCGGCAGCACATATACTAAAATAGACGTTTCCAGGGCAGAGAACATAATCGCTAACAACTTTTTTCTCCCAGAGGGCATTTCCTCATGGAGGAACGTGTGTAGTTGTTGATACGTGGTTGCCTGGAACTTTCTGGAGGCATTAGCCTGCTTCCTTTGGTCATGTCCTGGCACTTGATGTGCCAGGCCTGAGTCCAAGGGCCTCTGCCCAACTCTGGGAACAAGGCCTGAGAGCCAGGTGCCTGTCCTCCAGGGCCCATGGGTTAGCTGGCGAGAGAGGATGTGGCCAAGGGGAGATGTGGTGAGGGGTTCCAGGACGTTGTAATGAGTGTAGACAGGGCAGACGTGGTGCTCTGGTGATACTCCAACATGGGGACAGGACAGCTGATGAGCGCCAGGCGGTGGCCTGTGCCGCACATTTCTGTTACACCATTCTCTGCTCATCTCAGCTGGTGTTTGTTAGAGTTAATTGTTAATTCATCTTTCTCTCTCCCCATTTCAATCCCTTCAGGTCAGGGAACATGTTTTTTATCACTGCTTTTATTACAACATTTAGCGTAGGAACTGGCCATAGGCCATGGCATAGGAACTTAGCTGTTCAGTTGACTCCCTACACGTATTATCATGTTACTTTTCTTTCGATAACATGTAGAAAGCTCAGACTATTTATACTCCCACCCTAGTCCAGAAGGGATAAGGCATCTTACATGAGAATGCTTGGTAGGAAAGAATAAAGCAAATGCAAAAGATGTCGTGAGGAAAAATTGGATGAAGCGGAAAATGGAATGAGAAGATACAAAATGAAGCCAGTGCTCTGGGTCATATTCACAGTTCAGTAGGCGTACGTTGTGAGGGCAGGGCATGACGCTTGGCCCTTTAGAACCAGGCAGAGAGCAACAAGATGATCGGTTCTGCGGTTCCCAGTGTGGTCAAGATGAGCAGCCACTCATGGCTCAGAAGCCACAAAATCACACATAGTACTTGAATCCAAGAGAACCTTTCCCTCTGGCCCTCAGGAGGACACAGTATAATTCAGTGAAGACCTATATCTGTCTGGGAACCCTGCCATGAGTTTCTCCAGGCTGTTCCTCAAAGGAGTTCTCCGGTAGCATACCATATCCTCCACGAAGTATAATTTGGTACAAACCCTTGGAGAACCAAAATAATTTTGTTCTGTGAACTCTTCCTCAGCCCACAGTGGTATTTAGCATATCTAAGAGCTGTAATTCTTAACTGGTGGTTAGGAAGCTGTGCCCCTGGCATGAGAGTTAAAATTGCATGTTCAAAATCGCTGGTGTTTTTCATGGTCATATCTAATTTACTTTGAAATTTCAAGTAATCATAAAGGTGGGTGTGAGACATTTTATCACAAAGAGACAAAAATGTTGAGCGGCATGAATGAACTACATGTCCTTCAGAACCAGGACGTTCTTCATAACCAGGATTTGTCTCCGACAGACTTTGGGAAGGTATCTGTTAACAACGAGTTCAAGGTTATCTTCTCTTAGAAGGACATGAAAGAGCGCTTATCTGTGAGTTGCTGGTGAAGTATGACATTATCTGTCTCAATAGCCAGCCTCCTTGGGGTATGTTGAAATCCTCCAGAAAGGATGAGCTGCTGAACAAGAACACATGGATGCTAGTATGGCCCCACCAGGGAATGAGGGGATCCCAAGGCAGGGCCCTGAGCTGCCTCAGGAGAAGGTGTGGAATCTGCTCCTGCACCCAGGCCAGGGGTGACCCGGGCCCTGCAGGTTAACTTTGCCAGGCATGGCTACAGGAAGCAGGTTCTAGAGATTTGTGTCCATGTGTTCACTTTGGATGCCTAAAATCCCCAAATGACAGATTCAGGAAGCTGAGTGGATCCCAGCAATATAAACCCAAGGAAATCCATGCCAAGACTCATCTTAGTTGAACTTCTGAAAACTAAACACAAAGAAAAGATTTTGAGAGCCAAGAAAAAGAACACCTGACTTAGAGGGAAAGACCTGGGATGACAGCAGATTTCTCATCCAAAACCACGGAGGCTGGAGGAAATGGCACATGGTTTTTCGAGCCCTGGAAGAAAAGGACTGCCAATCTTGAATCTTACACCCAGTAAAAATATCCTTCAGGAATGAAGGGGAAATCCTCAGATGAAGGAATACTATCACCTTTAGATCTAACCTAAAAAAAGGGAGATGATAGGGCGCCTGGGTGGCTCATTCGGTTAAGTGTTTGCCTTCGGCTCAGGTCATGATCCCAGAGTCCTGGGATCGAGCCCTGCATCAGGCTCCCTGCTCAGTGGGGAGTCTGCTTCTCCCTCTGCCCCTCTCCCTGCTCGTGCTCTCACTTGCTCGCTCCCTCTCAAATAAAATCTTAAAAAAAAAAAAAGGGAGATGATAAAAGAAACTGGAACATCAGGAAGGAAGAAAGAATATGATAAGCAAACATACGGGTAAATATAATCTTACTTTCTCCTCTTGAAATTTCTAAATTATTTTTAGTAGTTGAAGCAAATGTGGTAATGCTGTCTGATATGGTTCTAAATGTATGTAGAAGAAATATTTTAAGATACTTATAACTGAGGAAATGTAAAAGGACATGATGAGAGATACAGTTTCTATACTTTACTTGAACTGGTAAAAATGAAGAAACCAGTAGACTGGTAAGTTATGTGTATATGATGTTACATAGAGAAGGGCACTTAAAAATTCTACACAAAGAGATATACTCAGAAATACTATAGATAAATTGAAATGGAGTCCTAAAAAATGTTCAAGTAACCCACAGGAAGGTAAGAAAAGAAAACAGGAAAAACAAAAACAAAGTGGCAGATATAAGACTTAATATGTCAGTAATTACCAGTTAAAAAAAGCAGAGATTCTCAGAGTGCATTTTTTTTTTTTTTAGTATTTTATTTATTTATTTGACAGAGAGAGACACAGTGAGAGAGGGATCACAAGCCGGGGGAGTGGAAGAGGGAGAAGCAGGCCTCCCGCGGAGCAAGGAGCCCAATGTGGGGCTTGATCCCAAGACCCTGGGATCATGACCTGAGCTGAAGGCAGATGCTTAATGACTGAGCCACCCAGGTGCCCCCAGACGGCATGGTTTTTAACACTTCATTTTTTTTTTTTTTTTTTAAGATTTTATTTGTTTATTTGACAGAGAGAGAGAGCACAAGCAGGGGGAGCAGCAGGCAGAGGGAGAAGCAGGCTCGGGAGCCCGATGGGGGGCTTGATCCCAGGACCCCGGGATCATGACCTGAGCTGAAGGCAGCCGCTTAACCGACTGAGCCACCCAGGCGCCCCTTAACACTTCATTTTTTAAAGTAACCTCTACACCCGACATGGGGCTCAGCCTCACAACCCCGAGATCAAGAGTCGCATGCTCCAAGAACTGAGCCTGCCAGGCACCCCTGGCAGAGTGCATTTTTTAAATGACCCAATGATATATTATCTACAAGAAACTTCTTTCAAATATAATGATTAGGTAGGTTGGATGTAAAGTCATAGGAAAAGATATGTCATGCAGGCATTGATCAGAAAGCAGAAACGGTAGCGTTAGTATCAGATAAAGCAGACTTAAGAGCAAAGCAAATTACCACAGGTAGAGAGATTAAATACAGTAGTACCCCCTTGTCCACAGGGAGTATGTTCCAAGGCCCCCAGTGGATGCATGAAACTGCAGGTAATGCCAAGTTCTATATATACTATGTTTTTTCTTAAGCATTCCTACTTATGGGGGCGCCTGGGTGGCTCAGTTGTTAAGCGTCTGCCTTCGGCTCGGGTCATGATCCCAGGGTCCTGGGATCGAGCCCCACGTCGGGCTCCCTGCTCGGCGGGAAGCCTGCTTCTCCCTCTCCCACTCCCCCTGCTTGTGTTCCCTCTCTCGCTGTGTCTCTCTCTGTCAAATAAATAAATAAAGTCTTTAAAAAAAAAAAAAAAAGCATTCCTACTTATGGTAAAGTTTAGCTTATAAACTAGGTACAGTAAGAGATTAACAACAATAACAGGACAATTATAATAATACTATAATAAAAGTATGAATGTGGTCTCTCTCAAAATATCTTAGTGTACTGTATTCACCCTTGTTCTTGTGATGATAGGAGATGATAAAATGCCTACGTGATGAGATGAAGTGAGGTGTAGGATTAGCCTACTGTGATCTTTTTTTTTTTTTTTAAAGATTTTATTTATTTATTTGACAGGGAGAGACACAGCGAGAGAGGGAACACAAGCAGGGGGAGTGGGAGAGGGAGAAGCAGGCTCCACGCAGAGCAGGGAGCCTGATGAGGGACTCGATCCCAGGACCCTGGGATCATGACCTGAGCCAAAGGCAGTTGCTTAACCGACTGAGCCACCCAGGCGCCCAGCCTACTGTGATCTTCTGATGATACATCAGAAGGAGGATCATCTGCTTCCAGACCAAAGTTGGCTACAGATAACAGGCTGTGGAAAGCAAAGCCACAGATAAGGGTTGGGGGGACTACTTTGATGATAAAAGGGTCAGTCCACCAAAAAGACATAGCAATCCTAAGTATGTATGCACCAAACAGCGGAGCTGGGAAAGATGTGAAGCAAAAACTGATAGAACTGAAACGAGAAACGGACAAATCCACAATTGTACTGGAGACTTTGACACCTCTCTATCTCAACAACTGAGAATAACTAGACAGAAAATGAGCAAAATGATATAAACCCAACAACACCATCAACCAACAGTATCTGGCATTTATAGAACACTGCGTCTATCACAGCAAAAAAACGTATTTTCTTTAACTTCATATGGGACGTATACCATACAAACCGTGTCATGGGGTCATAAAACAAACGTCAACAAATTTAAAAGAATTGAAATTTTAAATTATGTGTTCTTCAACCAGAATGGACGCAAATGCTTGTTAGCTAAATAACGCATTTCTAACTAATTCATGGTTCAAAGAGGAAATCTAAAGGGAAATAAATGTATACATGGACCTGAATGAAAATATCACATACCAAAATTTGTAGGATATAGCTAAAGTAGTACTGACAGGGTAATTTGTAGTATCAGTGTTTACAGTAGAAAAGTTTGAAATCTATAAGCTCCCACTTCAAGAATTGAGAAGAAGAAAAGCAAAATGAAACCAAAGTGAGCAGAAAGCAAAGCATAAGAGAGCAGAAATCAATGAAATTAAAAACAGAAAAACGGGAGAAAATGAATGAAGTACACATGATAATTTGAAAAGCTCAGTAAAGCTGACAGACCTAGCAGGACTGACAACAAAAGATGAAAACAAAAATTACCAAATTCAGGAAAGAAATGGGCTATCATTACAGGCCCTGTGGATATCAAAAGGGAGTACCACAAAAGCTCTACACACATAAATTTGACAATTTAGATAAAATGGAGCAATTTCTTGTAAAACATATGCTATCACAGTTCACTCAGTATCAAATAGATAATTTGAGTTGCCCTATCACTATTAAGAAGTATGATTCATAATTTAAAAACCTCCCCAAAAGGAAACTTCCAGGCACAGATGTGGCTCTGGAGAATTTTACCAAACATTTAAAGAAAAATTAACATCAATTCTCTGCAGTCTTTTCCAGAAAATAGAAGAGGGAACACTTCCCAATGAATTTTACTTTTTTCCCCCCAGTGCATTTTATAAAGCTCGTATTACCTTGATATCAAAACTAAAGACAGTACAGAAAAAATAAACTATAGACCAGTATTCTTAATGATTATAGACATAAATTCCCCCCCCCCTTTTTTTAAGTAGGTTTCATGCTCAGTATGGAGCCCAACGCAGGGCTTGAACTCACAACTCCAAGATCAGGAACTGAGCTGAGATCAAGAGTCAGACACTTAACCAACTGAGCCACCCAGGCACCAGGACACATAAATCCTTAACAAAACATTAGCAAACAGAATTCAGCAATATATAAAAAGAATTATACACCATGACTCAAGTAGGGTTTGTTATTTCGGGGATGCAAATCTAGTTAAATATTTGAAAATTGATCAACACAATCCACCATATTAACAGACTAAAGAAGAAAAACCAGGATCAATTTGATGCAGAAAAAAAAAATTGACAAAATACTAATTCTTGATTAAAAACTTTAAGAAAGATGGGAATAGTGGGAAACTACTTCAATTTAATAAAGAGTATCTACAAAATATTCTATAGCTAACATATTTAATGGTGAGAGACTAGATGCTTTCTGCCTATGATCAGGGACAAAGCAAAGATGTTTGCTCTCATCACTCTTGTTCCTAGCCAGTGCAGTCGGGCAAGAAAATTAAATAAAAAACATACAGATCAGAAAGAAAGAAATTAAACTATCCCTGTTTGGGGGCGCCTGGGTGGCTCAGTCAGTTAGGTGGTTGACTCTTGATTTTGGCTTGGGTCATGATCTTGGGGTCCTGGGATTGAGCCCCATGTTGGGCTCTGCACTCACCGGGGATTCTGCTTCAGGATTCTCTCTCTAACCCTGCCCCTCCCTCTGCTCACACACTCTCTCTCTCTCACTCTCTAAAATAAATCTTAAAAAATAAATAAGTAGGGCGCCTGGGTGGCTCAGTTGGTTAAGCGACTGCCTTTGGCTCAGGTCATGATCCTGGAGTGCTGGGATTGAGTCCCGCATCGGGCTCCCTGCTCGGCGGGGAGTCTGCTTCTCCCTCTCCCGCTCCCCCCTCTTGTGCTCTTTCTCTCTCTCACTCTCTCAAATAAATAAATAAAATCTTTAAAAAAAAAAAAAGTAAATAAATAAATAAGTAAACTGTCCCTATTTGTAGATGACATGATTGCCTACATAGAAAATCCCAAGAGATCTACAAAAAATCCTGCTAACACTAGTGATTGAGTTCATCACAGGATACAAGATAAACATGCAAAAATCAATTGTATTTCTATGTACTATTGGTGAACACATGGACACTCAAAAATACATTACCATTTATATTCACTCAGTAAGAAAAGGAATACTTCAGGGGCACCTGGGCAGTGCATTTGGTTGAGCAACCAGTTCTTGGTTTTGGCTCAGGTCATGATCTCAGGGTCGTGGCATTGGGCTCCACGTTTAGTGCAGAGTCTGCTTGGGATTCTCTCTCCCTCCGCCCCTGCCCCCCACCCCCGTGCACACACGAATTCTGTCTCTAAAAATAAATAAATCTTTTAAAAAAGAAAAGCAATACTTTGGTGTAAATCTAACAAACACGTATAGGACTTGTATGCCAAAAACTACAAAACACCAATAAAATTAATTAAAAAGATCTAAAGAAATGGACAGGCATACCATTTTTATGGATTAGAATACTCAAGATGTTAGTTCCCCTAAATTGATATGCAAGTTGAATGCAATTCCTGTGAGAATTTCAGCAAAACTTTTTGTGCATATAGACAAAATTATCTAAAATTTATATGGAAAGGCAAAGGAACTAGAATAATCAAAGCAATTTTGGAAAAAAAAAAAAAGAATAAAGTAGGAGAATCAGTTTCCCCAGTCTCAAGTGTTAATATATAGCAACAGTAATCAAGCCTGCATATTAATCTATAATTATCTCAAACTAAAAAGTTTAATAATGTTCTGTTCATTGTACTCATAGGGTGCTTCATAGGGCACTTCAGCTCCATGCTGCAATCTCCGAAATTAACTATGCTTGCTATATGAGTTACTGATCATAGACTGGCTGAGTGTTCTGGGTCTGTCCTGATGGTACTGTTAGGATGGCTGGTCTCTAGCCCTTCTGGGCTAGTGAGGAAATAGTGGGGTAAGTTGTTGAGCAGACCTGGTTCTTGATGATGGAGTCATGCCATGTACCAATAAGGGGATTCATCCTTGACTTTCTTCTTGTCTGTGGCTCATCCCAGCAGTGGTGCGTGGCTGTTAAATTTGGGTTACAACAACAGGGCAGAACAGAGAGAAAACATTTGACCACATGGGACCTTGCTGTAATCTGGCCAGTTGCAGATGGCCCCTGCAAGTTCATACCTGGTATGGCTATATTTCCAGGATCCAGGGTCCATTTACACCTGCATATTTGTCACCTTGTTATGTGTATGTGCTGCCCAGAGAGTCAGAAACTGAGGGAAGGTCCATAAAAAGCCACAAGCAGCCTGATATCTCAGGGATTTCTCTACTGGGGAGGAAGTTGGTGAATGATTGTGTGCCAATGGGACACTGACCTCAAAGTGACTTACCTGGAAGGAGACTGTGCTATTTTGCTCGGGCTTCCATATCAAAGTACCAGACTGGGTGGCTTAAACAACAATTTATTTCCTCTCAATTCTGGACTCTAGAAGTCCCAGATCAAGGGATCAAAGGAGTGTGTGTGTGGAATGAGGGCCAGAAGGGGGTGATGCTCGTCCTGTGCTTCCTCCCCCAGCCCCATGTCTGGGAGGGTCACCCTCAGTTATCGTTCTTTGTTGGGGATGTCTAGCAGAGGAGGAAGGGGATGGAGAGGCTAGGGCCAAACATGGTGAAGTTAGGTCCTGTAATCAGCTGGCAATTCCTGATTTCAGAGAAGCTGATGACCCCTGAGATGTTTTCAGAAATCCTCTGTGATGACCTGGATTTGAACCCACTGACATTTGTCCCAGCCATCGCCTCTGCCATCAGACAGCAGATAGAGTCCTATCCCACGGACAGCATCCTGGAGGACCAGTCAGACCAGCGTGTCATCATTAAGGTGGGCAGCTCTTCACCGTGCTCCGGGGTCTTCCTTGTCCTGGGTGGGTCATAGGGTGCTGAGAGTACATTGAGGCCTTGGACCCCCGTGGTTTTGGGTCCATGCTGTGGGATTGGACTTCTGGAAGGCTGTCTTAAAGGTAGTATGTGGCTGTTTACCCCAGGAAGGGTTGTGGGCTTTCTGATTTCTCTGAGTAAGAGTTGTATTCTGGATGTATTCAGGGCACCACCAGGTGTTGAACAGAGCCTGGGTGGTACAGAGGAGATGAAGCCACATGCCAGGCAGAGCAGGGAAGCCCACAGTGAGATGAACAGCAGTGCGACACTCTTCCTGTGGACTAGCTGGGTCAACCACACTTCCCACTGTCTAGTAACCCACCTCAGTTCTGGAGGAAGTTGCTGCCTTACCCGTTGTGTTACAGGTAAAGAGGTTGCCACATGGAGAGGTTACACATCACCTGCCCCATACTGTCCAGCTGATAAGTGGTAGTGCTAAGATTTGGGCCTTAGGCCTGCCTGCTGCAGAGCCTGCTTGGTGTGAGGTGTTATCTCATTGTGGCTTTGGTTTGCATTTCCGTTAATTAGTGACATTGAATATCTATCATGTGCCTACTGGTCAGTTGTAGACCTTTGGAGAAATGTGTGTTCAAGTTCTTTGCCTTTTTTTAATCAGATATTTTGTTCTTTTGTTGTTGAGTTTAACAAGTTCTTTATATATTGTGGATATCAATACCTTATCAAATATGTGATTTGCAAATATTTTGTTCCATTCTGTAGGTTGCGTTTTTACTCTTTTTTGATAGTGTCCTTTGATGCTTAAAAGTTTTTATTTTATGAAGTACAGTTTGTCTTTTCATTTGTTCCCTGTGCCCTTGGTCTCATATCTAAGAAATCACTGCTAAATCCAATGTCATGAAGCTTTTTTCTGTTTTCTTTTAATAACTTTATAGTTTCAGTTCTTATATTTGGGTCTTTCATCCGTTTTGAGTTAATTTTTGTAAATGGTGTTAGGTAAGGGTCCAACTTCATTCTTATGGATGTGGCTAGGCTCTTTCCCCAGCATCGTCTGTGGGAATGATTGTCCTTCCCACATTGAGTGGTCTTGACACTGTTGTCAAAAATCATTTGCCTGTATATTTGAGAGTTTATTTCTGGGATTTTGTTGGTCTATATGTTTGATTTTTTTTTTTTTAAAGATTTTATTTATTTATTTGACAGAGAGAGACACAGTGAGAGAGGGAACACAAGCAGGGGGAGTGGGAGAGGGAGAAGCAGGCTTCCCACTGAGCAGGGAGCCCGATGCGGGGCTCGATCCCAGGACCCTGGGATCATGACCTGAGCCGAAGGCAGATGCTTAACGACTGAGCCACCCAGACGCCCCTATATGTTTGATTTATGTCAGTACCACACAGTTTTGATTACTGTAGTTTCTGAAATTAGAATGTGTGAGTCTTCCAACCTTGGTCTTCTTTTTCAAGATTGTTTTGATTCTTCAGGGTACTTTAGATTCAGTTTAAGTTTAAGATGGGTTTTTACTCTATTTCTGCAAAAAACATTGTTCAAATTTTGATAGGGATTACAATGAATTGTAAATTGATTTGGATGGTCTTGACATCTTAGTAATACTCAGCCTTCCAATCCATGAACATGGGATGTCTTTCCATTTATTTATGCTTTCTTTAATTTCTTTGAGCAGTGTTTTGTAATTTTTGTTATACAAGTCTTTCACCTCTTTGGTTAAGTTAATTCATAAGTATTTTATTCTTTTTGATGCTGTTCTGAATAAAATTGTTCTCGTACTTTTTTTTTCAGATTGTTTATTGGTTGGCGTATAGAAATGCAGCTGATTAGTTGTGTGTTGACTTTGTATCTTGTTGCTTTGCTGAATTTATTAGTTCTAACAGTTTTTTGTGTGTGTAATCTTTAGGGTTTTCTACATATGAGATCATATCATTTGTAAATAGAGGTAACTTTACTTCTTCCTTTCCAATTTGGATCCCTTTTATTTCTTTTTCTTACCTAATTTCTCTGGCTAGAAATTCCAGTACTGTGTTGACTAGAAGTGGTTAGTTCCTGATCTTAAAGGAAACGCTTTCTGGTTTTTACCATTGAGTATGATGTTCATTGTAGGTTTTTCATATATGGATTTTATTATGTTGAAGTAGTTTTTTTGTTTTTGTAGTTAGTTGAGTGTTTTTATCATGAAAGTTTGTTAAATTTTGTCAGATGCTTTTTCTACATTGGTTGAGGTGGTCATGTGGTTTTTCAGTCTGTTAATATGGTGTGTTACATTGGTCAGTTTTTGTATTGAACTATCTTTGCATTGCTAGAATAAATCCCACTTGGTGATGGTATATAATTCTTTTAATATGCCACTAAATTCAGTTTGCTAGTATTTTGTTTAAGATTTTTACATCAAGTGTATAAGGAATATTGGTCTGTAGTTTTCCTTTCTTCTAGTATCTGGCTTTGATATCTGGACAACGAGTTATGAAGTATATTCTCTCAAATTTTTTGGCAGAATTTGAAAAGGATTGGTGCTAATTCTTTCAGTGTTTGGTAGAATTCGCCAGTGAAGCCATTGGGACCCAGGCCTTTTCTTTGTGGGGAAGTTTTTGTTTACTCATTCAGTCTTCTTACTAGTTAATTTCTTTTTCTTTTTCTTTTCTTTCCTTTTCTCTTTTTCTTTCCTCTCCTCTCTTCTTTTCCCTTCCCTTCCCTTTCCTTTCCTTTCCTTTTTCCTTTTTCCTTTTTCCTTTCCTTTCCTTTCCTTTCCCCTTTCTTTTTCCCTTAACGTTTTTCCTTTCCTTTCTTACGTGGAGCTTGAACTCGTGACCTGAGATAAAAAATTGTATGTTCTGGGATGCCTGGGTTGCTAAGTCGGTTAAGTGTCTGCCTTCAGCTCAGGTCATGATCCCAGGGTCCTGGGATCAAGTTCCGCATTGGGCTCCTTGCTTGGTGGGGAACCTGCTTCTCCCTCTGCCTGCTTCTCCCCCTGCTTGTGCTCGCTCACTCTCTCTCTGACAAATAAATAAATAAAATACTTTAAAAAAAAAAAAAAGGCACCTGGGTGGCTCAGTCGTTAAGCATCTGCCTTCGGCTCAGGTCATGATCCCAAGGTCCTGGGATGGAGCCCCACATCGGGCTCCCTGCTCAGCGGGAAGCCTGCTTCTCCCTCTCCCACTCCCCCTGCTTGTGTTCCTGCTCTCTCTCTCTCTGTAAAATAAATAAATAAACTCTTAAAAAAAAAAAAAAAAAAAGAATTGCATGTTCTACTGACTGAGCCAGCCAGATGCCCCACTGGTTAATTTTTTTGAGAGAAATACGAATCTTTTTCTTAACCCATTTTAGTTTCATATTATGGCCAACCAGCAGCAAAAGGGCCTGACTGAGAAAGAAGAGGAACTTCACAGAGAAATGGGAGCCTCACCTGCATTCTTCATGCCTACCTCTCAGCTCTAAAGGATGGCCCTGAGGACTCTGCTCTGTGCCAACTCTTTGTCCTGTAACTATAGTGGGAAAGTGGCCTCATGGAGTTAGCCACACCCACCAGCATGCTGCCAAATGGATGGGGTTGGCCACGATCAGGGTCCTCATGAGTCTGCCCAGCTGGCTTCCTGATATTTTTCTCAGAATTTTTTTTTGTTTTAAATCCTGATGGAGCTTGTGGGCAGCCGTACAGAAAGTTGTCAGGCAGTTGCAAATCTGCCAGGAGTTGCCACCATCTCTCCTGACCAGAGGCTTTCTTGGCTACTGGACAGCTGTGGGGCCCCTTCAGGCCCTCCATCCCACCTGTCATCCCCACCCCCAGGTTGGGTCTCCTGCCCGGCTCTGACGCAAGGGCTCGCTGGCACCAGGGTCGGACACAGCTGGCCCAGGGAAGTTTTGCTGCTATAGGACAGTGCTGTGTCTCTCAGGTCAGAGCCCTCATGGGCATGGTGGCCTAGGGGACAGTGCCCATCTTGTAGGTGAGGAAACTGAAGGTAACACCCCAGGTTTGGGTCACAGGGACTCAAGGAGAGCTGGGTACTTCTGTGAGGGTATTCTTTATTGTCTGGCTCCTGGGACATGGTGGAGGGCCAGGAGCTTGGCCGCAACGGCACCTGAGGAGTGTGTCTCTTCACGAAGGGGTGCCTTAGTGTGGAGTGGCCATTTACAGATGTTCTTGTGGACTCTGGGACTACAGCCCAGGCCTGGCTGCCTTTACCAGGGCACCTGGAGCAAATTGGCTCTGCTCAGTCTCAGGGGGCTGGGGGGCTCAGTGTTTCTTACACGTCAAGCCATGAGGCTCTGCGGGGCTGACCGGGCCCATTCTGTGCAGGTGTATGTGGTGATAAGGGTTGGAGGTTGGGGAGATGGCTGGAGCCTGGCCCCAGTGCTGCATGCCTACTTAGGGGTCCTGGCCCTGCCTCGTCTCTGAGCCCACTCAGAGTCCAGCCACTCCTCACCACCCCACCATCCCCACTGCTAGACGGCTCCCTCCAGCAGAGGTCTCAGTGGCAGCCAGTGTCTCTTCTCTGCTCAACACACTCCCCAGGCCTTCCAGATCCCTTTGTGGAGGCTGGAGCCCTTCCGATAGCCTCAGGCCCAGCTCTGCCCAGGACCCTTCTCTCCAAGGAGCCACAGGGCCTGCGCTCTTTGCCCATTCAGTTCTTCCTAAAATGCCACCTCCCCCAGGGAGGCCTTCTTGGGCCTCCTGGCTAACGTGGCCTCCTGTGCACTTTCTATCCTTCCCCTCATTTTCTCTTTAGGACCTGGCCACACATGACAGGTACCATACATTCACATAATTAACTTGCTTAGGTATCTCTCCCCCAACTGGAATGTCAACCCACGAAGACAGTGTTTTGTTGGTCGTGCTCACCATTGCATTCCCTGTGCCTCTTCCTTGGTAGGCACACAATCTGTAGTTTTGAATAGATGCGAGCATTAATGACCAGTTACTGGCGGGGCACAGGCACCCCAGTCCGCTCAGTGCCGCCTGGTGGCTAGGAGGACTCCTGCCCTTGCAACCGGGGCAGGGCTTGCTGGGGCTGCATGTGCACGGCTACACCCGTTGCTCCTATTTGACCCAGTTTGATGTTTTTCTGTGGGCTGCCTGCTGCTTCCCATCTTTTTGGTTCCAGCGTGCCCTCGGGGCTCACTGGGCATTCGGTTCCTATTAGGCCAAGAGGCAGCTCTTCTGGTTCCATTCTGTTAACCATCATTGGTCGGTCGCCTAGCGTGAGCAGAACACGGAAATGGGAAAGGACAGGGGGCTTGTTTGCAGAGAGTGAAAAGTGGTGTGCGGGGTCCAGAGGTGCAGGGCTTTGTGAACGGGGACAAGGAGTGAGGTCCCACGCTTCTCTGAGGGCAGCAGGGTGGGCCCTGAGCAGTGGCCACCCTGATCTTAGTCTTAAAAAGCTGAGCACGGGGGGCGCCTGGGTGGCTCAGTTGGTTAAGCAACTGCCTTCGGCTCAGGTCATGATCCTGGAGTCCCAGGATCGAGTCCCGCATCGGGCTCCCTGCTCAGCAGGGAGTCTGCTTCTCCCTCTCCCGCTCCCCCCTCTTGTGCTTTGTCTCTAAAATAAATAAATAAAAATCTTTTAAAAAAATAAATAAACCAAAAAAAACTGAGCACGGGGACGCCTGGGTGGCTCAGTCGGTTAAGGGTCTGCCTTTGGCTCAGGTCATGATCCCAGGGTTCTGGGATCAAGTCCCACATCGGACTCCCTGCTCAGCGGAGAGCCTGTTTCTCCCTCTCCCTCTGCTGCTCCCCCTGCTTGTCTGCTCTCTCTCTCTGTCAAATTAAAAAAAAAACAAGCTGAGCACACAGGGATAGTAGGGTGAACGGGCAGGTGCATTGTGGCCTGCTTACCTGGAGAGCAGCAAGGGGTGCTCCCAGCCCCACAGAGCCATAGGAAGGAGACTCGTGGACACGGCGCCCAGTGAACACAGCCAGACCCTGATGAGTCCTTCCTGTTTCAGAGCAGGCCTGCTCATCTGTGGTGTGACGAGTAAAGATGGTGCTTCTGAGTGCAGCTGTCGGTGGGGAGCTCCTGGGGCTCAGGCTGTGTCCGTCTTGGTCTGGGTGCTGCACAGACAGGGCCCGGACTCTCTCCTGGCGGCAGGTTGCATGTCAGCAGGATGTCTGCTGGGAGCGTGGTGGGCGGGGCTGGCCGTGGGCCTCTGCTGCCCACCCAGGCTTTGCGGGCGCCTTGTGGGCTATTCAAGTGGGGTGTGCATCTGTGATCACACTTACTAAGTAAGATGGGTGACTGTGCCATGTCTTGAGCCAGAGCCCCTTGTGGCAGTCCCAGTAGGTATGCAGTGTCATCTCCATTTTCTGGATGGGGACCTGTGGCCAGAAGGACAAGGGCCAGTCCCAGTTCTTAGCTAGTAAGTTGTGGGCAGGGTCCAGCCTGGCCTGGTGGCTCCCTAGTGGGCTGTCCCACCTCCTTGAGGCCTCCCAAGGCTGGGCACCGTTCTGACTCCTCTCATTTGTGTTCTTTGGTTCTTGCCCCAGCTGAACATCCACGTGGGAAACATTTCGCTGGTGGACCAGTTTGAGTGGGACATGTCAGAGAAGGAGAACTCACCAGAGAAATTTGCCCTGAAGCTGTGCTCAGAGCTGGGGCTGGGCGGGGAGTTCGTCACCACCATTGCATACAGCATCCGGGGACAGCTGAGCTGGCATCAGAAGACCTATGCATTCAGGTAGGAGACCAGATGAGCCCCGCCCTCATTCCTCTGCAAACATGTTTTGGGGAAAAGACGGCTCCCTATGTGTGGTGACGCTTTCGGGTCTCTCTGGAGCCTTGGCTGATCAGCGGCCCTTTGTTGGCTCGCTCCTCCTGCCTCATGTGTCTCAGTAGCAGGGCTCCCCATCCTCATCACGGTGGGGGGGGGGTGTATCTGCCCCCTCTGTACCCAATAGTGTGTCCCCCCCCCCCCCCCGGCAGCTGCCCAGGGCCACACTCGGCTACCAGCAGCCCCTCTGCACGCTCCCGCCCCGCTGCCTCTGTACTCTTGCCCACACTCTTCCCTCCGTCAGGTACTGATCGCCCACCCCAGGAGCTGTCATCTGATGGACTTGCTTTCTATCTCAAATAAGGGCTGCTCCAAACAGCCCTCCCCAGCTCGTGAGAGTCAGGGATCTCCAGCAGTTTCTTTCTTTTTTTTTTTGAAGATTTTATTTATTTATTTGACAGAGAGAGAGAGACAGCGAGAGAGGGAACACAAGCAGGGGGAATGGGAGAGGGAGAAGCAGGCTTCCCTCCAAGCAGGGAGCCCGATGCGGGGCTCGATCCCAGGACCCTGGGATCATGACCTGAGCCGAAGGCAGACGCTTAATGACTGAGCCACCCAGGCGTCCCCAGCAGTTTCTTTCTACTATTCTAGCTTGCCGTCATTAAGTCAGAGACTAGTTGAGCACCCATGTTGGCTGGACCCCGAACTGGGGGCCATGAAAGATAAAGAGCCACATCCTGTTCCCTGAGCTCCTTTTCAACCCTTGGGAAAGTGCAGTCTGGGGGTGGCTTGGAGTATCCCTGCATCAAAACAGGATGTTAGGATTTATTCTGCTCATCAAACTGTCATCGTCTACATTTGGCAAACATTACTCAGGGACGGGAGCCCAAAATGGCACATGAGGAGCCCGTACCAAGGTCTTTTTGCAAAGATAGGACAGTTAATGGAGCTCGTGAGTATGTTTGTGTCTCAGCTGATTTTCCCAGAAATCCCAGGAGGCTGCTTTCTGACTGCTTCCTGTAAATGTGAGCAAGAGAGAAGGAATGACCGTACACTTTCAGGCCTTGAGGTCCTGGCCCCGGGAAACCACTGAGCTCCGTGGGGGTCCAAGCACCGCCTGCACTCCCGGCATCCAGGCTGAGACAGCACATATGTTCCCTCCCGTAACCTCCCAGCAGCCCTGCCGACCAGGTGGTCTTGCTTCACAGACAGGGTCCAGGCCCTGCCTGGGCGGAGGCGTCTGTGAGCCACGATGTGGCGGCGTCTCGCTCTTGTGAAGAGTCTGGCTGGAGGTGCGGCCGTGCATGTCCGTTCATGCTGTGCTTGAGCCAGGCCGATGGGCCTGAAGGCCAGACTGGGGTGACCTCGCTCTCTGGAGTGCCCCCCGGGGTCCTGGGAGGTGGTGATGTGGCACAGGTCATGGGAGTGACATCGACCCCAGGTACCTTATCCCCGAGATGCTGATTGGGTCAGAATCCACATTCTGACTGGCAGATGCTGTGTGGGGTGCGGTTGTCATGCTGCTCAAAGCAGCAAGACCCGGAGGGTGGCGGGATATGTGGTGGCGTCCCTCCTGCTCTGATCCCGGGGTGATCAGACCAGATGAGCCCCGCCCTCATTCCTCTGCAAACATGTTTTGTCCTCCTAAGAGCCCCCGCCTCCTAAGAGCCCCCGCCAAGGCTTCAGGCCGTTGGCAGTGTGCCAGACAGTTCCAGAGCAGGCCCCCCTCGGGAGTCCCTGGTGGCGGCAGGTCAGGACTTACAGACGATCCCCTCCGCCCCTCCATCTCAGAAGCCACTTAATGAATTCCAGCTGGGTGGATGGGGGCATTGCAGAGCCCCGGGCCGCTGCACTCAGCGAGTGCTCAGTATGCAGGTTTCATGTCCTCGGAATGGAAGGCAGGGCCGCTTGCCGGAGACCCGGGGTGAGCACACATCCCGCCGCCAGCAGCCCCGGCCCATGGGACACAGCCTGCCTGGGATCTGGGAGGCAGCCTCAGCGCCTCTCTGGCATCGGGACGGCTGCTTGTGTTTTCCCAGCTGACCAGGCCTCCTGAGCTCCTCCTACTAGGCCCAGCCCGTCGTGTGTGCTGTGTGTGGCCTGGGCAGCTGGACGCTCTGGAGAGAGCTTGCAGGACAGAAAGGGGAGCTTAGGGTCAGAGGCTGGCTTCATCGTCCAGGGGACAGAACTGTGGCCTTGTAAGGCAAGCAAGGAAGGGGACTGCAACTTCTGTCTCTTGACCCTGACCCACATTATCACCACTGCACCACGCCATCCTTTGGGAGCTCCAGCCGCTCTTTTTTTTTTTTTTTTTTTTTAAAGATTTTATTTATTTGACAGAGACACAGTGAGAGAGGGAACACAAGCAGGGGGAGTGGGAGAGGGAGAAGCAGGCTTCCCGCGGAGCAGGGAGCCCGATGCGGGGCTCGATCCCAGGACCCTGGGACCATGACCTGAGCCGAAGGCAGATGCTTAACGACTGAGCCACCCAGGCACCCCTCCAATTGCTCTTGACTCTCCCCAGGGAGACCAGTGTCAGTCCTTCTCTCTGGGCCACTGCCTGGGGAGAGTAGAGTGGGCTACCACGTCTCCAGGGCCAGGGACCACTTGGTCTATGGAGGGTGGGACCAGGAGCCCCGGCCTGGTCTCTGCTACACCCAAAGCTTGGCAACTGCTGAGTCACATGACTCCTTAAAAGGGGCTTTAAGTCCTGGGCCTCCGTCATCCTGTGTTGTAAATGCTCTGACTTTCCGCAAGCCAGTGCCGTCTGTCTGCCCCCAGACCGAGCCCACTGTTGGGCTCCAGTGCCTTCCTCAGCGATGGTGGCACTGAGTTGTGTCCACGGTGGAGCAAGGCAAGCTGCTGGTCACAGGGCACGTGTGAGCAGAGGCAGAATGCCCACAGATAAGTCAAGGGAGCCAGGGCAGAGAACAGGCTTCCCTTCAGCCGTGGGAGGAGCAGGCCTGATGTGGGCAGGCATGAGGAGGGGCACGGCATGTGGCAAGTAGATTGGGGGCCCCAAGCTCCTAGAGGAGAGCTGAACTGGAACAACACACATGTCCAGGGGCCAGCGGAATGGAACAAAGATGGTGAGTGGGAGGAGGGGGACAGGGCTCCACCACGGGAAGGGCCTGGGCTGAGCAGTCCATGCGAGGCTGTCAGACATTCACCCAAACCCACGAGCCACTACCTATGAGGAAAATTGCATCAGCAGAGTTCCTGCCCCCTCCTGTACCTGCGGCTGGGGGCAGAGAAGAAACAGTACGCTGTCTAGTAGAGGAGACTTGTGTGTGGCCACCGAAGGTAATCGGCAGGGAGCATGAAACCCCGGAGGGAGGTGGCCGGGCAGGGTGCTGGCCGGGAGGAAGCTGGGGACAGGCAAGGGAACCTGCCAGAGAACCTGGCAGCTGGGCCTGATGGGGGACAGAGAGGCAGTGTCACTGGTGCGTCTCAGGGCTGAGAGACACCAGGGTCACTTTGGACTTGTTGACCAGGAGCCACAGAGGTTACTGCTGGAACTCTGCCCACCTGATGGCTGCAGCGCTTGCTTGCCTGCTTGTCTGTTGTTAGAACCACTTCCTTGAGGTATAGTGCGCGTACGGGACAGTCCAGCCAGCTAGCATGAGCTTTGTAGGATCCGCAGTGGTGCAGCCATCACAGTTCGAGAGCGTTTCCATCACCCCAAAGGAAGCCTCGCCCCCTTTCCCGGCCATCGCCCTGCCCCCACGGCTCTCAGCCCTGGGCACCTACTGATCTGCTTTCCATCGCCTTGCCTGTTCTGGGTACTCAATATAAATAGAATCCTAGAACACGTCGTCTTTTGTGGCTGGCTTCTTAGTATCACGGCTCCCTGTGGTAGCCTGTATCGGAGCCTCATTCCTTTTTGGGGCTAAGATCTTGTCATACAGATGGACCCTATTTTATTTACCCAGTCAGCAGTTGATGGACAGTTGGGTTGTTGTCACTTTTTGGCTGTTAAAGAGTAGTGCTGCAAGCATTCGTGTACAAGTTCTTGTTTCAACACCTCTTTTCAGTGCTCTTGGGTAGATGCTAGGAGTGGAATTGCTGGGTCACGTGATAGCTTGTTTAACGTTTGGAGGGACTGCCCAACCCCTTTCCAGAGGAGCTGCCCCATTTTACTTTCCTGCCAGCAGAGCCAGGCTTCTGGTCTCTCCACGTCCTCGAGCAACATCTGTTATCTGACTTGTTGATTCTAGCCATCCTAGGGGAAGGGGGTGGGAGATCTCACGGTTTTGATTGGCATTTCCCTGGCCACTAATGACCTTGAGCATCTTCTCAGGTGCCATTGGGCATTTGTATATCACCTTTGGAAAAATGGCTGCTCAAGTCCCCTGTTTTTTAATTGGGTCATTTGTATTTTTATTATTGAGTTGTAAGTGTTCTTTATATAGTCTAGATATGAGTTCCTTATCAGAGATATGATTTGCAAATATTTTCTCCCACTTTGCGGTTTGTCTTTCCACTTTCATGACAGTGTCCTTTGAAGCACAAAAGTTTTATTTTTTTTTGTTTTACATTTTATTTATTTATTTTTTAAGTAATCTCCACACCCAGCGTGGTGGGGCTTGAACCTACAACTGCGAGATCGAGAGTCGAATGCTCCACTGACTGAGCCAGCCAGGTGCCCCTAAAGCACAAAAGTTTTAAGTTTTAATGTAGTCCAATTTATTTTTTCTTTTGTTGCCTGTGCTTTTTTTTGTAAGATTTTATTTTTAAGTAATCTCTACATCCAGCGTGGAGTTCGAACTCACAACCCGGAGATCAAGAGTTGCACGCTCCACCAACTGAGTCAGCCAGGAGCCCCGACCTGTGCTCTTTTTAATGCGATGCCTACGAAACTGCTGCCTAACCCAGCAGGTCATCTTGTCCCGGTGCCATTTGTTGGAAGGACTGCTCTTTCCCCATTTTGTGGACTTTGGCACCATGTAAAAATCAGTTGACCATGAAGAGGAGGGTGATGTCAAGTTTTGTCCCCCCTGCTCCCAGTTGAGTGGCCGTGGACAGGTCATTTCCCTCCAAGATTCTGTCCTTCTCCTTTGTGAAGTGGGTATAGTAGTGCTTCTTGGCTGGCATTTTGTATCACGTGAGGGCGTAACAGTAAGATCACCCAAAGATAATCCTACAAGCTGTGGCCCCGGGCCGTCTGTCACCTCAGCCACAGCCCTCTCCTGCCTAGGCTCTGTGTCGCCACCTGGACTCTGCAGGGTGGTAGGAGCATCTGGGATCCCAGGTAACCTTGAAGCCATGATGCAGAATCCGCTCAGAGGAGTGGGAGGCAAGGTGACTCCCCCGCCTGTGTATTTGTCCCAAACCCGAGGCAGGCCTGCTGGCTCTAGGCCCATTCTTACAGGGTTGGATCGAGCTAGTTCTTATTTTAGAACAAACCCACTGGAGTGGAATCTTCCCAGAGCCAAGGGGAGGTAAACAAAGGGGCCTCCAGGACCTACTCACAAGCTCTTGTTTAAATTAAGAGAAAAACATGTTTTGCTCCCCTCAGCGTGGGCTTGGCGCCTTTCATGTCTGTCCTCCCGAGGAAGGCGGCCGGGAGCCCTTGAGGTGAGGAATGATGTTTGGGTCTGTGGCTGGGGGGCTCAGGATTGCCAAACCGCTGCACTGGCTGCAGAAGAGCTATAAGGAGCTCCTGAGGAGGGCTGGCCTCGGGGAAGCACGGGTGGGGGCTTGGCACTGCCCCTGTCACTGGCTTCTGAGTCACCAGCACAAGCTGGGGCTTTGGGGCCTAGCTTCGGCAGCAAGAGCTGAGCCCCACTTCTGCAGAGGAGCCAGGGGTAGCCCTGGGTTGTGGTGACAGCCTCAGCCCACACGCTGGGACTCCCAGCTGAGGAGAGTAGCCCAGGGGAGGCTGGAGCAGGCCCTTGGCCGCTGTGGGTCAGCTGGCAGCGTGAGGAGCAGAGCCTCTGGTCAGGCCTGCGTGGATGCCCCTTTCCAGTGGGCCACTCACAACCTTGGGCACACGTTACAGGGAGACTCCATGACAAGGCGCCTGACCCCTAGGGAGTTCCTTCGGTGGACGTACATTTGCTGCTTTAACTAATAGTAATCCTCCGAAAAGCTGTCACAGCCATGATACTTTTCCTGTTTCCCAGATGAAGTATCAAAACCAAGGCCGCCCGATCAGGGGCCCGTCCCCTTTTATTCTTTCCATGTCCTCCAGGTGCCTCCCCTGGGCCCTGCCCGCCTTTACTCTTCCCAGAGCGAGCCGTGTTCTGCAGGTGGGAAGACACCTGATAGGGCTGCAGTGGAGCAGGGCTGGCCTGGGGGTGCTGAGCCTCGGGACACAGGTGCAGGACGCCCAGCTGGAGGACAGAGAAAAGGGCCTGGTGAGGCCGGGGTGGTGACGGTGGGAAGGGGCTGGGAGAGGTCAGTGTTAGGGCCATGCTCTGAGGCTTGCCTGCCAGGCCAGGAGTTTGAGCTGTCAGCTCTGAAGCATCCTTGCCTCTTCAGCCTCCTGTCACATAGGCTTGGAAACCAAGGCCCAGAGAGGCGGCAGCTCAGCTGTGTCCTCCCTCCCATGGTGCTCCTGTGTGTGTCTGCCCCCCTACACACACACACACCCACGCTGTGTCTCCTTGGCAAGAGGGTGCACAGGTGGCCATCGGGGTGGTCACTGAGGGGCTGTGGAGTGTAGTGATCAGGGGATCAGGGTCCCAGGCCCAGCTGTCTGCCCTAAGCAAATAGCCCAGCTCTCTGGGATTTAGTTGGACCAGTGAAGTGGGCTGAGGGGCAAGTGTGCAGAGTATTCAGGAGCAGGCCGGCCCAGCGGCCTTCAGTGATGCGGTGTCGAGGCTGGTGGGTCCAGGTCCTGGGCACTGAGTGGGGTAGACCGCCCTCCCCTGCCTCCCCAGCAACACTGGTCATGGGGAATGCCCTCCCCAGGCTTATAGACCAGAGACACCTAGGCAGCAACAAAGGGCCTGTTAGAGAATGCTTTGAAGAGAAGCTGTTGTTGTGGGGGGACCTGGCATCTCCAGTGACTCTGCCTTGAGGTTTGCGTGACAGGTGATGACCAGGCCACTCCTCTCAGGAGTGCTGTTCTGAGGAGCCAGGCACGGAAACGGCCCAGTAGGGAGGAGGCAGAGGAGGTGGCAGGAAAGGCCTGGGCCTTCCTGCCGTGCCCTGGCTTCAGTGTTCTGGCAGGGGGTGGACGCTGGTTTCTGGTGGCCTTTCTAGCTGCTACTCTGTGCACTAGCAATTACTACCCCCCACCCCACCCCGGCCCACAGTGAGAACCCCCTACCCACGGTGGAGATTGCCATCCGGAACACAGGTGATGCTGACCAGTGGTGCCCGCTGCTGGAGACTCTGACGGACGCCGAGATGGAAAAGAAGATCCGCGACCAGGACAGGAACACAAGGTACCCCTGACCCCCCCAGGCTCCCTACAGCTGGCTCTGCCCAAAGGTGACCTGGTTTCTGGGAGGGTACCGAGTTGCCAGAGGCAGGCCCCTGAGTGGTAAGTCCCAGTCTAGCCCCTGGGTGGGTTTCCCTGCCGGGAACAAAACTAAGCCCTCAGGTTGGGTCTGACCACAGCCCAGACCTGCGTGTCTGGAGCCCTGGAGAGGTAGACAGGACCTGAGCCAGCTGGAGAGAGGGCAGCCTCAGGGCCTTAAGCAGCAGACAGGCTCAGAGCAAGCAAGGGGCTGGGGACCCCCCCCCCTTTCCATGTCCTGTCTCTGTCCCCACTCCCCTGGCTGCACTAGAGATCCCCGGGGGGATCTGGGTCACCGCCTGCTCTCCTTCTGCAGGCGTATGAGGCGTCTTGCCAACACTGCCCCAGCCTGGTAACCAGCCCATCGGTGCATGGCTCCCACGGAGCGTTCAGAAGA
Organism: Leptonychotes weddellii; assembly: GCF_054177405.1. Lineage (NCBI taxonomy): Eukaryota > Metazoa > Chordata > Mammalia > Carnivora > Phocidae > Leptonychotes > Leptonychotes weddellii. The sequence continues at coordinate 58,456,883 of NC_138381.1, forward strand.
TCGGACCACCTCTCCTTCATCTTCTGGAAAGGAGGGCGGCCAAGGGGGCAGGCCGGGGCCATCCTGAGGAGCATGGGGTGTGGGGAGGGCTTCCACTCACCCTTCCCTGGGCACACATTCCATTTGTTGAGCCCCAGTCCCCACCCAAGTCTCTGGTCAGAAAGAGGCCTCGTTTTTGGGTTGTGTTTTGTTTTTGTATAGGAGCCCCAGGTAGGGCTAGCAACACTTTTTAAATAAAGACAACAGGTCATGTTCCATTTTTTCAAAGTGGTAGCATAAAAATAAGAAAGGGGACGAGGAGCAGGGTCTGGCTTGGGTGGTGTGTGGCCAAGGTTGGCATGCCAGGCCTCTCGCCCTTCTGGGCCTCAGAGCCCCAGCTGGGCAGGTTGGGGCTGATACGGCTGCAGCCAAGGCCAACGGCAGCACAGTCGTGCATTCCTCAGGCCCGCCGCCCGCCACCTGTGCCGTCCTCATACCGACGGACAGAAGTGAGGTCACGAAGCTCAGAGGGCAGGAGGCCCGCTTACCTTGCAGTGACAGCCCCACCCCGCCCCCTTAGCTTGGCCTTGTGAAGCCGCTTAGGCTTTCCTGCTGTCTTTGGGCTCTGCTGTGTCCAGACTGTTGTCGCGCCCCCCCCCCCCCCCCGCCCCACCACCCCGGAACATTGCTTCTCTGGAGTCCCTTGCAGCAGCCATGTCCTTTGTGGGTGCTATGGGGGTGTCAGCAGCCTGGGTGCCCGAGGGCCCACGCCTGGCTGTTCCAGCTGCACCCCTGGCTGGTGCCATGGGCCAGACCAGCTCTTCTCTCAGGCCGGTTGTGAGCAGTGAGGTGCGTGGAGCAGCACACCTGCCTAGGGCCGGCCGTGGGGGGGATGTGGTGTGTTGAGAAGGAGGCATAGCCCTGGGCCTCTCCTCAGCTCTGCCTCCAGTGAGCTGCTTGCCCCGTCTGCATCCTTGTCTCATGTGGAAGTGTCCCCACTCTACAGAAGGGATGTGGGCTGCGTGAGGGTGGCATGTGTGGGTCTCCTCGCAGAGCCGAGCAATGCTTGGTGAGTTGGGCACACAGCTGCAGTCTTACCGAAGAGAACAGACCCCCAGCTCTGGGCTGGTGCCTTCAGGTGCTGCTAGGTCTTCCCTGTCAGGTTAGGGCTGCTCTGCTCCCCAGGAGCATGGCAGGAGCATGATGCCACCTGGCTTCCAACCTGAGCCCCACACTGGCCAAGGGCAGAGCTCTTGAGTAGGAATTGGGGTCTTGATTACCAGGATAATAGGGGTAGATGGGCCTGGCCCTCTGGGCTGGGGGTCCTATGATCATGTCCTGGGACATGACGGCTCCCACCACCCAGGGAGTTTGTACTCAAGCCCCTTGCCCTTCATCCAGGAGTGCAACTTGCTGGAGCTCCACAGCAAGGAGATGGTTGGGCTTCACTGGAAGGCCCTGAACAAAGAGGAAGATTCCAGGCCCAGGCTCTGCTGGCCTTGGAGACAAGTGGGCTCCATTGCTGAACGGTTTGCTTGGTCCATGTGCCCCTACAACTGGTGGGATGGAATGAAACTGCCCACCTCAGCCCCTCTGGGCAGGCCAGCCCACCAGGCCCGCCCAGAGGCTGAGCCCTCACTTGGAGCACTGCTGCAGAGCCAGCTGCGACTCCACGCGGTTTCCCTACAAAATTAAGGTCAGACTCCATGGTGAATACTTGGGCCATCCGTGAATGTGACAGCCTGCAGCTGGAGGAGCCCGTATGCTGCTGATCATCCAGGAATAAAACAGAGTTCCGACTGGTCTAGGGCAATGAGGAAAGTTGGTCAGGGTGTCTGGTGCCCGCTTTACCAAAGAAAAAAGTGAGCTGTGGGATCAGATCAGGCTCCCATGGTTCTCAGCTAAAAACATAAGGGAGAGAGCTTTGTAGAACTCTGCCAAGATGAAAACTTCTCAAAGCTTTGGGATTGCAGAAAGGGCAGAGGACCTGGTCCTGGCCCTCTGCCGCACCTGACCCCATGGAGCCTTGGCCAAGTCCATTGACTGCTCAGCTGGAAAGTGGGGCAAAGGTCCACTTGTTGCCACTAAGGGACAGGAGGAGCCAAGTGAGGCATCAGCCTGAGGGTACCACGGGCAGGAGCCCCTGCAAACTGGGCTTGGCATGACAGGGACATCCCAGTCCTGGCCCCAGCCAATGAGACCTGGCCAGTCCCCTGCTGCCTGGCCCGGAGCAGAGATCAGTGCAGGTAGGATTTGCCCAAGGCTCCATTAAGGCATTGGCAAAGCTGGAGTGAGAACCCCGAGTATGCCATCTGTGAGCTCAAAGCTGCTGGGCAACTGTGGGCAGGTTCTTGACCCCCTCTGGGCTTCCCATCCTACCACCTACAATTGGTCTGAGAGGGCAGACCAGGCTTGGTGGCCCTAGATCAAGGCCAGTAACACCTGCCCAGCGTGGAAGGATGTGGCCAGCCAAGGCAGGGAGCCAGTGCTGTGGGCAAAGAGACGCAGGTCATTCTGTTTATTTGGGTGGGCCCTGGGCACCAGCCCAGTCTCCAGGACAGGTTGCTCTTCTGTAAGCGGGAGTTAGGGGTGGAATGGAGGCCTGCCAGAGGCCAGGAAAACAGGCCGCTGGGGTTGGGGCTGGCCTTGGCCCTGGGTACGGTCATTGCTGCAGGGGTCCTGGCTGCTCCTCTGGGAGGGGCAGGTAATTGGGGTCCTCCTGTGGGGCATCCAGTAGCAGCTTCCTGTAGGGAGGGGCCCATGCTGAGCTGAGGCCAGCAGGCGTCCCCACTGGTATAGGAAGCCATCTGAGGGAGGGCAGCGGGAGAATTGTCATCTCTAGCACTCACAGGAAGCTGGGGGTCAGCAGCAGCCTCTTGCCTCCAGGTTGGTTGGGGAAGACATCCTCTAGGAAGTAGTAAATGTGGCCCACAGCAATCCCTGTAGGAGAGCCATGGATGGCTGAGGCCACTCTCCACAGTCCAGAGCCTGAGGCCAGCATAGCCTGCTCCCTGCCTCCAGGCACAGTTCCGGAGGCACAGCCAGGCCAGGCAACCTCAGGCCCCAGAGTATGAGCGCCCAGTGTTCTGCACAGACTGCCAGCCCCCACCCCGGGGTGGGAGAGCAGGGTTGACCCTGAAGGACAGGCTTACCTGGCCCAGAAGTGGGCAGGACCTGGGGAGGGGAGGGCCTGAGAACAGGGGAGGAATAGGAGCCAAGGCTGGGAACTTGACACACCTATCCCCACCCTGGTCAGGACCCACACGGGCATCAGTACACCGAAGATGGGGAGCCTGTAGCTGGCTGGCTTGTTCAGGGGCCAGAACAGAGGAGCTAGCAGGGCAGGAAGGCGGGGTGGGAGGACAGGTGAGAGGTCCAGTGCGGGTGGGAGGGAGGGCTCTGGCACAGCACACAGGCCTGTCTGGGGAGGGCGAGTGCACAGGCAGGCTCACCCAGCAGGTCCACGAGAATCGAGTTGCCCAGCAGCAGAGAGAATCCCATGAGTGCCCAGGGCAGGAATGGTGCCTGGAAGGTGAGGAGGCCGAAGAAGTTGACCCTCACTCGGGGGTTTCGGCGGCTCCATACATACACCAGCATGACTGTGAGGGCCTGGCCCAAGAAGAACAGGCTGCCCAGGAGCCCTAGCAGCTTGAGCCAGAGTCAAGGTGCTGGAGGCCTTCTGGTGCAGGCCTCAGAGCCCCTGCCCAGGACACCTCTGACTTGTGAGCCCCCTGGAATCCTCCCTAGTTTCCCTTCCCTCATCACCCCTATGTGCCATTCCCCTGTCCAGATGTGCCCTTCCAATCAAAGGCCACACTTCAGGCCCCACGTGATCTGCCCTGCTTGTCCACCGCGCCCCAGCCTCCAAACACTGCCGTCATTGCCCCAGTTTCTCCTGGCTACTGGCATGCAGGGCACGCAGGGCTCAGCCCCCAGCACCCCACCTGGCTCTCCTGCACATCACCCTGTGGTATTTTGTGTACAGCACTGAAAAGCTGGCGCTGACATCCGGAGCTGAGCACACGATGTACGCTAAATACATCCTAAGCTGGAGTGAACTACTCTGTCCCTCCCCGGCCCGGGCGCTCATGTCAGGCCCCAGGGCCAGCACAGGCTGGCCCCAGAGGCGCTGCGGCCTGAAGTTTCAGAGCCCGGGAAGGATACGGTCATGAGGACGCCCCCGAAGAGAAACATGAAGACGAAGTCGGCCGTGCGGCCGCGGAAGGAGCCCTCCTCCAGCATGCGGCAGTAGCGGAACCTGCGGCCTCCGTAAAGGAAGTATCACAGGGCGGAGCCTCAGTTTCCCCACTCCGGGCCGCCGCCCAGCCCCGCGAGCCGCCCACCGCCCTACGCCTGGGTCCGCGCGGGGCAGGATACACGAAGAGCATGTTGAAGAAGAAGCTGAATCCCAGGGGCCCGAAGAAGAGGAAGTTGGTGACGAGCCTCCAGACCTACGGAGATGGAGGGAAGGCAGGAGGTCAGGCGCAGGGCAGGCAGGGCCTGTCAGGTGCAATGGGTGGGGCCGCCTCACCTGGAACTTCCGGAACACGAGGTGCGGGTTGAAATAGAGCTGGAAGGGGCTGAGGAGCTCCAGTTGCTGCGGAACCAGGGGCGCGTCAGGTGCTTCCCCCGGGAATCCAGCGGTAACCATGACGACACCCCTCCCGGGCTGCAGCCATGGAGACACCCCCGCCCGCCCGGCCAGCTTACCACAGCAGCGGTGGTAAGGACGCAGGCCGCAGTATAGGCCCGCGTCACCGCGGGCACCTGCAGGAACTCGGCCGTCAGCCCCTGCCACGCCATTGAAACTTCTCTGACACGCGTGGCGCAACCTGCTGCACGCTCTTTAACCCGCCTCCAAACCCCGCCTCACTCCCGAATTCGGCCAATCCGCGTCGGAGGCGCAGCGCGCCCAGGGCCGAGGGAGGGACCCTGGGCCCGGTAACCAATAGGAGGAGGAAGCGGGAAGCCGAGGGCGGGACAGGGGAGTGGGCGGCTCGGGACTCGGGACCAAAGAGCAGGCCCCACAGGTGAGCACGTGGCGGTTGTTGTGATGGCTGTCGTGGTGGCGCGGGAGAACGTGTGGCCAATGAGGAACGGGTCGCTTCGCGGCAAGCTAGAGAGAACCAACAGCAAGGACCCACAAGACTTTGGGGGCGGGGCTAAGGTTACTCCGAGAGTGAAGATGAGAGGGGACCGAGTAACTGAGACCGGAAGGGGCGGGGTCACCCTGGGGCGTGGGCAAGGCGGGACCAATGCGAGTCTGGTCTGGAGGCTCTGTGAGGCCCCCTGGGGCGGCAGCGACTCGGTCGGGTCTTTCTCCCCTACTGAGAACCAATCAGTGCCACCTGGCCCACAACAGAGGAGGCGCTCAGCACTATGTCCAGCCACCCCCCACCCCCGCCGCGGTCCACTTCACCGCGCGCGGACTCCTGTGGGGAGTCTTCCCAAGGACCCCAGAGTGCCGACACTGGCCAGAGCAAGTGGGCGGCCTGGAGAGGGCCTCATCGTTTCTTTTTTTTTTAGATTTTATTTATTTATTTGACAGAGAGACACAGCGAGAGAGGGAACACAAGCAGGGGGAGTGGGAGAGGGAGAAGCAGGCTTCCCGCGGAGCAGGGAGCCCAACGCGGGGCTCGATCCCAGGACCCTGGGATCATGACCTGAGCCGGAGGCAGACGCTTAACCGACTGAGCCACTCAGGCGCCCCAGGGCCTCATCATTTTGATGGAAAAGAGAAACTCCGTTTATTCATTCATTAAGTCAACCTTCAACACAGACTGTGCTTTTCTGGATGTGGGAGATACAGCAGCCAAGAAAAGATGAGGAGACAGGCAGTCATAGGCCTGTACTAATATGAGAGCTGGTGTTCACAGGACAGTGAACTGATGCAAATAATGCCAAGAGTGGAGGGTTGGGTAGTGAGCCATCACTGTAGATGGGGTGATCTGGGAAGCCTCTGTGAGCAAGTGACACTTGACTGTCACTTTAAAGATGTCCCTGTGGCTGCTGCAAGGACAGTAGACTGTCAGAAGAATCCGGGAGCAGGGGGAGGCGGCAAGGCACGTGGTGGCTTGGGCAGGGTGGAGCCTGGAGAGTGGGGGAGGGGTGGGAGGTGGGTTTGCCCATGGATGGGACAGAGCTGTGAGAGAGGAACCAAGGGTGACTTGACTGTCTGAGCCACAGGGCGGTTGGAGGGTGGTGGCCTTTACTGAGATGAAAAACGCTTCGGGAAAAGGCAGGCAGATGGAATCCCATTCTGGCCTTGTTGAGTTTGGGGCATCTGTGTGACATCCACCTGGAGAAATCCAAGGGTGGTGTTGGGGGAGAGATTGGCCAGGCAGTCCAGTTGTGGATGTCAGTCCTCAGTAGGCCAATGGAATTTGTAGTCTTGGGCCTGCATGAGGGGTCCAAGGAGCGAGGCTAAACGGAGAAGAGAAGAGGCCCCGCCTGGGCAGCTTACCCTTCCACAGTCAGAGAAGGCAGACCCGGCCAGGGAGGCCAGGGGAGGCTGGAGAGGGCTTCCAAGAGCTGAGCCAAGAAAGGGCTTCAGGAGCAAGGCAGTGAGAAGCTCACAGAGATGAGGCCTGGGAACAGACAGTGGGATGCAGCCATGCCAAGGCCCCTGTAACCAGGATAATGGAGGATAGGAGGGAGAGGAAGGTGTCCAAAACAGATGTGCCTTTACCAACATGGGGAGCTCAGGTGTGGACGTAAGTGTAGGAGATGCGGCATGCCCTGGACAGGGCCCTGAAGTCCCCCAAGGAGACTGGAAAGGCCGAGAACCAGCTGACAAAGTTATCTCAGGTGGATCCTAAGAAAACAAGGGTGCTAAAAGGGGTTCCCTAGGGAGTGGCTCAAGGAGTCCCCAGGGGAGGGGAGGGAGAGGCTGGAAGCATTGAAGGGGGATGTGCATTTGGCTCTGGAGTGAGAACAGGTCTGGCCTGATACAGGGGGAATTGGACCAATGTGCTGAGAGTTTGGGTGGTGGGAGCCCCGCCGCCCCCCCCCCCCCCCCGGCTGGCCTCCATTTTCCAGCAAATCAGGCCAAGGTCATGTTTGAGGTGGGCCCTGCAGAGTAGATCCCATCAGGTGGAGGCAGGGCAGCAGGGTGGGGATGCAGGGCCTCAGACGCCAGAGCTGGCGCCTGCCATTCATGAAAGCCATCCAGGGAGGTCAGGTTTCATGTCAGCATGGGTAAGTGGAGGTTATTCCTGCCTCCAGGCACCCAGCAAGCTCTGGGCCTTCCACTCAGGGTCAGGCCGGGGCTAATAGGAGGGGCTGTCATTGCAGACAGGGGCATCTGTCTCCCCTTTGATTGGGGCCGATAAGGCAGGCGCCTGGCTTGGGGACGGAGAAGCACATTCCCCGGGAGGCCGGGATAGGTGGGGACTGCCAGCTGAATGGGACATCCAGGGGAACAGTGGTTGGATTCCACTGCAGATGCTCCCTCCTCAGAAGCCTGGGTATTCTCAGATGGGGAAACTGAGGCCCGGCAGGAGGCCTAGCAGAGCCTGAGGCAGATCTCCGTCACCAGTCCAGGCTTTTCCTGTCCAGTGTCAGGCCCAGGGCAGGTCCACTTCTCTGACTCAGGCACCTGCAGACAGTTATTTATGGAGAGAAGCCCTGGACACCCCACGGTCCCAGGGGCCTAGAGATGTAGGTAGGCAGTGTGCCGGATGCTAATGTCTATTTGCCTGCCCGTCCTAAGCAGGCAGACCTACCAGCTGGGCCCACCCTCCCTCCTGGGCTGAGGATGTGGCTGAAGGAGGGCCTGTGGTCGCTGGGCAAGGTGACAATGAGCCCTGCTCCTCAAGCTGCCTCTCGGGCCTTGCGGTGTTTTCCTTTTGACATAAACATGCCCCTTTCTGACCCTGGGCCTCCTCCGTCGGGGGCTTTTCCTCAGGGACTGTGAGCTCAGCGCCCACCCACTTCCAGCACATGGACCCCAAACTGCAGTGGAAAGGCCTCCCCCCGCCACCGCAGCAGCTCCAGCCAGCCCCTCCCAGGAGCAGCTGTGTCCCTGTTGGCCCTTCCTGTCTGGGTCATGGGGTATTTTTAGCACCGAATCCGGAACCTACGAGGCTGCAGCTGCTCATGGCCAGAGTGCAAGAACAACAAACTGTCCAGGTGGGCTGTGTCAGGCCTGGGCCTGGCCCTCTGAGCTTGATAGCAGATTCCAGACTTTCCAGGAATCAGCAGGTCTCTGGGGTGGATGGGAAGGGAGGAAGCAGTTTGGGGCAGAGGATGAGTAACATGAGCCAGGCCCATCAGGGGATCAGCCTGTGCAAAGGTCCTGAGGTGCCATGGTGAGGGTGCAGAGAGAAGAAGGCATCGCAAGGAGGGGCTGCGTGCAACATGAGGCTGAGCAGGGCTGTGTAGGCTGCGGTCTCCGTCCCAAGGGCAATGAGGAGCCCTCAGAGTGTTCAGCATGGTGGTGGGTGACGATCAGATGGCAGCTCTCGGGAGGAAGAAGGAGACAAGAATAGAAGCGCTCATCTGAGTGGAGGAAGATGGCAGCAGCCTGCAGTAGGGGTGAGTGACAGAGGGAGTGAAAGGGTCAAGGAGGTGGAAGCCACAAACCTTAGTGAGTGATTGGCAGACAGGTGAGCGTGGGTTTCTGAGGGAGACCTCCCATTGGCTTGGGACAGGTCAAGTCTGGGGTGCTGTGGGACAGGACCACCTTAGGGAAGCCCTCCCTGGCCACCCCAGCTTGGTCCTCCCAGCACCTTGTCACTTAGAGTGCGCCTCACACCCACAGACGTGCTGCACCAGGCTCTCTATCCCCGGAAGTCCCCAGTGACCTTTGAGCCTCGAGAAGGCTGAGACCTGTGCTAGAGGGCTGGCACTGAGACCTGACTCCGCCAGGTCCCCACCCTGGGCCTCTGTGTCCCGGTCTGTGAAATGGGCTGGTGGGAAGAGCCCGTCTGTACAGCCTCCTTCAGCTGTAGTCTGTCCTACTGTGGCGGGGGGGCGGTAATCAGATTTCTGGGCAGGGGCCCCTTCCTGTGACACAGTCATGGCTGCCCCTCCTCCAAGGCTGGTCTCTGCCGTGAAAGAGCGAGAATGCACCAAGGCAGGACTCTGTCCCCGACGCTGGTTTTCTCGCCTGCCTCCTCCTGGCCCAGAGCTCTCAGAGAGCTGCAGTGGAGAACATTCCTGGAGGCCTCAAGGGCCTGGGAGGGAGGCAGCAGGGTCTGGCTCGGGTGGGGTTGTGGAGGAAAACTCAGACATCATGCAGGGAGAGGACAAGAGTTGTGGTGGGGAGAATAGCTTGAGCAAAGGTGTGGAGGCATGAAAGAATCCATGTCTCGCGGCTCCTGGGTGGCTCAGTCGTTCAGCGTCTGCCTTCGGCTCAGGTCATGATCTCAGGGTCCTGGGATCGAGTCCCGCATCGGGCTTCCTGCTCCTTGGGAGCCTGCTTCTTCTCCCTCTGCCTCTCTCTCTCTGTCTCTCATGAATAAATAAATAAAATCTTTAAAAAAAAAAAAAAAGAATCCGTGTCTCATGGGGAAGGCAAGGACAAGTGGGGGCCTGAGAGCCAAGGTTGATGCCAGTCACCATGGTCAGAACAGCTGTTCGGTGACCCCTCACCAGATTCTGCACCCCTCACTTAAGTCCGGGTTCCTGGACCCAGTTCTGATGCGTGGGGGGGGGGATGTGTATGTGTGTGTTCAGGCTTCCCCACACCAACAAGCAACTCAGACACCAACAGGGTGTCCAAGAATTCAGCTCAATTCTGACACTCTACCCTGAGATAGCATCAGATTCCACAGGTTAAGGGCTCAGTCCCCCCAAGACCGCCCCCCACTTCAGGGGAGAGTCAAAAGGTTATTACCTGTACTTCTTGGCTATAAACCAGAGGTTCCCACGACCCCTCTTTGGGCTCCATTAATTTGCTAGAGTGACTCACAGAACTCAGGAAACCTGTTTCCTCACTAGATTACTGGTTTAATTCAAAAGATATTAAAGGGTACCAATTGGGGCGCCCGGCTGGCTCAGTCAGTACAGCCTGCCACTCTTGATCTTGGGTTTGTAAGTTTGAGCCCCACATTGGGTGTAGAGATCACTTCAAAAAAAAAAAAAAGGATATCAATCAGCAGCCACAGGAAGAGATACCTGGTGTGAGGTCCCAAACAAAGGCGCTTCTGCCCTCGTGGAGTTTGGAGTTCTGCACAGTGGTACAGGGAAGCATTCTGGTTTCCCAACCTGGACGTTCTCGGAACCCCATCATTTGGAGGCTTCATTACCTAGGCATGATTGATTAAATCACGGGCCACGGGTGATTGAACCCACCTCCAGCTCTTCTCCTCCCCCCATCCCCATGTCACGGGGTGGGACTGAAAGTTCCCCTGGCAACCAGCCCCCATCCTTAAGTGCTTTCTGAAAGTCACCTCCATAACATAAACCCAGTTGTGATGGAAAGAACCTTGTTATGAGTAATAAGACACCCATTTCACCTTTATGGCTCTGAAGAGTCTTCAGGAATTGAGGATGAGAGAACAAATCAAAAGATGCTCCCCTTGCTCTTATCCCTCCAGGAATTTCAAGGGTTTGGGGAGCTGTGAGCAAGGAACTGTGGGTGAAGACCTAATATATACGAGAAATATATTTTGGTCATCTGAATGACCAAATATATCTATTTCTTATGAATCACACAATATCACACGGCCACCTTACCAAGGAGGTTACTATTACAGATGAGGAAACAGGCTCAGAGAGATTAAGTCACCTACTTGAGGACACTCAGCTAGAGAGAGGGAGGTACCGAGACACCAGGGGCCAGCGCCGGCTTGGCCACCATGAGGCGTGATGGAAGGGGCTGGTGGCCAGGCGGTGAGCTGCTCCTATCCTATTGTGGGGCACGGGGGGGTTCAGCGCGGGGGGCCGAGGGCCATCACCTGCAGGCACCTGTGAATGGTACCACCGACCAACCAGCATCGTGCAGCCTCAGACTCTTCTCCAGCCGGAGTTTGGAGGCAAAACCTCTTAGCCACCTCTGGGCTTCTGGAGTGTCTCCATCATGAGCCTCAGCTCCGTCGGTGATACCCCCCTGCTGAGCAGTGTGGGTGCCTGGCTCTCTGCCTGGGCCTCAGTTTCACTGTCTCTGACCCTAGATAGCTGGATGAGCTGGTCCCTCCCCAACTTCAGCTCCCAGGCCAGCCCGACCTCGGGCCCAGCCGTCTTGATCCTCAGCAGCTGCCCTTAATTCCCACTTCCTTCTGTGGCCACTGCCGAAACGTCAAAGCCACCTCCGGCCTGCCACTCGGAGCCCCCAGCGCGTGTGGCAGAGCCTCGCTCTCCCCGGCCTCAGCTGTTTTTGGGCTCAGCGCTGTGGGTGGTGTTTCGGGAGAAGCGGTCAGTCAGCCACCTGGCAGGGCCAGGATGCCAGTTCACTGAGACAGGAGAAGCGCGAGGCGTGGTAAAAAGACCGGACAGCCCCGTGAGTGTGTGCTGCTTTTCTGTACACCCAGGGGGCCACAAATGTGGGTGTGGTTCGTGCGGCCCTGAGGTGAGTGTGTGGAACCCGGAGCCACACTGTCTTCCTGCTCGTTAGCAGATCATCAGGCAGTGCCGGCCTGTCCGCCTGTGGCCGTGGCCTGTCCACCTGTGGCCTGTCCGCCCGTGGCCGTGCCACCAGAATTCTGCCTCCATGCCCTTGGCTTACCCCAGCGACTGGGGCCTCTTTAACAAAACAAATGCAAAATGAAAATGGCAAGATTCGGTGCAAAAGGAAGCATTGACTTAGAAAGAGAACTCAAACAAAACAAACACTAAATTCATAAAGGCTGGCAAATACCACCCAACATCATAAAATCCAGAAAAATAATCCCTCCATCTTGAGAAGCCTGTGGCCAGACGGCCTGCTGTGGCAGATCAGGCAGGGACTGGTAAAGCAGCAGCGTGTACGCGTCCCCTTGTCCCCTCCGGGCCGCGGAGGTGTGAGGAGGGCTCTATGAAGGGGTGAGGGGGGACCCAGGAAGGGCTGGGAGGCCTGTCCAGCTCCCACATCCCCACACTGTGGCAGGTGGCCCGGCCACAGGAGAATGGCCGCTTTGGTGCCCTCCCCTCTCCTTCTTCCCTGGGCCCTGCTGGGAGGGGGTCCTCTCCTCCCCAAGGAAGGCATCAGTGCTTCACTCTGGCCTGACCACCCCCCAACCCCCCCACCATCCACCCTTCCCCTCCAGATGTGGGCACAGCTGTATTTTTAGAGCAGCCAACCACAAGGACATTCTTTCCTTCTAATTACGATGGCTTCAAATTTCCTAGCCGCAACCAGTCTCATTGTCCAGTCCTCAAATATCAAAGGGTGGCCAGGAGC
>NC_138381.1:58469683-58490109 GCF_054177405.1 Leptonychotes weddellii
TTTTTTTTTTGACAGAGAGAGAGACAGCGAGAGAGGAAACACAAGCTGGGGGAGTGGGAAAGGGAGAAGCAGGCTTCCCACGGAGCAGGGAGCTTGACGCGGGGCTCGATCCCAGGACCCTGGGATCATGAACTGAGCCAAAGGCAGACGCTTAACGACTGAGCCACCCAGGCGCCCCATGCAATGCTTGATCTTGAGGTTGTGGGTTCAAGCCCCAGGTTGGGTGTAGAGATTACTTTAAAAAATAAAATCCTTAAAAATATATATAAAAGGGGGCACCTGAGTGGCTCAGTTGGTTGGGCGTCTGCCTTTGGCTTGGGCCATGATCCCGGGGTCCTGGGATTGAGCCCGGGGTCGGGCTCCCCGCTCGGTGGGAAGTCTACTTCTCCCTCTCCCCCTTGCTCATGTTTTCTCTCTTGCTATCTCTCTCTCACTCTCAAATAAATAAAATCTTTAAATATATATACATATATAAAGGCTTTATAGTCTGTGCAACTTTCTGCAACTTTATTCATGCCGTGTTGATTCACCTAACTTTATGCTAATGCTGTTCCTCCAGTTCATCACTCTCCACTGATGAGTGGCATTCTCTTATAAACCACAATTCACTTCTCTGTTTTCCTCATGATTGACATCTGGGTTGTTAACAGTTTTCTAATATCACAAACAATGCTGCATGTGTATACAGAAGTTCTTTTTTTTTTTTTTTTAAGATTTTATTTATTTGACAGAGACACAGCGAGAGAGGGAACACAAGCAGGGGGGAGTGGGAGAGGGAGAAGCAGCCTGAGCTGCTGAGCAGGAAGCCTGATGTGGGGCTTGATCCCAGGACCCTGGGATCATGACCTGAGCCGAAGGCAGGCGCTTAACGACTGAGCCACCCAGGCGCCCCTAACATAGATTTTTAATTTTATAATTTTATTACTATTTCTTAAGTAGGCTCCATGCCCAACATGGGGCTGGAACTCATGACCCTGAGATCAAGATTCGCATGCTCGAACACTGAGCCAGCCAAGTGCCACTAGATTTCTATTTTTATTTTTTTTAAAGATTTTATTTAGGGTGCCTGGGTGGCTCAGTTGGTTAAGCGACTGCCTTCGGCTCAGGTCATGATCCTGGAGTCCCTGGATCGAGTCCCGCGTCGGGCTCCCTGCTCGGCGGGGAGTCTGCTTCTCCCTCTGACCCTTCCCCCTCTCATGTACTCCCTCTCTCATTCTCCCTCTCTCAAATAAATAAAATCTTTAAAAAATAAATAAATAAATAAAGATTTTATTTATTTATTTGACAGGGAGAGACACAGCGAGAGAGGAAACACAAGGAGGGGGAGCGGGAGAGAGAGAAGCAGGCTTCCTGCGGAGCAGGGAGCCTGATGCAGGGCTCGATCCCAGGACGCCGGGATCATGACCTGAGCCGAAGGCAGACGCTTAACGACTGAGCCACCCAGGTGCCCCTAGATTTTTATTTTTAATGATGTTAAATCCTCATAAGAAACCTGTATGTTTTATCCTTGTTATCCTGAGGTTATTGTAGAGGCCACTTTTAGGCACCAACTTGAGCAATGGACACCTGAGTAAGGTAGAAGGGCACACAGTGACCACCTAGCCCCTGGGTGAATACAAACAGGCCCATTAAGTGACCCACCTCAAAATATCCATAAGCCCTAGCTGACCAACACAGCTATTTGTGGGGAAAAAAAAGTTTGTTTTTTTTTAAAAGAAATCTATTGGGGCGCCTGGGTGTCTCAGTCGTTAAGTGTCTGCCTTCAGCTCAGGTCATGATCCCGGGGTCCCGGGATCGATCGAGCCCAGCCTCCGGCTCCCTGCTCTGCGGGAAGCCTGCTTCTCCCTCACCCACTCCCCCTGCTTGTGTTCCCTCTCTCGCTGTGTCTCTCTGTCAAACAAATAAAATCTTTAAAAAAAAAAAACTATTTCAATATTAGCAACCAAAACCAACAATGTGTTAATAGCAACAATGACAACACTATGAGCAAGTTGTGTTTATCCCAAGAATTCAAGGATTAATTACCCTTAGAAACTCTATTGATGTAACTGAGCTCATAAACAGTAAAGTAGAACCCATATGATCATCTCAACAGGTGCAGAAAACGCATGCAATTAGCAACTGCTACTATTTTATTGTATTTTTCCTTAAAAACGCATGGTGTTTTTAGAAAAACATTTTTAAAAGATTTTTATTTATTTGTCAGAGAGAGCACAAGTTGGGGGGGGCAGCAGGCAGAGCAGGCAGAGGGAGAAGCAGACTCTGAGATGCTGAGCAGGGAGCTGGACTCGGGGCTTGATCCCAGGACTCTCAGATCAGGACCTGAGCCGAGGGCAGAGGCCCAACCGACTGAGCCACCCAGGCGTCCCAGTGGAAATCTTTTAAAAGTTCAGAGCAGCAGGGACTCCTGGGTGGCTCAGTTAGTTAAACAGCCGACTCTTGATTTTGGCTCAGGTCATGATCTCAGGGTCTTGCGATGGCGCCCCCCAGCGGGGCTGGGCGCTGAGCGGGAAGCCTGCTTGGGATTCTCTCTCACCCTCTGCACCTCCCCACTCCCGCGAGCTCGCTCAATCTCTCCCTCTCTAAAAAAAATTTAAAATGTATTATTAAAAAAAAAAGTTCAGAGCAGCAAAAATCAAACAAAAACCAGGCATGAGCAAGAGAGATACTGCGGTCTCCATTATGGGGTATGTCCTAGCACAGTCTTTGCTCAAAGGGCTTCCTAAGGCCATTTTCGGGTATACGTTTCTATGACCACAAAGAGCATCTTTGGCAAGTCTGGTTTCGGTTTGGCCTTTATCCACGTCCTGGATTCCATGCAGGGTCTGAGAAGCCCCGAGAAATAAAAGATTAACCAGACCCAGTGGACCCTGTGGTTCCTCACCTCCAAGGTCCAGCCTCTCATGCCTTCAACCCCAAACCGGTTCTCCCCTGCACCCAAATCACTGGCTCTGCCGCGACTAACAGATGAGAGCGCTCCAGAGACTGGTGGGTCTGCCCTTCAGTCCCTCCTAATTCTGCCCCTCCACTGGGTCAAGGGTGGGGACACCTGGATTGGGGGAGGCTGGGGACGTCGGTGGGGACAGGGGTCTCCCCAGGACTGGGGGCTCCCGCGCCCTGGAGGTGGCCAGGGGGGCGCAAAGGAAGCGGGGGGAAAGGGGCCGGGAGGCGCAGCGGCGGAGGGCCGAGGGGGAACGAGGCGGGCACCGGCAGAGTCACACCTGGGGCGGCAGAGGGAGAGGGGACGAGAGGCCAGGACCGGGTTTCGGGTGAATCTGGAGCTCAATGGGACCTCCCGGGGCGACTGCAAGGGGTTGGCTGTGGTGACCTCGGACCAGAGTTCCCTTCCGCTTTGCGGAGATGGGCCCCAGGCTCGGCCGACCAAGGAATGTGTCGGTTTTCAGCCTCAAAGCTACGGAAAGGCCGGGATGGAGGTGAACAGTAACGGCCCTTTGGGCCTCGTTCCCAAGTGACGGCTGGAAGCACCGCACACCCCTTAACCGCGCTGTGCGCCTGCGCCTGTGTCTCGGGCGCGCGCTCGGCCCAGAGGTAGGCTTTGCGCGAGCCTTCCGCTCCCCAGGCCGCCCTCAACACCCACTGCGCTTGCGCATCCGCTCCTGCGCCGAAGATGGCAGGCGCTTCTACCACGCCCACTGCGCATGCACCTCCGCGTCCGCAGCGGGGGTCCTGCCGAACGACTGCACCTCCCTCCGCTCCGCGCGGTTACGGCAGCAGCAGTTCTGTATCGCAAACCCGGTGTCGCAGCGAATGCTCGAGAAATGTGTACGTGCTCGATGCCCTCCTGCGATCGGGAAAGGTCTGAATTCCGAAGCACGCCCGGCCCAGGCGTTTCAGACGAGGGCTTGCAGACCGGCGGGAATGCACGGGCGCAGCCACTCTGGAAGGCTTAACGGAGTGTATACAAGTAGCTGGCGCTTGTTTGCCCAGTGGAGTTAGGTGCTGGGCTCAGAGGAGCATAAGCAGGAGGTCGCGCGCAGGGATGGCCTGGGGGCCAGTGCAAGGTTGCATGGGGTCAAGTGTCTGCAGGAGCTGTGGCCCGGCAGCATCCCACGCGAGCAGCCGTCGCGCTGCCCGCGCTGTTCTGGAGCCCTCTGGCGGGTCGGACAGGCCCGGAGAGGCAGCAGCCCTTGGGCACTGCGGTCCTGGTCGCCTCGCCCCCTCCTGCGACCGTTTCCCACTCTCGCCTCACTCCCCAACCTTCATTTCCTCCTCCACGCTCCGTCTGAGCCCTGTCCTGATGTCCTGCTTCACAGAGAAATGGGGGGCAGCCAGAAGAGAACATCCACGCCACCCACCACCCATCTTTGGATGCCCTTTCCCCTTCCCCCATACCCCCAGTGTTGCCACTCCTCTGCCAGCCTGCACTGATTTCCTTCAAATACCTGCATGGCACATGCCTCCATGTCCTTCAAGTCCTTTTGCAGATGTGACCATCACAGGGCGTATTCCCTGGCCACCCTCTCCAAACATTCCCTCACACCCTTCCCTGCTTTATGTCTCCATCACACCAGCTGACATACTATGTAATTTCCTTGTTCATGTTATTGCCCGTCTTCCCCGGCTGGAAGGAAAGCTCTGTGAGGTCACGGATTTTGTCTCCTGTTCCACTGGTTATATCAGTAGCACCTAGAACAGTTGGTTTATTGTCCACAGTAGGGAAGCAAGAAATATTTGTTCACTGAATTGATAAATCACCATCATAGCTAATGTTGTAAATGCTTTTCATGATCAGGCACAGGACTAGGCAATCTCCATGCATGATCTCAGTGAATCAAATAATTTCCTGAGTCGCCTGGGTGGTACAGTTAAGCTTCCAACTCTTGGTTTCTGCTCAAGTTCTGATCTCAGAATCCTGAGATCGAATCCCGAGTGGGGCTCACGCTCAGCACGGACTCTGCTTGAGATTCTGTCTCCCTCTCCCTCTCCCCCTCCGGCTTGTTCTCTCTCTCTCTCTCAAATCAATCAATCAATCTTTAAAAAAGATTTCCTGCTATCTTGGAGACCCACCAGCATCTCCTGCCCCATGGGCTTAATGGTCATCAGGCTCTGTGTCTCTCTTTTTTTTTTAAGTTTATTTATTTATTTACTAATCTCTACACTCAACATGGGACTTAAACCCATGATCCTGAGATCAAGAGTCGCATGTTCTTCCAACTGAGCCAGTCACCTCTTGCTGCTTCCTTTTTTTTTTTTTTAAGATTGTGTTTATTTATTCGACAGAGAGAGGGAGAGAGAGAGAGCACAAGCAGGAGGAGTGGCAGGCAGAGGGAGAGGGAGAAGCAGGCTCCCCGCTGAGCAGGGGCTCCATCCCAGGACCCTGGGATGACCTGAGCCGAACCGACTGAGCCACCCAGGCACCCCTCTCTCGCTGCTTCCTGCAGATCTAAGTGGAACACTCACCTCCATGCAGCCCACATGGAGCTTTAATGTGACTCCAGTGAGACCAGAGTCCTGGGTCCTCACCTGGCTGCCTCTTCTGGCTTCCAGAAGGAAGTTACTTAGGCCTTATGGGATCTGTGGGCAGGTCCTCTGCTGGACCTGTCTGTAGACCTGTGGCAAGATCTTTGGCAAGATCCTGCCCCCCAGAGCCTCTTCCTCAGCCTCCTCACCACCAGCACAGTATCTCACCAAATGGAGAATGCACATCAGTTTTTGGCCCAGCTGTTTCTGCCCCCTAGCTCAGCTCCTATCTGGGACAGGCACTGGGTGTTTGATAAAATGAATAAATAGTCCTCAGGTTCTGGAAATTCCTCTGTAAATCTTTAGCCAAACATCCTTCTGCCATGAAACTTGTATGTAGGTACTTAAAAAGTCATAAATTTGACTTATAGGACTTCAGATTTGCAGGATGATTTGCTAGAACAAGAAAGGCGGTGTGATTTACTAGGAAGAGATCAACGATTTGATTTTTGTGTGGTCAACTACTTTGTGCATGCCTAGGAAAGTATCTGAGAGGATCAGTTCAATGCTGTGCCTTTGGGTCAGTGGAGAACTTTCAGCATATACTGAATTTTCGAACATTTTAACAAGCATGTTGTTTTGTCATTAAAAACTAGAAGAGGAAAAATATTAATAAAATTGAGAATCCCGGGACACCTGTGTGGCTCAGGCGGTTAGGCGTCTGCCTTCGGCTCAGGTCATGATCCCAGGGTCCTGGGATCCAGCCCCACATCAGGCTCCTTGCTCAGTGGGAGCCTGCTTCTCCCTCTCCCTCTGCCTGCCACTCCCCCTGCTTGTGCTCTCTCTCTCATACACACACACAAATGAATAAAATCTTTATTTAAAAAATTGAGAATCCCTAAAAAATATACTGACCTAAAGGGATGAGACCTCAGAGTGCTGAGCTCTCATGGCTGGGTACTCTGGAGAGTTCTCTCTCCATCTCTAAGGGGGATGAAAACTGTTCTCTGTTGTCCCAAGTGTGTGTGGCACATGTGTACCTTGGCTGCCTCCCCCCGCCCCCACTCCCCTGGAGGTAGGCATGATCATCTCCAGGTCCAGCAAAGAAGTGACTGAGTGAGGACAAGTGAGTAGGGGCAGAGGTTGCATTGGGACCCAAGCACGGCCACCAGCTGCGTCCATTCTGCTGCTTCATATGCCCCACAAGTCCCCACACATACAGGTCCATGCGGCCCCTTCTGTTAGCCTTACTGCAGAACGGGCTGGCAGGTGAGAGAAGGAGACACAGCCGCTCTGTTGGAGCATGTCTTGCTGGGGCAAGCCACTGGGACTGGGGGGGACTCCAGGGGCAGAGTTTCACTCTCCTAGGGCCCCAGCTCAGAGCACTGTGCTCCAGAACCACAGCAGGCCCCGCCTGGCATGGAGGGCCAGAGAACTGTTGTCTATTTCGGGAAAATGCTGATGGGGGAGAGGGGGGAGGGGGCAGCGGGGTCCTGGGGTTCCTCTGCTACCCGCCGGCCATGTGACCTAGGTAACCCCTCTCCTCTGTGCCTCAGCTGCACAGTGGAAACATCACTGCCTGGTTCAAACAGATTGCAAGGCCATGATTGCTAGGTTCGAGCCCTGGGAACGAGGCGGAGGCTGTTAAAGGCCATTCTGTGTCCTCCCCTCTCTCCTCAGATTCAGGGCAGGGTCCTGCTCCTGACCATCTGCGCGGCTGGCATTGGCGGGACTTTTCAATTTGGCTACAACCTCTCCATCATCAATGCCCCAACTTTGGTATGTATTTTCTGTGCCCACCATCACCATCCCAGTGGGTGCAGGGTGAGGGCTAACGGCTGCCCGCTGTGGGGCTTCAGGCCAGCATCCACTTGGTGGTGCTTTCACCCCATGCATCCACCTTCACTGAATGACCCACAGGTCCTGCAGATCCAGGTTCAAACCCAGCTCTACATCCTCCCTTGAACCTGCACGTCCTCCCGGGTCCCTGATGTCAGCGCATAACTTTACTGCTTGCCTGGTTGGGGGCCAGCCTTGACTCTGCCTCCCTGCCTCCAAACACCAAGCCTTTCCTAACTACCTCTCGCTAGCCATTTCTCCCCGTGTCTCTGCCGTGACTCCAGTTCAGAACCCGTCTCTCCTACCTAGATCCCTGGCTTAGCCTCCTCACTGGCCTCCCTTCCTTCAGCCTCGAAAGTTTGACCAAGCCACTCCCCTGCCCAAAAACATTCTGTGGCTCCCCAGTACCTATAGGGATAAGAACAGACTCATCCACCTGAAGTTCAAGGCCTCCTTAGATCAGAACCTGTCCACCTTTCTCCTACCTTCATTCCCTGAACCCCACTAGCAAAGCAAGTTAAATGCAGTTCCCCAAATGCACACAGCCCTCTCTCTAAGCCTCTTTTGCTTGGGAAACCCTCTCTGCTGCCCCTGCAGAAGCCTCTCAAGGACCACCCAAACACCATCACCATCCTGAAGCCTTCCTTCGACAGCCCCACCCCACCCCAGGGGGAAGTCGCCCCTCCCTCCCCAGGCCTTCAAGCGGGCTGTCCCCACTCAGGTTGCATGTTGGTTGTGTGGGGCCCGTATCATCCTCCTGCTGGTTTGCTTTCAGTGTCTGAGTCATCCTTGTGCCCCCAGCGCCTGGCGCTGACCTGGCCCAAGGGACTTTCTTGGCCTCAGAGACTCCTCCTAATCCCTCAAATGGATTTCCAGCCAGGGACAGGAGAGGCTGGGCCTGGTCCCAGCTCCCCTAGATGGTCCTGCCCCCAGAGGGACCTGGCAGGCACCAGGCTGACAGTCATTACCCTGAGCTGGCCTGAGCAGAGGAGAGCTGGCCCAACCCCTAAACCTGCTGCCCTCCTCACGTCCTCCCTCACATCCTGTTGGGAGGCCTGAGACCAGTCAGACGCTGAAGTGTGTCCAGGTCTTCCCCGAGTGCAGTCATTCCTAACCCTGTGGCCTCTGTTTACTTACCTAGAACTGCAGCTCTGGGGGTGGGGGCCTGGGGTATCCTGACCACCCGCTGCAGCCCTGACCTGTGGCTGAGGCCGTGAGCAAGTCCTTTCACCTCTCTGGGCCTAATCCCCCTACCCCCAAAGGGACACGTGGAAGGAGCGGTTACCGAACCTGGAAGGAAAGAGCCGTGTGGCGTAGGACCCCTTGAGAGGAGCCAGGACGTTTGGTTGAGTGTCATAGCCAGCCTGAGGTGACCCCCCGGCCTGAGGTGACCCGGAAACAAACACCCCTCCCGCCTCTCTCTCATGTCCTGCTGGGGCTCACCATTGGCCAAGCCCCACAGAAAGCCAGTCAGCAGGGGACCCACTGATGTGAGCCATACTGGTGGATGCTTAGGCCAAAAGCAGGGGCCCGGGGGGTGGGGGGTGATCATGGACTCTGAAGGGCAAACAGAGACTGGCCAGCACCAGGCTCCAGGAGACACTGTATGTGAAGGAGATCTGTCCGGTGCCCTCAAAGAGGAGGAGCTCAGGTGACTCTGTTCCTGCCCCACCGGAGTCTTGCTCAGGAGCCCTGGCACCTGCTCTCTGCTGAGGAAGAGCCCTGTGGGCGAGAAGGCTTAGCCTGTCCAGCCTGTCGCTGGGAGGCTGACTGGCATCTCTGTCCACAGCACATTCAGGAATTCATCAATGAGACATGGTGGGTGCGTACCGGCCAGCCACTGCCCGATCACCTAGTTCTGTTGGTGTGGTCCCTCATTGTGTCTCTGTACCCCCTGGGGGGCCTCTTTGGAGCACTGCTTGCCGGGCCCCTGGCTGTCATGCTGGGAAGGTAAGTGCTTTCTGTGTGTGCCCCGGATGCCCCTTGATGAGAGGTGCCCCAATCTGTAGGCTGAGGAATGTGGGAGAAGGAAGAGGCCCTGAAGGCCCAGGCCCAGGCCAGCTCTGCCCGCCCTCCGCCTCCTACCCTACCAGCGGTTTCATCACAAGAGTCATATGTCTAAGCTGATTTGGTAGAGGGAGGAGCCTTGTGCTCTGAGGGAGAGAGGACTCCTGGTCTCTAGTTCCATGTCTGCGGGCAAGTGCTATTGGACCATAAACTAGGTCCTCTTCAGGCCTCATTCCCCTCTCTGTATC
This sequence comes from Leptonychotes weddellii, assembly GCF_054177405.1. NCBI lineage: Eukaryota > Metazoa > Chordata > Mammalia > Carnivora > Phocidae > Leptonychotes > Leptonychotes weddellii. The sequence goes on from NC_138381.1 coordinate 58,479,199, forward strand.
CAACTGAGGCAGTTCTTGGGGTGCAAACAAGAGAGACAGGCTCATACTAAATACATACATACATACATACATACATACTCCTGGCCGCCTCAGTCAGTGGAGCATGGGACTCTTGATCTTAGGGTTGTGAGTTTGAGCCCCATGTTGGGCAGGGAGCCTACTTAAATAAAACTTTTTAAAAAGTCTACTTAAGGTGGGGCGCCTGGGTGGCTCAGTCGTTAAGCGTCTGCCTTCGGCTTAGGTCATGATCCCAGGGTCCTGGGATTGAGCCCCGCATCGGGCTCCCTACTCGGCGGGAAGCCTGCTTCTCCCTCTCCCACTCCCCCTGCTTGTGTTCCCTCTCTCGCTGTGTCTCTCTCTGTCAAATAAATAAATAAAATCTTAAAAAAATATATAATAAAAAATTAAAAGTCTACTTTAAAAAAGAGAGAGAGAAAGACAGGCTTGGACTGATCTGATAGAAAATTGTAATAACTGGAAAGATGGTGGAGCGGCTCATAGAATGAAAGGAAATACTCAGAAGCCAGGTCTTCAGAACGGCAGGATCCAGGGCAGTGCTGAGGATCTCAACAGCCAGAGCTTTGGGCCATCCTCCCAGGAAGGATGCCTTTAGAGTGCATTAGCTCCAACTACATTCTATCTCCAATGTCTTCATTCAAGATTCAGAATCCAGGAAGACAGATTGTTACCGACCCACCATGGGTCACACATTTACAACCATGAAGCAGTACTGGGCAGAAAAAGCAAATGGCTACCACGGCCCACCCCTTTGCTAGCCACCCTGCACGCGTAGACACGTTTCTCCCGTGTATTCAGCTCTATACGTGCCCCTCCTAACATTCCTCAACCATCCCATCATATACACCATCATATGTATTCACCTCTCCCTGAGGGAGACCACTTAGAGCCTTGTCTTGTCTGGAAAGCTACCATAGTGCCTCACCCAGAGGCAACATTATCAAGCAGAAGGGGGACTTCTTCCTGGCTGATGCTTTATATCAGAAAGAAGAAGAAGAAAAAAAAACTTTTCAAAAAAGGTGCCATGTCTCATTGCCCAGCACCGGGTCACTAGCATAGAGAATGGGATCACCAAGTCTGGGTTAGATGGTCAGGTTCATACCTGAACCTTAAGGGGCAAGGGCACATTCCCAAACAAATTTAGGCTCTTCCTGCAAAAGAGAAGGAATTAGCTCTGACCCCTGGTGTGCCTTAGGGGAAGGGTGGCAGTATGGTCAAGTAGGCATGCTGACATGAGTAACTTGCTCGTGAGAACCTTTGGGGCCCACACGAGGCATCACCGAAATAGTGATCAAGCGCTACCGGGCACACCCCACCTTAGCACAGGAGTGTCATATGGCACGCAGTGCGTGATGGATACACAACCACCAGGGCTGGGGTAGGGACTACCGACAAGGCCAGGGTTCTTTCTTTTTTTTTTTTTTTAAGATTTTATTTATTTATTTGACAGAGAGACAGCGAGAGAGGGAACACGAGCAGGGGGAGTGGGAGAGGGAGAAGCAAGCTTCCCGTGGAGCAGGGAGCCTGATGCGGAGCTCGATCCCAGGACCCTGGGACCATGACCTGAGCCGAAGGCAGACGCTTCACCGACTGAGCCACCCAGGCGCCCAGGCCAGGGTTATTTCTGATTAAGAGGATGGTAATCCACTGAAGGAGAGTGGCTTTGCCCCAAAGCTCTAGGTCTTGCATTGTGAGTCTCCTTTTGGATAGCTGCCACAGTCACTCGGAGCAGCATAGGCTCTCCTAGGTCTAAAGGGGCGAGTGGCAGAGCTCTTTGCACTGAGTGGGGACCCACTGGAGGATACTCTTCATGCTCAGCTCCACTTGAAGCTGCCAGGTTTCCAAGTTACCTGGTTTGTGTGCCAGAGCGTGACACCCAGGGTAGTACGTACTCTCTCCAAAATGGGAAGGAGCTCTCTGAGGTTTGCCCTTCCTTCTTAGAGGGGTGGCAGTGATTTCTCATGCCCTTTGAGGAAATAGGCTGACGTGCATTAGTCTGGTGAGCTTCGGGAACTTCACTGATGGGGCGGCCCGCTCCGTTTGAAGTTTCCACTCTTTATCATGCTTGTGCCTTACAAGACCTCTAGTGGACTCTTCTGGTGCTCATTCTCCCTGTCCTTTCAGTATATAGTCATCAGAGAAGTGGGCCAGCAGGATGCCCTGTGGAAGGGACTGTGGCCCCGAGCTGGAGAGCTGCTCTATCCTCAGGCAGGTCAGTAAAGGTGTATTACTGCCCCTGCTAGGTGGAAGCTAAGCGTTTCCGGTATTGTGTGTGTACGGAAATGGAGCAAAATGCATTTACCAAATAAATACCCCACAACTGAAGTACTTTATTAACTTACAGCACCGAGGAAACCATAGGTGGTTTTCAGTTGGAGTTACCCCTGGACCAAGTTTGCTATAATCTATGCCATTCTCCATTCTCTAGACACAGGAGATCTATGCTTTAGTCTGGATTCTCTTGCCAGTGTGCCGCTGACTTTGGGCAGAATACTGGCCTCCTCTAGGATCCAGTTTCCCTGTCTGTACAGTGAGCTCTCCCGAGTACCCTGTATGAGAGCACTTCCGTGCTCAGTATCAGGAACCCCAGACCTGAGGCTTCATCATGGTGGAGCAGCTGACATTTCTAGTGGCCACTCCCTGGGCTGCAGTCTGTCCCGCTGAACTAGGCATGGGCCACCCAGCCATCCTGAAAGTTCTGAGAAGTGACTCTATAATACATGGAAGAAAATGTGCGGGGACTGTACTTGGCTTTCAATGCATCTCTTCCCTTACTCTGAAAGTTTTATTGAGTCTGAGAAATCAGACATTAGGCCTCTCATCTTACAAAGGAGTGGGAAGGGGCGCCTGGGTGGCTCAGTCGTTAAGCGTCTGCCTTCGGCTCAGGTCATGATCCCAGGGTCCTGGGATCGAGTCCCACATCGGGCTCCCTGCTCAGCGGGAAGCCTGCTTCTCCCTCTCCCACTCCCCCGCTTGTGCTCCTGCTCTTGCTATCTCTCTCTCTGTCAAATAAATAAAATCTTTAAAAAAAAAAAAAAAAAGGAGTGGGAAGAAAGAAATGCTTCATCTGAAGAGATGAAGCATAAAATACAAATGTTGTCATCTCAAGCTATGATGCGGGTGGAAAGGAGAGTAGCTTAGACTCCTTGATGAATCTCACACACGCACACACACGGGTCTGATCCGGGCTGGCTGGAGCTGCAAAGGGGGGGTCCCCAGGGAGAGTCCCCCCGCCCAGACTGAATCTGAGCCTCTCTTGCCTGCGTTCCACTTCCCCCCAGGAAGAAGTCCCTCCTGGTGAATAACATCTTCGTGGTGGCCGCGGCGACCCTGTTTGGCTTCAGCCGCAGAGCAGGCTCCTTTGAGATGATCGTGCTGGGCAGGCTGCTCATGGGAGTCAGTGCAGGTATGCAGGGAGGGCAGCTCATCCTGCCTCTCTATTCCCACTCATTCATGTATTCCATTTATTCATTCATTTGTTCTCTTTATTTCTTTCATCCATTCATGCATTTTCTTTCTTCACGTTTTTCATTCATGCCCACCTCTTCTTTAGCAAAATGATTATGGTTTATCTCAAAAGGCTCATATAACTAGACACTTAAAGTGGCTATAGAGACATGAAAAAGTTGTACAGGGCTGTGAATACAAGCATCCCCAAGCCTATGCTAACAGAGATCCTGTATTTGAGCCACACTCTAAGCCAGGAGCTTCCTGGCAGCCAAGGTACAAAGGCATCAAGGATGAGTTCTCAGATCTTCCCTATAGAGGCAGAATAGCCTGTTAGGGGCTCCTCAGTTTCGGGGGCTTGGCATGTGAGGAAGCCCATCGACCTGGGCTTTTAGGGACACCCTCAGCAAATCCCCTCTTGACTTGCTACTGTTTATACACCAGGTGTCTCTGTCTATATTAGTTATTTATTCCTGGGAAAGAAAGTACTCTGAAACTTAGTGGCTGTGCACACATCTAGGCTTGAGCATGAATGTCCAGCCCATGTACCTGGGGGAAAGTGCCCCCAAGGAGCTCCGAGGAGCCGTGGCCATGACCCCAGCCATCTTCGCTGCCCTGGGGATCGTGATAGGTCAGGTGGTCGGACTCAGGTAAACACCCTGTCTCCATGTGCCCTGAGTGGTTTGAGGGGGGCCAGAAAAAGCCCTTCGCCTAAATTTCTCATTAAGTGTATTAAGGCATTGCTTCTTTGAATTAAGAAATCTTCTTTGTATTGAAATCCTGTCTACACCCATCTGGCCAATACACAAAATGGGTATTAGCCAACTACCTGCCAGTGTGAATCAGCATTTTCCCTCCTCTCTAGATCAGGGAGCAAAGAACAGGTCTTAAAAAGAGAGAAGGTGAAGGTTTGGGCTTTTAAAGGGGAGCATGTCCTGGTCATCCCAGAAAAGAGAGGGGAGGGCAGAGCCTGGAACCCTGGGAAGAGGAGTTGCTACAGATAAGGTGGGGTCATGGCCATGGGATGGGAGGGATCTTGGTGTCCAGACCCAGAACTGGGTAGAAAGAAGCAGAGAGCAATACAGGTACTCTGCCCTCAGGAGGGCAGGCAGGCAGGGGACTGGAGGGTGCGGGGTGGGGAGGTCAGGGGGTTAGGGGGCAAGTGGGCAGGGCCCTGGCAAGGAAGCGTCTGGTCCGGCCTCTCCTCTCTCTCCCCAGGGAGCTCCTGGGTGACCCAGGGGCCTGGCCCCTGCTGCTGGCTAGCTGCCTGGTGCCTGGGGTGCTCCAGCTTGCCTCCCTCCCTCTGCTTCCTGAAAGCCCACGCTACCTCCTCATTGACCGTGGAGACACCGAGGCCTGCCTGGCAGGTGAGTCCCTGACCTTGGGTCCCCAGACCACCCTTGACCCAGGGGCACATCTGTCTGGAGCATGTGAATCCCCATTTCTTGGATTTCGTTTATCAGGGAAAAGCTGTCCCTCACTTTTGTGCCATCCATCCATCTCTTCAAAACTCTTTATTGGGGCGCCTGGGTGGCTCAGTTGGTTAAGTGTCTGACTTCCGGTCAGGTCATGATCTGAGGGTCCTGGGATCAAGCCCGAGTCAGGCTCTGCACTCAGCGGGGAGTCTGCTTCTCCCTCTCCGCCTGCCCCTCCCCCCACTCATGCTCTCTCTCCCTCTCTCAAATAAATAAAATCTTAAAAAAAAAACAAACAAGGGGTGCCTGGGTGGCTCAGCCGTTAAGCGTCTGCCTTCGGCTCAGGTCATGATCTCAGGGTCCTGGGATCGAGCCCCGCATCGGGCTCCCTGCTCGGCAGGGAGTCTGCCGCTCCCGCTCCCTCCACTACTCTCTCTCTCTGTCAAGTAAATAAATAAAATATTTTAAAACAAACAAACAAACAAAAAAACCCAAAAACTCTTTACCAAGGGGCTGTCCTAAGTGCCAAGCCAGCGTGTCCGGACAGAGCAGACCCGGCCCCTGACATCTAGGAACTGCAGGATGGTGCCAGTAAAGAACCCTCCCCTCTACCACATATGCAAGATGAAACACTGTGTCACCTGGGTGCCGATGGGCTGACTCATTAGCTATGGCCATGGTAATGATGCCCAAGAACAATACCCAAATCTCTGGCTTAACATAATCCATTACTGTGTCTTCTACTCATTTGCTTGCTGGGCTGGCTGCATGACTGCTGATCTCAGCTGGGCGGCTCATGGTGTCTGGGAATCAGCCGGTGAGCCAGTCCAGGCTGGTCTGGGCCCGAGCTGTTCAGTTCTGCTGCACACGCCTCTCTCACTTTTGGTACCAACGGGCTAGCCTGGGGATGTTCTTATTAAGGGGATGGCAGAGGCCCAAGAAAGCAGATCCAGTTGCACAAGCATTTTGCAAATCTGTGTTTCCCGTGCCCATGAACAGGCCATCAGCCATGTCACTGAACCCAAAGTCAAGGGATGGGAAAATCAACGGCCTATCCTCTCACATGGCAAAGGGTGTGGATTCAGAGAAAGGTGAAGACCAGGGCCCACTCATGCACCTTCTCAGCTTGCCACTGTGGCCACAGCTATTACTGATAGCCCTGCCCTGTGCAAAACATGCTCAGTGTCATCTGGGGCCCCACAGTCTCATCCAGTCATGGCATCCGTCTTGCAGCCCCAGATCTTAAGATCACATCAAGTCTATATGTGCCTTCTCTTGATCCAGAGACCTAGGAGCTAAAAACACAAGTCTTCTGCCCCTCTGAACTCAACACACAATGGTGAAAGTGGGATGGTGTAACCAGAACTCAGCCTCATTTCAAAGGGAGCAGAAAGCCATCACCAGTCCTTAATGCTTAGCTGCTCCTGGGAAGATGGTGCCAGACCTCCCTGCCTTGCTCGTAGGGAATGTTCCATGATCATGTTCTGGCTCTGCTCCCTGGGAGGGGCCCCCTGGGCTGTGGTGTCCCCAGGTTCTGGCTTCTGCCCTCTGAGCTAGCCTTCCTTAACACCTTCTGAAGAGGGCATTGCAAATGTGCTCATAGAAAGTTGGGGCACACAAGTCTTTATATTTCAAATTGTCTTAGTCCCTTTTCCCCTGGGCTGGTGGAGTTTTTGTCAATACAATTTTCTCAAAAACGATGTGATTCTTCTTTTTTTTTTTTAAGATTTTATTTATTTATTTGAGAGAGAGAGAGTGAGAGAGCACAAGAGGGGGGAGCGGGAGAGGGAGAAGCAGACTCCCCGCCGAGCAGGGAGCCCGATGCGGGACTCGATCCAGGGACTCCAGGATCATGACCTGAGCCAAAGGCAGTCGCTTAACCAACTGAGCCACCCAGGTGCCCACGATGTGATTCTTCTATGTATTTGACTGATGTGCCCAAAAGCCACATCCACAAGTCTTTTTGAGACCTGCTTCCCTCTTGAGACCGAATGACTGGAATTTGGGGCATGTCAGGCTGCTGGGGACCAACACCCTTTTTTTTTAATTTTTTTTTTTTTATTAAAGATTTTTATTTATTTGACAGAGCACAAGCAGAGGGAGAGAGAGGGAGAAGCAGGTTCCCTACTGAGCAAGGAGCCCGATATGGGACTCGATCCCAGGACCCTGGGATCATGACCTGGGCCGAAGGCAGCCGCTTAACCGACTGAGCCACCCAGGCGTCCCTGGGGACCAACACCCTTAAGCCCTCCAAATGCTCCTTTTCCAGCCATGAGGGTCTATGAGGTGCTGGCATTAAGCCACACCTTTAATTTGGTTGTTACCCTGAGTCCATGGCTCAGTGGCAGGGCTCTGGATTTGATCTTTGCTTTCAGGCCGTAACTTAATGTGGAACTCTTTTTGCTAACTGGAGGGGCTAGAGATGAGAAACAGGTTTTTTTGTTTTTTGTTTTTTGTGGTTTTTTTTTTCCATTTTTTATTAAACCAACCTAGTGAGTTCGGAATAAGTTAAATTTAATTAAATCTTGTTCCCTCTGAAGGTCTTTTTGAGCTCATGTTTTTCTTTTTCTTTTTTTAAGATTTTATTTATTTGACAGACACAGAGAGAGTACAAGCAGGGGGAGCTGCAGGCAAAGGGAGAGGGAGAAGCAGGCTTCCTGCTGAGCAGGGAACCTGATGCGGGGCTTGATCCTAGGACCCTAAGATCATGTCCTGAGCCAAAGGCTCACGCTTAACCAGCTGAGCCACCCAGGCGCCCTTCATGTTTCTCTTATAGTAAGCTTGGAATACTCAGCTAAAAGCAATCAGTTCATGCTTTCACCACATAGGGATCTCTTCCCTCGAGTCCAGGAGTTCATGAGGTCTGTTTTCTTTCTTCCTCAATACTGCTTGGCATACCCAGGCTTCTATTTTTCTAGCCTCCTCACCATCTCTGCCTGGTATTGGAATTAGTACCATAGATTACAGGTCCTAGTATGGTAGCACCCCTCCTGGTACCCATTAATTAAGTTTTCTGTTGCTGCCTAATAATCATGTCTCAGGGGCAAATCAAAGAAGCAATCACTTAGTTCAAGCCTCTGTGAGTTCCCTGGGTTTGGCTGATGTAGGCTGTGCCTGGCTGGTGGCTCTGCGGGTCTTGGTCGCTCATGCAGGTCTGCTGGGCATTGGCTAATTTAGGAGGGTCCCAGCTGGGCCTTCTCTGCTCTTTCTGGGACCAGTGGGCTAGCCCCACCACACCTTTTTATGATGATGGGAGAAGAGCAAGAAGAAATGAGCAAGGTCTCTTAAGGCTTGGGCTGAAATTTGCATACCCTCCCTACAACCTCATTCTATTGGCCAGAGCGAGTCACATGACACAGCCCAATGCCAAGGGGCGGGATACATACTTGCCCCTTTGGTAGGGACCACTGCAAAAATCACCTAGCAGAGGGCCTGGATACAGGGACGGGTGGAGAACTGGGGACGTTGGATAATGGCAATCTGCCGCAATCGTGTCTGGTCTGATGTATCCGCAGAACCCCGAGCTCCTAAAGCCTTTATTGGTCCGTGATGCCCTGAAATGGCAGGGACAGGGGAAGCTCATCCCCATCTGATCAGGGGGCCCCAGAGAGAGAGAGAACAGAGTTGATGGTGGGAGCTCACTGCGGGGGACCAAAGAGGGGCTGGGGGAAGTGGGGCTCAGCGCCCTCTCCCCCCGCCCCAGCCCTGCAGCGGCTGCGGGGCAGCGCGGACGTGGCGGGGGAGTTGGCGGAGCTGGAGGAGGAGCGCGCCGCTTGCGAGGGCCAGCGCGCGCGGCGCCCATGGGAGCTGTTCCAGGATCGCGGCCTGCGGAGGCAGGTGACGAGCCTCGTGGTGCTGGCCAGTGCCTTGGAGCTCTGCGGGAACGACTCAGTGAGGCACCCCGCCACGTCCCCCGCCCCGGGCCAGGAGGCTGCGGGGCCGCAGGCCACTGGCAGCCCGCGCCCCTCTGCCCTTCGTCTCCAGGTGTACGTGTACGCCTCCTCCGTGTTCCGGGAGGCCGGGATCCCCGAGGGGAAGGTCCAGTACGCCGTCTTGGGGACTGGGAGCTGCGAGCTGCTCGCGGCCTGCCTCAGTGTGAGTTTGTAGTGGGCTCAGGCTGACCCTCTATCAGCCCTGCGGGGGGGTTGGGGGGCCCTGACTCTCGGAGGACTTAAGTCCTCTGCCTTGAGCCCTTTTCCACTCCAGGTCACTATGCTCAAGTGGGGCGACTTGGCTAGCATTTATTGAGCACCAACTGTTGACCGTGCCCTTAACACACCATTTTGAGATGAGGAAACTGAATGGAGTGACCAAATTAATAATTAAAAAATTAATAGGGGCGCCTGGATGGCTCAGTCGGTTGCGCTTCAGCCTTCCGATCGTGGTGATTTCAGGGTCCTGGGATTGAGCCCCCCGTTGGGCTCCCTGCTCAGCGGGAAACTGCTTTTCTCCCTCTCTCTCTGCCCCTCCCCGCAGCTCGTGCTCTCTCGCTCACTCTCGCTCTCAAATAAATAAATAAAGTCTTAAAAAAAATTAATAGTGTCTTAATCTCCTGAAGCAATCAACTGCTCCTAACTGCCCCCCCTCTCCACACCACCAGCTTCCCACTGCTCGCCTTTAAACCAAGGGAAGCTTCCAGGGCGGGGGTCAGTGACCAGGGCTCCTTTCCTTTGCAGTGTGTGCTGATCGAGAGGGTGGGCCGCCGTGTGCTGCTGATAGGAGGGTACAGCCTGATGGCCTGCTGGGGAAGTATCTTCACAGTGGCCCTGTGCCTGCGGGTAGGTGGGCTGGACGTGAGGGTTGCGGCTTGGGGCAGCCTGATCTCCACCTCACTGCACCCCCTCTGCCCCTTTACTACAGAGCTCCTTCTCCTGGATGCCCTACCTGGCCATGTCCTGCGTCTTTGCCTTCATCCTCAGCTTTGGCATTGGCCCCGGTGAGTGGGCCCCAGGAACCCTGGGCTTTGGGCTTTGTGGAAGGAACTCGAATGTCTGAGTGCATGATGGGTGGATGTGAATGCAGTGTCACCCGCATGTCCCTCCCCCCAGCCTACCTGTACTGAGGCTTCTGGGAGGGAGTGGCTGGAGGAGGCCAAGGGGTCCCCACTCCCATGGCAGGGACAAGGTGGGGGGAAGCCTGGGCAGGGAGTCCCGGCTGGCAGCACCCTGTCCCCGCTCCTCCCTCTAGCTGGAGTGACAGGGATTCTGGCCGCGGAGCTGTTTGACCAGAAGGCCCGGCCTGCTGCCTATATGGTCGGCGGGGCGCTTGTGTGGACCTTGCTCTTCCTGGTCGGGCTGGGGTTTCCCTTCCTCAAGGTAGGCCTGCCCCGCCTTCCCCCAGCATTGAGGCCCTGGCCTTAGGTTTTACCTCTGTCAGCGGGAGGTCTCCATCCAGGGAGCCTGAGGCTGGAGTGGTCGGGACTCATCTGAACCAAGATAGACAAACCCCTCATCACCACCTGTCATGAGGCCACAGAAGTCTAGTGGCTGAACATGGCCACACCAGGTCTCCGGGTCTCTTTTCACCCATAGGAGGGCTTGTCCCACTTTCTCTATATGCCTTTCCTCGGTGTCTGTGTCTGGGGGGCCATCTGTACTGGCTTCTTCCTCCCTGAGACCAAAGGCAAGACCTTCCTGGAGATCTCTGAGGAATTGCACAGACTCAACTTCTCCCGGCAGAGCCAGGGCCCTGAGTGGACGGGCCCAGAAGTCATCCTGTCCACAGAGCTGTAACTCTGTAGGTACGCTGGGGGCCCAGATCCAGCTGTTGCTGTCTCCTTTGCTTCCTGCCGAGGGTCCTGGCCCTCTGCACTCCCTAGTTCCTGCATCCATTTGTTTAATAAGGGCTTATTAAGCACCTACTGCATGCAGGCTTTGTGCCCGGTGCTTAGCAATCCGTGGTGAGCCAGAGAGGTGGGATCAGGACCTGCTGGTGGCTCCCTGTCTAGAGGCAGTTAACAGGAAACCTGGCGCGAGCCAAGCTACTCATGCTGTTTGACAAAGTCCAAGTATGGGGAACGATCCTGAAAACA
>NC_138381.1:58490609-58524927 GCF_054177405.1 Leptonychotes weddellii
GTAGTAGAGATTACTTAAAGCTTTAATAAATAAATAAATAAATAAATAAATAAATAAATAAATAAATAAATAAAAGCTTTAAGGGCAACCCTCACTGGTCCCCTCCCTCTTTGGGAGCTTTGTACTCTATCGGTTAATAAACTTTACTATCGCTCAATAAACCTTGCTTTGCTGCCCACCAAAAAATGAATGAATGAATGAATGAATGAATGAATGAATAAATAAATTAAATAATTAAATAAAGCTTTAAAAAATAGTGAATATATGTCTAGCTATAGAAGAAAAACAAACAAAACAAAACTATAGAAGAAACTTTTCCAAAATGATTATACTGTTTTATTTTTTTTAAGATTTTATTTATTTGAGAGAGAGAGTGAGAGAGAGAGAGCATGAGAAGGGGGAGGGTCACAGGGAGAAGCAGACTCCCTGCTGAGCAGGGAACCTGATCCCAGGACTCCGTGACCGTGACTGGAGCTGAAGGCAGACGCCCAACCGACTGAGCCACCCAGGCGTCCCTGATTATACTGTTTTAAGTGCCCACTAGCAACGTATGAGAGTTGTGGATGCTGTAGAGCTTCATCAGCACTTTGTATTGTCCATCTTTTTAATTTAGCCATGCTGCAGGCTCTATAATGGCATATCATTGTGATTTAATGGTGGCATTTTCCTGATGACTAATCATCATAATGCTCATCATAATAAAGTTGAGTATCTTTTCATGTGCTCAACATGGCCATTCATGTGTCTTTTGTGAAGAATCTGTTCAAATCTTTGGTCCACTATTTTTTTAAAGAAGTTAAAATTTGGGGCACCTGGGTGGCTCAGTCAGTTAAGCCTCTGACTCTTGGTTGCAGCTCAGGTTGTGATCTCGGAGTCATGGGATAGAGCCCCTCATGGGGCACCAGGCTCAGTTCAGAGTCTGCTTGAGATGCTCTCTGCCCCTCCACACCTCAAATGAATAAATAAATGTTTTTTAAAAAGAAGTTAAGGGTGCCTGGGTGGCTCAGTTGGTTAAGCGACTGCCTTCGGCTCAGGTCATGATCCTGGAGTCCCGGGATCGAGTCCCACATCGGGCTCCCTGCTCAGCAGGGAGTCTGCTTCTCCCTCTGACCCTCCTCCCTCTCATGCTCTCTGTCTCTCATTGTCTCTCTCGCAAATAAATAAAATCTTAAAAAAAAAAAAAAAGAAGTTAAAATTTATCAAAACTTACACACACAACTTAGCAGGCAGACCTACCTTTGGACTTCCAACTGGGAATGTCAAGTATAGACCTAAATGCTTCGGTTTTCTGACTCTTCATCTATAAAATGAGGCCTGCTAGGAGGATTGAGACTGCTGTACGTGTATATGAGCATTGACACAATGGTATTAACTGGGGAGGATCTCCTTCCTGGAAATGATCATTCTGCAGGTCTGTCTGCGGAGGGCTTTCTGGAAGTCCTTGGGCAAGTGTGTGTGTGTTCCTGGCTGAGAGCTGCCATGAGTGGCCTGTGTCCTGCCACATGGCTCCTGTGGGGGCTTCCAGGCCCTGTGCCCACAGACACCCCTGCTTTAAGGATGCTTGAGACACACAGAGCACTGTAGCGGGGCAGGAGGTGGTCTGGTCAGGCTGGGGAGGGAGAGAGATGCCAGAGGGCCACACCTGACTTTGTCCTGCCAAGGAGACAAGTCGGGGCCATGAGGAGCCCTGCAGTGGGTTGACTATAACCCTAAAAGTGATTGTCTAAGCCAGGGCACTGGTGAGTGGAGGGGTGGTCTTGGTAACCCCAGTGGGGTAGCAGGTGTGAGTAGGGCTGTCCTGCCCCCTTTCAGAAAAAGAACAGAAAAACAACTGATGGGGCGCCTGAGCGGCTCAGTCGGTTAAGCATCTGCCTTCAGCTCAGGTCATGATCCCAGGGTCCTGGGATCGAGCCCCGCATCGGGCTCCCTGCTCGCCAGGAAGCCTGCTTCTCCCTCTCCCTCTGCTGCTCCCCCTGCTTGTGTTCCTGCTCTTGCTATCTCTCTCTCTCTGTCAAATAAATAAATAAAATCTTTTTTAAAAAAATAAATGAATGAATAAATCTTAAAAAAAAAAAAACAACTTATGCACGTAAATACTTAAAGACCATACATGGCACCATTTGCAGTTGAGAGAAGTGTGAGCAAACATAAAGGTGCAGTACTATCGTAACTGCATAAAATAAACTGTAGTACCATACTGTATCACTGTAATTTAAAAAACTAAAAACTAAACAAAAAGAACACAACTGGGATGCTTGGGTGGCTCAGTCGGTTAAGCATCTTCTTTTGGCTCAGGTCATGATCCCAGGGTCCCGGGTTCGAGCCCCCCATCAGGCTCCCTGCTCAGCGGGGAGTCTGCTTCTCCCTCTGCCTTCTGCTCCCCCTGCTTGTGCGCTCACTCTCTCTTGACAAATAAGTAAGTAAATAAATAAATAAATAAAATCTTGTAAAAAAAGAGCTTAAAGAAAAGAGATTTTATTTTTAAGTAATCTCTACACCCAGCGTGGGGCTTGAACTCACAATCCCGAGATCAAGAGTTGCTTGCTCCACCGACTGAGCCAGCCGGGCGCCCCTCTTCTGATAACTTTAATGCGCGTGGGCTGACCACAATGCCAGGATTTTTGAAGAAATGGCGGGTTGAGTTCCCATTTGACATTGTTCTTCATCCCCACCTCCAGGTGACAGCTTCTCAGAAATTCCCTGTCAGCTCACCCGCCCTGCTCTGGATCTTAAGTTTCCTTCTTGTCTCGGCAATGTCTCCTCCTCACCCGGTTTCTCCGTGGCACGGGATGCCTATACAGACAGACCTTGAGGCAGTAGTGGATTCCGGCCCAAAGATTTCTTCCCCGAGACCAGGTCACCCCAGACTCCAAGTCCTTCCATCGACTGCGTGAGGAGGAGCTCCAGGTTGCCTTCGGGCCCATCTCTACCTCTGCCAGCCGCAACCTCTGGCCCTCGCCAGCCACCAGTGCTCCCCGACGCCAGCGCCCTGATTGCGTCAGAAGCTGAAGTCACACTCCGGGTGGTGGGGGGGCCCTGCCAGTGGCCGTCACAGCAGCCCCCAACTGCTCCTCCCAGCAGGGCTCTCCCCGAGGCTGCCACCATGTTCACAGAGCACAGGGAGAGCCTGTCCACTATTTTTTTTTAAAGATTTTATTTTGGGGGGTGCCTGGGTGCGACCCACCCCTGATTTCGGCTCAGGTCATGATCTCAGGGTCGTGGGATCGAGGCTTGCAACCAGCCAGGGAGTCTGCTTGGGATTCTCTCTCTCCCTCTCCCTCTCTGTCTTCCCCTCCCCACCCCTCTAAAATAAATAAATAAATCTTAAAAACGTTTTAAGAGATTTTATATTTCTCAGAGAAGTTTTCATTTCACAGCAAAATGGAGAGGAATATACAGAGATTTCCCATATACCTCGTACCCCTTCACATGCAGGGCCTCCTTTATTATCAACATCCCCCTACCAGAGTGGTCCATGTGTTACAATGCATGAACCTACATGGACGCATCATTAACATCCATAAGGCCATGCTGTACATTCTCTGGGTTGGAAAATGTAGAGTGACATGCACCACCATTGTGATATATACAGAGTATTTTCACTGCCCTAAAAATCCTCTCTGCTCTGCCTAGTCATCCCTCCCTTCCCACTGATCCTTGGCAACCACTGAGTTTTTGCTGTCTTCATAATTTTACCTTTTGTAGAATGTTCTATAGTTGGAATCAAACAGTATGTAGCCTTTTCAGATTGGCTTCTTCCACTTAGTAATATGCATTTAAGTTTCCTCCGTGTCTTTGCACAGCTTGCTAGCCCATTTCTTTTTAGCACTGAATAATATTCTGTTGTCTGGATATACGACAGTTTATTTATCCACTCACCCGGTGAAGGACATCTTGGTGGCTTCCAAGTTTGGGCAATAATCAATAAATTTGCTATACACATCCGTGTGCAAGTTTTTGTGTCAACATACGTTTTCAACTCCTTTGGGTAAATACCAAGGAGCATGACTGCTGGATCATAGGGTAGGAGTATACTTTATTTTGTAGGAAACTGCCAAACTGTCTTCCAAAGTGTCTGTAGCATTTTGCATTCCCAGTGGCAATGAACAAGAGTTCCTGTTGCTCCACATCCTCTGTAGCATTTGGTGGTGTCAGTGTTCTGGATTTGGGCCATTTAACAGCTGCTAGTGCTATCTCATTGTTGTTTTAATTTACATTTCTCTGATGACATATGATGTGGAGCTACTCTTCATATGCTTTTTTTTTTTAAGATTTTATTTATTTATTTGAGAGAGAGAAAGAGAAAGAGCACATGCGCGCACGAGGTGGGACAAGGCAGAGGGAGAAGCAGACTCCCCACTGAGCAAGGAGCCCGATGTGGGGCTTGAGCCCAGGACCCTGAGATCATGCCCTGAGCCGAAAACCAGAGTCTGTTGCTCCACCGACTGAGCCACCCAGGCGACCCTATCAGATATGTCTTTTGCAAATATTTTCTCCCAGTCTGTGGCTTGTTTTTTTTTTTTTTTTTTTAAAGATTTTATTTATTTATTTGAGAGAGAGAGAATGAGAGAGAGAGAACACATGAGAGGGGATAGGGTCAGAGGACGAAGCAGACTCCCTGCCGAGCAGGGAGCCCGATGCGGGACTCGATCCCAGGACTCCAGGATCCTGACCTGAGCCGAAGGCAGTCGCTTAACCAACTGAGCCACCCAGGCGCCCTGTGGCTTGTTTTTTTTTCATTCTCTTGACAGTGTCTTTCACAGAGCAGAAGTTTTTAGTTTTAAGGAAGTCCAGCTTCTTTCTTTTGTGGATCGTGCCTTTGGTGTTGTATCTAAAAAGGCATCACCAAACCCATGGTCAGTCACCTAGATATTCTCCTAGTGTTCACCATTTTAATTAGGTTATCTTATTTTTTTTGAGTTGAGGACATTTTTCATACATTTTAGACGTCAGTATTTTGTCAGATATATGTAATGCCTATATTTTCTTGCAGTCTGTAACTTGCCTTTTTTATGTTCTTAATAGTGTCTTTTTAAGAGCAGAAATTTTTATTTTGCTAAATCCAATATATCAATTTTATCTTGTATGATTAATGCTTCTTGTGCCCTAAGACATCTTTGTCTATCTCAACATTGCAAAGATTTTCTCCTAAATGTTTGATGGTTTTAAATTTTACATGTATTTTTTTTAAGATTTTATTTATTTATTTGACAGAGAGACACAGCAAGAGAGGGAACACAAGCAGGGAGAGTGGGAGAGGGAGAAGCAGGCTTTCCGTGGAGCAGGGAGCCCGATGCGAGGCTCGATCCCAGCACCCTGGGATCATGACCTGAGCCGAAGGCAGACGCTTCATCATCTGAGCCACTCAGGTACCCCTACATGTATGTTGAGGATCAATTTTGAATTCATTTTTGTGTATGGTATGAGATAATTTTGTGATAGTGACCTCAGCCATCTTCCCAGGCCTGGGGATCCTGATGGGACAGGCCACACTTGGGCAACCAACACCAGCGGCATGGGGGCTTGGGGACACCAGTAAGTCTTTCTGTCCTCAAATGATTTTTAAGTCCTGTGGCTTGAAATCTCCTAGTTTGGGTTAAGGCTGTCATTAGCCTTCCCATCTGAGTGTGAATTGCCTGGTGAGGCTCCACAGGGCAGGGACGGTGGTGGTGCTGGTTGGGGGGGTGGTGATGGTGATGGAGAGATTGGGTGCAAGCCTCAGAGCCTTGTTTTTTCAAGACAGGGAGAGGCTGGGCCTAGGCCTCTGGGGAAATGGTGATGACACTGTGAGAGAGGAGAAACTCTGCCCCACTGGCTCTCTTTTGGGCGCCCTCCTGGGCTGACATCCTGATCTCGAGCTGGTTAGGAAGAAGCACAGGACAAAGCAGACCCTCTACAGGCATGGAGCAAGGGAACGAGGGGTATAGGCAGGGTTCTATCAAGGATGCATCTGGCCTGGACTCTCCTCTGCCTCCCCAGGGAGCTCCTGGGTGACCTATGGGCCTGGGCTCTGCTCCCTGGGAGTGGTACTCCAGCTTGCCTCCCTGCCCCTGCTCCCTGAGAGCCCACGCTATGTCCTCCCTGACTGCAGAGACACCGAGGCCTGCCTGGTGGGTGAATCCCTGACTTGGGCCCCCAGACCATTCTTGATGGAGTGGTCCTACCAGCCGGCCCCTTCAAATCCCTGTCTACTGGTGTCTGTCAGTCCCCACATCCCCCTGAAATGCTCTCCTCCACAGCCAAAAGCCCCCCAGCTCTGACTCACCTGCCCGACCCCAGATACAGTGTGGCTTCTCCCCTCCTCCAGAGCACCAGGTTGGCTGCCTCTCCCGGCCCACACCCACCATACTTCCTTGCTTGCTAGTTACCTGGATTTTTTTTTTTAATTTTTTTTAAGACTTTATTTATTTATTTGTCAGAGAGAGAGAAGAGAGAGAGAGCAAGCACAAGCAGGAGGAGCTGCAGGCAGAGGGAGAGGGAGAAGCAGGCTTCCCGCCGAGCAGGGAGCCTGATGCGGGACTCAATCCCAGGACCCTGGGATCATGACCTGAGCAGAAGGCAGACGCTTAACCGACTGAGCCACCCGGGCGTCCCTAGTTACCTGGATTTTGAACCTCAGCTTCCCAGGGAGAGGCTGGGCCAGCAAACCTGGCTACTGGGCCCCATGCACTGCTCACAAGGGTCAGGACCGCACGGCTTCCAAAGGGCTGCATCTGATTCTGTGTTCGCCCTCACCCACTCCTCTCCCAACCCTGACAATCGGTTCCCTCTTGATAGGACACAGGTGGTCCTCTCCATACCTCTGCTGAATCGTTTATTGATTTCATTGATTCCTTCAGTATATCCATCTTCTCTTAGGACCCGCTACATCCCAAGGTGTCCACCACTGTCCCTGTCCTCGGGCGGCACCAGCGTTGGGAGGAGCGGTGACCCTCCCCTAGAAGAAAGTCAGTCTCACATGGGCGCCTGTGTGGCTCAGATGGTTAAGCATCTGCCTTCGGCTCAGGTCATGATCCTGGGGTCCTGGGATCAAGCCCCACATCGGGCTCCCTGCTCCTTGGGGAGCCTGCTTCTTCCTTTGCCTCTCTCTCTCTGTCTCTCATAAATAAATAAATAAAATCTTTAAAGAAAAATTTATTTATTTGAGAGAGAGAGCACAAGCAGGGGGAGGAGCAGAGCTGAGCAGGGAGCCCAATGCGGGGGATCGATCCCAGGACCGTGGGACCTGAGCTGAAGGCAGACGCTTAACTGACTGAGCTGCCCAGGTGCCCCAGAAATAAGTACCTTTAATTTCCTTGTTTTACACAGGAGAAGGGAGGCACACGAAGGCCGTGGCTTGTCTAAGGTGCAAGGTCACACCACTAGGTGGCGGGCCAGGACTGCACCTGGGTGGTCTTGATGGGGTGGGGGGGGCACCACCCTGCTTCCGCTGCCTTGGCTGTTTGGCTCCCTGATCCCATTCTGTGGAGGAGGGCCAAAAGCCACCTGGGGGGGCCAGGGTGACACTGTGGATTAGTAGTGGAGCTCAGGCTTCAGCCAGCGCTAAGGGTGGGGCCAGGACCAGTGGCAGGGCGTGGAGGCCAAGGAGGCCACGCGGCCACAGCTCAGGCTCTGCAGAGGCAGGTGGGGAAGCAGCCCACAGCGTGGCCCTTCACCACAGAGCCTGCAGGAGGTCAGAGTCATGTGCCACGGGTTCCGTGGCTCCATTCTGTAGGCAGCAGGAAAGGAAGGTAAGGGATACCCAAAGAAGGACGAGGATACTGAAGGGGAGCCCAGGTCCCACAACCGAGGGGGCAGGTGCCAAATTTGCAGACACACACACACACACACACACTCACCCCCCCCCCCCCCCACACACACAGTTTTCTTTGGAGGCAGACCATGAAAATGCATCCACAGAGGCCCAGGGTGATGAGGCCTAGAGAGGGGTGGGTTTCCAGCTGGAGGTGTCAAGAAGGCTTCCTGGGGGCCATGGCTGCTGCTGGATGGAGATAGGAAAGCCCGGGACCAAGCAGAGGTGCAGGAGGGGATGCCCAGCATCCATGGGGGAGAAGAGCTCTGAGATAAGGTGAGGGGCCCTGAAGGCCAGATAGAGAATTTATCCTGCAATCATAGGGTGCCAGACCCTCCAGTGGTCTCTTCTGACGACACTCCAATGACCAGTGGCCCCACACTCTCTGAGGTGCCCACCCCACTAAGGCGCAGACTTATGTCCCTTCTGGGAGGTGAGGATTTCCGAGAAGCCCAGGACACCACCTTTGTTGGCTGCTGTGAGCTCTCGAGGATGTGGGTCTGAGCCGGGCTGTACCACAGTCACCTCCAGTGTGGCAATGTGGGCAGGCTTGTGCCCTGGGGGCTCCTGAAAAGCCTGGCCTCGGCTTTGAGGGGATCCCCTGAAGGTAGGAGCAGGTGGGGACAGGACTTGCGACACCATGGAAGGAAAGCACAGTCACCCTCTCTGTGCAGGCCCGCCACTGGGGTTCAGACCTATTAGCTCATTTCCTGCTCCAGGACACTCGGTTACAATACAGTAAGTCCAGGTAGCATTTACTGAGCACCTACTGCAAGTCAGGGACTTTGCACTTGTCCTTTCAGCTCCGTTAGCCTTCACACAAGTCTATGGGAAAGGAATTACCACCCGAACCCCCCGCCCCCGCCCCGTTCTGGAACTGAGGCTCAGAGCGTTTAAGTGACTGCACCCAGATCACCTGCTCTGAACCATGTTTCAGGGTCCTGTGGGGGTTAGGTGGCCGTGACTGTGGGCTCCCCCACCACGCCTAGGCCCCTCCTTTGCAATGTGGTGGTCTCCTGGCAGACAGCCCTCTTTGCAATCCTGTACCTTTAGGTACACCATCACCAGTGGGCGTGATGACACCCCAGGTCTTTTTCCACTATGACTAGAAGGGGCGACAATTGTCTTTGCTTGTCTGTGCTGCCAAGTTACCACATTCAATGAACAAGGGCACGGGGACGGTTGAGGGCTCAGGGCCGGCTCAGCTCTTGCTGTAGAGGTGATGAGCCTTGCGTGACCGAGGGAGGGATGCTGAGGGAACCGAAGCTGGTGGGAGCCAATGGAAGAGTGGACTGCCCATGGACAGGGGCTGCCACATGGGGGGAGGGGGGAGGCAGCAAGAGGAAGAGCAGGTGGCCCCCCAGTGGGGTACCAGCAGCCCTCTCTCCTCCCCAGACCCTCCTTCCAGCTCCATAACTCAGATCCTGTCCCTGAGATGTTCCCTGCTTTCAGGGTTTGCTGGGTGCTCACGTGGGCCATATCCCCCCTTATCCAGCTGGCCTTTCCCTTCTTTGGGAGGTTTTCTTCCGTCCCACCTCTGTGCCCAGCAGCTCTTACCCACTGGACAGTTCTAGGTAGCTTTCCTGCAAGCTTCTTTGCTGCAAGCATTTTGCCACATAATTGGCTGTGAGACAGTTTTGCCGTAAAAGATTAAAAAAAAAATAATAACTGGTTGAGTTCTTTGGTTTCACCAACTGGTGGACAGTTTGGTTTCAATGCTCCATTGACACAGTCCTCCCGTTTGTATATTACATAAATCTTAGCCCTCATGATGGTCTATACGGTGGGGCAGAGTACTGAACCAACATTTCCCATAGAACTATGGAACGGCTGTCAATGGACGTGTGACAATCCGCCAAAACCAAATAACAGTGTAGAAGCTTTTACAATGTAAAACAAAACCAAACAAAACCAACTAAAACTAAACTAAGACTAAAAATAAATAAATAAAAATAGAACTACCTTACGATCCAGTAATCACACTACTGGGTATTTACCCAAAAAATACAAAAACATTAATTCAAAGGGATACATGCACCCCTATGTTTATAACAACGTTATCTACAATAGCCAAATTGTGAAAGCAGCCCAAGTGTCCTTCAACTGACAAATGGATAAAGATGTGGTATATATATACAATGGAATATTACTCGCCATCAAAAAGAATGAAATCTTGCCATTTGCAAGGATGTGGATAGAACTAGAGGGTATTACGCTAAGGGAAGTAAGTCAGTCAGACAAATACCATATGATTTCATTCATATGTGGAATGTAAGAAACAAATGAACAAATGGGGGAAAAAAGAGAGAAAACAAGAAACAGACTCTTAACCATAGAGAACAAACTGATGGTTACCAGAAGGGGAGGTAGGTGGGGGATGGGTGAAATAGGTGATGGGGATTAAGAAGTGCACTTGTGATGAGCAATGGGTGTCGTATGGAAGTGTTGAATCGCTCCATTGACTCTAAAGAGAGAGATACCTGTTTCCAAACACTAGGATGCGTATTTATTTATTTATTTATTTTTAATTTATTTGAGAGAGAGAATGAGAGAGACAGAGCACGAGAGCGGGGAAGGCCAAAGGGAGAAGCAGACTCCCCGCAGAGCGCGGAGCCGACTTGGGACTCGATCCCGGAACTCCAGGATCATGACCTGAGCTGAAGGCAGTCGCTTAACCAACTGAGCCACCCAGGTGCCTCTCTTAATGAAGGAAGAAAGTTTAGCAAAAAAAAGAAAAAAATGTGATACGAGATGAATTAAAATAAGACCAAAAAAATGCGTAATACTAGATTTTGAAAACAAGTGCATAGGTACAATCCACAAAACGAAACCAGTTATTTCCCCAGAATCTCCACCCGTTTTATTTATTTTTTTATTTTAAAGATTTTATTTATTTGTTTGACAGAGACGCAGCGAGAGAGGGAACACAAGCAGGGGGAGTGGGGAGGGAGAAGCAGGCTTCCCGCCGAGCAGGCAGCCCGATGTGGGACTGGATCCCAGGACCCTGAGATCATGACCTGAGCCAAAGGCAGATGCTTAACCGACGGAGCCGCCCAGGCGCCCCCCCTCCACCCGTTTTAAATGTATCCAAATATTTTACATTTCTCAGCAAGGTCTTGGTAATTGTTTTCCATGTTTCATGAGGTCCTTTTTGCTGAATGTCCCTCTTTTACGTTTCTTGATTTTATCTTTTATGGCAACACTGCCTTATGGCCAGTCATGTGGCTAAGATGTTTGCCACGGAAATGCTTGCAACAAGGACGCTTGCAGTAAGAATGCCTGCCGTGCCACTGAACGTGGCCACTCAGGAAGCCCTCGGCAGCAGCCAGGACCTGCAGTGGGGCTGTGAATGACACAAACCCTGACCCGCAGTGCTTTGAGCAGAGAGGGGCTCCTTTTTCTATTGTGACTGAAAGGCAGCCGAAGGGGCTGGGCAGAGCTGTCAGAGGCCCAGGCTCCGCTGGGCTGCCACTTCCTGCTCCCTCGCCCCGGGGTTTTTCCAGCTCAGTGTTGCCTGACATTTGCTGCGCACCTGGGGGTCATGTCCAAGTTCTGGGGTGGGGGCAGAGGGAAAGAGGCGCAACCCTGCCTCCATCAGCAAAGCAGCTGCTTCTCCACAAACCCCACACATTGCATGAGCTTCATGTGGCTATGCCTGGTTGCCAGGGGAAGCGAATGTTCTAACCAGACAGTCACTGTCAGTGAGGATGAATTCAGAGAGGATTCCAGGCAGCTCAGCCTGCCAACACCGCCCTGTGCACACGTCCTGCTGTTCAGCACATAATTATCGAGCCCCTATCGGGGCCAAGTGTATTACCTTTCTATTGCTCCTAGAACAAACGACCACAAACTTAGCAGCTTAAAACAACACAGATTTATTATCTCACAGTTTTTTTGAGTCAGAAGTCCATCACCAAGTGACCGGGTCTTCTGCTTAGGGTCTTGTATGGCTGAAGTCAAGATGTCTCTAAGTCAACTACGGAAGAACCCTCTTCCAAGTTCATTCAGGTCGTTAGCAGAATTCAGTTCCTTGTGGTCGTACCGCTGAGGCTCCTGGCCCCCTTATCTTCAGAACCAGTAATGGTACATTGAGTCCTTCTCCTGCTTGGAGTCCACTTCCCCTTCTGCCACATCTCACCGAGTCTAGCTGGAGAAAATTCTCTGCTTTTAAGGGCTCATGTGATTACATTGGGCCCACCCAGATAATCCATGATGATCCCCCTATCTTAAGGTCTATAACTCTAATTACATCTGTGTAGTGCCTTTTGCCACGTAACGTAACATATTCACAGGTTCCAGGGATTAGAGCGTGGACATCTTTGGAGGCCTTCTGCCTACCACTGAGGCAACGAGCCAGGAGGTGGGCATGCAGCAATGGCTGAAAAGAGACAGTCCCCTCTCTTATGGAGCTTAACCATCCAGCAAGGAAACACTAACTCACAAAGAGAAATGTGGTGATGGCCTCGAAGGACAGGAGAGGTGCTGGGCACGTTACAGGACCACATTACAGCCTGAAGCTCTGGGGCTTTCCCAAGGAACTGAGGCAGGTGAGGGAAAGTGAATGCAAACTGCATTTCAGGACCAATGCGAGAGCCAAGAGCCAGGAGCATGGTACTGAAGGACAGTGCACAAGACTCAGGGAACAAGGGAGGGTGCTGCTAGACGTGGGGCGGGGAACTGCTTACCCAGGGCATTGTGGCAATACCACCTCCCGTATCAGTGGGGACTCTCATCAGTATTTAGGCCACGTGGTCCTCACAACACTCCTCTGTAAGGCAGGCACTATCATCCTTAAATTACAGGTGGGGAAACTGAGTCTCAGACAGGTTAGTGAGGCGTCCACGCTAGTAAGGGGTGGGACGGGGAATGAGATCACCTCCCCAGATGCCCTTCTAGAAAGATGGCACTGACTGCTACTGGGGAGGGTCAGAGTAAATGGTAAATAGCTCGGAGGCTGTCTGGATCAGGGAAGACTGCCCTAGGCTACAGAAACAACCCGAAATTTGAAGTGGCTCACCTACTGGGGCATCGCCTGTGTTTGCTCGTTTGGATCCATCTCGGCACATTCCACCATCTCAGAGAACCAGGTGCTGGCTCTTGAATCTTCTGCCTGGAGTCACTCTTGTCCCTTCTGTTCACATTCCATTGGGCCAGGCAAGTCATATGGCCAGATCCGCTGCCAGGGGGGCAGAGAAATAGACTCCTCCCCCAGGAAGAGCAGTCCACCATGGTGTTATCAGAGTCCACGCTAGGCCAAAGATGAAGCCAGCTAGCTTAAACTAAGGTGGTGGTGGTGGGAGGGGCTGGGATCGGGGTGGGGGGGGGCAGAGAAGGGAGGTTAAGGGTGACAGTGGGGGGAAGCACATTTCACTGGCAGGCCAACAGGTGTGGGAAGAAAAGTCACACACTTGGATTTGCACACAGGGGACAGGAAGTGCCGAACTGGCTACTGAACTTGGAGGAGGGCCCCGGGCTGTAGACAAGGCATGGAGTGCATCAGTCCATCAATGGTAAGCGAGCCCTGGGCGCAAGGTGTGAGAGTGAGGAGGGAGGTAGCCTGGGGCCCAGCCGGAGGAAGCAACACTTGCAGGTTATTTGCACAACCGGGCCATGGGACCTACTTGATTGGATGCTGGCTGGTCCCACAGGCACGAGTGTCCTTGCTGTATCACATGGCCACAGTCAAGGCCAGTGTGTGCTGTGCCCCCTTAACCAGATAGCACCTGCCAGATGCCAAGGAGAGCTCTGTGCCCCCTCCAGAACCCGAGAGAGATCTGCTCCCCAGCACAGCACCCTGACCAACGGGGCTCCTCAGAGGGGGAGTGGGTGGCCGCTTAGCCACAGGCCCTTCTGCCCAGTGATGGCAAGGCCTGCAGGCATGGCCAGGGCCCCAATCCAGCCACTGCTCTCTCCTCTTCCTGCCGGGTCATGGCTATCTTCATTCACCCATTCGTTCATTCAGCCAATATTTAGTCTGTGTCTCTTGTATGCTTGGCACCCACTAGATGCCCCCTGAGCTTACCATTAGTGGAAGAGACAGAAAGAATTCTCTAAGGACTCTCAGGAAGGGCATCCCTACAGGACTTAACTAGGGTGACGCTTCCCTGAGGAGCTAAAGCTCGCAGAACTGCAGAGATGTTGCTCAGGGGAGCAGGGGCTTGGGGGTGGGCTTTGAGACAGAGTTGCTGACCACCTCTGGCCTATGGAGCCCTGTCTAAGCCTCGGCGTCTCCCAGCGTCCTCACTCACCTTAAAGAGCAAGGTGCAGGGAAGGCACCTGGATAGTGACTCTGACTCTGACTCTACCTTGGATGCCCCCCTTCTGCCTGCAGCAAGGACTACCTCTCCCCATCTCTCTCTCTCTCTCACTCACACACACACACACACACACACGCACACACACACACGGCCGAGTAAACATCAGTGACTAAATGAAAGGACTAACAAAGAAACGAAAGATAAGCAGATTTCTGGCCGCCACAGGGAGAACGGCTTTCAGAGGGTGCATGGGGCCGGGACGCCAACGCCCGAAGTCCCGCCAAGGGGCGGGGGGGGGGCGGACTCTTCCGTCGGCGATGACGTCACCAGTCGGATGGCTGCGGCCGCACGGGGGCGGAGCCTCTGCCTGCGGTGACGTCACCAGTTGGGAGAGACCCGCAGTCGCACGGAGGCGGGGCCTCCGCCGGCGGTGGCGTCACAGGAGGCGGGGCCGCGGCCGCCCTAGGGGGCGGCACCGCGCGGCGGTCACGTAGCTCAGGTTCTCGGGCTGCTGCCGGACGCGCGTCGGTTAGTTCCTGTGCACCAGTCCCCGCCGTTTCTCCGCCAGCATGCCGATGTTCGTGGTGAACACCAACGTCCCCCGCGCCTCCGTGCCGGACGGGCTCCTCTCCGAGCTCACTCAGCAGCTGGCGCAGGCCACCGGCAAGCCGGCCCAGGTTTGCCGGGAGCGAACAGGGAGAGGGGGTGCCGGCCGGACGAGGTGGTCCCGGGCTGGGGGGCGGGGGAGGCGACTCCGGGTTGAGGCTCTGGACGGGGAAGGGACGGGGTGGGGGGTTGTCCGGGGCCGCCTGACCGCACCCCGTCTCCCCACAGTACATCGCGGTGCAC
Organism: Leptonychotes weddellii; assembly: GCF_054177405.1. Classification (NCBI taxonomy): domain Eukaryota; kingdom Metazoa; phylum Chordata; class Mammalia; order Carnivora; family Phocidae; genus Leptonychotes; species Leptonychotes weddellii. The sequence goes on from NC_138381.1 coordinate 58,505,508, forward strand.
GTGGTCCCAGACCAGCTCATGGCCTTCGGCGGCTCAAATGAGCCGTGCGCGCTCTGCAGTCTGCACAGCATCGGCAAGATCGGAGGCGCGCAGAACCGCTCCTACAGCAAGCTGCTGTGCGGCCTCCTGGCCGAGCGCCTGCGCGTCAGCCCGGATAGGTGAGTGGGGCGGCGGGGGTCCCCGAGGGGCGGGTGGGGGGGCCCGCAACCCCCCTGAGCCTGGCGTCCACGCCCCGCAGGATCTACATCAACTACTACGACATGAACGCGGCCAACGTGGGCTGGAACGGCTCCACCTTCGCGTGAGGGCCACGCCTGCCCGACCCGCCTGCACCAGGCCCTGCCACCCGCAATATTGTGCCCGCTTCGCGCCCCCCCCCAGCGACCTCCACCTCCAAGTCGGGATAAATAAACGGTTTGGAGGCTGCATCTGCCTCGGGCTTCCTTGGCTTTCGGAGGGGTGGGTGCAGGGCTGGGACAGTGACCTGGGAACCGAGGCCGGGAGGGTTGCCCCCTTGGAATCTACTGTTACGGTCCTTTCTCCTAGTTTTGCCCCATCAGAGGCCCCAGCCTTGATTGGCATCCTGCCCGGGGCCACAGACCCAGGAATCAGACTCAGATCGGAGCCTTCCATTCAGCTTGCGGCTTTGGCCTCCCAGCGCAGGTTCCTGATTCCGCCCTTGGCGGGAACCCAGAGTTTAATCCATTCCCGCCCACAGGGGCAGGGCAACCACGTGGGCTCCGGCTGGCTGGCAAAGAGTGGGAGGTAGAGGTGGGGATCAAAATCTGATTGGCCTGAGGGGTTGGAGAGTCCGCCTGGTCTGGACCTTTCTCCCAGCCCACCTTCCTCCCATCTTCCAGATGGGCAAAGGGTACCCTGGGAGAGAAAGCCTTCCCCCCTGTGCCACAGGGTCAAACCCTGCTAGGCTGATGCCCTAGTTTCTTGACCTAGAAAGTCCCGTTGTTCTGGAACTTTGGGACAGTTTTCCAGTGGGGGTGGGGAAGTGCACAGGAGACAGAGTCCTTGGTTATACTGCCCTGTCTGCCCCGGAATCTGGGCTCTGGTCTCCTCAGGCACCCAGGTCGCCACCACAGCAGTTCCTGGAGACAACACGCGACCTGTAGTTTTGGTGCCATTCATGTTTACCAAACAGTGGCTCTGGAAAGCCTTCAGGTGTTAGTCAACCCTGCAATGGAACGTCCTGGCCATGGGGGCACTGTCAACAACAAAATCAGTATCAAGGCACAATGTGCCTAGAGTCTAACTGGTCCAAGGGCCCTCCAGCCAAGGGCACGGGCTCCCCTGTGGGGGTGACGGATAGGGCAGTGGGCAATTCTGCGCCCACACTTGGGCTGTAGGAGCCTCAGCTGCCTTGCCGCTTCCCAGAGCCAGGTGCCTTTGCGCTAGAATGCCTCGGTGGCCTGCAGTGTGAGAGGCTCCATGCGCCCTTGCAGCAACTCCTTCCAAGTGAGCCCCAGCCACTGGCCCTGGGAATTCATGTGCCTGAAGCTGGCCCAGGTCAGCCAGGGAGGACCAGCTCAACCCTTCCTGCACTGCCTGGCCTGTGGGAGAAGTCCAGTTCATTTCACCTGCTTGCACAGGGAGGGGGCTCCTCTGGCCACATGAACCCCATTCCTGGGGTCTCGGGAGAGGTGGGGGCCTCACTTCTGGACTCCTGCTGGCTCTGCGCCTTTGGAACCCCTTACTCTTTCTTGCTCAGCCTCTAGTAGGCCAGCTTATCTTAGATGGAAGATGGGTTTTTAAAAACACTGAATTTAAGTGAATTTGCTTTCGAAAGCTGAGGGGCTTTGAGGAAAGGGTTGCTGCCGGGGCAAGCCTTTGGAGGCTGTTACTGCCTTTCTGACATTGGGAGTGAGGAACAGGCCTGCCTTTTGAGCCACAGGCGGTGACAAGGGCCGCCTTGTGTGTGTAGAGAGGCCTGGGGCCGGCGGTGGCCACGGGCTCCTTCCTTGAGATGGCTATCAGTGGTCTAGCCCCTGCAGCACCCACCATCCCTGCATGAGTCCCCTCTGTGGCATCACCATGAACAACACTGCCCATCCCAGGCTTGAAGCAGAAGATGAGTCACACTTGTCCTCTGATTATGGCAACCTCAGAACAACCCAGGCCCCAGGGCTACGGAGCCCAGGCAGCCGGCACTTCACACAGGGATCCACTCCCTCCCTCCCTCCCTCCTCTCCCATCACGGAATTTTTGGCAGTTTGTCCTCTGAGCTAGCCCATCCTCACTTACCAGTTTGCCAGTCAAGATGCCTAAGGACTACTCTGCTTCTCAGTCTAGGTCTGGGGGGTGGGGGTGCGGGTAGTCTCCCCTTCAGCCCCATGTCAACTCAGGCCTAGGTAGCAAGGATTTATTTCCAGAGAACAGTAGTAGTGATGGTTGGGGTCACGTTTCAAAAGAGGAAGGAAAGTCGGTTCAAGGGAATCTGGAAAGGTGTTTGCCCATCTTTGGGGGTGGAGAGGGGATGCTCCTCTTCCACAAAGATCTCTGAGGGTCTTGCTCCAGCTCCCTCAGTGAAAGGGCTGGTGAGTTGGGCGTGGGGGGGACGGTGGCATGGCTCCAGCTAAAACCAGAAGGTCTACTGCCTGGCTTGTGAGCTGGGGCCTCCTTCATGGATCTGAGCACCTGCTGCTCCCACCCCAGCCCTGGCCTTTGTCACAAGCCCTCAGCTCCCATGTGACCCCCGCTCCCAACACAAAACCTTTTTCCTCTGCTGGCCGCGTGCAGACCTGCCATTTGTGTCTGCCTCTCAGGTCCTGCACCATTCCTGGTCAGGAGAGCGCAGGGGCACGGGTCTCCACGAGTATCGAGCCCAACTACCTCATTTCACAGATGAGGACATCGACCCCAGCTGGCCTGGCCACCTCCCAGGACTCAGCCACACATTATCCCTAGTACTCCCAGTTAGGGCTCACCTTGTGGTCTCACATGAGCAATGGGGGTCTTCCAGGGCTGAAGGGGCAGACAAGACAGTCTGGGCTCCCGCTCTGTTTGGGAAGACCGAAGCCCACAACCAGGAGGGCTGAGCACAGCCTGCTGCCCCCACCCCACCCCCAAGAAACCGGGGAGTGTCAGGCTGAGGCCAGCTGGGGCATCAAGGCAGTGGCTCTTTGGAATCCATGGAAAAGGTGGGGCATCTGTGAGTCAGGAACCCCCTTGTTGGCCCTGCCCACTGCTCCCAAGTCCCCTGGGACCGGCAATGCCCCTTACGCCGAGAAAGGCTACTGCTGCATCCCATTCAAGCCATATCCTGCCCCCCCCTCAACCCAGTCATGCCCTGGCCAGCCCCCTTTATTCCAAAGTGTGGGCTCTGGTGCCCATTGAGCAGCCTGTCCCTTCCTTGAACCCCAGTTGCTGCCCCAGGGGATCCTTGAAAAAGGCTGCAGAAACTCATTTCCAAATAATACCTCAAAGTGAGGTGTGGAACAGATGGGGGGCGGGGCACAGACTGCCTCCTGCTCTCCATCAACCCTCCAGTGGTACCATGTCATCTGCCAATAAAAACCTGACTGTCCTCACAGCCACTGTTTTCGAGAGAAGGCCGGCCCTGACAGCCTCCGACCTCACCTTGCAGGTGCTGTTCCTTCTGCATGGAATGCCTGTCGCATCCGCCCACTTTGAGCCCCACGCCATGCCTTTCTGGAAGGAAGCCCTCCCTGAGGCCACCCAGTGCAGGATGACACCAAGGCCCCTCTGCTTCGGCCTAGGCCTTGTGAGCTGGGGTTTCTCTTCCTGTATCCCCCAGCAGCCTGTGCGCATGGCGAGGCGGCGGCCCCCGGCTCTGACTTTTGGGCCAATGCCACAGGAGCCTATCAGAGCTGGTCTGTTCTGGGGAGCCAGCAACGCAGGTCTCCTCCCATCCTGTCACCCCCACCCCAACCCCCACATGCCTTCATTGCAGACCCCCCACTGCTCCCTCCCCCAGCCTCAGGAGAACCCTGCCCTCAGGGCCACCTCCCCTCTATCCACCACTTTTGGGAGCCAGGGCTAGGAGAAGGGGCAAGGTTAGCAGGTAGCCTATGCCTGTACTTGGGTCTTGATAAATTGTGAAGCCCCTTCCTTGGGTGGGCAGAGAAAAGACCAGGGGGTGTGGGCAGGTATCTTCGAGGTAGGCCCCATCCAGAGCTTGGAGGTGCTCACGGGGAAGGACGGGGGAGGGCTGAAAGGGGGCAGGACACATGGCCTCTGCAGGAATAGGAATGCAGCTGAAATGTTCCCTGTGGACTCCGGCCCACACCGAGGGGCCCACCAGCCACAGGAGCTGGTCGGTCAGACCATGGGGCTTACCCCGCAGCCTCGAAAGCAGTAGGTAGAAAGAGTGCAGTTTTCTGGGGGAGGTCAGTTGACCCCCTCCGCCGCCAGAGATTAGGAGGTTTCCAACGTTTCTGGGCTACTATCTTCCTTGACTTCTTGCCCCATTGAGCAACTAAGTGTTGGCCCCCAAAACTGTGTTTTTGTAAAGCTTTCTCTTGCCACTCCAGCTCCCTTCCCAGCTGAGTGGTTGCCAAACCAGATCCCAACCCTCCAGGCCTCCCAGGGAGAATTCCAGAACTAGGGTGAAGGGGGAGGGGAGGGGTGTGGCACAATGCAGACCCACCAGCCATTTGCCCAGATTTCCCCTCCTTGTTAAGTGAGCCCACCTCTCTTCTGTGTTTGAAGGGCACATATAAGAGACAAAAAGTTGTGAGTTTTCGGAAATTGGCTCTGTCCCCTTGCTCTTGGAACCTGAGTCTCCCATCTTGGAACAATGGGGTCTGGCCTCAATATGCCCATAGGTCTAACACCGAAGACAGGGCTCCAAATCCAAAAGCTACAAGTGAGAAGTCTCAGCCCCCTTGTTTCCCTATGACTTCATCCCGCCCCCCCCCCCCCGCCCCCAGTGACCCAGTTTCCTGTGTATCTAATTCTATTCTCATTTTAATCAGTGATATCTTTACACGGCTCAAATTCAAAGCATTCCAAGGATCCCCAAAGAGAAGGCTCCCTCCCACTCCCTCCCTCCACAGGATTAGCCTCTCAGAACCACCCCCCCATATTTTATGCATATGCAAGCAAATACGCATAACATCTCCTTCCAGTGGTAGCATATTCTAGGCTAGTTTTGCACTTTACTTTTTTTTTTTTCCACTTGAAAATTTATGTTAGTACCTGAAGAATCTCCAGTATTCCCTTGTTTAGGACCAGCCACGTTTCCTTTCAACTAGTCTCTGTCCTGAATGGTTAGGCTGATTCCAGCCTTCTGTTCTCAGCTCTGATATACTGAACTGAACATGTGTAAGTATTATCTGTAGAATAGGCTCCTGGAAGTAGAGTCGTCTGGCCAAGGGGGATGCTGTTTTAATATGACCTGACGTCCCGCTTAGAGCTGGGGCTTCTGGCACCACCCAGCTGGGTGAGGGAGGCTCTCCCAATCTAGGTTTTGACTTTGGGCCACCTGATGGGGAAAATGCTTTTCTCTCCAGCCAGATGGTTTTAATTTGCCTCTTACTATGAAGTTGAGCTTCCTTTCACGGTGTCAGTAGTCATTCCCTTTTCCTTTTCTGGGGACTAAGTCAAATCCTCAAGCCCATTTTCCCATTGGATTGGTTTTTTGGTTTGTTTTAAAGCTCTTTATATATTAGAGAAAGTAACCCATTGCCATGAATTGCACATATTTTTCCCAGGTTGTCATCTGGATTTTGATTCTGTGGGTCGACGCAGGAGACACATTTCTTATCAGCCTAGTCTTGGGATTTATGTCATTCCTCGGTTTTCCCCATTCCATGATTATCAAACTATTTGCCCTGGTTTCTTTCAAGATGTCATGTAAACTTGTTTTCACATTGACGTTTTTGCTTCTGGAATTTCCCGTGTCAGGTCTGAGGTATGGCTCCAGCTATTTTTTAATCTTTTTTTTTTCTTCAAGTGGGCTCCATGCCCAAGGTGGGGCTTGAACTCACCACCCTGAGATTGAGAGTCACATGCTCTACCGACTGAGCCAGCCAGGTGCCCCTGATCCATCTTCACTATAGCCACCACCTACCTGTCTGTCCCCTCACCATCTGCTAAATTATCCAACTTACCCCACTGATGAAATGCCACTTTTAGTCCAAATGAAATCTGCTTTGTACTTGGGTACAAAAGCTCTTGACTCTGTTTCCCTGATGAGTCCGCTGGATTTCCTTTGTAACAGACGGAGCTTGTTTGCAGACTGCCCGGCACCTGGGGGCAGTCTGCGAATGAGGGGAATCTTGTCCTGACTCTCCCAGGGCCCTCCCTCCTCCAGCTCCTCCCCAGTGCCCTCAGTTTCTCCCACAGCCTGCCTTCCCACCTGGCAAATGTCCACCTTTCTGGTCTTGCTGTCTTGGAGGGACTTTGCCCCTTGTGTCCATTAGACAGCCTGCAGGAGCACAAGGACCTCAGCTGTGGACAAAGTGTTCTCACAACACATGGATGCTGTCAGCAATAAACAAAAAAGCTACAACAAATTCCAAAGTTTTCAACTTGGCTTATGAATTAGGAACTCTGGCTGGTGCCAGATTCCTCCTCCCTTACGCCAGCAGGGGAGGCAATGCCCATCTACAATGGTTATTTTAACACATGATCCTCAAAGATGGTATGAATTTCAAAGTGTCCTGGACCTTCTCGAAGATAGGGAAAAAAGCAATGTGACGTCAGGACCTCTACAAAGAAGAAAATCAGGTGGAACTCTGTCAGAACCTTCCAGGTTTTCTCCAGGACAACACTTGACTTCAGGTAGTGAGTGTCCTCTTTTGCTCTCTGAGAACTCAGAAGCTAATATTCTTGGTTTATAAAATAAGGCCATTTCCATCTTGTTCAGAGAGAAGTGAAAAGACCCTTTGGATTGAATTCCTTTCGACTCTTTTTTAAAATTCTGGTGAATACCCAGACTTCCACTCCAACATTGGGTCTGGAGGGAAAGGGGAACCAGGAGCCAGACCCCTTCCAGGGAGCACTGAGCTTTGGAGAAGAATGTGAATGAATCCACCAGCCAGAAGGTGGGGCTGATGAAGATCAGGTGACATTGCTCCTGAGCGTCCTGTTTGGGGAGCCAGACTGAAGAGAAAAGACAAGAGGAAGCAGCCAGGTAAGAGGTGGACGAAGCTTCCCCTCAACCTTCTGCATTCAGACCATAACTTAGAACCCCTAGCCCTCTCGGACAACACACAAACAGGGGACAACACACAAACAGGGCCATAATGCTTTATGACAAGAGGTGAGTGGCTCTGAGCCTTTGAACCCCATCCATCCACAAGGCTCCTCCTCTAACAGCAAAGTACGAATGAGAGTTGTGTACCAAGAAAGGTTCTGGAAAGGAGCCCTGTTTCCAGGAATAAATCCTTCAGTGTTGGGGTGATTCCTTAGTGAGTTGCCGCCAGTCAAAACAAAACATAGCTATGAGGCAGAGAAGAGAGTTCAGTCCTTACAGTCCCTCTATTGCCATTTCAAAGTGTAGAGAAGGATCATCTGTGTGTTGACTGAAGGATGCCGGTGATCATGAGTGGATTTAAAAAAAGCCAAAGAAGGACACGAAGGGTGTGAATTTATACAAGTTTAACATCTTGAGCCCATGGGGAGTCACTATAATAACGCATTTACCAGACAAGCAAGACAAAGAATATTTAGAATACGTGCATTGAGTATTGATGCAGAAACGGACATTTTTCAGAATAAGATATGACTTTACAGATATCAGATAGAATAGGACTTCATACATACAAAGAAAGAAGGGGTGGGGTAAAGGAAACATGTGAACAATTAGCGAGTAAGTTGCCCCATACCTAGGAATAAACTGCAGATGTACAGATGTCTAGAAAACAGACACACTGGGGGTCACTGAAGGGCTAAATAAAATGGAGGGACCATTTATTGTAACGATGTGACTTCTCCCCAGTCTGGTTTATGACTCAACACAGTCCCACTAGAAATGCCCACATTTCAATGGAATTTGAGAATCCAATTCTACCATTTACATGTGAATCCAAAGGACCAATAGGAGCCAAAACATTTTCTTGAAGAAGACAAAGTGGGAGGACTTGCTTTCCCCATAACAAGGTTTGTTGTCGAGTTCCGGAGTTCCGTAATCAAGGCAAAGTGAAATCAGCATGGGGGCAGACAACCAACCAATGGAAAGAAGAGAAATCCCAGAAGCAGAGCTCTCCACACATATAGGGACCTGATATATGATCAAGGCCGCACTGAGGTCTATGTGAAGGGAAGCATTGTTCAGTTACGGGGGCTTGGCAGGTGACTGCCACACCACACGGGCAGAAAGATCAAACTGGATTCCTATTTCATATCCACACACAAATCAGCTCTCCGTGAAATAAAAGCCATAAAGAAAAGATTGCAGTGACCTTAAAGGATCATATAAGAGAACATCATCTTACTGATTCCTTAAATGAGATACACAAAGCACGCGTGACTAAGGAAAAGACGGACACCTCTGACCTTATATTAGTAAAACACCATGAACAGAAGGAAAAGCCACGCCAGCTTTTGCAACTCATGTGATTGACAAAGGGCTCATATCCAGAAGATATATTTTTTTAACTCCTACAATAGACAACCAATAGACAACCCAATAAAAAATTAGCAAAGGACTTTAGCCGTCACTTCACAAAGCAGAATATCCAAATGGAAAAGGTGCTCGACCTCAGTAGAAGACAGGGACATGTGATGGAGGCCACCGCAAGATACCACTAACCACCCATCACGTTGGCTATAATTAATATACCCACAGTCCCACTCCTAGGTATATATACTGTAAAGAAACTCGTATCTGGACACAAAATGTCCACCAAGAATAGAATGGATAAATAAGTTGTGGTATATTTATGTGCCGGAATACTACGCAGCCGCGAAACAGGTAAGCGATGGCTACACAGATCACCAAGGATGAATCTCACAAGCATAGGATGTTGCACAAAAGATGCAAGATACAGGTAATATGAACTCATTTATTTCAAGTTCAAAAATAGGGAATGCCAGACTTCGTGGTTCAGACGTCGGCGCCTCGTGGGTGAAGCTGTGATGGAGGTCAGGAGACCGTTCCAGTCACAGTCAAGGACGGTGGTGTCCCCGGAGAGGAGGGAGGGCAGAGACTGGCGCGGGCACACGGGCGGCAGTATTTTTTTTTTCCTTGCTGTTCTCACAGGTGTCTGCGTTACATTTGTTAAACTGTTACGCATTTTTCTGTGTGTATGTTGTACTCCGATCATTGCGCGCACACACAGAACAGAGGGAAGAGCACAGCTAGCACACCATACAGAGGTGCCGCCCGACAGCTGTATCCCTCTGAGACCTTGTCCCCACTGCGGGCCGTGCCAAGGGCTGCCCCCACTTCGCTGCCGTCTCCCCGGCCCTCCCCCAGCCTCCCTGAGCTTCTTGCTGCTGGTGTTCCTGCTAGGGTTCAGGGGGCTCTTCCCCCTCGTCTCCTTACGTTTCCCTGTGAGGTTTTTCCATCCTTGGAGAAACCCTCCAGGACCCCCTCTGCACCCCTGAACTGCCCAGCTTGGCCCTACTGGGCCTGCTCCGCAGTGTGCAGCTGCCTGCCCTCCGGCACATGCCAGGACTCCCCCCGTAGCCGCAGAGAGGCCCCGAGGTGGGACTTGGAAGAAGACAGTGTTCTGTTTAGGCCCCCTTAAGCCCAACATCTTGTGCACTGGCTTTGAGCTTTGAGTCCACACCAGTGAAGGCGTGGGAGTTGCCTGGTGTGTTCATGGGAGCTTCCTACGGACCACACCGGCTTCTGGCCTTGGTTGTTCCCCACGATCTCTGGTGCTGGAGGTGGTCAAGGGGTTGGCGTCGAATTCCTGGTGAGAGGCCCTCCCCGACCGCATGAGCAGGGTCCCATGTCAGGGTCTGGTGCTTTGGGGGCGGCCACAAGCTCACAGCTGTGCGCTTTAATTAGCGAGGCCTCAGCAAGCCTTGGCCGCTGGGGTTTGGTGAGCAGAGGCCGGCCTCCAGAGAACCTTGACCTGTTCCAGAGGCAGCTGCAGGGGGCTTGCTGAGGCTGGGCTGGGGTGGGGGCAGGGTGTTCTCAGGTAGGTCACGTGTAGGCACTTTCAACTGCATAGTGCACCTGGGTGGGAACCTTGGGCCGCACAAAGGGAGGTGGTAACCTGGTAACCGATGAGTTCTGCTAGCACAGGGGCTATGGAGGGTCCCTCCTGCATCCTCCAAGTACATCAGAAGCTCTGGAGGATTAGTCCCCTGGAACTGGGAGACTGAAGGCCCGGATGCACCCAGTGAAGGGTGGTAGTTTGTTCATGGACGAACGCATTCAAAGGAATCGGGGCCCTTCAGAGAATATGCCACTTTCTTGCATTGAGACAGAAAGACAGCTCAGTGAAATCACTGCACACCCCAAAGCTAGCAAGGCTGTGCAAAACCTTGTGCTGGGGACTGTCTGTCCCAGGGAGTCAGGGTTTGTCGGAAGATCCAGAAGGAACTGGAATGGTTTGAAAAACATGCCACAATCTTACTCTCAGAACAGGAGCAGTGGGAAATGAGAGAGACCAGCTGTGGAAGAGGAATGTCCTCAGGGTGTGAGGTGTCAGGAGACTGGCAAGTCCCCTGCTGAAAAGGGAGGGTGGAGGTTTGGGGAAGAGGCAAGACCTCCCTCCCCCTCCCCCTACCACCCCCTCTTCCCCGGCCCTCCCCCTGCCCTAACCCAACACACAGCCACCCGGGAGCCAAGTGACCCAGAACACTCTTGAGGGGTTGGCCCATGCTGCAGACAGGAACTCTGTTAAGATCTAGAAGCCATCCCATGAGCCTGGCAGCTCTGAAGAGGCCATAGAGGATCTGAGCAAATTCAAGGACAGAAGATCAACATCAAATACTGAGATTTGGCATGCGTTTTGGGTGGGGGTCTGGGGACTGCTCAGACCTTTAGGGAGTATGTTTTAAAATGTATGGGGTAGGCTCAAGGAAGGTTCTGCCGAGCCCTCCCGACTGGAGGAGGGCAGACCCAGGCGTCAGAGGCGAGCTGCCTGCAGGCAGAGTGGCCACTGGCTGGCATCCCCTGGGTGGAGCCATGAGAGTGTTTCAACAGTGGATGCTTGTGATGAACTCGAGATTGATTTTTTTTTTTTTTTTCCATTGCCGTGGGAGACCCCAAGAGACAAAGTCTAGAGGAATAGGTCAGAAAAAAAGTACAAGTTTGGGCCAGAGAGCAAAAAGGAAGAGGAGGGAAGGCACTGGAAGCCAACCAAAGCAGTTAGCCCTCTGTGTGGTGAAGAAAAGGGATTTTAAACCAATGCCAGGAGCCAGCACAATGCAACTTCTAGAGGCTCAGCCGAACCATCCTGGAGCCGCCAGCCGTAAACAGGGTGAGGAAGCACACAGTGGAGACAGATCCTGGCTCCCTGGAAACTGTGTTGCAAAAACAAATGCCACTCGAGGCCAGAAGCATCCCAAATGGAGGACAGCTAGGGTCCTGAGAACCAATGGGGCAGAGCGGCGGATCCCCGGCCCTCAGTTCTGGAACCTGCTCCATGAAGGACATGCCCACATGGGCAGGGAGTTCAGCACTGGGTGGAGCCCAGGCTCGGAAACCGTGTCATGAAGCAGAGCTTAGCACTGGGCACACAGGGAAACGGAAATGACAAAGTTTCGAATATACTGGGAGAAAGAAGATATGCCTCGGAGAGGAGGAGGAGGAGGGTGGAGGTTGTCCCCTGCACCACCCAACATGGTGGAGGGGGCTAAAGCTAACTCTCCGCACTAGGTCAAACTCCCAGGCCGTGGCGTCTGGGCTATCACTCTTTTCTGTCCATTTTCCATCAGTTGCTGGGGCATTTCTACCAGGGTCTGGAGGCAGTGGGAAGAGGTGCCTACATGGGGCTGGCTGATCACTGGATTCTGGGGACAGCCGGCAGCCTGCAGGCCGCTGTAGGATGTCCCTGTGGCAGGCAGGCCTATGAGGGTGTCACCACCTCCTTCATCCCAGTAACTCAGGGTCTTTTAAAAGCTCAGCACATGACAGAGTCTAATTGAAATGCTGGGATGTGGAGAAGGACCCTATTCCTGGAGCCACCCACCCCTTGCGTGCCTGCTGGGGTGGGGGGTGGGGCTGGGCATGGAGCCTTGGGCAGTTAACACCCCTGGGCTTCGACAGCCAGCGAGGCTCCCTGTGAATTGCTTCGGGCTTTCATCCTTTTGCCCTTAAGGCTTCAGTTTTTATTTCTTTGAACTTGAACCTAAAAGGGCAAGGGAATTTTTTTAAATTTGAATTTCACCCTAGGAAATTCATAATGAGAGAAGGCATTTCTACGTTGACTTTCTTACTAGTGTATCTTTGTCATTTGATCTCTTTGCACAACCTCTGAGCCACATTTGGACTTTGAGGTTGGACCTAATTTAGGATGGGAAAGAGTAGGGAGAGAATTTTTAGTTTGGGGTCCAATGTGCCCTTGAGAGTTCAATAATGCTGGGTTCTCACCCATCCTAAGGCCTAGGAGGGGGGGATCTAAACTAAACCCCCAAATCAGGAGTGGATGGAATGGGTCACGGCCTCCCCCTCCCCGGGGGACCTTTTCATTCCCCATCCAGCCTCACCCTCCAATCTGCTCAGCAAGCAGCAGCCGTATCACGGACCCACGAGTTTGGGAAAAGAAAGTGGACCAGTTCAATTCATCTTCTTCGGGTCCCCTCTTGGGGTCTGGCCTGCCTTGCCATGGGCCAAGGTGCCAAGGGCCTAGGGTGCCTTGGAGCCACCCTGCAGCTGGGTCCTTGGGCAGTGGTGACATCTGGATCTGTGGGCCTAGAGCCTGAAATGAACCTTCGGCTTTGCAATCCCCTGCTGAATTGGACCCCTTGGCTCCTCAATGCCTGGTCCAGCCGTAGGGCCTCCCTGTCACGGTCTCTGTTGACTGTCCTCCTGCATGCACTTTTTTGGGGGGGAGGGTTCCTCATCCTGGTCCCCTGCCTCCCCTGGTCCCTTTCCCTGGAGCCCCTTGCAGAAGCAAGCTGGGCTACCCCAAGCAGCTGGGATCTGGCTAGATCAGAACAGCAACTCCTCAGTTTTCCAGGCTTCTCCAATGGACCTTGGCCAGTTGGGGCTTGGGCCCTGGAGTGCCCACAAACAGCTCAGAGTTTCTGACTTCACTGTCAGTGCGCTCTCGGGGAGCACCCACCTGCACCAGGGTGTGGCAGGTTGTCAAGCAGGGCTACTCCTCCTAAGGCAGGGTCAGCTTTGAGTAAAGGCTAGGGTGATTTTCCCAAAGAGGCAAGGCCCAGGCCTGGGTCCAGGGCCGCTGACTCTACTTTCCCCCTTTGGCCAAAAGCATTACAAGAGGGTCCTGTGTGAGTGGTCTTTCCCAATTTCCCAAGCAATTTCCCCCACATCACCTCGTGTTATCCTCACAACAACCCTGTGAGGTAGGTCTTAGCAGCTCTACTTTAAAGGGGAAACCGGGGCCCAGAGAGGTCAAGTAGGAGGCTTCTCCCAGGGTCACACAGCAAATTAATGGACAGCGCTGGGCAGTACTGCCCTCAGGCCCCTGCAGCTTTGCACCCTCCTCCCACTGCCCTCCCTTCCAAACCTCCGCCTTTTCCTTTTTTCCAATTCCTCTTCTTCTTCTATGCTTTCTCTCACCCGTTTTCCCTCCCCTGCTGATATGTATTTTTTATACTTGTGGATGAGTGGTCTACAGCTCCATTCGACAGTCCTGTTTCAGAACAGGCCGGGGACAAGGGAACTGGCACGTGGATCTGCAAGGACCCTCTGGGACCCTAACTGGCTTTTCTGGCCCTCACCCTTTGCCCTTTCAGGAAGAGCACCTGTGGTTCAAAGGTCAGCTTGACTACCTTCCTGTGTGCGAGAGAGAGCAGGGTGGGCTCAGCAGGGAGAACCCTGCTCAGAGCTAAGGACCTTCTTCCTGTCCAGAGGATGGTTCTTTGAGGTGTGTGTGTGGGGGGGTCCAATCCCAGGAACTTCCCTGCTGTGTGTGTGGCAGGTGAGTGGGTGGGGTAGCTTGTACGTCAACACAAAATTAGGCAAAATTAAGAGTAAACCAGCCAGCTCCCAGGATTGTTCAAAGGCTTGTGCTAGCTTCCCTTGAACTCTCCAGGGGCTAACCTCGAGCCATGCACAGCTGCAGTTATTTGGAGCAGAGGTGGTAAAGGTCAGGGCCTCTGTTTGCCTGCTGAGGGGCCCCAGCAATACTTTCAGTTGTCGGATGTGTTGGGAAAATTTGCAGAAGTTATTTTTCCAAGTTGGTGGAGGGCTACTCACTCTTTCGGTTGCAAATTCTGTCACATATGTCCTGTGGGAGGAGCTGTGGGGGTTTTGGGTGCGGCTAGGGCAGGGGAGGGGGAGGGAGGTAAAATTGGGTGGCTCCTTAATGTATGGGTTGAGTGGGATTATTTATGTGCTTTGAAGTCACTTGTGGGTCTACTTAATTACAGCTATCTTAGCTCATAAATGGCTTCCAGGGACACTTTTTGCCAAAGGAAAGATGGAATTATCTTTCTAATCACTCTGTAGGAAATATTACAACATCGTTGTCACATAAAGGTGATCAGCAGTCAAAAGATACGGGAGTAGGGAATATTTTCAAGGTGAAGCTGTGTCTGGCAGTTAATAAAAATGTCAGGGTGTTCTTGACTTTGTGATATTTGTATTTGTTTCTAAAATTCGTAATTGCTTTACATAAACAAGAATCACTTAGCATTTTGAGTGTGCCAACCGGTTATCTGTTCAGCCTCCTGTTCCAACCACCTCTTCACTTATGACTCAATGTCCCCCAGTGTTTATAGGTCAGCTATTCAGGAGGCCCCAAACTTTCTGCGTGGCTCTGTTCTCATGTCATGCCATCTGCCGCTCTCTGGAACTGAGAGCCCACTTAATGCATTTAAGCCCACTTAATGCATTTAAACTGGAACGTGACCGAAAAGCTTCCTTATCCTAAGCTTACTGATTCCTCCAGATCATCAGCCCCAAGTCACACGTGAGGAAATTGAGGCCAAGGCCAGTGCTAAGGCTAAAAGAGGTCAAGACAGCCAGCTGTGGTGCTTTGTCCCAAGGCCATTCCAGTTGGTGACAAAATAACTGTCTCTAACAGATTCCCAGCCAGGGCTCCCTCCCCCACAGCGGGGACATCCTTCAGGAGCCAGAAATGCCTTGGTTTCTATGGTTTCATTCACAAGCCATCTTAGCTCTACGTAAGCAGGGAAGCTGAAATGACTTGCCCAAGATCACTCAGCTAGTAAGTGACAGATCCAGGTTTCAAATCCAGGTCTCTGGACTCAGCAGGGCCAGGGAGAATGAGGGCAAACAGATTGGCAGCCGATGAAGCTGAGCTGGCCCTTCTGGCAAATGGGACAGCAGGCCACAGCCTGAACAGGTTGTTTCCAGCCCCTTCTTTCCTCAGGGGCTCCCCAACCATGTGGCTGGAACTTTCTGGTACCACATCCTTGCATTTGAGGGCCCCCCACCCTTTAACGGCACTTTCGGTGTCTCACTAGGTCTCTATAACAATCTAGGAGGGGGTAGAGCTGTGATTATTTTACAGATGACAAAGGAGCCTCAGAAAACTTTGGGAGCTCAATAACCTCCCCATCTGGATGTTCCCTGGTGTAATCAGCAGTAATGGGACGCAAGCCCAGGGGCCATTCACCTAAAATCCTAGCTGATTCCCTAGGGAAATGCCCACCATCATCCTCCCTGACGGAGGAGGGCTGAGACCCCAGGGCACCCTGGCAAAGGATGAACAAAGCATGAACAAATGATGGGCGGAGGGGGAGGCCACGCCCAAGAAGTGGGTCCCATGTGAAGTCTCCCTGTCGACAAGAATTACGCCAGAGGAGTCTTCTCCTGAGCTCCTAGTCTCGGTCCACTTGGTCCACCACACTCAGAATCCCTGAAATGGGAAGGGGTATTCATGACACAGATTTCTCAGTGTCTAGTTCTCACCAGGCTTGGTCCCCATGGTGTTCTCGCCCTCACCTCCCATTGGCATCCCTTCCTCGCATTGCCACCGTCCATCTGACACTTCCTCTTCCTCACACGGGAAAGGAAGTCTCCCAAAGGTAAAGGTAAGTCTCAGGGTGGATAAGAGGGAGTTTTAGGCACCAGAAAGAGCTGTGGTCAGACTTCCAACTACATGTGAAAGCAACCTCTGAGGTCTCTTCCTGTTCCAGAACTAGGCTCTTGATTCAGGTCAAAAGAGCTTTTTAAAAATTTTCTCCTATATGCCCCTCCCCCCTTCCCCTGACCTTACCCCTTCCAAAAATTAGTAGGAGTCTTTCGGGGTTTGTTCAATGACTGGGTTTATGAGGCTGGGGAATGATGCCATAGGCTCATCTTTGCCGGGAGACCTCCCCCTCTCAGTCTCTTCCATCGCCCCCTTTCCCCCTCCACTTTTACACTGAGTCCACCCCTCCTCAAGCCTTCCTGTCCTCCCTTCTCTTTCTTTCTTTCTTTCTTTCTTTCTGGGACCCTGCGCAGTTCTCTCCACGCCACACTCGCTCGACCTGAGATGCTGGACTCCAGCTGAAGGCCTGGAGGCGCTACTTTCCCTCGCCCGGTGGGCACCCTTCTGCCCAGGGTCTGAAACAGTCTGGGGCCCCCAGACCCTTCCCTTCCTGCCTCAGAGGCTCCCCAGCACTAGGCAGGCTCCTCAGTCTCGGGTGCTTTTCCCGCCCCTTCCCTCCAGTCTGGGGGGCCGCCGGGCAATAACCGAGACACTCGGCGCCCTAAGAAGGCGCTGGGCACAGTGGCGGTGTCGGATCACCTGAGCCTAACGGCCCCTACGCCCCGGGCCGCCCGTTGCCAGCGGCGCCTGTTGCCAGGGCAACCCGCCCACTACCGGCCCCCCCCACCTCCCAGCAGGCTCCGCGCACCAAGCCGGGCGCAGGACGAGGGCGGGCGTGGTGAAGAGGTCGCGCCACTCCCAGCATGCTCCGCGCGGGGCGGGGCCGAAGCGGGACCAGCGCGGTCTGTTTCCCGAGCCTCTCCGGTGTCCGGGTGCCTTGGCGACGCCAGCCCAGTGGGCGAAGTGGTGGCTAACACGGTGCTACGCTGGGGGGCCGGGAATGAGGCAGGCGTCCAGAGAGGAAGCTTATCTGACTTAATTTTTATTTTTACA
Organism: Leptonychotes weddellii; assembly: GCF_054177405.1. Lineage (NCBI taxonomy): Eukaryota > Metazoa > Chordata > Mammalia > Carnivora > Phocidae > Leptonychotes > Leptonychotes weddellii. The sequence goes on from NC_138381.1 coordinate 58,522,625, forward strand.
GTGAGCTTTTTGTTAGCATCCTGATTTAAATTTGTTATGAAAGAATAATGTACAAGTGACGCCTGGGTGGCTCAGTAGGTTAAGCGTCTGCCTCCAGTTGGGGTCACGATCCTGGGATCGAGTCCCTGCATTGGACTCCTTGCTCAGAGGGGAGCCTGCTTCTCCCTCTGCCTGCCAGTCCCCCTGCTTGTGCTCTCTTTCTCTCTCTCTCAAATAAAATCACTAAAAAAAAAAAGAATTTAAATCTTTTTTTAAAAATATGATTTTATTTATTTGAGGGGGGAGCGAACGAGCACGGGGGAAGGGGGCAGAGGGAGAGGGAGAAGCAGACTCTGCACTGAGCAGGGAGCCCCACTCGGGGCTAGATCCCAGGAACCAAAGGTAGGCGCTTAACCTACGGAGCCATCCAGGCACCCCAACAGGTGTTTTTATTAAAGTACGGTGGGCGACAGGGCCCAAAGGCAGAAAGAGCTGTACTGGGATTGTGTTCTAAATTCTGTCTCTTTGGGGCACCTGGGCGGCTCGGTCATTAGGCATCTGCCTTCGGCTCAGGTCATGATCCCAGGCTCCTGGGATCGAGTCCCGCGTCAGGCTCCGCGGGGAGCCTGCTTCTCCCTCTGCCTGCTGCTCTGCCTGCTTGTGCTCGCTCTGTCAAATGAATAAATAAAATCTTAAAAAAAAAATTCTCTCTCTTTTAAAAGATTTTATTTATTTATTTGACAGAGAGAGAGCACAAGCAGAATGAGAATCAGGCTCCCCGCTGAGTAAGGAGCCGGATGTGGGACTGGGTCCCAAAACCCCAGAATCACGACCCTAGCCCAAGGCAGACGCCCAACCGACTGAGCCACCCAGGCGCCCCTGGGATTGTGTTCTAAAAAAAGATTCACGACAGCGGTACTTTCGGTTTGGAAAGGGAAAAACACTTTATTGATGTAAAAATCTGATAGAAACAGAAAGGGAAATCGGCACGTAGATAAGGGTAATATCAGTAAATGAGAATAGGACAAAGTTACATCAAATCGGGTACTTACAACATCCAACCTCATTAGCTGGGGAAGCCCCAGTGGAAACAGCTGGAGTCCCAACCGAGAGACCTGGGCAGAGTGACCATCCCCATAAAGGCCCTACTTAGAGGACAAATGACGGGGTTTGAAGTTAAACATTTGTTCCCCTACATGGAGTTTGGAGCGAACTGCATTTCTATGTTATCATGTTTTTACATTTTCAAGGAGACGGGGCTATGGGAACCTGCCTCCCCTCCTGGGTTCCATTCCCAGGGGCCAGACCAGCTTGGAGCAGGAGGGGATATGAAGCAAGATTTATAGCTCTCTGTGTCCAGAACAGAAGGGCCAGTTCTGACCTGGAGGCCAGCTAATATATTTCAAACAATCAGGCTCCCGAGGTCATTCATGCAGCACGAGTCTCACAAACAGCATTCCTTAGCCTGCCTGTGCCCCTGCAGTTCTGGGTGGTCAGTTATGCAGGATACATCACAGTAACCTCCATCCATATAGTACAGATTTTGAGGAGCAATTGATTACTTTTGAATTGGGGGGTGGATAGAAATAGAGGAAGTTTCCAAAAGTATTTTTTGTACTTAGATTTTATTTTTAAGCAATCTCTACACCAACAGTGGGGCTCGAACTCACAACCCCAAGATCAAGAGTCGTGTAATCTCGGACTGAGCGGGCCAGGTGTCCCCAGAAGGATTTTCATATCAAAGAGGATTAACAGGACCCTGGAGGTCTGGCTATTGTCGAGCTAAGGTTGCAAAGCATTAACATTAAGGCAGTTGTGAATTCTCTGAGGAAAGTCACACTCTGCGTGTCTCAGGTATCTATCAAAGGGCTGCAAGTTGCAAGGAAATTCAATTTTATCTACATTTCTTTTGCCTTGGTTCTCTCCAAAAACCACTCTGACTTTCCTTTTTCTTAAAAGCTACAGGTGGGAGAGTCTGCGTCGTGTGACTGGAGGTCTCAGGTCTTGGATTCCCCACGGAAGATTTACCGCAAGATTTACATGAGGATCGCGCTGGAATAAAGACAGCCAGAAGGAAAGGAGCAAGCACAAAGCAGTTTATTAAGGACAGTACACTCTCAAGATGGACAGTGGGCGGGCCCAAGGGTGGCAACGCACTGGGGCTAAGGGTTTGTCTGGTTTGGTCATAGCTAGGGCGGTGTCCCCCTGAAGTTGTTGACAATCATCTGAAGGACTCCTCTTACCGGTCGGAAGGGGGAGTTTTTGGCCTTAAAAAGTTCTTGCCCTAACAGTCATGGCCATTTTCTCCCATGGGGTGTGTGTGT
>NC_138381.1:58525427-58540651 GCF_054177405.1 Leptonychotes weddellii
TTTTTTTAAAGATTTTATTTATTTATTTGAGAGAGAATGAGAGAGAGAGAGAGAGCACATGAGAGGGGGGAGGGTCAGAGGGAGAAGCAGACTCCCTGCCGAGCAGGGAGCCCAATGCGGGACTCGATCCCGGGACTCCAGGATCATGACCTGAGCCGAAGGCAGTCGCTTAACCAACTGAGCCACCCAGGCGCCCCTACCCTGTGTCTTTTGATTGGGGCATTTAGCCCATTTACATTCAGGGTGACCATTGAAAGATATGAATTTAGTGCTATTGTATTGCCTGTAAGGTGACTGTTACTGTATATTGTCTGTGTTCCTTTCTGGTCTATGTTGCTTTTAGGCTCTCTCTTTGCTTAGAGGACCCCTTTCAATATTTCTTGTAGGGCTGGTTTGGTGTTCGCAAATCCTTTTAGTTTTTGTTTGTCCTGGGAGCTTTTTATCTCCCCTATTTTCAATGACAGCCTAGCTGGATATAGTATTCTTGGTTGCATATTTTTCTCGTTTAGTGCTCTGAAGATATCCTGCCAGTCCTTTCTGGTCTGCCAGGTCTCTGTGGATAGGTCTGCTGCCAATCTAATGTTTCTACCGTTGAAGGTTACAGACCTCTTGTCCCGAGCTGTTTTTAGGATTTTCTCTTTGTCTCTGAGACTTGTAAGTTTTACTATTAGATGTCAGATGTCAGACCTATTTTTATGGATTTTGAGGGGGGTTCTCTGTGCCTCCTGGATTTTGATGCTTGTTTCCTTCTCCAAATTAGGGAAGTTCTCTGCTATAATTGCTCCAATATACCTTCTGTCCCCTCTCTCTTTCTTCTTCTTCTGGGATCCCAATTATTCTAATACTATTTCGTCTTATGGTATCACTTATCTCTTGAATTCTCCCCTCATGATCCAGTAGTTGTTTATCTCTCTTTTTCTCAGCTTCTTTATTTTCCATCATTTGGTCTTCTATATCACTAATTCTCTCTTCTGCCTCATTTATCTTAGCAGTTAGAGCCTCCATTTTTTTATTGCACCTCATTAATAGCCCTTTTGACTTCGACTTGGTTAGATTTTAGTTCTTTTATTTCTCCAGAAAGGGATCCTTTAGTATATTCTATGCTTTTTCAAAGCCCAGTTAGTATCTTTATAATCGTCATTCTGAACTCTAGTTCCAACATCTTACTAATGTCCATATTGATTAGGTCCCTGGCAGTCGGTACTGCCTCTTGTTCTTTTTTTTGAGGTGAGTTTTTCTGTCTTGTCATTTTGTCCAGAGAAGAATAGAGAACAAAATGCTAAAAGGGTAACAACGACCCCAGAAAAATATACACTAAACAAATCAGAAGAGACCTGAAACCAGGGGGAGGAGGGGAGAAAAGGAAAAAAAAAAGAGGGGCACCTGGGTGGCTCAGTTGTTGAGCATCTGCCTTCGGCTCAGGTCATGATCCCAAGGTCCTGGGATCGAGCCCCATATCCTGCTCAGCCAGGAGCCCGCTTCTCCCTCTCCCACTCCCCCTGTTGTGTTCCCTCTCTCTCTGTCTCTCTCTGTCAAATAAATAAATAAAATCTTTAAAAAGAAAAAGGAAAGAAGAAAAACTGAAAAAAAAAATAGAAAAAGAAAAAAAATAAAGAAAATTTTAAAAATTAACTTTGAAAGACTAAAGAATCATGGGAAAAACGCCATGGATTCTATGTGCAGTATTCCCCTAGCGCTGGAGTTCTGCCGTTCTCATTGATCAGTAAACTTGGTCTTGGCTGGCTGTTCTTGCTGATCTTCTGGGGGAGGGGCCCGTTGCCGTGGTTCCCAAATGTCTTTGCCAGAGGCGGAATTGCCCTGCCCTTGCCCAGTCCGGACTAAGTAATCTGCTCGGGTTTGCTCTCGGGAGCTTTTGTTCCCTGCAAGCTTTCCATACAGCTTTGGAGGCCGAGAGTGAAAATGGTGGCTTCCCAATCTCCGCCCCAGGAGGAGCCGGGAACTCAGGGCCCCGCTCCTCAGTGAGCCCCCAGAGAAAAGCAGTCAGTCACTCCAGTCTCCCCCAGCTCTGGCCGCACTCCGTGCTCACCCGGCCTGTGACCCCGCATTTCTATCTCGGGCATCCGACCCCGTGTGGAATCTCCAAACCCAGCAGATCCTTGCGGTGCGTTCCCGCGCCGCTCCTCCTGGGAGAGGAAAGGGAGTCTCCTCGGATCTGCCGCTTGTTGGGTCCCTGCTGGAGGAGCAGTGGCCCGACTGTGCCCCAGATTACGGTCTATGGCAACCCCGAGCTGAGAGCCCGCGCCTCGGCTCCGTCTCTGCAGCCGGCTTCCCCGCTCCATTACCTAGGAGCTCTGCCGCACTCAGGCACCCCTCATCATTTTTAAACTCTGTTTTTCCAGGGGCACCTGGGTGGCTCAGTTAAGTGTCTGCTTTCAGCTCAGGTCATGATTCCAAGGTCCTGGGTTAGAGCCCCAAGTCAGGCTCCCTGTTCAGCAGGGAGTCTGCTTCTCCCTCTGCCTCTCCCCCTGTTTGTGCTCGCTCGCTATCTCTCTGTCAAATAAATAAATAAAATCTTAAAAATAAATAAAATCAAAAACTTGTGTTTCCATACTACAGTCTTTCAATAAAGCACACAGCCTGTTTACCAACAAACCTAAGTATCCTCAGCTTCTCTACAATAAGCCAAAAGCACAAACCTACATTCAGTAATCAATGCATTAGTATTTTATCTCATTTGGAAAAGACTTAGATGTCCAATGAATTCAGTCCAATTTAGCATCCAAGCACAACTTTAAAGTTTCAGGTTACCAAAGACTTTGAAAGCTATCTAAACAATGACCCATGAAAACTTGGAGACGGACAAAAATCAACCATCATTTTAAGCCATCTTTTTTGCTGACAAATTGCAAAAGAGATAATAGACGCTTGTTTGACCTTCAGTAACCCTTGGTAGGATAAAAGTTTTACATTTAACGCTAAGTCTAAAGAATGTGTCTACCATAATTAAATCAACAAACTTAAATTAGTGTAAATACCAAATTGTTCCACTGGCAATCAAGTTGTTTCCCACTGTCAATCTTTACCTGGACACCAGTGGGGAAATCTGAAGTGGGTGGTGTAAGTCCAAGGGGGTGCTCCTCATTCCTTGGCAGCGAGGCTAGGAGCAGGCACCAGGCTGGTTATAGGAGCCAGTGATGCAGGCCGCACCCAAGGTGGTGCAGAAACAGGAGGGCAAGAGGATGGCAGAAGAGGTGAGGTGCGGCCAGCAAGGCTGGAGGTGGAGAAATGCCCAGGGGCAGAGAAAGGACTCCCAGTTCTAAAGCTCATCAGCTCAGACAGAAGAGCAGATACATGCTTTTCTTCCACCAACAAGTGAAGACTGGCAGTTCATGTTGGGCCAAAGAAGACAGGGAACTTCACCGAAACAAAAGGAGTTTCGGCAGTGGCTTGGGAATATTCCTTAAAGTCCCCGTTGGAGGTAGACTAACCAGAGACAATTCGCTCCAATCATCATAACCATTAACCTGGGAAATCAATGAGGGAGAAGCCCCACATGCAACAAGAATAACCTGGGTCTATTAGGAGGCCCAGTGAGAGAGTCAACATCCCCTTCGTCGGGATGGCCTGGGTTTCCTCCAGCAATCTGTATTTATTAAATAGAGGAGGAGGTGGCCTCTTTACACTATCATTATCCAATATATAGGGAGGCAGCTTGTTAGCCTGGTTGGCAGCCAAACACATTCTACAAGAGATCCTTAGGTCAGGGTCCTGATTTAGGGCCATGCATACTTCTGTCCATTTGCCCTGTTTCCTGCAGAAGAGATCTAACTGATAGATCTTATTGAAGTTTAATGTCTCGTTAATGGGCCATTTTTCCAGGGCACCTGGATGGCTCAGTGGGTTAAGCGTCTGCCTTCAGCTCAGGTCATGATCCCGGGTCCTGGGATGGAGCCCCGCATCGGGCTCCCGGCTCAGCGGGAAGCCTGCTTCTCCCTCTCCCTCTACCTGCCACTGTGCCTGCTTGTGCTCTCTGTCTCTGTCAAGTAAATAAATAAAATCTTTTTTTTAAAAAATGGGCCATTTTTCCTTGTCTCTAAGGAGTACTGAGGCCATGCAGTGTTACAGAAGATCAGTCATCTTTTTCTTAAATCGTAAGATCTGAATAGTTTCCAGGGGGTTAAAAGGCATCCCAAGGGAGAGTCCTTGGGAAATGAAGAAGATCCCATGCTCCTAAAAAAGGAGAGAAGGGGCGCCTGGGTGGCTCAGTTTGTTGGGCGACTGCCTTCGGCTCGGGTCGTGATCCCAGGGTCCTGGGATCGAGTCCCACATCGTGCTCCCAGCTCAGCGGGAAGCCTGCTTCTCCCTCTCCCACTCCCCCTGCTTGTGTTCCTGCTCTCGCTGTCTCTGTCTCTGTCAAATAAATAAATAAAATCTTTAAAAAAGGAGAGAAGGTCTATTACCGAGGAACCCCCCCCGACACACACAACTCCCGGGGATTATTCCATGCAGGATGTCAGAGGTTCCTGGTGTCAAAGAGACTGGAGGCATCCCTGGACAGAAATGGCTATGACCACCACCCAGCCCTGTAGGAGGGATGCCAGCATGTCCCCTCCCATTCCCCCACCCCCGCTTCCCTATTGCATCCCAGGCAAAAACATCCACCAAAACACTGAGCCACAAAGAATCGGCCCTTTTTAACCCATGGGAAACACTAGAAAAGTTTTACAAGGGGAAATTACCTGATTTTGTAATTTAAATAGTAGGGGACATTGACAGGAAACAGTGAAGGTGGAAATCAACCATGGTCTAAGCAACATTCCAACACATTCAGTCTTTACAGCAAACTTACCTAGGAAACAGTCCCCAGTTGGTTTTTTGTTTTTGTTTTTGTTTTTAAGATTTTATTTGAGGGGCACCTGGGTGGCTCAGTCGTTAAGCATCTGCCTTCGGCTCAGGTCATGATCCCACGGTCCTGGGATCGAGCCCCACACTGGGCTCTCTGATCGACAGGGAGTCTGCTTCTCCCTCTGCCCGCTGCACTCCCTACTTGTGCTCTTTCTCTTTCTCTGTCAAACAAATAAATAAAATCTTTTTAAAAAATAAGATTTTGAGAGAGAGAGTGCACAAGCACAAATGGGGAGAGGGGCAGAGGGAGAGGGAGAAGCAGACTCCTCACTGAGCGTGAAGCCCAACACAGGGCTTGACAGGGGGATGACAGGGGACTCATTCCGAGGACCCTGAGATCATGACCTCAGCCAAAATCAGATGCCACCCCCAGCTGGGTTTTAATTCAATCAGGTACTGGTTTCAGCTGGTGCCGGGCAGAGGTTTCGTGGCCAGAAGTGGCTAGACCAGAGATGTGAAGGGGATCCCCTTGGACCAATGAGGAGGAAACCTCACATGGGAGTCTTAAGACTGGCAGCCATGCTTGTGACTTAGGTGACTGTCCCATGCCCAAGACAGACGACTTTGTATGAGGACGGGAATAAAGAGAGCGCATCAAGTTTCTGGGTCTTATGACCATCCCAGCCAGAATACTAACTTCCATCCAAAACGCAAGCTTTCTCTTCCCTATAGAATAGCCACGGGCTAGAGGACTGCAGCCTGAGCAATCAACATGAAAGTGTTCCAATAAGAGGTACTCCTTGAAAAGCCCCTGAAATGAACATAAAGGAAGAGAAGAGGAAGTAAGCACTCACCAAGTCTGCACAGAGGCTGAGTCCAGATGAGAAGACTCAGGCCCCCTGATCAGGGTTCAAAAAGATTTGATGTGGGTTGGGAGTGAATGGTCAAGAAATAATTCTTGAGATGTTTTTGGTACAAAAAGGTGTTTTTATTAAAGTGTGGGACAGGACCTGTGGGCAGAGCTCCACTGGGATTGTAAGGAGTGATTGGTTATATACTTTTGAGTTGGGAGAGGGTAAAGACAAAGGAAGTTTCCAAAAGGATTTTCTTTTTTTTTCTTAAGATTTTATTTATTTGACAGAGAGAGACAGCGAGAGAGGGAACACAAGCAGTGGGAGTGGGAGAGGAAGAATCAGGCCTCCCGCGGAGCAGGGAGCCCGATGTGGGGCTCGATCCCAGGACCCTGGGACCATGACCTGAGCCAAAGACAGACGCTCTAACAACTGAGCCACCCAGGCACCCCTCCAAAAGGATTTTCATATGTTAAAGTAGACATACAGGATTCTGAAGGTCTGGCTATTGTCGAGCTAAGATTGCTTTTTACCTCTAGTAAAGCACTTACGTTAGTGGACTCCAGAAATGGACTCTCAACTCGTTATGGTCAACTAATCTTTGACAAATTAGGAAAAAACATCCAATGGAAACAAGACACTCTCTTCAATAAATGGCTCTGGGAAAATTGGACAGCTACATACAGAAGAATGAAACTCAACCATTCTCTTACACCATACACAAAGATAAACTCAAAATGGATGGAAGACCTCAATGTGAGACAGGAATCCATCAAAATCCTAGAGGAGAACATAGGCAGTAACCTCTGACATCGGCCACAGCAACTTCTTTCAAGATACATCTCCAAAGGCAAGAGAAACAAAAGCAAAAATGAACTTTTGGGACTTCATCAAGATAAAAAGTTTCTGCACAGCAAAGCAAACAGTCAACAAAACTAAGAGACAACTCACGGGATGGGAGAAGATATTTGCAAATGACACTACATATAAAGGACTGGTATCCAAGATCTATAAAGAATTTCTCAAACTCAACACCCAAAAAAACAAATAATCCAGTCAAAAAATGGGCAGAAGACATGAACAGACACTTCTCCAAAGAAGACATACAAATGGCTAACAGACACATGAAAAATGTTCAACATCACTAGCCATCAGGGAAATTCAAATCAAAACCACCATGAGATACCACCTTATACCACTTAGAATGGCAAAAATTAACAAAGCAAGAAACAACAAATGTTGGAAAGGATGTGGAGAACAGGGAATCCTCTTACACTGTTGGTAGCAAAGCAAGCTGGTACAGCCACTTTGGAAAACAAGATGGAGGCTCCTCAAAAAGTTAAAAATAGAGCTACCCTACGACCCAGCAATTGCACTACTAGGTATCTACCCTAAAGATACAGATGTAGTGAAAAGAAGGGGCACATGCACCCCAATGTTCATAGCAGCAATGTCCACAATAGCCAAACTGTGGAAGGAGCTGAGATGCCCTTCAACAGATGAATGGATAAAGATGTAGTACATATACACAATGGATAATTCACTCATCAGAAAGGATGAATACCCACCATTTGCATCGACATGGATGGGACTGGAGGGTATTATACTAAGTGAAATAAGTCAAGCAGAGAAAGACAATTTTCATATGGTTTCACCTCGTATGTGGAACGTAAGGAATAGCATGGATGACCATAGGGGAAGGGAGGGAAAACTGAAGGGTGGGGAGAATCAGAGGGAGACAAACCGTGAGAGACTCTTAACTATGGAAAAGAAACTGAGGGTTGCTGGAGGGGAGGGGGGCGGAGGTATAGGGTGATGGACATTAAGGAGGGCACCTGATATGATGAGCACTGGGTGTTATATGCAACTGATGAATTACTGAACTCTACATCTGAAACTAATGATGTACTATATGGTGGCTAACTGAACATAATAAAAAAAAATTTTTTTAAACTCATCTGTAGGGGTGCCTGGGTGGCAGAGTTGGTTGAGCACCCAACTCTTGGCTGAGGTCGTGATCTCAGGGTCATGGATGGAGCTCCGTGTGGGTTCTATGCCTGAGACTCTCTCTCCCTCTCCCTCTAGCCCTCCCACCTACATACACTCTCTCTAAAATAAATGCATCTTTAAAAAGGAAAAAAAAAAAGACAGTGTGAGTTCTTGGAGGCTTGTCATACTCTGCGGGTCCCAAGCACTTGTCAATGGGCTACAAGTTGTATGGAAATTTCATCTTTATCTACATTTCCTTTGCCTTTGTTCTCCTCATCCTGCGGGCTCCCAGGGCTACGGGCAGCTGGAATTGTCTGGAAGAGAAGGAAGCTGCAGGGCCAGGAGCCTGTGGTTCCCGCGGGGATAATGGACACCTGAAGAGCTGACCTGGACCCACCTTTTAACACCTCCGTTGTGCACAGCTTGAAGGGGATGCGGTTCTTGGCGAAGATGTAGACGGCGCGGCAGGGCTGGGACAGCAGGTCCAGGTAGAGCTCCAGGCCCATGGCGGTGGCAGCGCGGACGAGACGACAGCACTCCAGTACAGCGACCATGGCAGGATTAGGGCGCTCTGAGATATAGGGTCTCGGGCCCCGCCCCCCTGGGGCTTCCACCAGTGGGCTAGAGAGCACTGCCCAGGGAGTTGCCCCAACCAATGCCTACCCTGCCCCGCCCCCCCCCCCCTCCCGGCTCCAGCCGGGACCCTGCCCGGGCTCTAGACTTGGTCCTTCCGGGCCGAGCCCGCGCGGCGCCGGATCGCAGGTGTTGTGCGAGAGTTCCGTGCACACCGAGCTGCTAATATTGCGGGGCGCGGTGACCTGCCCGCCCGCCCGCGTTTCTCAGCAGCTCCCGGGTGCATTGCGGGGAGGGGCGCGCTGGTGGGAAGGGGCCGCACTGCTAAGAGAGCGCGGGGAGGATAGAGCGCACTGAAGGGCGGGGAGGAGGGAGCGCACCGCCGAGATGGGAGGCGCAAGCAGGGGAGGGAGCGCGGGTAGGAAGGGGCGCTGGGCCGGGAGGAGGGCGCACCGCGGAGAGGGAGATCTGGGAGGAAAGTTCTCCAGGGGTGGCTGGCGGGGAGGAGGCGCAGCTTGGGGAGAGGGGCGCTGGGCGGAGGGGGAGATCGGGGAGGAAGGGTCTCTCAAGATGGGGCTCCCGACAGAGATGGGCGCGGATGAGGTAGGCTTTGGGCAAGCTGGTACGTACCTGCCTGCTTTTCCGGTCGCCTGTGCCAGAGATCCTGGCGGGTCCCGGGCTTCACCCTGGCTTGGAAACGGCAGGGCTCTGGGATCTGGGAAGCCCACAACCCACGGATATCAGAGTGTTCCTTCAGAGTTTTGTTCCTGGACGCTGCCACTTGGCAGAAGGGTAGAGGATGACTGGGATGCTCCTCCCAGCCATCGGGTCTGTGGAAGGAATCTTAAAGGGCACACAGTGGGATAAGCGTATTTGCAGGTGTGTCCCAGGTTGGTGAGAACCTAGGCTGGGAGGCTAAATTTAGGAAAGAACTTTCTACAGTCGGGAGCTGCCCACCAACAGAGCAGCTGGCGTGAAAAAGTGTGAGTTGCAGGTCGGTGAGGGTGTGCGAAGGGAAAATGCCCAGATCACGGGTCAGGGAGACAAAAGCATTTTGGCAAAAGCCAAAATGTCCCTTTTCCCTTTCTTCTCACTCCTCACCCTACCCTGGATATGATCCCAGAGGCTGCTCTGAGGGTCTAGGGCCGGCGACCCAGCTCTAGCCCAGTCATTTTTTTTTTTTTTTTAAGATTTTATTTATTTATTTGACAGAGAGACACAGCGAGAGAGGGAACACAAGCCTGGGGACTGGGAGAGGGAGAAGCAGACTTCCTGCTGAGCAGGGAACCCTATGCGGGACTCCATCCTCAGGACCCTGGGATCATGACCTGAGTGGAAGGCAGACGACGCTTAATGACTGAACCACCCAGGCGCCCCTCTAGCCCAGTCTTTGAGAGTAACCCACCCCTCTGACCGGGGACCCAAGCAGGTGGATCAGAAGGCTTCCCTGGGATACTTGAAGTTGGAAGTCAGGAGAGAGGAGGGAAACGTGGGCATCATGAGTGATGTGGGAAACAAAGGCAGAAGAAAAATTATTAAATTTCCTTAGAGCCCACTGACAAGTCCTTGAAACAGGCAGAGTGACATTCCTCTAGGAACTCAACTGCCTCAATATTAATACTTTGCTAAGGGCAAAAGGCAATCCTAGCCTGACCCCCCTCCCCCCACCTTCCCTGGGATCCTATAAGTCTAACATATAAAAATTCCTTTAAAATTTTCCTTAATCTCTGGAGCGCCTGGGTGGCTCAGTCTGTTAGGCGTCTGCCGTCGGCTCAGGTCATGGTCCCAGGGTCCTGGGATCGAGCCCCGCATCAGGCTCTCTGCTCAGCGGGAAGCCTGCTTCTCCCTCTCCCACTCCCCCTGCTCGTGCTCCTTCTCTCACTTTGTCTCTCTGTCAAATAAATAAAAATCTTTTCAAAAAATTTTCCTTTCTCTCTAACACCCCCAAGACATGTGTTGGGAATCACCGCCTAAGCATATGGCCTACCGATATACATTGGAAGGGTCCCATGATTAAGGTTTTATAAGATGGCAAGAAATGACATTTTCCGAAAATAGCTAGCCCCCTCAAGGTCCTGGAAACCTTGCTTCCAAATTCCTTAGAAACTTATGCTATCCCTAACCCCCTTCCAACTTGAAAGTCTATAATGGGCTATTCCTCATGACCCCAGAGCAGCTCTTTTTGCACCAAAGAAGTCTCAATTCTTTCTTGGCCGTTAGCTTTGAACCCTAACATTCTTACTACAGCATATGGCACCCAACATGGGGCTTTGAGGCCAGAGTCTCATCTGGACTCTGAGCCTCGGTGCAAGCATGGTGAGCACTTACTTCCTCTTCTCTTCCTTTATGTTCATTTCAGGGGCTTTTCAAGAAGTACAGTCTTACTGAACACTTTCATGTTGATTGCTCAGGCTGCAATCCTCTAGCCCCTGGCTATTCTATAGGGAGGAGAAAGCCTGCCTTTTGGCTGGAAGTTAGTTTTCTGGCCAGGATGGTAATAAGACCCAGAAACTTGATGCCCTCTCTTTATTCCCGGCCTTATACAAAGTCCTGTGTCTTGGGCACGGGACGGCCACCTAAGTCACAAGCATGGCTGCCAATCTTAAGATTCCCGTGTGAGGTTTCCTCCTGATTGATCTAAAGTGATCCCCTTCACTTCCCTGGTCTAGCCGCTTCTGGGCAAGGGACCTCCACTGGGAGCTGGCCAAAACCAGTACCCAACTGAATTAAAACCGAACCAGGGACGGTTTCCTAGGGAGGTTGGCTGTAGGGACTACATATGTTGGAATGTCACTTAGATCATGATGGATTTCTATCTTTACTGTTTTCCGTCAATATCCTCTACTAACTACTTAAAAGCTACACAATTCAGTTATTTCCCCTTGTAAAACTTCTCTAGTGTTCTCCATGGATTAAAAATGGTGGGTTCCTCAAGGCAAGGTAAAATAAGGTGTGACCTTCACAGCATGACCTTCAAGGCATGGTATTTCGGTCCATATGCCAGGCATCCATCTGCAGCCTCGGATGCATTGGGGAAGCTGGGGGACCCTAGCACCCCTCCTACAGGGGCCTTTATCGGCAGCGGTGTTCATAGCGATTTTGTTTGGGGGACGCATTGGGTTGCTTTGACACCAGGAACCTCTGACATACCCTGTGCATGGACGCCACCTGGGAGTCAGGGTGGGTGGGGGATTTTCTAGGTAATGGACCTTCTCTTTTCTTCAGTTCCCAAGGACTGTCCCTTGGGGTGCCTTTTAACCCACTGGAAACAATTCAGATGGCAAACCTTAGGAAAGGACTGAGCTCCTGTAACCCTGCACGGCCTCGGTGGGATCCATCGGTTAGTTCGCTTCTGCAGGAAATAGGGCAAATGGACCTAAGGTACCTTCATTGCTCTACACCAGGACCCTGACCTAAGGACCGCTTGCAGAATGTGTTTGCCTGAATGTGTCGGCTAGTAAAGCACCACACCCCGCCCCGACATACTGGATGATAATTACCTAAATAGGCCTCCTCCAAATAAACCTATGTTGCGGGGCGCCTGGGTGGCTCAGTCGTTAAGCGTCTGCCTTCGGCTCAGGTCATGATCCCAGGGTCTTGGGTTCGAGCCCCACATCGGGCTCCCTGCTCAGCAGGAAGCCTGCTTCTCCCTCTCCCACTCCCCCTGCTTGTGTTCCCTCTCTCGCTGTGTCTCTGTCAAATAAATAAAAAAAATAAAAAATAAATAAATAAATAAACCTATGTTGCTTGAGGAAACACAGGCCCTCCCTAGCAAAGGGGACTCTGACTCTCTCTCTCACTGTTTCTCCTCCTAATAGATGTGGGGGCTTCTCCCTCACTCATTTCCCCAGTTAATGGCTATAACTGGAGCCAACTGTGGCTAGGCTACCTCAGGATGGGGACTTTAAGGCATATTCCCAAGCAGCTGCTGAAACTCTCTTTGTTTCGAGGAAATTCCCTGACTTCTCCGGCCTGACATGGACTGCCTAACCCCCTTGTTCGTGGGAAAACATGGCGTCGGCTCCTCTGGGGAAAATTGGCTTCTAAACCATCCTCGGTGCCTCAGGCACCATGGCTCCTTCTCCCCTCTCTGTCATGGAGCTCAGAACATGATCCTGGAGTCCCAGGATCGAGTACTGCATCAGGCTCCCTGCTCAGCGGGGACTCTGCTGCTCCCTCTGACCCTCCCCCTTCATACTCTCTCTCCACTCTCTCTCTCTCAAATAAATAAATACAATCTTTAAAAAAAAATCCTGGGTACCTTGTAAAATGTGTGTGTATATACGCGAGAATGTGTGAGAGCGTGCATGTGTACACATACTTGGGAGCATCTATGTGTGCTTGAGTGTATAAGAGCATGTATGTGTGCATTTGCTGTGCGCGTGGGTAGGTGGCAATGGCTCTTTTTCCTCTAACTTGCCTGACCACAAGCGCCTGAAATTCTCCCACAGAGAGGATCACTCTTTAGGGCTGAGTCAATTCCCCAAATATTAACTGACACTTCTGGCATGCTCAACACCCTGTGGGCTGCGGGGCAGTCACAAGGAAGGCACCCAGTCCTCAGTCACCAAGCTGGTTAGTAACTTATGCATTGTCCTTTCCAGGAGCCTCTTTAAAAATTCTCATTTCTGCGGCGCCTAGGTGGCTCAGTCGGTTAAGTGTCTGCTTTCGGCTCAGGTCATGATCCGGGGTCCTGGGATTGAGCCCCGCATTGGGCTCCCTGCTCGGCGGGAAGCCTGCTTCTCCCTCTCCCACTCCCCCTGATTGTGTTCCCTCTCTCTCTCTCTCTCTGTCAGTAAATAAAAAATAATAAAAAAAAAACTTCTAAAAAACAAATAGCTTTTTTTTTTTTTTTTGAGAGACAGAGTGCGGCCAGGGTGGAAGGGGGCAGAGGGAGAGGGAGAATCTTAAGCAAGCTCCATGCCCAGCACAGACCCCCACGCAGGACTCCATCTCACAACCCTGAGATCATGACCTGAGCTGAAATCAAGAGTCGGACGTTTAACTGAATGAGGTGCCCAGGCACCCCATAAATAAATGAATTTTTTTTTAAAGATTTATTTATTTATTTGAGAGCGCGAGAATGAGAGAGAGTACATGAGAGGGGGAGGGTCAGAGGGAGAAGCAGGCTCCTCGCTGAGCAGGGAGCCCGATGCGGGACTCGATCCCGGGACTCCAGGATCATGACCTGAGCCGAAGGCAGTTGCTTAACCAACTGAGCCACCCAGGCACCCAAATAAATGAATTTTAAAACAAGAGCAAGGAATAAAAGACTATTCAAATGACACGGCAGACATGAAAAAGAACAAAATAGGACTTCTAGGGGATCCTGGCTGGCTCCGTTGGTGGAGTGTGCAACTCTTGATCTCAGGGTTGTGGGTTTGACGCCCATGTAGAGATTACTTAAAAATAACTTTTAGAGGGCGCCTGGGTGGCTCAGTCGTTAAGCGTCTGCCTTCGGCTCAGGTCATGATCCCAGGGTCCTGGGATCGAGCCCCACATCGGGCTCCCTGCTCAGCGGGGAGCCTGCTTTTCCCTCTCCTGCTCCCCCTGCTTGTGTTCCCTCCCTCGCTGGGTCTCTCTCTGTCAAATAAATAAATAAAATCTTAAAAAATAAATAAATAAAAATAAAAATAACTTTTAGGGGCGCCTAGGTGGCTCAGTCGGTTAAGCCTCTGCCTTCTGCTCAGGCCATGATCCTGGGGTCCTGGGACCAACCCCATGTCGGGCTCCCTACTCAGCGGGAAGCCTGCTTCTCCCTCTCCCGCTCCCCTGCTTGTGTTCCCTCTCTCACTATCTCTCTCTCTGTGTCAAAAAAAAATAATAATAAATAATCTTTAAAATAAAAAAAAGGAAAGTAGCATACAGAGAGAAAAAAATTAAAATTATGAAAGCGAAGTTAAAAGACAGGATCATAGGATGAGGTCTAACATAAGCCCAACTGAAGTTCCAGAATGAGAGGAGGAGGAAAGAGGAGAGGTAATATTGAAGATATGGAGGTGAGAATTTGCAAATTAATGAAAGACGTGGATCCTCAAGTTTAGGAAACACAATGTATTAGATTTCTAGGGCCAGTGTAACAAAGTACAACAGACTATGTGGCTTAATCCACAGAAATTTACTTGTTTTTCCCTAAGATTTTTAATTTATTCATTTGAGATTGATTGATTGATTGATTGATTGATTTGACAGAGAGAGCACAAGCAGGGGGAACAGTAAAGGGGGAGGGAGAAGCAGGCTCCCCGCTGAGCAGGGAGCCCAATATGGGGCTCGATCCCAGAACCCTGGGATCATGACCTGAGCCGAAGGCAGACGCTTAACCAACTGAGCCAACCAGGTGCCCCAGAAATGTATTCTCTTACAATCCGAGAAGCTAGAAGTTCCAGATCAACATTTGGGCAGGGCGGTGCTCGTTCTGAAGGGTTCCAGGAGAGAATCTGTTCCATGCCTTTCTCCCAACTTCTAGCATTGCCGCAAGCCTGCCTTGGCATTCCTTGTCTTGTAGATTCGCTACTCCAATCTCTGCCTGGCGCGCTCACCACCTGGTGTTCTGTGTGTGTCTTCACCTCATCCTTTCTCCCTCTTCTGTTCTCATCAGGACGCCAATTACATTGGGTTAAAGCCCACCCTACTCCAGTATGAGCACATCTTAACTAATTACTGACGTAGGAAAGACGTTAGGGTTCAAAGCCAATGACAAAGAAAGAGTTCTTGAGACGTCTTTGATGCAAAAAGGTGCTTTTATTAAAGCACGGGGACAGGACCCGTGGGCAGAAAGAGCTGCACCAGGGTCATGAGGAGTGGCCCATTACAGACTTTCAGGTTGGAAGGAGGTTAAGGAGAGTGTAAGTCTCTAAGAAATTTTGGAAGCAAGGTTTCCAGGACCTTGAGGGGGCTAGCTATTGTTGGGGAAAGGTCATGTATTACCATCTAATAAAACCTGAGTCATGAGACCCTTCGGATGTATATCGGTGGGTATTATGCTTGGGTGGGGGGGTGATTGCC
>NC_138381.1:58541151-58552832 GCF_054177405.1 Leptonychotes weddellii
ATGTGGGGCTCGATCCCAGGACCCTGGAATCATGACCTGAGCCGAAGGCAGAGGCTTAAGAACTGAGCCACCCAGGTGCCCCTCAAATAAATTAAAAAAAAAAAAAAAGCATCAATACCATGATGACACCTTGTAAAATTAACAATAATCCCTGGATTTCAACTAATATCCTGTTTGTGTTCAAAAGTCTCTGCCTATCTCACAAATAGTTTCTTTGTAGCTTGAGCATTTGAATCCGGTTCCAAATAAACTTCCAAGAATTGCAGCTGGTGATCTGCCTCTTGAGTCCCTTTTCATCTACAGTTCCCTCCATGACCCACTTTTTTTGCCTTTGCAATTTTTTTTTTTAAAGATTTTATTTATTTATTTGACAGAGAGAGACACAGTGAGAGAGGGAACACAAGCAGGGGGAATGGGAGAGGGAGAAGCAGACTCCCCGCTGAGCAGGGAGCCCGATGCCAGGACCCTGGGATCATGACCTGAGCTGAAGGCAGACGCTTAACGACTGAGCCACCCAGCTGCCCCTGCCTTTGCAATTTTTTTAAGGTTTATTTATTTGAAAGCGAGCGAGCACAAGCAGGGTGGAGGCAGAGGGAGAAGCGGACTTCCCGCTGAGCATGGAGCCTGACTTGGGTTTCAATCCCAGGACCCCGGGATCACAACCTGAGCCAAAGGCAGACACTTAACCTACTGGGCCACCCAGGCGCCCCTGCCTTTGCATTTTTTAAAAGTAGTCTCCACGCCCAACTTGGGGCTTGAACTCAGGACCCTGAGATCGAGAAGCCTGAGCTCCGCCCACTGAGCCCGCCAGGCGCCCCTTGCCTTTGCGTTTTTGTTGTGGTTGAAGAAACCGAGTCCTTTGTCCTGTGGAGTTTCCCACAGTCTGAGTTTTGCCGATCACATTCTCAGGGTGTCATGTTTACACGGTCTTTCTGTCCTTTCATTTCCTGTGAACTGGTCACTGGAAGTAGAAGTTTGGTAAGATTTGGGGCAGACTGTTTTTCGGGCTGCCTCCAAGGCGGTGTCTTAAAGCACATCTTCCAAGTGGACCACAGGACTTCGGGGGGCCCAGGGCCTGGATTATTTTCCTAGGGTTGCTGTCGCAAATTACCACTGACTGAATGACTTGGAACAATAGAAATGTATTGTCTTACAGTTCTGGAGATTAGAAGTGAAAATCAAGGTGTTGGTAGAGCTGTGCTCCCTCTGAAGCTGGGGAAGCTTTCTGGCAGGCCTCTGTCTTAGGTTCTGACAGCCTCAGGCATTCCTTGGCTGGGAGATGGCCATCTTGCCTTCCGTCTGTGCATGTCTCTGTGTCCAAATGTCCCCATTTCATAAGAACACGAGTCATAATGGATTAGAGTTTACTCTAAGACCTCACATTATTTTTACTTTTATATTTTTAAGTAATCTCTACACCCAGTGTGGGGCCTGAACTCACAATCCTGAGCTCAAGAGTCACATGCTCTTCTGACTGAGCTAGCCAGGCCCCCCTCTAAGACCTCATTTTAACTTGATTACCTCTGTAAATACCCAATTTCCAAATCAGGCTACATTCTGAGGTACTAGGGCGTTAGGATTTCAACACATCTTTGGGAAACACAATTCAACCCCTAACAGTCTGTCCCCTGGGCCCCCCAAATTCATGTCCTTCCCATGTGCAAAATATATTCACCTCATCCCAACATCTCCAAAAGTCTTAATCACTCTGGCATCAACTCTTAGCCCAAAATGCCAGTGTCTACATTATCCAAATCAGGTATGGGTGAGATTCATGGTATGATTCATCCCGGCGCAAAGTTCTGCTCTCTCTGTGAACCTGGGAAACCAGATGACAAGTTGTCCTGCTTCTAAAATACAATGGGGAGGGGCGCCTGGCTGCCTCAGTTGGTGGAGCATGTGACTCTTGATCTCAGGGTCTTGAGTTCAAGCCCCACATTGGGTGTTGTAGACATTACTTAAAAATAATAATAAAAAGGGGCGCCTGGGGCGCCTGGGTGGCTCAGTTGGTTAAGCGACTGCCTTCGGCTCGGGTCATGATCCAGGAGTCCTGGGATCGAGTCCCGCATTGGGCTCCCGGCTCAGCGGGGAGCCTGCTTCTCCCTCTGACCCTATCCCCTCTCATGCTGTTTCTCTCTCTCTCTCTCTCAAATAAATAAATAAAATCTTTAAAAATAATAATAATAATAAAAATACAACGGGGGGACGTGCACAAGATGGATATTCCTATTCCCAAACAGAGACATAGGAAGGAAAAAAAAAAAAATCTTATGCATCCCAACCAAGTCTGAAACCTAGCCGGTAAATTGCTTTACATATTAAGGCTTGAGAATCATCCTTGTTGGCTCCATGCTCTGTGCCTTGGGCCTTTTAGGGTGGTGGCCCCACCCTCTGGAACCAGGGACACCGAGGCTTGGCCCCCACCTGCGCTGCCCCGCTCTGGGCCTGCTGGTGGCAGGACGGCCCTACTGGCTCTGGTGACCCTCACCTCCCCACCCTTCCAGCTCAGGGAATCTGGGCTAGAGTGTCCCCTGCCCATCTCCGTGTCCCTCTGTCTAGAGAAGGATCAGCCCCTCCTTCTCAGGGTATCTGATGTTCCTAGCGAAGGACATGCATGGGCATAGTCTGAGCCTCCTCTTGCCTGTGGACCACTCACTGGCCATGGCACTGGGACCCCTGACTACCAGCAACCACCCCCCTCCCCCGAATCACTGGATTAAAGATGAAAGAGCAGGACCCTGCGAGAAGAGTCGGTGAGAGGGTGCTAGGCAGACAGAAGGCCAGGTGCCCACTCCAGGGTCAGACCAGGAACTGTGATGCCAGCCGGGTGCCTGCCCCCCAAGAGATGGGGCACCTCCGGGCATAGCGAGCTCTGGCCTGCTACGGTGGCAAGAAGAGTTCGAGAATATGCTGGTGGGCCCCACTTGGCCCCGGCGCTCCCGGTGCAGGAGCCAGGAGGGCTGATGCCGAGAATGAGCATTGGGGGCCCCAGCCTCAAGGTGCCGGACAGAGACACAGAGTGTGGCAGTGGGGGCTGTGGGCTTGGTTAGAGTGGCACGGGCTACAGACAGCCTGGGAGGAGCCAGCTGGGACTGGCGGCCACCGACAGGTCTGCCCAGAACAGTCATGAGCCGGGATTGGCCACCAAGGGTGTGTTCCCAGAGGTCACAAAATGGGGAGGGGCAAGCCTTGGCCTGCCCCTCAGGCTTTTCGTGGAGGCTAGGGACCATCCTCTCATCTCTGCTGCCCATTCACTCTCCTCCCACCTGACTCCATCCATTCCTTCCACCCCCCTGGTCGGCCTGGCCAAGGTCACACGCTATGCCAGGTGGTCAAGAACAGTGGCGGGGCTTGGGCTCAGGCTCAGGCTCAGGCTCAGGCATGGGGCCTGGCTGCTGGGATCAAACCCCGATCCTGTCACTCATGGGCTGTGTGTCTTTGGCAAGTTAGTTGTATCTCCAAGCCTCAGTTTCCTCAAATGGAAGCATACTGGTACACACCTTACAGGGTTATTGTGAGATCAGCTGAGATGATTTAGGATTTAGGATTTCCATCCTTGATATTTCCCCCCTTCTTATAGAGTTGGGCCTCTGGGGACTCCCCCCTCCCTCCTCCCTCCCAGGCTGCTCCTTCCTATCCTCTCCCCCTACCCATCTCTGCTCCTTCCTCATCTTCTGACTCTGCACAGACGGTGTTGGTTGGGGCGGGGGAGCAGGGTAGGGCGGGTAGGCACCTGCTCCTTGGACTTCGATGTCATATCAGGACTCTCCAGGTCTCCAGATGTCCTAGACACCTCAAACGCCTGTGTCCACCCTGCATTCCTCCCTTCCTGCCCTCCGCCAGCCAAGAGCAAGACCATCCCCTCCAAATGGTGCCTCCAGTCTGTACCCTCCACATACCTCTGTGGCCTCTGCCCTCCTCAGAACCCCTCCACCCAGTACCAGAGGGATCTTTCTTTCTTTCTTTTGAGATGTAATTGCCATACAGCATTATATTAGTTTCAGGTGTACAACATCATGACTCGATTTATGTATATATTGTGAAATGATCACCACGGAAAGTTGTAGTTGATGTCCATCACCACATAAAGTTGTAGATTTTTTTCCTTTATGGTAAGAACTTTTAAGATCTACTCTCTTCGCAACTTTCAAGTATACAATACAGTCTTATTAACTTTGGTCACAATTACATCCCCGTGACTTATTTTATAGCTGCAAGTCTGAACCTTTTGACTCCCTTCATCCATTTCACCCCCTCGCCCGCCGCCTCCTGCAACCACCAATGTGTTCTCTGTATTTACGGTTTTGTTTTTGTTTGTTTGTTTGTATTTAGATTCCACATATAAATGAGATCACGCTGTATTTTTCTCTGTGTGATTTCACTTAGCATAACCGCTCAAGGTCCATCCATGTTGTCACAAATGGCAGGATTTCCTTCTTTTCTATGGGTGAATAATATTCCATTGTATCTTTACTCCACGTGTTCTTTAGGCATTCATTCATCGATGGACACTTAGGCTGTTTCCATGCCTTGGCTCTTCTAAATAATGCCGCGGTGAACATGGGGGTGCAGATATCTTTTTGTTACACTGTTTCTGTTTCCTTCAGATAGATATCCAGAAATGGAGTTGCTGGATACTATAGTAATTCTATTTAGGAATCTCCAGATTGTTTTCCACAGTGGCCGCGCCAGTTTGCATTCCCACCAACAGTGCAGAAGGGTTCCCTTCTCTACACATCCTTGCCAACATTTGTTATTTCTTGTCCTTTTGATGACAGCTATATCATGGGCGTGAGGTGGTATCTCATTGTGGTTTTTATCTTGCATTTCCCTGCTGATGAGTGATGTTGAGCATCTTTTCATGTGTCCATTGGCCATGTGGAGGTCTTCTCTGGGAAAATGTCTCCTCAGGTTCTTTGCCCATTTTTGGTTGGATTATTTGTTTTCTTGCTATTGAGTTGTAGGACAGAGGGATCTTTCTAAAAATCAAGGCAGATTTTCTCATCCTCCTGCTTATGTAACCATAACCTTGAGGATTAAGTCCATACCCTCCTGCCTCTCTGGGGGCCTCCCTGAGTGCCTCCACAGTGTCTCTGGCTGTCTCTGACCATTCTCCCCACCCTTCTCCTGGTCACCCTTTTTCCTTTTCTCCAAATTGCTACCTCTTACTACCCCTGAATTCCCGTACATGTTGTTCCCCACCGAGACTGCCTTCCTGATGCCATCCACCAACTCCCATCACCCTGCTGGCCTCCCCCTTGCACTCACTGACTAGCGGACTGACTGCCTTTCTTGGCACCCTTTGGGTTCACCCTTCCCCTAGAAGAATGTCAGTGCCTAGAGCCCACCTCCGGCTGGAGGTTCTGCATTGGACCCAGGCCACACTGGGGTGGTGGGCGTAACAGGATCGGGGAGGGAAGGGGCAGTGTCCCTGGCTTTCTCCTTCTGCAGTGTGGCCATCCTTTTCTACTTGTGCCGCAAGTACAGCACACCCTCGCACTGGTACCCACCCGACCTGCACACACGCGCCCGCGTGGATGAGTTCATGGCCTGGCAGCACACTGCCATTCAGCTGCCCATGAGCAAGATCCTCTGGATCAAGGTGAGTGGGACCAAGGCTATGGCTGACCGCGGGTGAGTTCAAGCAAGTGTCCCTCCCTTCCTGAGCCTCATTTCCTTGGCTCCCTCCCCTGCCTGCCTTACAGAGCTGATGGGAGTGTGGAATGAACCACTGGGTATGAAAAAGCCTTGTAAAAACAAGGGGAAGGGCACCCAGAAGGAGCTGATGGTACTCAGGCTGGGATAGGAGTCAAGAAATTTCATTCTGAATTAGAAAACATCAGAGTCAAAGGGCCCATAGAAACCACCAAATTTGAAGATGACCAGTAGCCCGTATATGTACCCTTACTTCTTACCTCATGCCTGTGACAGACATCACTAACCAATCACAGGATTACTTCCTGCTGGGATCTCAAAATCCCCCTGAACAATGGCCCTAGGTGATCTCTATCAAGCAGAACCACTACAAGAGTTGAACCTACTTTATGTCCTTGGTTCTGTCCAACACCTCTCCAGCGGACAAGGAGGCTGAAGACGGGAGGGTCAAATGGGACTAGAGTGCAGCCTTTTCTTCCCTCCCCTTCCCCACCCCGGCCAGATGCTGATCCCAATGATCACAGGTGAGGAGGTTCCAGCTGAGAAGACAGAACAGATGCTGGTAGAGGCGAAGAACAACATGCAGCTCTTTGAGGAGAAGTTTCTGCAGGACAAGATGTTCATCATTGGGGACCACATCTCACTGGCCGACCTGGTGGCCCTGGTGGAGATGATGCAGGTGTGGAGTGGGGTAGGGGGCGCACAGAGCCTGGGCACAGGTGAGACTCCTCTGTGACCGTTGGGGCCATAGCTTGAGGATAGGCTGGTAAAGGAGGAGACATGGAGGACTGTGGGAGCCAGGGATGGGGTGCCTGGACCCCACCCAGGGGTAACAGGAAGCACAGATTTTGAACCAAGGAAGATCGCTATTATCCATGCTTCACAATGATTTTTCAGCATGGGGAGGGGCTGGAGGGCAGGCCTGGGACAGGGAGAAGAACACAGCATTTCTCAGTGAGTCCACCAGGATCCTGGATGCCTCCTCTTCCCGTTGGACTCTCCAGGAAGTGTACAGAGGCCTCCAAAGTGTCCTTTGGCTGAGTGCTTCTTTTCTAGAGCTCCAGGCTTATAGCTATACAAAGCAGCTCCCATGGCTCTGGATCTGAGGGGCATCCACTGTGCGTTTGGGGGGCATACCTGGGTGTGGGGCATTTATGTGGTTTCTACCTGAGGGGAGGGTGGCCACTTCTGACCTAGCTGTGCAGGATGGCCAGTTTAGACCCTGGCCAATGTCTTGAAAGGCCAACATAATTTCTGGCCAGTATGCAAAGTGTCCACTTTAGTCCCTGGTCAGGGTAAAGGGCAGACCATCACCAGGAAAAACCACTTCAGTTTTTCTGCCCCAGGTGGTGTAGTCCCCTACATTTCACACCCTACCCCTTACATTTCACCCACACCCACCCCCTTGTGGGACCCCCAAGCTTCTTGGGTGCATGTTTCTTAGACTACCTGCTGGGTCTCCCATTCCAGGCGCTGTGCCTGATCACAGAGGAAGGCTCAATGTAGAGAAAAAAGAACTGAATTCTTCCCACCCTCATCTGAGGACAAGGGATTTCCTGGTAGAAGGCAGGACTCATGGAAAGTTTCATGCTGGAGAAATGGGGGGTAACACCTGTGTTACCTCAGAGAGGGATTCCGGAGCTTTGGAGCAAGACCAGTGGCCAAGAATCCTGGAGATTCTGATCGATCTTCCAATGCTCCCCCCGCGTCTATCACATAGCCTCTGACCTCTTGCCCAGGCCTGGGGGTGCGGTGGGTTACAGACTCACTCTTTGTGGGAGGCAGATGCGGAGAGCCCCTGAGGCTGTAGGAGGGGATGCAGGTGAGGCTGGTCTGTCACCCCCCCCACCACCACCCTCCTCCTCCTGGCTGACCACTCCTTCCTCTTTGTCTATCTACAGCCCATGGGAAGCAAGTATAATGTCTTTCTCAACAGCTCCAAGATAGCTGAGTGGCGCATGAGGGTGGAGCTGGCTATTGGCTCTGGCCTCTTCTGGGAGGCCCATGACCGGTTGATGAAGTTGGCAGAGTGGGACTGTTCAACGTTGGATCCAATGGTCAAGGAGAAGATCTGCGAGTTGCTGCAGAAGTTCAAGTAGAAGCAGCCCATCCTGCAGGGCCTGGCTGACTCAGCCCTTCTGAGCTTCCTTCCTTAGAGGAGATGTTGAAAACAACTCTGTTTCTTTGCTTAATAAAGTACTGTAACAACCACCAAGGCTGCTGAGCCCAGGACAGGTGGTGTGAGCATAGGGTATGCATGGTGTGGGAGATGGTGGTGGTCATGGTTCCCCCCAGGTTCCAAAAAGAGTTTAAAAACTAAAAGTTAGGGCGCCTGGGTGGCTCAGTTGGTTAAGCGACTGCCTTCGGCTCAGGTCATGATCCTGGAGTCCCAGGATCGAGTCCCGCATCGGGCTCCCTGCTCGGCAGGGAGTCTGCTTCTCCCTCTGGCCCTCCCCCCTCTCATGTGCTCTCTCTCATTCTCTCTGTCTCAAATAAATAAATAAAATCTTTAAAAAAAAACAAACTAAAAGTTAAATATGATTAAGGGCGCCCTGCTGTCTCAGTTGGTAGAGCATGCAACTCTTGATCTCAGGGTCGTGAGTTTGAGCCTCACATTGGGCATAAAGCTTCCTTAAAAAAAATCAACTGGGGTCGCTTTGGTGGCTCAGTCAGTTAAGCATCTCACTCTTGATTTTGGCTCAGGTCATGATCTCAGGGTTGCAAGACTGAGCCCTGCATCAGGATCCACGCTCAGTGCAGAGTCTGCTTGAGATTCTTTCCCTCCCCCTCTGCCTCTCCTTCCATTCATGTGCGTTTGCATTCGCACACTCTCTCTCTCAAATAAATAAATATATAAAAGTTAAAAAAAAGTCAACTGGATTTGGGGCGCCCGGGTGGCTCAGTCGTTAAGCGTCTGCCTTCGGCTCAGGTCATGATCCCAGGGTCCTGGGATCGAGCCCCGCATCGGGCTCCCTGCTCGGCGGGAGGCCTGCTTCTCCCTCTCCCTCTCCCCCCGCTTGTGTTCCCTCTCTCGCTGTATCTCTCTCTGTCAAATAAATAAATAAAATCTTTAAAAAAAGAAAAAAAGTCAACTGGATTTAATACAACTTAAAAAATAAATATGATTAAATTATCAATAAGAATAGTTGATGAATTCAATACTCCATTCTCAATAATGGATGAAACAAGACAGAAGATCGTCAAGGAAATAGAAGACTTGAACTATGCTGTAAACCAATGGACCTACCAGATATATACACAGAACACTCGACCCAATGACCAAAAAATGCACATTCTTTTTTTTTCTTTTAAAGTTTATTTTTTTTTTAGTAATCTCTACACCCAACGTGGAGCTCAAACTCACACCCCTAAGATCAAGAGTTGCATGCTCTTCCGACTGAACCAGCCAGGCACCCCGGAATACACATTCTTCTCAAGTGCACATGGAATATTCTCCAGGATAGATCTTATGTCAGGTCACAAAATAAATCTCAATGAATTTAAACAGACTGAAGTCATATCATGTATGTTCTTGGAACATAATGGAGTGAAATTAGAAAATAACAGAAGGAAAACTAGAAAGTTCACAAATATCTGGAAATTAAACAGTATATTCTTAAACAACCACAGGGAATTTAGAAAATACCTCTAACACATGAAAACAAAAACACAGGGGCGCTTGGGTGGCTCAGTCAGTTAAGTGTCTGCCGTCAGCTCAGGTCATGATCCCAGGGTCCTGGGATTGAACCCACAGGGAGCTCCCTGCTCAGCAGGAGCCTGCTTTTTCTTCTCCCTCTACCCCCCTTCCCCCCTCAGGCTCTCTATCTCTGCTCCTTCCCGTCTCGTGCCCTCTCGCTCCCTCATGCTCTCAAATAAATAAATAAAATCTTAAAAAAAAAAGAAAAAAAAGAACTAACACTAAGCCTTCACAAACTCTTCCAAAAAAAAAAAAAAAAAATGAAGAGGGAACATTTCCCATCTGATTCTATTGTTACTGGGCAGAGAACTGGTTCCGAACTCAGGTTTTGCTTCTGGCAGCTTGAAAATCAGTACTTGAGAGACAAGTGATGGTGGGAAAGGAGAGTTGGCTTTATTCAGGAAGCCGGAAACCTGAGAAGATGGTGGACAAACATCTCAAAGATCATCTTCCCCGTCCAGATGAAGCCAGAGGGTTTTAAATGGGAAGGCAAGGGAAGAGGGCGGGGGGTTATACAGAGGAGACGCAGGTGCCCAGGTGGCTAGTCCTATGTGGACATGACCCTGAACGGACTTGCTGGCCTCACTGGCAGCTGTTTTTGAATGTAATCAGGCCTTATTTTTTGGGAAAGTTTGGTCCTTCACTCCTCATGGCCAGTGGTCTGCAAATCTCAAGGAAAGTTCTGCTACAGATCAAGGGACTTAGGTCAGCAAGCAAGGAGCACATAAGCTTGAAGACTGGTTGGAGTGTTATTACACTAGGAACCCAGTATGAGCCTGAGATCAAAGCCAAGAAAAAGAGCACAAGAAAATAAAATTACATGGCAACACCACTTATAAATACAGGTGCAAAAATTCTCAACAAAATACCAGCAAATCATATCCACAGCATATTTTTTTTTTAAAGATTTTATTTATTTGACAGAGAGAGTGAGAAAGCACAAGCAGGGGGAAGCAGTAGAAGGAGAGGGAGAAGCAGGCTTCCCGCTGAGCAAGGAGCCCGATGCAGGGCTCGATCCCAGGACCCTGGGGTCATGACCTGAGCCGAAGGCAGATGCTTAACGACTGAGCCACCCAGGTGCCCCATATCCACAGCATATTAAAAGGATTACATATCGTGACCAGGAACGCAAGGGTGGTTCAACATAGGAAAATCAATCAATAAAACACACAATGCTGATAGAATAAAGAACAAAAATCCCATGATTATCTTAATAGATGCAGAAAAAGCATTTGACAAATCCAACACCCTTTCAGGATAGAATTTCTCAACAAACAAAGAATAGAAGGGAACTTCCTCAATTTGATAAAGGGCATCTATGAAAAACTCACAGGTAACATCATACTTAGTGGTGAAAGACTGAAAGTTGCCCCCACCCCCAACAGGAACATACAAGGATGTTCAGGGTCACAAGAGGGACAGACCAGACCGAGTACCCTCCTTTGCAGAAATACGTGGGAAATTAAAACTATCTGATAGCATGGTGACAGTGCAATTCTGCCCCACTCCCTGGTTTCTTTCTTTATTTTCCCAGCTTTATTGAGGAATAATTGACAAATAAAAATTGTACGTATTTTAAGTGTACAGCATGATGTTTTGATATACACATACATTGTGACATGATTACCATAATCAAACTAAGTAACATATCCACCATCTCACATAGTAACCATTTTGTCATTGTCATTGAGAACCAAGAGGATGTACTCTGTTAGCAAATGTGAAGTGTACCATATGGTACTGTTAACTATAGTCACCATGTTGTACATTAGATCTCTGTAATTTATTCATCCTGCATATCTAAAACTTTGTACCCTTTGATCAACAGCTCCCCATTCCCCCATCCCCTGGTAACCATCTAGTCTCTGCTTCTAAGAGTTTCTTTTTTTTTTTTTTTTTGGATTCCACATACAAATGAGATTATGCAGTATTGGTCTATGTGTGTCTAGTTTATTTTACTTAGCATAATGACCTCCAGGTTCATCCCCGTTGTTTCAAATGACAAGATTTCCTTTTTTTTTCCTTAAAGATTTTATTTTACTTTAAGTAATCTCTACACCAACGTGGGACACAAATCCCAAGATCAAGAGTTGCATGCTCTACTGACTGAGCCAGTCAGGTGCCCCAAGATTACTTTTTTTTTTTTTAAAGATTTTATTTATTTATTTGACAGAGAGAGACACAGCGAGAGAGGGAACACAAGCAGGGGGAGTGGGAGAGGGAGAAGCAGGCTCCCCGCAGAGCAGGGAGCCCGATGCGGGACTCGATCCCAGGACCCTGGGATCATGACCTGAGCTGAAGGCAGTCGCTTAACCAACTGAGCCACCCA
>NC_138381.1:58552932-58601955 GCF_054177405.1 Leptonychotes weddellii
TTACTTTCTTTTTAAGGCTGAATAATAATCTGTGTGTGTGTATGTGTGTGTGTATGTATGTGTGTATATATATATTCCAATAATACTATATTTATCTATAATGGAATATCTATATATCTATAATGGAATATCCATCCATATCTATGTCTCCTAACCTCACTAAAATGGCGTCTGGAGGCTAGAAGGGGGACCTCTCATGCCATAGCACTTGATGTCAATTACAGGAAGAATTGTCAATTACAGACCCCAACAGAAAGAGACCTCTAGCGCTTTTCCTATAAGACATCCATTACTCCAGGGGCGCGTGGGTGGCTCAGTCGTTGGGCGTCTGCCTTCAGCTCAGGTCATGATCCCGGGGTCCTGGGATTGAGCCCCACATCAGGCTCCCTGCTCAGCGGGGAACCTACTTCTCCCTCTCCTCCCTGCTCGTGCTCTCGCTATCTCTGACTTTTCTCTCAAATAAAAGAAAAAAAAAAAAGAAAAGAAACCCAGATCCATTACCCCAGTAACACAGCCAGTGAGAAACTCTCACCACCCCGAATTCTTGTTTTTCTCCGATGGACTTTCATTCAAAACAACCCCTCCCAACTTCTTCCTTCTTAATAAAATACCATTCCTCCCTATCATTTGTAGGGTTTGTCTGTAGTTTTTGCCCTAGCTTGCATGTCCTGAGTTGCAATTCTCTGCTATTCCTGAATAAACTCATTTTTGCTAGTAAAATAACTTCTATTTTGAAGCTCAACAATTTCCAACAAGCTCATGGTCAAGGCTGCTGCTTCTGCTCTGAGGATCACAATGTGAGTAGCAAGTACCTAGGTCACGTAAACACTTCAATGGGAAAACATGTTTTTTTTTTTTCCTGAAGATGTTTAAATTTTTTTTTTTTAAGATTTTATTTATTTATTTGAGACAGAGAGAATGAGATAGAGAGAGCATGAGAGGGAAGAGGGTCAGAGGGAGAAGCAGACTCCCTGCCGAGCAGGGAGCCCGATGCGGGACTAGATCCCGGGACTCCAGGATCATGACCTGAGCCGAAGGCAGTTGCTTAACCGACTGAGCCACCCAGGCGCCCCTTTCCTAAAGATGTTTAAAGGCACCTATGTTCCTTGCCAAAGATGGACGCGGTTTAAGTGTCAAGAGGGTGAGATGCCACAGGGGAAGAGCTGGCCCTAGGAGAGGGACCGCAGAGTAGCTCCTAGTCAGGTGCTCCTGTCCCTGCCTGGAGCAGCACCCTGTCTGGCTTTCTGAGCTCTTTTGACCCCTTGGACAGGACTGGCTACAAATGAAAGTGAGGGGCCCCTTGACCAAAGATTATTAAGAACTTGAAGATGGCAATAGCAAAGCATTAAAACAACTGTGGGGCTAGAAGCAGGGGGCTGGGCAGTTGCACAGGTTGCACACCTATGAAGCCTTGGAAGGTGTGGTGGACAGACTCTAAACTAACCCCCCGTGGTGCCTGGGTGGATCAGTTGGTTAAGCACTTGCCTTCGGCTCAGGTCATGATCTCAGGGTCCTTGGGATCGAGTCCTGCATTGGGCTCCCTGCTCGGGCGGGGAGCCTGTTTCTCCCTCTCCTTCTACTGTTCCCCCCTGCTTGTGCTCTCTCACTATCTCTGTCAAATAAATAAATAAAATCTTAAGAAAAAATAAACTGACCCCCCAATGACCTTACCCAATGTCCCATCTTTATATAATCCCTTCCCCTTAAGTGTGTCCAGGGCCCGTGACTTGTTTCTAAGCCACCGAATGTGACAAAGGTGATGGAATGTCACTTCTGAGATTATGTTTTGTTATACAAGACTCCATCTTGCTAGCAGACTGGTTCTAGAGACTCTCTCCCTTGCCGGCTTTGAAGAAGTAAGCAACCATGTTAGAAGGTCCCTGTGGCAAGGAGCTGAGAGTGGTCAGCAAGAAGCTAGGGTCCTCAGTCCTACTAGGGAAAGGAAATGAATTCGGGCAAAAACCTGAGTGAACTCGGAAGTGGATCCTTCCCCATTTGAGCCTCAGATGAGAACCCTGTCCTGGCTGACACTTGGATTGAAGCCTTCCTGAGGACCCATTGAGCCCATGCCCATACCCCTGATCTACAGAAAGTGTAAGATAATAAATACGTGTTGTTTTAAGCCATTAAGTTCGTGGTAATTTGTTATGTAGCAATAATTAATGAATACAGATGGTTTTTCTAACTCTCTAAAGCTTTCAGTTGGAAGGTGCCTTGCAGGTGGTCTGGCTTGCTTTGTTCTCACTCTGTTTCCCCAGGTTTGCTGGGAGACTACACTTCCACAGTGCTCTGAGCATTGGTTGGGAGCATTATGTCTAAATGGCCTTTATCTCTTTTTCTATAAAATAAGAAATCCATCAGTCTCTTGTGAGTTCAGATCCTAAGAAAAAGATTAATTCTGGAACACGGTCCAAATTAGATTTTGAGCCTTCAAGATTGAGGCTGAGCCCTAGACAGGATCCTGCCCAGCTCCTCCTGGGGTGCTGACTAGGGTCAGCGGGACATGGGGATCGAGTAACTTGCCTCCTCTGAGTGTCTAGCTCCTTTTTCAAACTTCAACATCTGAAATCTGAAGTTCTCATCCTTCCTTAAATATTTTTTTCAGTTGAAAATCATTATTATCAACATTTGCTTTCTTTGCAAAGAGCTTTCTTATCGTGTAGAAAACGTTATGTTCTTGCGGATGCATTTTCAGTTGGACTTATGTTAGGAAATGACACTGACGCCATATGACCAGCCAGGTGGCATGCTCTGGGGGATCCCGGGGTAGTAAGGAACAGGCCTGAGACTGAGGCTCAGCAGGTGAGTCCAGGGGTGATGAGTTGTAAGGGCCCTGTAGGGCTCTAGCCTCCTCATTATTTTATCTATCTATCTACCTATTTATTATTGAGATATAACTGACATAACATTGTGGAAGTTTAAGGTGTACAACTTGTTGATTTGATACATTTATATATTGTAATATGAGCTAACACTCTATTATGTCACCTAATTATCATTTCTTTTTCATAGGGAGAATAACTAAGATCTAGTCTCTTAGCAACTTGGAAATTGTAATACAGTTGTTGTCTATATTGTTGACAACAAATGTTGTTGACTAATAACCATTATGTTGTGATAGATCTCCACAACTTATTTATCTCCTAGTTGCAAGTTTGTACTCTTACACATTTTTCCAGTCTTCCCACCTTCCAGCCCCTGGTGACCACTTTGCCTCTATGAGTTTGGCTTTTTTTAGATTTCACAAATAAGTGTGATTACACCGTATTTGTCTTTCTGTTTGACCTATCTCACTCAGCATAATGCCCTCAAGGTCCATTCAGGTTGTCACAAATGGCAGGATTTCCTTCTTTCTCATGGCTGAATAGTATTCCATTGTGTATATATACCACATGTTCTTTATCCATTCTTCCTTGGCGGACACTTAGTTATTTCCATGTCTTGCTATTGTGAATAATGCTGCAATCAACGTGGGGGTGCAACTATCTCTTTCATATCCTGTTTCCATTTCCTTTGGATATATGCCCAGAAGTGGGGTTGTTGGATCTCTCCCCATCATTTTAAAGATGGAGAAACTGAGGCCCAGAGCCAGGAAGAAACAAATTCAGGGAATGTGATGCACTGTGCTGGCAGGAGCAGGAAGACAAAGGCTGCCAAATTACAGGAAACGCAATCTGAGCCGAGTGAGTTACCACAAAGTGCTAAACATAAGCCCCGAGGCTGTGCCACTTGCTAGTATCACGGTCTCGGGAGTGTTCTTAGGAACAGGGACTCTGGAACCAGACTTTCTGGGTCCATAATCACTTCTTGCCTCAATCTCGACATCTCTAAAATGGAGATGAGAGGAAATTCTGACAGCGACAACGTGGATGAATCTTGAAGACACCATGGTAAGTGAAATAAGATAGTCACAAAGGACTGGGGACCCTCGGCGGGACCCTTGGAGGGGCGACCATCGCGTCACCACCCCGCCGGCTGGGCCCTGCGCTCTTGGTCCCAACCCCTCAGACACGCCCCTAGCCGCTCCAGCGATTGGACCAAAGTGCCTGGGCTCGCCGCCACCCAACGGGGAGCGTGGCCCCACGACCGAGAGAGTTTCCTGGCTGCGCTCCGGTTCGCGGAGTCCCTGGGGTCGCGAGTCCGGTCCTGCGGCCCCCGCCATGGGCCTGGAGCTTTACCTGGACCTGCTGTCCCAGCCCTGCCGCGCCGTCTACATCTTCGCCAAGAAGAACAGCATTCCCTTCGAGCTGCGCCCGGTGGACCTGCTCAAAAGTGGGCCCAGGCTTGGGTTTGGGAACCGAGAGATCGGGGAGGAACGGGGACGCCAAAAATTGCTTAAGAGGACGTCCGGTGCCAACCCCTTCTTAGGGCCATTGCTGAAAAAGGTGAGCCACCAGGGAGATCCGAGAGTCGGGTAATCCCCCAAACTCTGCTCGGTCCCGCGGGATAGACGATGGGGCTCGGCCGAGGCCAAGTGAAGGGGTGGGGAGCTTGAGGAAAAAGAGAGACCTGGTGAACAAAAACAGGGTGTATCTGGACATAGGGAGAGAGGACCTCCAGAAAAGAGATGGGGGCAGGAGGTGGGGGGTTAGGGGGTCGAGCATAGAGACTGCGGCAGAGCCGAGTCCCTCCTTTGCGGTCCCCAACTGCCGAAAATCTGCCACAGCAGTCACCAGGGTCCCGACCTTCCAGCCCTGCACTATGCATTGGCCCAGTCTGCATTGGGGGTCCCCCTGTGTCCCTACTTCTGCGTTGCCTTCTCCTGCTTTACCTCTGCCTTCTTGTTTCTGCTGGGAGGGGCACCCCAGGGGGTATGCCGGGAGCCTGAGGGGAGACTGCAGGGGAGGTTGCCGGAGCTTGCTGAGCCGGGCACTCTGAGCTGGAGGGTGTGTTTGAGCTTACTGAGCCCTGCACTCTGAGCTGGAGGGTGTGTTTCTCTGGCAGGCTCCCAAGGCTCCAGGGACACAGCAGGCATCTGGGGGGAAAGAGGGAAGCAGAACCCAGGTATTGCCGGGTGGGCAAGTAGGGTAACTCTACTTGGCTGAGACTCCCCCCCACCATCACTTCCCCACCCCACCAATAAGGAACCACAGTTGGGCCCTTGCCTGCCTTTGTGCCTTTGTACTGGCCTGTCTCTCTGCCTGAATCATCATCTTCTCCCATCTTCTCCTGGGGGGATTTCCCACTTGTCCTGCCCAGGGGTTACCTCTGCAGAGTATAGGGGACAGCGCATGGGGACAAAGGAACATCCCAGCCAGACTGTTAAATAAAGGGTGCAGAGCGGTGTGTTTCACTAGGAGAGCAGAGCAGGTGTGTCTGGTGAAGGCTCAGTCTGAAGGGAGGGAAAAGGAAGGATAGTGGGTGTATTTGAGGCTAGAGTGTTAAGGCAATCATGTATGGCTTCGAGGAGCTTCCACCTGATCCTGGGGTAATGGGGAGCCACTGAAGGCTGTTGAGCAGGGTGGCGATAAGCCTAAGTGCTCTTCAGAAGCTTCTCTCTGACTGCATCTGCAGGAGTAGGAGCCACGCCCACAAACTCAAGCAGAGGCCAGGATCCCAGGGGACATGGGGCTGTACCTTTGGGGAGGCTGTAGGTGGGACAAAAATGTGACTGTTCCAGCTCCAGCAGAGCCTAAAGGCAGGGCCAGCCCTGTGTCCCCAGTGGCCAGGGCAGGGTGAACAAGGGGACACAGAGGAGCTGGTGGAAGTTGTTTGCAAGTAAATAGATACCAGGAAAAAGCCACTTCTCTGTGTTTGGTGACCTTACCTTAGAGTCCACAGGGAAAGGGGCACTGTAAGAAATCAGAGCGCCGTTCGGGTGACCAGCCACCCTCCTCTGGCAGCTTGGGGCACCCTGAATGTGTACTTAATGAGGCCGGGGATGGTGCAAAGGTGGTGGGTGCGGTGAGTGTGAAGGCCCAGCTGAAGCATCATATCCCGCACCTTGGGCTGGGGGTGGAGCTTGGGCCCAATGGGACTTGGCATGGGCTGTCGAGGTCCATTTTGCAACATTTGGCAGAGCAGTATCCCGTTTCTCCCAAAGTGGCCCTCACTAGCCTTTCATGCAGGAGAGCACCTGGGGGCTGGAGAAGAGCCATGAAATTGGGGCCTGGGCATGGTAGGGAGTGGGCAGGGCTCAGTGTTTCCTCCTTCACCCACCGTGATGGGCTCTCTGCAGGCCAGCACCTCAGTGATGCCTTTGCCCAGGTGAACCCCCTGAAGAAGGTGCCTGCTTTGAAGGATGGAAACTTCACCTTGGCTGAGAGGTAACTGGGGCCCTGGGGCTGCTACCAGAACTCACTGGAATCATCTTGTCCTAACCCTCTTATTTAATTTAATTAATTAATTAATTAATTAATGTGTGTTAAAGAGAGAGAGAGCGCTTGAGTGAGCAGAGTGAGAGGCAGAGGAAGAGGGAGAAGAGAGAAAATCCACAAACAGACTCCCTGCTGAGCTCAGAACCTGACATGGGCTAGATTCCAGGACCCTGAGATCATGACCTGAGCCCAAACCAAGAGCTGGCTGCTTAACCGACTGAGCCGCCCAGGCACCCCCTAACTCTGTATTTCAGAGACAAGAAACTAAAATCCTCAGAGGTGAAGGGCTCTTAGCCCAACATCCCATAGAGAGTCAGGACTGGAACCCGGACCCCCGCCTGCCCGCTGGTCCAGTTCACAAGGATGCTTGGACAAGTAAACATCTATTTTACTTCTGTACCCATCCTGTGGTTGTTGGTGAGAGTACCCCAGGGCAGGGGTGCAGGGCAGGGCAGGGGCAGCGCTCTGGCTCGAGATGGCCCATGGGCGTCTAGGCTACCCAGTGGCTCCAAGTCTGGGCTGCAGCCTCCCTGAGTGGGCGTCACCCGAGGGAGGACCATGAGACAAGTGGGTGTTTTACATCACCACAGGTCCCAAGAAGTGAAAAGGTCAAGTCTTTTCCCAGTTTGGCCCCTTTTGTCACCTGAGTCACCCCTCCCATAACAAGCAGAACTTGAAGTTTTAGAACGTATCTCTGGAATTGTGAGATGGGTGCATCCCTCCAAGAATTCCTAACATTATGCCAGTGTCATTTTTTTCTTTCTTTCTGCTGCTCTCTACTGTCCTGGGTCCTTGTGTCACCCAGTGTTGAGCACCCATGGTACCTGCCAGGAGCATTGTGTGATTTCTGCATTCTTCTGTGTCTTTTCTCACTGTCAGGAGGTCTGTGACTCCCGGGGACCTGCAGCCCTCCCCAGAGGTGGTTTGAACCGTTAGCTGGGAGGAAAAGGAGCTCTTGTACAGACAAGTGAGTTGTTAAGCCAGGGCATGGATACAGAATTCTTAATAGGGAACAGAGGTTTTCTGCCCTTATTGGCTGGGGTGCACAACCCTTGGGGTACCCCAAGTTCCTGAAAGCTTTCCTATGGCCCCAAATTCATGCATCCTCAGGGCCCTTCCAGGTCCATCCCTGTCCCAACACCATGGTAGCCCTCATAACCTAGGGCAGGAGGAGAGCTCCAGGGGCCTGGTCTTTTCTGCTGTTCCATGATCCTGCAGCAGCCCCAGTGTTTCCTACTGGGTGCTTTAGGGAGAACAGAAGGATGAGAGGAATGCCTTTTTGAGCAGTCAGGCCATCTGAGGCTGGTCTGGATGCCAGAGGATGAGAATGGATGCAGACTGGAAAGAACTGAGCTTATTTAAGGCTCAGCTTTGATGGTGTCTCCTCCAGGAAGCCCTCTGACCTTCTGATCAGAGACTGTCTCTGAACACTTGGCAGGATACTCTGCTGTGGGCTTTTGCCCGGTGGTAGGATGAGCTCGTGTGTTAGCCTCAGAAAGACTCTCAGCCCTGCCACCAAAGGCTCTGTGCCCTGGGCAAGTCCCTTCACTGTCTAAGCCTGGCTTCCTTCTCTGGAAAGTGAGGCAAATACCTTGGCACATCTTCAGGAAGATTAAAGAAGGGACTCTGATTAAGCCCCTAGCACAGTGTCCTTCCTCTACCCATCATGTCATCCCTCCCCTGCAGCATGGCCATCCTGCTCTGCCTGACCCACAAGTATAAAGTCCCCAACCACTGTACCCCCAGGATGTACAGGCCTGCGCCCTTGGGGATGAGTACCTGGCATGGCAGCACACAGCCCTGCGGAGAAGCTGTCTCCAGGCCCTGTGGCATTAGGTGAGGCCCTGAGGTCATTGCCCCAAAGGGGCTAAAGCACCATTGCATTCTGTTCCATTTGGATAGTCTCTATTTTTTTTTTTTTAAAGATTTAATTTATTTATTTGAGAGAGAATGAGATAGAGAGCATGAGAGGGGGGAGGGTCAGAGGGAGAAGCAGACTCCCTGCCGAGGAAGGAGCCCGATGCGGGACTCGATCCCGGGACTCCAGGATCATGACCTGAGCCGAAGGCAGTCGCTTAACCAACTGAGCCACCCAATTTCATAGTCTCTATGAAATTAACTTTGACTCCACTAATTCTTTCTTCTGTTGTGCCCACGTTGCTATCCAACCCATCTAATACAGTCTTTTTTTTTTTAAATGTTTTATTTATTTATTCATGAGAGTGAGAGAGAGAGAGAGAGGCAGAGGCAGAGGGAGAAGCAGGCTCCCCGCTTAGCAAGGAGCCTGATGCGGGACTCGATCCCAGGACCCTGGGATCATGACCTGAGCCGAAGGCAGACGCTTAACCATCTGAGCCACCCAGGCGCCCCTAATACAGTCTTTTTTTGAGACATGTATTTTTCAATTCTAGAAATTCCATTTGGTTCTTTTTTAAGTTTCCATTTCTGTGCTGAAATTCACCATCTGTTTACCCATTTGGTCCATCTTTTCTTCTAAATTCTTTAACATATTTTTGATAGTTACTTAAAAGTCTTTGTCAGCTAATTTTCATACGTTGGTCCCCCGTGGGTCTATTTCTATTGGTCATTTTTTTATCCTCCTGATTATGGGTCACATTTTCTTCCTTTTTTTATGGTGTGCTAGACATTAGGTTCAAAAAAAAGGTAGAGCTTTACGGATGAGGTCCGAGTGCGACTGGGACAGTCACCTTCAGCTTCTGCACGCAACCAGATGATTTGCCTTCAGGCTCTAAGCCTTAAGAGCACTTCACTTGATCTTTATCTGCATTGGCCCAGGCTCTTCAGTCAAGCAGAAAGCTTATAAGGCAGCTTTGACTAAAGATGATGTCCTTGTTTGCTCAAGAAATTCACCTTTATAAAAGACATGAAGAAATAGTATCATAAAGATTAATGTTACTTCAACAAATGGAGAATAAATTTATGGATGAAAACAAGGAAAAGGCATCTCAGATGCAAGCAGCTGAGACTGCTTGTAAAAGGAACCTTGCTCTTTTAATGGATATAGAAGCATCAGAAAAGTCTCTATAGACCCAGATTCACCCAATTCCATCACCAGAGGTGGTTTCTCTTGAGATTCTTTTTTTTTTTTTAAGATTTTATTTATTTATTTGAGAGAGAGAGAGAGAGAATGAGAGAGAAATACAGAGAGAGTGCACAAGCAGGGCAAGTGGAAATCAGAGGGAGAGGCAGAAGCAGGCTCCCTGCTGAGTAAGGAGCCCAGGACCCTGGGGTGGCACCCTTCTCTTGAGATTCTTTACTGGACATCAATAGAAGAATATATTCCCAAATGGGAACAATTTCTTTTAGGAAGAGCACCATATCCTATTGGTGTTGAAAATGAAAATGAGGGGCGGCTGGGTGGCTCAGTTGGTTAAGCGACTGCCTTCGGCTCAGGTCATGATCCTGGAGTCCCAGGATCGAGTCCCACATCGGGCTCCCTGTTCAGCAGGGAGTCTGCTTCTCCCTCTGACCCTCCCCCCTCTCATGTGCTCTCTCTCTCAAATAAATAAATAAGATCTTAAAAAAAAAAAAAGAAAATGAAAATGAAGCAGAAAATACCATTCAGAATGAGGCGCAGTGATAACTTCTTCACATACTCTTTTAAAAAAAACCTGTTTAGTACAGCTGAATATTAAAGAATATGTGGGTCATTTAGGGTACCTTAGGAATCGAATATGTTCATATTGTCCCATTACCTCCTCGATGACATGAAGATAGGAGAATCGGCTGACAAGTCTCAGGTTCTATCACTTTGAGACCTACTATTACTTCAGGGTCACGGATTTGCTTTCTGCCAATCCCATGGAAGTGTTAAGAGCTAATATTGAAAGGTGGACTGTTTATTAAGTAAGTCTTTAAATAAGTGTTATGTGGGGCGCCTGGGTGGCTCAGTCGTTAAGCGTCTGCCTTCGGCTCGGGTCATGATCCCAGGGTCCTGGGATCGGGTCCCGCATCGGGCTCCCTGCTCGGTGGGAAGCCTGCTTCTCGCTCTCCCACTCCCCCTGCTTGTGTTCCTGCTCTCGCTGTCTCTCTCTCTGTCAAATAAATAAATAAAATCTTAAAAAAAAAAAAATAAGTGTTATGTGTGTCATTTTTTAAAAAAAAATCATTTATTGTCATTCTCATCTAAACAGTGAATACTGGTTGTTCTGATTTAAAAAAAAAAAAGGTAGAGGGGCACCTGGGTGGCTCAGTCATGATCCCCAGGGTCCTGGGCTCCTTGCTCAGCAGGGAGCCTGCTTCTGCCTCTCCCTCTGATTTCCACTCGCCCTGCTTGTGCACTCTCTCTCTATTTCTCTGTGTCAAATAAAAAAAAAACTTAAAAAAAAGAAGAGTCACATGCTCTTCTGTCTGAGCCAGCCATGTATGATTCCAGTTATATGAGATCCTTAGAGTAGTTCTGTTCCTAAAGACAAAAAAGTAGAAGGATGGCTGTCAGGGGTTGGGGGAGGAGGGTATGGGAAGTTTTGGTTAATGGGGACAGTTTCAGTTTGGGATGATGAGTAAGTTCTGGAGATGGTTGGTGGTGTTACTCAACCCCTGAGTCTAGGTTCCTGAGTCTCAATGTCATAGAAATGAACATTGAACTTGAGAGAAAGAAAACAGGTGGAGTTTATTAGAGATAGCTTGTATAAAAGGGGGCCGACAAGAAAGAGGAATGTCGCTACCCACCTCGGTAGCGTGCGAGGCTTATAAAGGTACTTCTCCAAAGGGTGAGGGGCTGGGAATGGGGAAGCGTCCTTCAGTCCCACGGTCATTATCTTGTGAGCGTCACTTTTTAGTGGACACAAGACAATCACAAGATGCTTTTCTTCATGGTCGACATTCTTCTAGGGCTCCTGGAAAATAGAAATACTTGTGCAAGCAGGCTTTAAATTGTTACTTCTAATTTTGTCCAGGCAACCATTACTCCCTCATGGCTCTTACCTCTCATTCATTCTCTTTCCCAGAGGAGATATTTGTCTCCAAGCTTATGGAAACTTTTAACCCTTGTCTCAGACTGGTGACTTTCACAGGAGCTTAGTCCCTCTTGCTTTCCCTATACTATCTCTGCGGTGATAGTTGTACATGCTTCTGGTGTGAATGTGCTTAGTGCCGTGGAACTGTACACTTAGAAATGGTTAGATGGGGGCGCCTGGGTGGCTCAGTTGGTTAAGCGACTGCCTTCGGCTCAGGTCATGATCCTGGAGTCCCGGGATCGAGTCCCGCATCGGGCTCCCTGCTCGGCGGGGAGCCTGCTTCTCCCTCTCCCACTCCCCCCTGCTTGTGTTCCCTCTCTCGCTGTGTCTTTCTCTGTCAAATAAATAAATAAAATCTTTAAAAAAAAAAATGGTTAGATGGGAAATTTTATGCTACGTGTCTCTTACCATAATTAAAAATTTTAAAAATTATAGTAACATGTAATCAGTAGAAAAATCATTAATGCACTCTTTTGCGTTCTTTTCTTGTACTGTGTCTTCGGAATCTGGTGTGTATTTTGCATGCGCAGCACAACTCAGTTAGGACCGGCCACGTTTCAAGAGCTAGTCACTAGCGGCTACCATATCAGATATCATAGGTTTTGGCTTTTTTTCTTTTCCTTTTTTTGCCCTTTCTTTTATTTTTTATTTTTAAAAGTTCTATAACTCTTTGATAGCTTTAAAGAAAGATAAGATTATGTTCTTTCCACCGTTGTTATGATGGGAGCTATGGTTTTTGTGATGTTGATGTCCTTATCAGAAGTGGAATTCCTACCCAACTTTTACATCAGCATGGATGGGACTGAAGGAGATTATGCCAAGTGAGATAAGTCAAGCAGAGAAAGTCAATTATCATATGGTTTCACTTATTTGTGGAACGTAAGGAATAGCATGGAGGACATTAGGAGAAGGAAGGGAAAAATGGTGGAGGGGGGGAATTGGAGGGAGAGATGAACCATGGGAGACTATGGACTCTGAGAAACAAACAGGGTTTTAGAGGGGAGGGGGGAGGGGGGATTGGTTAGCCTGGTGATGGGTATTAAGGAGGGGACATTGTTTTGTTATACGAAAACAATGGATCGTGGATCACCACATCAAAAACCAATGATGTATGGTGATTAACATAACATAATAACATTAAAAAAAAAAAGAAGTGGGATTCCTTATTTTTTAAAGTGTATGGCTAATTGTGGGTCATGGGCTTTATTTCTCTGTCTCCTGTCATTTCTTATATAAAACAGAAACAGAGGACAAAAATTCAAAAGACCTCTTCGTTGCCCTCATTCCTTCCTGAGAGGCCATTCTGCTCTGGGATCTGGTGGGAGTCTTCCAGTTCACGATTTTATGCATTATTACACTTAGGTGTCGTCGTAGGCAAAATAAAGTTTTGCCTTGAGTGTTTAAAATTTTATATAAATGCTCTCATATCACTCTGCAATGTGCATTTTTCTGTATTGCCATGGGTGGATCTAATTTATCCATTTTAACTACTCTATAGTAATTCATTATATAAATAAATCAGAATGTATTTATTACCCTACTATGATCTTTTATATTTAAAGAGGAACAAAACCACTCTTTAAAACCCTAAGAATTGGGGCGCCTGGGTGGCTCAGTCGTTAAGCATCTGCCTTCGGCTCAGGTCATGATCCTAGGGTCCTGGGATCGAGCCTTGCATTGGGCTCCCTGCTCTGCGGGAAGCCTGCTTCTCCCTCTCCCACTCCCCCTGCTTGTGTTCCCTCTCTCGCAGTGTCTCTGTCAAATAAATAAATACAATCTTAAAAAAAAAAAATTAAAAAAAAAACCCCTAAGATTTTTGGATCAACCAAACCAGGACAGAATGGAAATGTAGACAATCTCTTGCAGGGGCGGGGACGATAAAAAATGAGGGAGGAGGGCTAGGTCGGTTGTGCAGAGTGAGAGCCCATTGTGCCCTCCTGAAGGAGTGGCTTCTCCCCAACATCAGCCTTAGATACTGAGCAAGGATACTCTGTGGCCAGCACCCTTTACATGAAAAAGAAGCTGGAGGGGCACCTGAGTGGCTGTCGGTTGTGTCTGCCTTTGGCTCAGGTCTTGATCCCAGGGTCCCGGGATTGAGCCCTGAGTTGGGCTCCCTGCTCAGCGGGGAGTCTGCGTCTCCCTCTCCCTCTGCCCCTCCACCCACTTGTGCTTGCTTTCTGTCTCTCTCTCTCAAATAAATAAATAAAATCTTAAAAAAAAGAAAGAAAAAGAGGCTGGAAATCTGGACTCCTATATGAAATGCCCCCATTTTTAAATGTCAGCAACGGATCTATATTTTTATTTTTATTATTATTATTTTTTTAGAGAGAGAGTAGGGAGGGGAGGGACAGAGAGAGAGAGAATCTTAAGCAGGCTCCATGCCTAGCGTGGAGCCCGACGTGGGGCTCAATCCCACGATCCTGAGATCATGACCTGAGCTGAAATCAAGAGCTGGACATTTAACTGACTGAGTCATCCAGGCGCCCCTGATCCATATTTTTAGAAACTCTGTAGCCAAAGGAATGTCATTAGCTTAGGGCTGGCCTCCAGGGCACCAGTGGGTGACTGCTGATTCTGTCTACCTTGTATGGAGGAGGAAACTGAAGCCCGAAGCCAGGGCTCATGTACAATCCTAGTCCTGTTTACCTAAATCCCAGGCTCCCCCAAGCAACTTTACCAAACGAAGCATGAAGCATTCTTCCCTTGCTCCCCATCCACTAGTATCTCCCGACAGCTCTGCCAACCCATGAGGCTGTTGATGGCTTCCCCCTAAAACACCTTCCTCCCAGAATCCTGGACACCACTCTTTCCTGGCCCTCCTCCTTAGTTCCTGGTAGCTCGTTGCCAGAAAATGTCGGGCGCCTGGGTGGCTCAGTCGGTTAAGCGACTGCCTTCGGCTCGGGTCATGTTCCTGGGGTCCCTGGATCGAGTCCCGCATTGGGCTCCCTGCTGGGCGGGGAGTCTGCTTCTCCCTCTGACCCTTCCCCCTCTCATGCTCTCTCTCTCTCATTCTCACTTTCTCAAATAAATAAGTAAAATCTTTAAAAAAAAAAAAGAAAAAGAAAATGTCCCTTCTACTCTTGGCTTAGTCTTTTCTTGGCTGTGCCGTCTCGGGCAACTGACTGTCCCTCTCTTTCTGGGCCCCACTTTTCCATTTACAAGAGGAGTCATGTACTATTATTTCTATATTGTAGATGAGGAAATTGAGGCTCAGAGGGTTTGGGTATTTTGCTTTAGGTCACACACGCTTTGTAAGTGGCAGAGTGGAAACCTTACAAGCTCATCCTCCTAATTATACAGTAAGAGGTACTGACTTTACATTCAGGGGGAAGGAGGTTATAACATAGACTGTCCCTAGGCTAGATTTATACTTCCAAAGTAGAAAATTCATGGTTCAAGTCCCCCTCTGAGTTTGGGTCCTT
Source organism: Leptonychotes weddellii (assembly GCF_054177405.1). Classification (NCBI taxonomy): domain Eukaryota; kingdom Metazoa; phylum Chordata; class Mammalia; order Carnivora; family Phocidae; genus Leptonychotes; species Leptonychotes weddellii. Next base: position 58,567,651 of record NC_138381.1, read on the forward strand.
CTGTCAGATGCCCCCGAGGCTCAGCCATCAGAGAACACGGAAGCAGGAATATTTTTGGGAGAGGTGGTCCTTTGGGAATTTCCCTGCAGGCCTAGCCCAGCCTTAGAAGAAAGGTGCATGGAACCAGAAAGCAGCTCAAACTGGGGCGGGGGAGGCACACTTGCCTTCCTGCCCCTGAGGCTGGGCTGGCCCCTAACCCTCTACTTTGCCTCCCCACCTCCCAGGTGATGTTCCCTGTTTTCCTGGGTGAGCCAGTATCTCCTGAGATGTTGGCAGCCACGCCGGCTGAATTGGATGTGACCGTGCAGTTGCTTGAGGACAGGTTCCTCCAGAACAAGGCCTTTCTCACCGGGCCCCACATCTCGCTGGCTGATCTGGTAGCCATCACAGAGCTGATGCATGTGAGTGCTATGGAGAGGGTGGCCTGCCAGGCAGGGAGGGCCCTGGGCTTATGTTGCCCCCCACCTGGCCATGTGCCAGGCTTATGTGTGGAAGCCTCTTCTGGAGCTCTGGGGCCCCCAAACCAGGCAGATGCTGCCATCCTTGACCTTACCCATCCACCCTCATCCTGTTCCCTTTATCCCTGCAGCCTGTGGGTGCTGGCTGCCAAGTCTTCGAAGGTCGACCCAGGTTGGCGGCATGGCGCCAGCGTGTGGAGGCAGCAGTGGGGAAGGATCTCTTCCGGGAGGCCCATGAGGTCATCCTGAAGGCCAAGGACTCTCCACCTGCAGACCCCACCATAAAGCAGAAGCTGATGCCTCTGGTGCTGGCCATGATCTGGTGAGCCGGGAAGCCCAGTCCCCGTGCTTGACCGTGGCAGTTCACAAAGCACCTTCATTTCCACTGTCCCATGGGAGGCAGGTTCAGAGGAGTAGTGATTTGCCTGGTCAGTCCCACTGCACCTGTGCTCCCAGGTCAGGTCCCTACACCCGTACCATCTTGCACAGCTGCTTAAAAGCCACAATGAGAACGGAATAGCCAGATCTTATCTCCTTTAATCACTGCATCTCGTTTTCAGTTTGGGAAATAAACCTGGGCTAAGCCTGAGCCTACACTTCTAACTCGGAAGGTGTGATTTATTTGACCTTCTGTCTTGGCCCTGGTCTTGGTCTCTATCCGAAAGACAACCCCCCTTCTGAGGCCCTATGGGTCAGCTTCCCCATGATGGTTGCCAAGAGTGAAATTAACAAATGCCCTCTACTCTTCTAATTCTTGGAGAAAGTGATTTATCAGACAGCATAGGAATCAGCAGGCATCCCATATGTGGTGACTATAGGCATGGTGATCAATCAGTTGGCTGGGCCAACCTCCCAGGACATGGCCCTTTGGCATCAAGTACTGTGGCTCATGAGTCCTGCCTCTGTTCTGCTGAACTGATCAGGAGGGGCAAATCTAAACAGCAGCTCTCCTGGTCAGGAATCAGTCATGCAGGGCCTTAAAGGCCATGCCTATGATCTGTAAACCCTGAATAGGCATAGTGTGCTCAGATTGCATTTCTTTCTTTCTTTATATTTTATTTTTTTTAAGATTTTATTTATTTATTTGACAGAGAGAGCGAGAGAGCACAAGCAGGGGGAGCAGTAGAAGGAGAGGGAGAAGCAGGCTTCCCGCTGAGCAAGGAGCCCGATGCAGGGCTCGATCCCAGGACCCTGGGATCATGACCTGAGCTGAAGGCAGACGCTTAACCATCTGAGCCACCCAGGTGCCCCTCTTTATATTTTATTTTAAGTAAGCTCCACACCCACTGTGGGGCTTGAACTCATGACCCTGAGATTAAGGGTTGCATGCTCTACTGACTGAGCCAGCCAGACACCCCACCACATTGTATTTTAAAATAATATTCTGGCTCCCCGGGGTTGGGTGAGAGGGCTTGCACTTGAGGGTGACCAAAGAGGAAGCAGGGAAATTGGATATTATAGTGATCCTGCCAAAGTGATTTGTGCAGGAGGGCAGGGCAATGAAGGGGATGGAGAACATGGCCCCTCCCAGACTGGAGAGGGCTCTAGCCCTAGCACAGGAAGGCAGTCTCCTGGGGGTATAGGTTTTACTTAAATCTTACTTAAATTTTCCAATAACATCCTCTTGCCAAGGGGTTTTCTGTGAATCTTGGTTTTGGGGGCAGGGTCTTCTTACCCCAAGAGCCTCTCTTAGGGAATGGGGGTTCATAACCACTGACCTCAGGGGCCAGATGGTGTCAGTTGGAGGGACTTGGCTCTGCAAAGGAAGTGAGGAAGTTTCAGGCCCCCCTGCAAACCTCTGGGTGGGCCCCACTGGCTTCCGCCTTTTGCTAGAAGGATTAGCTTAGCTGGGTTGTAATGAATATGACCCCAGGGATTAGGGAGGGGTGGCTCATTCTTTACCTGGAGTTTGGGCCAGGGCTCTGTAAGGAGCTGGGGTCCAGAAACCTCCGCAGCCTCCATCCTGGGCACTGGGCCCAGGGGAGGCTACTGTACCTCCGTTCTCTGCCTCCCTTTGTGTTCCTGGGGACTTAGAAGCCCCTTCTCTCTCAGTCCCCTCCTTGAGTCTGGGGAGGTGGTTTGGGCCAACTGAAGGCAGCCGAGCCCTTTCGATCCTAAATTCACTGAGGGTCTGTGCTGGAAGCGTCCTTGGCGTCCCGTTCCCATTACCATCATCCATTGCACCATTTGACAAAGGTAGACACTGAGGTCCGGGAAAGGGGTGTGACCTGGCAACGAAATCTCAGGTCAGAGGCCAAGTCTCCCAGCGTCCTCTCCACCAAGAGAACTGCAGCCCAGATTCCAGGGAAGGGAAGGAGGGAGAGCTGGGGCGCCGCTGATTGGCCCAAAGTTCTCTAGAGCCAGCCAGTGGGCGGGGAGGGTGTGGCGGGGCTCAGACGCCCCCCCACCCCACCCCCATCCCTCTCCCCCGGATTGCGCTCCGATTTAGGCTCGGTGGCCTGGCCGTTTCTGTTCCCGGTCTTATACCCTGGGCGCGACCCCGGGGGTGGTCCGCTGCTCCCGCCATGGGCCTAGAGCTCTACCTGGACCTGCTGTCCCAGCCCTGCCGCGCCGTCTACATCTTCGCCAAGAAGAACGGCATCCCCTTCGAGCTGCGCCCGGTGGAGCTGCTCAAAGGTGGGCCTGGCAGGGAGGCAGGCCCTGCGGTCGGGGGCGCCTGTGTGCTGACGGATCCCCCGCCCCCCGCCGCTGGCGCGGCAGACCGACTGGAGGACACACCCTCCAGTACGGAAACTGTGTAATCGGTTATCGGTTGTGTCTCTTTCAAGAGCCCCGATCTTTGCCTAGTGAATACGAAACGTTTTTCAAAATACAGGTTGAGGGGCGCCTGGGAGGCTCAGTCTTAAACGTCTGCCTTTGGCTCGGGTCGTGAACCCGGGGTCCTGGGATCGGGCCCCGCATCGGGTTCCCTGCTCAGCGGGGAGCCTGCTTCTCCCTCTCCCACTCCCCCTGCTTGTGTTCCCCCTCTCGCTGTCTCTCTTTGTCAAATAAATAAATAAAATCTTTAAAAAGAAATACAGGTTGAGAGGGAGCAGAGCCGAGAGAGGGAGCAGTGGGGGGCGTGGGGTGCGGGGCGGGAAGGGGGGGTGTGGGGAAGTGGAGTGAGTGCCCCAATACCTCCCCCACGCCCGCCCTCGCCCCCGGGCTTGGAGAATACAATGAAACTGCCTCCTCATTTCTGAATTGGAGTAGCCTGCATCTCTTGAATGTCTGCAGCTGCCTGCAGAAGGCGGTTCCACCTCAATCTGGTCTCCTCTTTACTTCTGCCTAGGCCTGCCTACCTCCCCTCCACATTTACAGGATCCAGTGCAGGGGCAGGGCTGTAATTGGACCGCAGGACAGTTGGACAGCAGGCCTACCCTTGGGCAGGCCAGGGGGGAGATCTCTTCTTGGCTGAGCCTGCCCACCTTCTGTCTTTGGTGCCCCCAGCTTGGGCCACCAAGTACTGTGCTGCCACCTTGCTCCACCTTTCCAGCCCTTCTTGGGTTGGGGGCTGGGCACAGAGGCATTTTCTGGGGGGAGAATGGGTAGGGCTGATTCTCTTCACCCAGGAGAAGGGCAAAGAGGCCCATAGGTGGGCCTCTGGCCAGGCTGGAGCCTGGTTCCACGGAGGCCCTCTGACTCCGCACACAGTAATTGTACCCTCCAGCACTGGCCCAGCCCAAGGAATGCAGAAGTGAACAGACCTGCGAACCCCCATTGGGGAAGGAGTTTTGAGAGTTTGGCACGGGACAGAAAGAAGAGCTGAGCTGCTGGAGGCTGGGTGACTGAAGAGGGCAGGAGGTCCTGGAGAGAATGAGGCTGGACTGGGGGCCGCGGGCAGGTGTGGTGTGGGCAGGGCACCCAGCTGGCGTAGGAAGATGGATTGCAGGGGCAAGCCTAGAGCCCAGGGAGGAGACTGGAGTGTCTGACATATGGATGAATTGGCTGGGGCTGGGGGTGGGGGTGACTTGCAGCTGCAGGGACTCACCCTCCCTTCATGGCCAAGCTGAGATGCTGCTTGGCCCGCGCTCCCAGCGGGGTGGACGCAGGAAGGGTGGGCCTCTAGTGGTGTCAGGGTCTGTGATCTGGTGGCCAGGAGAGTGGTCTCTTTCCTGTTGCCCACCTGGATAGGGGCCTCAGAAAGTTGGGGCCTGGACGTTGGGGTGGCGGTGGGGGAGAGGCCTCAGAGGGGCTCAGAGTTCTCCTCACCGGCCTCACTGCTCTCTCCCACAGGCCAGCACCACAGCGATGCTTTTGCCCAGGTGAATCCCCTGAAGAAGGTGCCAGCCTTGAAGGACGGGGACTTCACTTTGGCCGAGAGGTATCAGGTCCCCAGGCTGCTACCCAGGCCTTGTGAGACCAGTCAGCCATCTGTGTATCTACTGTTGATGGCTTGGATCACGGCTTGTGTGCCCTGAGCACCTGTGGCAGCCCCAGCAGGCAGAGGAGCCTGGGGCTGGGAGGAGCTATTGAAGTCATGGCATCCCCCCCTCCAGCCCCTCTCGCCCCTCTGGCCCATTGTATAAAGGAGGAAACTGAAGCCCAGAGAGGAGGGGCTTGCCCAAGGTCACAGGGCCCAGCCTGTGTCCAGGCCTCCTCTCTGCCAACCCAGCCCCCAGATGGAACGTGAGCTAAATTTTGAGGAGTAGCTGTACCCTACCACTTCTACAAATCTTGGGGGCAAGTACTATTGCCCTGGGAGTCAAGAGAGCACCCAGAGAGCTTCAGTGGCTATTTGCTGAGCACCCACCAGGGCCAAGAACCATCTAGGCTGTGGCGCCAAAGCAGTGAACAATTCTAAGCCCTTGGCCTCCTGGAGCTTATATTCTAGAAGGGGGGACTGCTAATCTCTGTTAGGTGTAACCCATGGAGAAAATAGGCTAAGAGTGGGGGGGTGTGCAATTTTGAGTAAGATGTTGAGTGAAGGGCCCCTTGAGGAGGAGGCATCTGTGCAGAGACCTACAGGAACAGAGGAGCAAGGTATTTGGGAAGAGTGTTCTGGCTGGAGGGAACAACAAAGCCAAAGGCTATGAAGGGGGACAATGCTTGGGGGACAGGTTGAAGAGGCAAGACATCCGGCGTGGCTGGGGTGAGGGAGGGGCAGTAAGCAGGGCATGAGGTCGGAGGGGAGCATGTGGGGCCAGGAAGACTTTGGCTTTTACTGTAGGCAAGATGGGGCCATTGCAGGAGTTTAAGCAGAGGAGAGCTGAGATCCAACTTAGGTTTTAAAGGATCCCTCTGGCTGGGGTGAGAAGGTACTACGCTTATCCAGGAGAGAGGTGCTGGGATCCCAGACCAAGGTGGTGGTACAGGGGGATGTAGTGGTCAGTTCTGACTGCCCTTGAAGGTCAAGCCCAAGAGTGTGCTGAAGAGATGGCGGTAGGTGGGAGAGATGAGAACCCAGGCCAGCCTCCAGGTTGGTGACTGAATAGTGATATCCTTTACTGAGGCCACATAGTACCTCTGTGGTAGAGCCAGATTCACGTTCCACTTGGCTTCAGAACCTCTGGTCGTTGGACAGTCCAACATCCATGGAGGCATGGTGCTCTGGCCAGACATGATGCACAGGCCAGACATGGTAGAGGGAGAGGGGAAGGGAGGAGGTCAAAGAGGGCTTCCTGGGGGAGGAGGCTGGAGGCTTTGGGCAGGTAGAGAGGAGAGTGGGACAGGGTGGGGAGCAGTGACCCATTCACCTGGGAGGCTTTGTCCCAGCCCCAGGGAGTGAGGGGACAGCTCTCCTTGCTCCTGTCGTGACCATGCATGGTATATGGTGGGGAGTGCTATCTGAGTTGCTGTTGTCTTTCAGGAACCATGTTGGGCCCCCCTTCCTCCTGGAAGCTTTCTCTGAGTACCCCATCACCCTCCTTCTGAAATCCCAAGACATTTTGTTTTTCACTTGGTGCCCTTAGTTCAGATGATAGGATGACCCAACGTAGAGCTGTGTGACCCTAGGCAGTCACCTAACCTCTCTGAGCCTCACATTCCTACTCTGCATCCTGGTGCAGAGATAGTGTAATGCTCCACCCATAGGAGTTGGGGAAATGTGAGCAGTGGGGGCCAGCCTCCACCTGGGGCCTAGCCCCTGTGGAGTGGCTGGAAAGTGACTAGTACATGTTCCTCACCCCCTCCGTGTCCCCCAGTGTGGCCATCCTGTTGTATCTGAGTCGCAAATATGAGGTCCCCGACCACTGGTACCCCCAGGACCTGCAGGCCCGTGCCCGTGTGGACGAGTACCTAGCCTGGCAGCACACAGCCCTGCGGAGTAGCTGCACTCGAGCCATGTGGCAGAAGGTGAGCTATGGCAGGACGGAGACCCTTCGAGGATGCTCAAGCGACAGTGCTTCCTGTTTAAAAAATTCTGTTCAGGCGCCTGGGTGGCTCAGCCTGTTAAGCTATCTGCCTTCGGCTCAGGTCCTGATCCCGGAGTCCTGGGATCGAGCCCCATGTTGGGCTCCCTGCTCTGCGGGGAATCTGCTTCTGCCTCTGCCTCTGCCTGCCACTCCCCCTGCTTATGCTGTCTCACTCTCTCGCTCACTTTCTCTCTCTCAAATAAATAAATAAAATCTTGAAAAAAAAAAATTCCGCTCAGACCTGAGGCCTTAGAACACCAAATTGTAGAATGCCAGAGACTCTAGTCCAGCCAACTTGTTTCCCAGAGGGGAAGCCAGGGCAGAGCCAGGGAGTGATTTCCCCCAATGTGCCCTGATTCCTGAGCTGCTGGGAATCAGAAAAATCTTAAACTAGGAAGAAATGAGGCGTCATTTCAATAAAGTTGGTCTGATTTCTGGGTGTTCAAGGATTTCTAAGCCTAAAAACACTGAAAGACTTAAAGAAAAGCCTAATAGATTTTATGCATAACAATGACATTTTGTGTAAGGAGGAAAGGATTAAACTTAAAACAAGCAAAAAACCGGCAAAGATTTGTTAGAAGTAAATTTTGCGTGCCTGGGTGGCTCAGTCAGTTAAGCATCAGACTCTTGATTTCAGCTTAGGTCTTGATCTCAGGGTCTTGGGATCAAGCCCTGGGTCAGGCTTTACACTGAGCATGGAGTCTGCTTCTCCCTCTCCCTCTTCTCCTCCCTCTGCTTTTGCTCTCTCTAAAATAAATAAATAAAATCTTTAAAAAAAAAGAAAGGGGTGCCTGGGTGGCTCAGTCAGTTAAGCATCTGCCTTTGGCTCAGGTCATGATCTCAGGGTCCTGGGATCGAGCCCTGCACTGGGCTCTCTACTTAGCGGGGAGTCTGCTTCTTCCTCTTCCCATCCCTCTGTGCTCTCTCTCTCTCAAATAAATAAATAAAATCTTTTTTTAAAAAAAGAATAACACTTTTTTTTAAAGATTCATTTATTTGAGAGACAGAGAGAGAGAGCACACATGAGCATGCACACGCACCCACCCATGAACTGGGTGCAGGGAGGGGCAGTGGGAGAGAATCTCATGTAGACTCCCTACTGAGCGTGGAGACTGACCGACTGGGCTCCATCTCACCATGCTGAGATCATGACCTGAGCCCAAATCAAGAGTTGGATGCTTAACTGAGCCATCCAGCTGCCCCTGAAAGAAGTAACATTCTTAGTATTTAAGATGCTCTCAGAAAGCCCTCAAACAAAGGCACAGGAGAAAAAATGGGCACAGGAAACCAGCGGAGATTTACTTGAAGAACAGAGAGAAATGGTCATTAAGTGGATGAAAATACATTTAACCTAAGTAAGAATCAAGTAAATGCACACTAAAACAGCACACACATACCATTTTTACCCATCAAATGTACGGATGTTTTTGAGATGTGTGCTCTGAATTGTTATTTGTAGGGTACTTACAAAGGGCCTGGCACACAGTGGGTGCCCTGTTCATGGGAGGGAGCATGAGAAGGGTATGCTCATACTCTGCTGCAGGTAGAGTACCACCGTTCTGAAGGGCCCTTGGGCAAAGTGCAGGTTTCTATAACCTTAGAAGTGTCTTCCTCGAGCCTCTCGGGGCTAGAAGAGGAACCCCGAAGAGCTGGTAGAAGCAGGAGCCTGGTGGGTTTGAAGGCAGAATGGAGAGAAGTCAAACAGAGTGAGTATAGACCTTAGGTACTCAAATTGTGGTCCAGGGACCAGGAGCATCAGACCACCTGGGAACTTAGAAATGCAGAGTCTTGGGGCACCTGAGTGGCTCAGTCGTGAAGCGTCTGCCTTCGGCTCAGGTCATGATCCCAGGGTCCTGGGATCGAGCCCCGCATCGGGCTCCCTGCTCCGCGGGAAGCCTGCTACTCCCTCTCCCACTCCCCCTGCTTGTGTTCCCTCTCTCGCTGTGTCTCTCTCTCTCAAATAAATAAAATCTTTAAAAAAAAAAAAAAAGAAATGCAGAGTCTCAGGCACCACCCAGGCATTCAGATTAGGAATGTGCACTTTAACCAGATCCCAGAGGGATTCACATGCATCATCCCATTTGAGAAGCCTGGGGTGGAGAAGGAGGTGGGGAATGGGGAGAGGGTGACTGCTGCACTGAGGAGGGGCCTTGTGTTGAGGCCTTCATGGTGAGGGTAGTGGAGAGCCATGGAAGGCTTTATGCAGGGGGTGTTATGGGCAGACTGGGATTCCAGAAGTTCCCCCCACTGGCTGCCTTGCATGAGGCCCTAGGGAGAGTGGAGGCTGTCCATGTTGGAGTAGAAGATGACGCCTGGGCTGGTGGTGGCCGTGGGTGGAAGGAGTGGGTCGGAGTGAGGAGAAATTTGAAGGCCTGGTGGTAGATTGGATGAGAGCAGGAACTAGGCTAGGCTTTGAGCAGACCCTAAGCCCTCTCTCTGCCTGCCCATCCAGCAGATGATGTTCCCAGTGTTCCTGGGTGAACAGGTGCCCCCTGAGACATTGGCATCTACCCTGGCTGAGCTGGACAGGTGCCTGCAGCTGCTTGAGGACAAGTTCCTAAAGGACCAGGACTTCGTTGCTGGACCTCACATCTCAGTGGCTGACTTGATGGCCATCACAGAGCTGATGCATGTGAGTGCCATGGGGTGGTCCACTGGGCAGTGGGGTGTCCTGGGAGGGAGCCAATGTTGCCCTTCCTGGTTGTGGGACCCTGGGCAAGTCACTCCCCTCTCTGAGCCTCAGTGTTCTCATCTGTAAAATGGGGCTTCAGACCCTATCCTGCAGCAATACTGAGAAGCTTCCAGTGTCTCCCAGAGAACATCCAGCCTATTACATGTTGTGGCCAAGGAGGGAAAATCCACCCTGGGGAATTACTCAACTAGGTCATCCTGGCTTGTGCTTGACCATGCCTACCCCCTCCACTTGGCTTCCTGTCCCCATAGCCTGTCAGTGCTGGCTGCCAAGTCTTCAAAAGCCGACCCAAGCTGGCTGCATGGCGCCAACGTGTGGAGGCCGAGGTGGGGAAGGATCTCTTTCAGGAGGCACATGCAGCTGTCATGAAGGTCAAGGACTTGCCTCCAGCTGACCCGGCCATAAAGGAGAAACTGAAGCCCTCTGTTCAGGGTTTATTGCAGTGAGTGGAAGGCCAGGCTTGCAGAGATGATGGAGACTCTGTTGTCAGAATGAAGAGGTGGAGTTGTCCCTCCTAGGCTGTGAGCAAGACATACTCTCCAGGCTCTGGGTCCTGGTTCCCTCCAAGCATCAGGTCTTCGTTCCTTCTTCTGTCTGTCTCCACACTCCACTCCCACCCCTTCCACTCTGACTTCGTGTCACCCCTGGAAAGAGCTTAGTAAACACATATTTGACCCTGTCTCTCCTGTGTTTGAAACTTTCTATGGTGCTGAACTGCTCTGGGGCTAAAGTATGAATCACTGAACTTTGCATTCAAGGCCTTGCCCACCCCTCCAGGGCACCCCCTTCTGGTTGCACACAGTAGCCCATCATTTTTAGACCCCTTCTCCCAGCTCCCACCTCCACCTCCTGGCCTTGGCTCAGGCTGTTTTCATGGCTAATAGGGTCTGTCTTCACCTTTGCCCGGTGCCCCTTCTGGTCTTTAGGCATTTGTCACCTTTCACTTCTCCAGGGAGGCTTCCCTGACTTCCCCAGCTCCAGACCAAGTCAGATGACACCCCTCCACCCCCAGGCTCCTTAGCCCCAGTGCTTCCCTCCCCTCAACCCTGGAACAAAGCTGGTTCAGCAACCCCTCGACTGAGCACATGTCATAGATGGGGTTCACGCTGGTGAAGAGATGTCTGAATCAGGCATGGCCTTGTGCTCTTAGGTCACTGTCCTCCCTCTGGGGTGATGCTGTCTCCCACAGGTGGGTTGGGTGCAGGGCTGGTTTATGAAGCTCCTTGCAGGGAGGGAAGTCCCAGGTTAGTTCCTGGCACTCTGGGTGCTGCTGAGGGAACAGAAGGCAAGCTGAGGACAAAGCAGAAGCTGACACCCCGTACCCTGCCCCCCCATGGGATATATGTGACATTCCTCAGGCACTCCTGGATGCCCAAAAGGAAAAACAAATAGTTAACTAGAGACCCCAATCCTGCAAGACCTGAGTCTCCCTCAGTTTACCTACAAAAGCCTTAGCAATAGCTTCCAGAAGGGAATGCAAATACAATTAAATGTCCTTATAACCTGCAGCCCATGGACAGATACTTGAAGTGGGCAGAATGTAATGTTCCTCCAGAAAGTTCCCAACTATCTTAATGTTAATGCCTTGCTAGAGGGGAAAAACAACCTTAACTTGACAATGGCAAGGCTTCCCTATCTTGTAGGTCCTCCTTAGCATATGAAAGTTCTCTTGAAACCTTTTTCCTTACCTCCCCCAACCCCATGGTATATAATCAGCCACCCCTAACAACCCCGGAGTTGCAGCTCTTTCTGCCCACGGGGCCTGTCCCCGTGCTTTGATAAACCACCATTTTGCACCAAAGACGTCTCAAGAATTCTTTCTTAGTTGTCGCTCCCGACACCACCCCACTGAGCCTCACCTACATTCCAAAACCCCATCAACTGAGAGGCCTTGCTCTCCCAAGCCTACTCAGAACCCGGCCACTGTCTTATCTGTGCCCCACCCTGGGTCCCAGACTTGCCACCTGTCCCCGTCCTTTCTCCTCAAGACTGTTAGAATCTACGTGTCTTGTGTCCTAGACCCTCTGATATCTTAGTTATCCAATAAACTGCCTGCCTTCTCATGGAGACTCCTTTTTTTTTTTTTTAAGATTTTATTTTTAAGTAATCTCTACATGGGGCTTGAACCTGCAACCCTGAGATCAAGAGTCACATGCTCACCCGGCTGAGCCAGCCAGGCGCCCCAAGGCTCCTCTAGTGTGCACACTCATATAGAATTTTAGAAGTGTAATTGAAATTATTCATATACACCCACAAAATTTCAATTGCATTTTCATTTACAAGTCAAACAAGTTTGCAACACTGATGAGAGTGCCATGTTTAGCCATATCAACAGGATTTCCATGTTTTTAAAAAATATTTATTCCTGAGAGAGAGAGAGAGCTCACACAAGCGGGTGGGGGGGTGGGGGGAGGGGCAGAGGCAGAGGGAGAAGCAGACTCCCTAAGGAAGCCTGATACCAGGCTAGATCCCAGGACCCTGGGATCATGACCTGAGCCAAAGGCAGATACTTAACTGACTGAGCCACCCATCCACCCCCAGATTTCCATGTTTTAAGTGACACATTTTGTTTTGACCATAAAAATATAGGGTACTGTAAACATGGCTGGTAATTTGACTAGGACCTGGCTTTCATCCCTTGATGGACAGTACTTCACTATGAGACAAGGTTACCACAGGTGCAAGAGGCCACAAAGGCAGATGTCTGTCAGGGCCAGGTAGGGATGTAGTGAGCCAGAGGGTCTCTGTCCAGCCCCACCTGAACTCGCAAGTGTCACCTGGCTCCTGGTCAAGAGAAGTGTAGATTCCTACATATAACGTGAAGTCGCCTTATTTGGAAATGGTAGCAACACAGTAAAAAAAAAAAAAAAAAAAAAGAATTAGGATGGAGCCCGGTAAAGGCCCCTACAGGTGTGTATGTTTTGGGTGTGTTCAAAGCCCCATTTTATGAAACGGCATAAAGAAAACCTCATTTACAATAAAGTCGGGAGGCCAGAAGGGGGAGCTCTCACACCTACTACTCCTTGCAGCTCTTTGCAACCTCAACAGGAAGAACCCTACCTTGCATCCCCAAGGGAAAGAAGACTACATTACTACCAGCAGAGGAAAGAAAGATACCCCCACCCCCCCTGCCCCGTCCATCCAGTGCGACACTGTCACAACTCAGCCACTGAAACGCGACCACACTCTTTCAGCTTATTCCCGCGGACTTTGTGTTTCTAACAGTCCCAACTCCTCCCTTTCCTCTGTTAAAAAACGCTTCTCTTCTTTGTTGGTTGGACTTGGCTGTGGTTTTGTCTTCGGCTGCGTGTCCCAAATTGCAATTCTCTGCCATCCTCGAAGAAACCCATTTTTACTGGTAAAATAACTGGCTATTTTATTTTCGGGGTTAACAATCTAAATATGGGCTAGGAAGCAGAGGACTGCACCACCCAGCAGCCCAGGGAGCCAGAAAACCCCCGGCCAGTGTGTCGGGAGCCGGTAGAGGCCGGGACACTGTGGACCGGGCCGTGGCTCAGCCAGTCGGCTTGGGACGGCGTCAGACACCTCACTCTTCCCCCTCTCCCGGTCCGGCCTTAGCACTTCCGGAAGTCAGCGCCAGCAGAGGAGGGGTGGTGTAGACTATGCAGCCAATCCGGGGGCGCTGCTGCCTGCCCAGCCAATAAGGAGCCTGGTTTCCGTGGCGCCCGGCCCCTGCTGCCTAGTCTGCTACCCTTGGGAACAGCGCCCCGGACTTGGTGCGTTCTTTTTCTGCTGCTGTGGCCCACCTGTTCCTTCCGGCCAAACATGCCGTTCGTCGAGCTGGACACGAACTTGCCCGCCGGCCGTGTGCCCGCAGGACTGGAGAAGCGGCTCTGCGCGGCCACTGCAGCCATCCTGAGCAAACCTGAGGACGTGAGCGTGGGCCGGGGAGCACCCGGCGGGAGGAGGCTGGTGGGCCGGGGGTCGGGCTCTGTCCGCGCCCCGGCTTCCCCACCGCGACCCGGGCTCTTCGTCGCAGGGGTCCCCGCCCGCCAGGCCCTGGCCTCCCGCTCTCCCCACCCCTCATGTCTGCTCCGTGCTGCCTTCCCTGGCCCTGACACCGACGTGACCGTCAAGGACCCCGCCCCGAGCCTCTAGCCCTGACCCCAGGGGCCGGCGCTTGTCGGCTCTCGTCCTCCCGGGTCCTCAGCGCGAACTCGGCCTGCACCGGTTTCAGGTGAAACTTTCGTGTTCCCCGCAGCGCGTGAACGTAACGGTGCGACCAGGTCTGGCCATGGCGGTGAACGGCTCCACGGAGCCCTGCGCGCAACTCCTCATCTCCTCCATCGGTGTGGTAGGCACAGCCGAGGACAACCGTGGCCACAGCGCCCGATTCTTCGAGTTCCTCACCAAAGAGCTGAACCTGGGCCAGGATCGGTGCGTGGGGGCAGGGAGAGGATGGGGGCAGTGATCCCATACCAGAGCTCCTTCTAAGGTTGGGAGAAAAATGCATTCCTCGCCCTGCTCAGATGGGCCTAGTGCCCTGGGCCCTCGGATGGTGGGTCCACCCTCAGAATGGTAGCGGAATTGAATGAATTCCTGACTCTGCTACGGTCCTTTTGACACCTGGGGAAGGCGTGGCCTTGCAAACCTGTTAACATCTGTGCTGTGGGAAGGCTCTACTTTCACCGCTCCCTGGGGGAATTGCTGGAGTCCTGTGGGATGGCCATGCACTGTATCTGCCTTGGCACTGGGTAGGGTAGAACGTTATTAACCTGACAAAGCTATGACCATTTATCATCCGCCTTTAGTCTTCTCCACATCTTAGAAAATCAAGAATAATTTTCTAGGAGAACTTCTCCAGGCTGGTTGGGAGGAATTCTGGGTATGTCCTGAGGCTGTGTGACCTTTGGGCCTGTAGCCAACTAGGTCCCAGGTGGCTCCCAGCCTCCTAGGAGGCTCAGGAAGTAGTGGAAAGAACATTGGCTTGGATGTCTGGAGACCTGAGTTCTGGGTCCCTCACAGCTGGGGGATGCCTGACAAACCTGGAAATGAACCATCTCTGGTTTGTAGGCTTCTCTTCTGTGAACAGAGGGGAATGTTTTAAATGATCACCCAAGAAGCCTGAACAGCCCCCCAACCTGGGATTCGGTGTCAGAGTTAGTTTTTTTCTGGGTGAAAAATATTCCTGAGCCAAGCCCATGCCTATGAGGAACTAAGAGCATGAGAAGCTTGAAAGAACCTTCTAGAATGGATCCTTTGTTGGCCCAGGAAGACTGGTGAGGAATGGTTATTCCTGGGAGTGCTCAGACCTGGTCCTCAAGTTGGGGTGAGATAATAATTGTAAGAACAACACGTAACATGTGAATGCTTACCGTGTGCCACGTTATCTCTAGATACCTTATGTGCATCATCCCATTTGATCCATGCAAGCTCTGTCCCTCTGTTCACACCACCTTGTGCAGACATGCCATCCCTGTGAGGTTTACAGATGGGAAAACTAAACCTGTCACACCAACCCTTCCCCTACTACCCTTCAGGTTACCCCAAGTATCTTGCTCTTCACCAGGAACTTCCCATCACTTCTGTGAAAGGGGCATGTTTGTTCATTCCATAGACATCAGTGGGGGGGGAGGGGGGCTCACCTTGTGCCTGGTTTTGAGCTAGGCTTTGAGAAAACAAAGGTGGCTGGGGCACTGCACATGCCCCCGGGGAGCCTGCATTTTGGAAGCAGGAGGGCTGCCCCTCTGAGTCCATAGACAGCGCATACAGTGACCATAGAGGCTGCTGTGTTGTCTGGGGCAACCACCATCCTGCCCCTGACTGGCCCACAGTGGGAGATCTTTAATGGGTTGGGGCAGGCTTATAAAATGCCTGCTAGGTTAAGGCAGGCTGGTCTGGGAGCCCATGGTAGGAGTGCCCAGCTAGGCATTGGAATATAAGGCATTAGCCAAGGAGCTGATAACATTTTTTTTTTTTTTCTTTTTTTCTCTTGAAGGATGATTATCCGCTTTTCCCCCCTGGAGCCCTGGCAGATTGGCAAGAAAGGGACAGTCATGACTTTCCTATGATTGGCACAGAGGGCATCAGGGCATGCATCTGTCAGCTGTCTGCCCCTTCCAGAGAGGCCTCCTGGCAGAGTAAGGGCCTGGTGGATACCAGCTTCTGGCACTCCTTCATGCAGATGTGCCTATGACCTCACAGTCATCATCTTCCCCATCCTCATGTCAAATAAATGAAGAGACTTCGTCTTTCTTCTTTTTTCCACCCCACCCCGAGACCTCTGTCTTTCAAACATGATTTCTTTATCTCCCTTTACCCCTCCCTGGCATTCTGGGTCACCCTGGGCAGCAGGGTTGGTTTATGAGGTGGGAACTTTAGGGAACCTGAGAGGTGGGATGTTTCCTGTCTTCCGGGCCACTGTCTCATGTATTGTAGATAGGCTGCTCAAATCCAAGGGTGGAAGGTGCAGCCTGGAGGTCCTGCTCTCCATGCCGGTGTGCTGGCTGATAGGGCTGGCAGCTGGTCCAGGCTGGGTGTTCCTCCAGATTTTGCTGACCAGATAGATGTTCCTGTCCTCAGCTTGAGCTGGCCCATGCAACCTGCTGCCCATAGAATGCTGTGCCCAGCAGGGGAGCAGAACAGCTGGGCTTCAGAAGGGACCTTTCCTGGGCATTCCCAAACTCCATCTCCCATGAGTCTTGCTGAGAATCCTCTGTAGCTGTGCACCTTGTAAAAGCCATGTCCTGGAATAGCAAACCTGGAAATGCAATGTCTGCCACTAGAAAAGGAATGAATACAATTGCCATCTAAATACTATACCATGCTTTCACATTTCAGGGATATATGGGCAGGGTGGGGGAGCCTAAAGGGTGTCCTTTTCAGTTTCCTTCCAGTTGCTTGATGCAGAGTTTACATACCATGACCCTTAGACACGGTGGTGAGCACTGTATTTACCTCTAGAGTTGAAAGTCCATCTTTCTTGTCTTAGTACACCTGTGAAATACCAAATTGAGATTTTTAGCCTGTGCTGTCAACATGGTAAAGTTAGTTTCCAGTGGCGTGTTCTTGTGCTTGTGGTGTGTGTACCTGACCACTACTGTGGACTCTCATTAAAACCTAGAGCTTGGAGTTCCTTCCTTTGGCTCCATCCCAAATGTTCCTGCGCTCATTCCTTCTGCCAACATGGGTGTCCTGCTTCCCAGAGGGGCTCAGGGAATGTTCATGGGTTGAATCTGAATGAATGGTTGAAGTGCCCAAGGAGGGGTTCAGGTTATGTTCCTAGACGGGACATAAAGCAGCAGCCTCCTATCTGGTCCACCTTAAGTGTCTTAGCCCAACTGTAGTGAGAGTGATGTCATCTGGTTGCTGTGGGCGACTGTCCCCTCCCCCTCCACATTATCCCCACTGTGGCCCTGAGCTTTGCGCCCTGGTATTACTATGCTGCCTGAGGATCCTGCATGGCCTGCCCTGTTTCTCACCTCCAAAAGCTTGCCACACAGCTCCCTGCTGCGTGGACTACCCTTCCCATTTTTTTTTTTTTTAAGATTAAGGGGGGTGGATTGAGAGAGGGCACAAGCAGGGGGAGCAGCAGGCAGAGGGAGAAGCAGGGTCCTCACTGAGCAGGACTCTGGGATCATGACCTGAGCGGAAGGCACACACTTAACCGACTGAGCCACCCAGGCGTCCCACGACTCCATTACTTTTGCAACTCCTGTGTATCACTAAAGCTTTATTGTTCTGAACTGAAGCTATGAGTTCTTCACCATGATTTTATCGTCTTTATGTACGGTCAAAGAGAAAGCCATAATATTCATTCCTATTTAAATCATTTTTTTTAAAGTTTTTTTTTTTTTTTTTAAAGATTTCATTTATTCATTTGAGAGAGAATGAGATAGAGAGAGCATGAGAAGGGGGAGGGTCAGAGGGAGAAGCAGACTCCCTGCCAAGCAGGGAGCCCGATGCGGGACTCGATCCCGGGACTCCAGGATCATGACCTGAGCCGAAGGCAGTTGCTTAACCAACTGAGCCACCCAGGCGCCCCTTATTTAAATCATTTTTGCTGGACTCAAGCAACTATGAATTTCAACCACCACTTGTGAAACCTTTCCCTAAAAGGCTTAGCTCCCAAGGGTTTAACCTCTCAACCCGAGGCCGTTTCCGGAAAACTATAAATGCTGACTCCTCTTTTCAGGTTTGGAATTCTGTCACTCCCTCCTCAGCCCGTTCATTTACCCGATCTTGAATTTTTGTGATTTTTGTTTTTGTTTTATCTTTCTTTCAATAGTTCATTGTATCTGTGCCTTTTGGGCTTCAAATCCTCTTCAGAAAGAGGTGAGGCACAGGGTATATAAAGGAGAACGCTCCTTCTACCCTGGTTCCCCCTAAGTGTTCCTCAAGTTTCCATTGCCTTCAGAGCACCTGTCCCAAGTTGTATCAAATAGTAACACCGCCCATCATTTAGCGACTGCTCGGGGCCAGGCACCAAATTCGGCGTTTCCCAAATATTACAACTGGTGGGGAACAGAGGTCGGAACCTCAAGCCGGCGCTCCGAGCCCACAATAGTTCGAGTGCCCAAATGCAGGGACCGGAACCGTTTACACTCGCGCGGCTGGCTTCACGCAGCCCCCGGTGTCCCAGAGAGCTCGCTCCGTGGGCGAGCGGCGCGTGCGCCCTCGCTGATTGGCTAGCGGAGCCGGTACCGAAACCAATGGGAGCGCGCCTTATTGTCAGGCGCGCAGCCGGCCGGCGCGGGGGTCGGGGCAGGCCGGCCGTTGCCGTGGAGACGCCTGGTGAGTTCCCGGGTGGCTGGTTTGGGGGCATCCCCCGGGTGGGGGCGCGGCTCTGCTGAACCAAGGAAGGGAGCCGGGGCGCGGGCTTGAGGGGCGGTGGGCGCGGGGCCAAGGCCGGTGCGGACGCGGGGGAGGGGGGCGCCTCCGGTAGCCTGAGTGCCACATTCGGGGAAACCGAGGCTGGAGGGCAGGAGCGGCGAGGCCGGGGCTCTTGACTTCCTCGCGGGCCTCTTCATGGCTCTTGCCGTCACCCTAGGGTGCCTAGGACGGGCTCCAGCCTCGGGAGTGGTTCTCGGTGACAGCAGCGGGAGCCACCATTGATTGTGCGTCTGCCGGTGTTGAGCCCGGTGCTAACCCTCTACTTCACTTACGTCCTTTTAGTTCACCTTCCCAGCAGCCCTGCTAGGTGAGTGCTGTTAATAGCGCCATTTATACGGGTGGAAACGGAGGCCCAGATGAGGTGAAGGGTCTTGTCCAGAGTCAGCCAACTAACTGTGTCAGCCCAAGTCTAGACTGAAAAAAAATTTTTTTTTTTAAAGATTTTATTCTTAAGTAGTCTGTACACCCAATGTGTGGCTTGAACTTATAACCCAGAGATGAAGCGTTGCATGCTCTACCGACTGAGGCAGCCAGGCACCCATAGACTGAAAATCTTGAGTGCACTGCTTCCCAGGAGGTGGAGGAGGACCCCAGTTAGGTAGAGCCTACTGACGCTCAGGTGTCTGCACAAGTGATTTTGGAGCCACGGAACTCTTTGGGGCCTGGGTTACTATGGGCCTGTGGTTCATAACTGTGGGACTTAGGGTTTCATGCAGCTACAGTTCCTTCTATGAGATTCATAACTGTGGTTAGAACTAAAATATCCTTTGAGTGGTCTCCTTTAGAGGTCGGCAAACTTATGTTGTAAGTGTAATAATACTTATAATATTAATATAATTATATCATAGTATGTTGTGAATATAATTGCATATTTTTAATAGTATTTTAGGCTTAGGGGGCCTACTCTGTCTACTCAGTTCTGGCATTATACATTGGATACAGGCAGAGACAATAGGTAAGCGAGTGGCAGTGTTCCAATAAAATTTTATTTATGGACACTGAAATTTGAATCTTATGTAATTTTTATATAATTTTCATGTGTCATGAATTTTTTCATCCATTTAAAAATGTTAAAACTGGGGTGCATGGGTGACTCACTTGGTTACGCTTCTGCCTTCGGCTCAGGTCATGATCCCAGCCGCCTGGGATCAGCCCCGAATCAGGCTCCCTGCTCAGCGGGGAGCCTGCTTCTCCCTCTCCTCCTGGCTTGTGCTCTGTGTCTCTCTCTTTCTCAAATAAATAAATAAAATCTTAAAAAGTCAAAACCATTCTTTGCTCCTAGGCTGTACAAAAACGGTAGGCTAGTTAGCTTGCTGACCCCTAATCTAGCCCCAAACCTCATAGGATAAAGGAAACTGAGATTCAGAGAGGGGTCTCTTACGCCAAGCTAACCACACAGCCAGGAAGTAACACAACTCGGCCTAAAATCTAAGCTTCCTGACTCCCAGACCAGAGCATGTCAGGAAATACCACTGCTTATCACTGACTGGGTCAAGGTGCTGAGGTACTTAAGGTGTGCTGTTCTTTATCATGTGTTCTTAAGGCCATGGAAACCATGGTCTAAAGAGTTTGGAAATTTGTGACATTAAACTCCTGAATGTGCTATTCTAGGATAATATGATTGCTGGGCTGGGAGTCTGAGAAATGAATAGATATTTTCTTTCTTTATTCAATAGCTGCTTTTTTTTTTTGCTTCTTTTAGTGGGTTTCTGGGGTTTCTGGTGAATAATACAGACATGGTCCCCATCCTCACATTGCTTACAGATGATGAATACATAATCTCAAGTGCTCAAGTGGCTATTTCTTTTTAAACTGTTTATTTTAAACTAATTTTAGATTTAGAGAAAAGTTGCAACAATAATACAGAGTTTCCTTATTTCCTTCACCCTGCTTCTAATGTTAACATCTTACAGAATCATAATACAACTATCAAGAGCAGGAAACTAATATTAATACAGTATCATTAACCCAATTGTAAACCTAGTTTGAATCTGACCAGTTTTGCACAATGTTCTAGTTTCCACTCTATGATTCTAACTTCCCATATTGCATTTAGTTATTGCTCCTTAGTCTCCTTAGTCCTTAACGATCACATAGTTTTGTCTTTCTTAGCCTTGATATTTTTCAAGAGTACTGATCAGTTATTTTGTCTAATATCCCTCAACTTGGATTTGTCTAATGTTTTCTCATAATTCATGTGAGGTTATGCATTTTTGGCCAGAATAACACAAACAGTGTGTTGTCCTCAGTGTATCATATCAAGGAGTTCAAGATGCTGATATGTCTTATTACTGGTGATAGTTATCTTCATTGCTTGGTTTAGTCTGCCAGGTTTCTATACTATAAAGTTACTATCTTTCCCTTTAGTAAGTATCTTGGGGGAAATACTTTGGAAGGATGGGAATTCTGGTTCTCACAAATTTATGCCCACTGACCATAGTTAGCATCCATCTGTGGGTCTCTGTGGTGTTTGCCTAAAGGTAATTACCTGTTTCTTTCTTTCTATACTTATTAATTCAAATTCAGTTAAAGGAAGAACTATCCCTTCTCTCATTTATATATATTAGTATGGGCCCTATAGATACTCATTTTATTCCATGGGTTAAAATCTAATGTTACCATTATTTTGTTCACTGTTCTGGCTTTGTTTGTTCAGAATCTCCTTCAGGTTAGCTGCTGTGTCCTCTCAACGAATCCTCATCATTTTTTGGAGCATTTACTTATTTTCTGGCACCTCAGGATGTTCCAGACTCATCTTGTGTTTTCTCTGCCCCAAACCTGGAATCACACTTCTTGTTGTCTTTAGCCTTCTAGTATCCAATCAAGATACTATTCTGCACAGTTCCTTAGGTTAGTTCTTTTCTTCCTCATACCCTTCAGTGTGGTTATGTAATTTGTAATACAGTAGGTTCATTGTTAACGTTTATATTTCATTTTGGGTTCCCCGTAGATCTCAGTTGGTTTTAATTATTTTTTGACTGGGAAACATGGCTGTGGTTCTAAGAGTAAGAACTGTAACAAAGGTATACTCAGGGAAGTGTCACTCCCTCCCCTACCCCTGCCACCTTGTTCCGGTTCTCCCCTACATTTCACCCCTTTCCCACTCATCCCCTGTAGCTAACTGATCTCTTTGGTGTCTGGATTATCCTTTCTTTTGTACAAATGAACAGGTGGTTGTGTATTTTCTTATATCCTCTTCTTTCGTATATGAAAGATGGCATGCTATAGATAATTGTGTTTGCTTTTTTCACTTAAAAATATGTCTTGAAAATCACCCATATGTGTTCATAGAGATCTTATTCATTTTTAAAAACAGTTTTATTGAGATAAAAATTTATACACAATTTGCCTATTCATTGAGATAAAATTTACATACATTTCAGTGGTTTTTAATATTCACAGAGTTGTGCGTCACCACAATCAATTTCAGAACATCTTTGTCATGCCAGCAAGAAACCCTGTACCTGTTAGCCATCACTTCTCATTGCCTCCTCCCCTAGCCCTAGGCTGTTACTAATACTTTCTGTCTGTATAGATTTGCTTGTTCTGGACATTTCATATGAACGGGATCATGCAATATGTGGTCTGTGACTGGCTTCTTTCACTTAGCATGATGTTTTCTTTTCTTTTTTTTTTTAAAGATTTTATTTATTTATTTGACAGAGAGAGACACAGTGAGAGAGGGAACACAAGCAGGGGGAGTGGGAGAGGGAGAAGCAGGCTTCCCGCAGAGCAGGCAGCCCAATCTGGGGCTCGATCCCAGGACCCTGGGATCATGACCTGAGCTGAAGGCAGATGCTTAACAACTGAGCCACCCAGGCGCCCCTAGCATGATGTTTTCACGGTTCGTCCTGTTGTCAGGAGTCTATTACTTTTTATGGCTGAATGATATTCTGTTGTATGGATACACCACATTTTATTTATCCAATTATCAGTTGATGGACATTTGGGGGTTCTACTTTTTGGTTATATGAATAACGCTGCTATAAACATTTCCTCATTAATTTTTACAGCTGCATATTACTTCATTGTGTGGCTGTACCATAGTTTATTCATCCACTATACTATTGATAGCCATTTAAGTTGTTTCCAGTCTCTTGGAATTGCAAACAGTGCTGGAATGAATAACCCTGCATATACGTATTTCATATTGTTGGAGGTACCTCTCTAGGATTGATTCCTAGAAGTAGAATTGCTGGGTTGAAAGGTAAGGGCATTTGTAATTTTGTTAGCTGTTGTTAAATTCCCTTCCAGAGTGGTTGTGCCAGTTTGCATTCCCATCAACAATGTATGAAAATAGTGCCTGTTTCCTGACAACCTCCAACATGGTATGCTGTTAATTTTGTGAATTTGAATTTTTGTGAGGGCAATAGTGTGATAGAAGTAGTGTCTCAGTGCTATTTTAATTTGCATTTCTCTAATTATGAGTATGAACATTTTTTCATATCCTTGAGGGCCAGTTGTGTGTCTGTTTTTGTGAATTGTCTATTCATATAGTTTCCCCATTTTTCTATCAGGTTTTTTTTTCCTTTGCTTGTGTTATAATACACTTAATATGAAATATAATTTTTAAACTATTTTTAAGTGTACAGTTCCATGGCATTAAGTACATCCACACTGTTGTGCATCCATCATTACCATATGTCTTCCAGAACTTTTATTTCCATCTTCCCAAACTAAACCTGTGTACCTATTAAACACTCCCCATTCTTCCCTTCCCCCGGCCCTTGGCAACCACCATTTTACTTTCTGTCTTTATGAATTTGACTGCTTTAGGTATCTTGTATAAGTGGAATCACACACTGTCATTCTGTGCTGGCTTATTTCACTTAGCATGTCTTCAAGGTTCATACGTATTATAGCATGTGTCAGAATGTCCTTCCTTCTTAAGGCTGAATAATATTCCATTGTATGTATCTACCACATTTTTTTAAAAAGTAGGCTCCATGACCAGTGTGGAGCCTAATGTGGGGCTTGAACTCATGACCCCAAGATCAAGACCTGAGCTGAGATTGAGTCAGATGCTTAATCGACAGACATCCAGAAGCCCCTTGTTTATTCATTCATCTGTGAGTGGACACTTACTTGGGTTGCTTCTACCTTTTGGCTATTGTGAATAATGCTGTCTCCCTCAGTTTTTAAGAGCTCTTTATGTGTTTGTCTACAGTATATGTTGCAAATATTTTCTCCAATTTATCAGTTGACTTTTGACTTTTTTTCTGATTAAAAATTTTTTTTTTTTAAGATTTTATTTATTTATTTGACAGAGAGAGAGATAGCGACAGCAGGAACACAAGCAGGGGGAGTGGGAGAGGGAGAAGCAGGCTTCCCGCTGAGCAGGGAGCCCGACGCAGGGCTCGATCCCAGAACCCTGGGATCATGACCTGAGCCGAAGGCAGATGCTTAACGACTGAGCCACCCAGGTGCCCCTAAAAATTTTTTTTCTGATCAAATTTTTTTTCAATTTTATTGAGGTATAATTGACATATAGCGCTATACAAGTTTAAGGTATATAGCATAATGACTTGACTTACATGTATTGTAAAATAATTATCACAATTAGTTTTGCTAACATCCGTCATCTCATCTCACCTCATATAGATACAAAAAAAAAAAAAAAGAAAAGAAAAAATGTTTTTCTCTTGTGATAAGAACTCTTAGGATTTACTCTCTTAACTTGCAAATATATCATATAGCAGTGTTAACTATAATTACCATGTACATTATATCCCTAGTACTTACTTATTAACTGGAAGTTTGTACCTTTAGGCCACATTCATCCAATTCTCTTTCCCACCCCTTCCCCACCTCCTGCCTCTGGTAATGACAAATCTGATATCTTCTATGAATTTGGGTTGTTTTGTTTTTATTTGTTTGTTTGGTTTTTATTTATTTATTTTTATTTTTTTAAATATTTAATTAATTTATTTATTTGAGAGAGAGAGAGAGAAATAGCATGAGAGGGGAGAGGGTCAGAGGGAGAAGCAGGCTCCCCGCTGAGCCGGGAGCCCGATGCGGCACTCGATCCCAGGACTCCGGGATCATGACCCGAGCCGAAGGCAGTCGCTTAACTAACTGAGCCACCCAGGCGCCCTGTTTGTTTGGTTTTTAGATTGCCATATAAGTGAGGTCATATAGTATTTGTCTTTTTCTGTGTGACTTATTTCACTTCGCATAATGCCCTAAAGGTCCATCCATTTTGTCACAAATGGCAGGGTTTCCTTCTTTTTTTATGGTTGAATAATATTCCATTGTGTGTGTGTGTGTGTGTTTGTATGTACGTACATATATATACACACATGTAATTTCTTTATTCATCCATAGATGGACGCTTACATTGTTTCCATGTCTTGGCTATTGTAAACAGTGCTGCTAAGAACATGGGTATGCAGATATCTCTCAGACATGGTGTTTCCATTTCCTTCAGATGCATTCCCAGAAGTGGGATTGCTGGATCATATAGTAATTCTATTTTTATTTTTTGAGGAACCTCCATTATTTTCCATAGGAGCTGTACCAATTTACCGTGCCACCAACAATACACACGGGTCCCTTTTCTCCACATTCTCACTGGCGTTTGTTATCTCTTGTCTTTTTGGTGATAGCCATTCTAACAGGTTCATGAGATGATAACTCATTGTGGTTTTGATTTGCATTTCCCTTATAATTAGTGATGAGCACCTCTTCATGGACCTGTTGGCCATATTTTATTTTCTTTGGAAAAATGTCTAGTCAGATGCTTTGCCCATTTTTAAATTGGATTATTTGGGTTTTGTTTTATTTTGTTTGTTTTCTTGCTATTGAATTTTATGAGTTCTTTATATATTTTGGATATAAACCCTGATCAGATATATGTTTTGCAAATATTTTTCCTATTTTATAAGTTGTCTTCTCATTTTGTTGATTGTTTCTTTTCCTGTGCAGAAGCTTTTTAGTTTGATGTAGTCCCACTTGTTTGTTTTTGCTTTTGTTGCTTGTGCTGATGTTTTTGTCATGCAAAATTTAAAACATGTATATGTAGTTAAATTTATTACTTTTTTTTTTTTTTTTTTTTTTTTTTTTTACTGCCTCTGGATTTTGGATCATTGTGAGAAAGCCTTTCCATATACAGGGTTAAAGAGGAAATCATCCATGTTTTTCTCTAGTATTTGTCTGGTTCCTTTTGTTTTCATTTAGATCCCCAATTCATTTGCAATTTATTTATGTATATGGTGTGAGTTAAGGATCTAATTTTATCTTTTTCCAAATGGCTACTAGTTTTTCCCAGCGACTCTTGTTACAATGTTCATTTTGACTCCAGTGATTTGAGATACCACCTTTTTCATATTTTACATTTTCATATGTACTCGAGTCTAATTCTGAACATGGTTTCTCTATCTATGCATGTGCCAATACCACAGTTTTAAGTACTTAGGCTTTATATAGTATTCTTTAATGTGTGGTGGGGCTCATCGACTCCTGTAGCTTTTCTTCTTCACTGTTTTCCTAGCTATTTATACATTTTTGTTTTTCCATATGAACTTTAGTATCAACTTGTCTAGTATCTTGTTGGTATTTTTATTTGTATTGCATTCACTTTATAAATTAACTTAGGGAGAACTGACATCTTTATAATGCTGAATCCTGTCCAAGAACAGAGGATGTCTTTCCATTTGTTCAACTTTACTCTTGTATCTTTTGGTAGCATTTAAAAATTTTTCCTTGCATAGGTTGCACATTTCTTGTTAACTTCATTTCTAAATATTTAATCACCTTTGTTGCTATTACTAACAGAACTTTTCTCTATCATAATGTCTTCTGTTTATATTTTGTTTATGTGAAAGCTGTTGACTTTTGTATGTTAATTTTGTATCATGCTACTTCATTGAGTTCTTTTAAGTTTTATTATTGATTTTGGGGTTTTCCAGGTATTCTATTATATTGTATAAAATTAACGATTGTTTTACTTCTTCTTTATTCATTCTTATACCTCTAATTGGTTTCCCTCTTCTACTGGCATTGCTAATACGCTAAATATAGTGGTGGGTAGTAGCAGACATAATGGGCATCCTTGCTTTGGTCCTGATATTAATGGAAATGCCTCTAGTGTTTCTCTATTAAATAAGATTTTGGCTTTAGGACTAAGGTATATAAGAAAGTATTACTTAATTCCTATTTTCTTGAGTACTTTTTATCATGGGGGGTGTTGAATTTTGTCAAAGGCTTTCTTTTCTATGGGGATAATCACAGGATTCTCCCCCCCTTAGGTGATTTTGTTGTGTTTTCACACATATGGGTATTTGTGTTTTCATTGTTAGTATTTCTTTACATTTCTCCAATTTTAGCTGGATTTCCAGAAGTTGTTTAATAGGAAGTACTTAAATTTTTAAATAGAAGCACCTATCGGGCACCTGGGTGGCTCAGTTGGTTAAGCGACTGCCTTCGGCTCAGGTCATGATCCTGGAGTCCCGGGATCGAGTCCCGCATCGGGCTCCCTGCTCGGCGGGGAGTCTGCTTCTCCCTCTGACCCTCCCCCCTCTCATGTGCTCTCTCTCATTCTCTCTCTCTCAAATAAATAAATAAAATCTTTAAAAAAAAAAAAAAAAAAAAGAAGCACCTATCTTCTATTGTTGTTGATGGTGGTGGTGATGGCAGTGGTAGTGTTAGTAAATTCTAGTTTTAACGTGTTGTGATCAGAGATTTTTAAAAATGTTTTTATAGAAGATGTTTTCTTTGTGATTTAATATATGCTCGATTGTTTTGTGAATATGCTGTAAGTGCCAGAGAATGTGTAGTCTCTGTTAGCAGAGTATAGAGTGGTATGCATCTGTAAGTTTTCCTGTAATCATTTTGTTGTTTAGATCTTCTGTCTTCTTACTTATTTTTTCCTCCGTTTGACCTTATACTGATAGTGGCGAATGAAAGTCTCTTATTATTAGTGTGTTTTTATTTATGTGTCCTTGCATCTCCTGTGTTTTTGTTTCATACAGTTGGTTGCTGTATTTGGTGTATATTCCTTTTTTTTTTTTAAAGATTTTATTTATTTATTAGAGAGAGAGAGTGTGTGTGTGTGAGTTGGGGGAGAGGTGGAGGGAGAAGGAGAGAATCTTAAGCCGACTCAGCGCTGAGCACAGAGCCCAGCAAGGGGCTTGATCTCAGACCCTGAGATCATGACCTGAGCCGAAATCCAGAGTCCGGACTCTCAACTGACTGAGCCACCCAGGCGCCCCAAGACTGGCTTCTTTCACTTAACATAATGCCTTTGAGATTCATCCAAGTTGTTACATGCATTAGTTAACTTGTTTCTTTTGATGGGCAGTATTATTCCACCTGTTATATTTGGTTTGTTTCTACTTTTTGGTAATTTGAATGAAGTGCCTTTTAAACATTTACATACAGGCTTTGTGTGAACATTTCTCTAGGGTAAATAGCTGGGATGAGATTGCTGTGTCATATGGTAACTGTGTGCTTAACTTTGTAAGAAACTATTTTCCGGCATTGGTGGTACTGTTTTGCATTCCTTTTTTTTTTTTTTTTAAGATTTTATTATTTATTTATTTATTTATTTGACAGAGAGAGAGAGAGCACAAGCAGAGGGAGTGGCAGGCAGAGAGAGAAGCAGGCTCCCCCCTGAGCAAGGGGCCTGATTTGGGGCTTGATCCCAGGACTTTGGGATCATGACCTGAGTGGAAGGCAGACCCTTAACCGACTGAGCCACCTAGGCTCCCCCCGTTTTGCATTCCTGTCAGCATTGTGTGAATTTCAGTTGCTCTGTATCCTCACCAGGACTTGGCATTATCAGTTTTTTTAAAAATGTGGCCATTCTAATAGGTGTGTAGTAGTATCTCATCATGGTTTTTTTTTTTTTTTTTTAAAGATTTTATTTATTTATTTGAGAGAGAGAGAATGAGAGAGAGCACACGAGAGGGGGGAGGGCCAGAGGGAGAAGCAGACTCCCTGCCGAGCAGGGAGCCCGATGCGGGACTCGATCCAGGGACTCCAGGATCATGACCTGAGCCGAAGGCAGTCGCTTAACCAACTGAGCCACCCAGGCACCCCTCTCATCATGGTTTTAATTCACATTTCTCTGATGACTAATGATATTGGATATCTTTTAATGTACTTATTTGCAGTGTGTATGAGGTATCCAAGTCTTTTGATAATTTTTTAATTGTTTTTTTTGAAACCCCAGGTTTTGAAGATTTTGTCCAATGTTTTCTTAGTTTTATATGTTTAGATATGGTACATTTTGAGTTAATTTTTCTATTTAATTTTTGATCAAGTTTTTTTTTTTTAATTTTTATTTTTTCCATTTTGGTTGTGTACTTGTTCCAGTACCATTTCTTGCAAAGAAAATCTTTACTGCATTGACTTGTCTTTGCGTTGTTGCTGGTAATCAGTTGGCCATATTTGTTTGGGTTTATTTATGGGCTCTATTTTATTTCATTGATTTATGTGTCTATCTCTTCATCAACACCACAATGTCTTGATTTTATTGTAGCTTTATTGTAAGTCTTAGAATTAGGCAGCATGTTTCTTCCAACTTTATTTATTTATTTTTTCAAAACTGGATTATTCCCTGGGCACCTGGTTGGCTCAGTAGGTTAAGCGTCTGCCTTTGGCTCAGGTCATGATCCCAGGGTCCTGGGATTGAGCCCTGAGTCCCGCTCCCTGCTCAGCGGGGAGTCTGCTTTTACCTCTCCCTCTGCCCCTCCCCCCTGCTTATGCTGTCTTTCTCGCAAATAAATAAAATCTTTAAAAAATTTTTAAAAATGGGTTATTCTAGTACCACCTTTCCATCTGAATTTTTTTCTTTTTATTTTTTTGAAAAAAAATTTAAAAAGATTTATTTATTTGTGAGAGAGAGGGAGAGACAGAGAGCACACAAGCAAGCATGAGTGAGGGGAGGGGCAGAGGGAGAGAGAGAATCCCAAAATAGACCTACATGCTGAGCACAGAGCCCGACTCAGGGCTTGATCCCAGGACCTGAGCTGAAATCAGGTCGGCTGCTTAACTGACTGAGCCACCCAGGCGTCCCATCCATCTAAATTTTATTTTATTTTTTTTTAAAGATTTTATTTGAGAGAGAGAGAATGAGAGAGAGAGAGCACATGAGAAGGGGGAGGTATCTTTACTAGGTTGAGTCTTTCAGTCCAAGAATATGGTATGTCTTTCCGTTTATGTAGGTCTTCTTTGAGTTCTTTCATTATTGTTTTCTAAGTTTCAGAATATAGACTCTGTATTTTTTTAGATTTATACCTAAGTATTTTATTTTTTTGGAAATATTATAAATGACTTTTTTTTTTTAAATTTTGATCTCCAGTTGTTGCTAGTATATAGAAATAGAGTCACTTTTTTGGGTGTTGACCTTTACCCTGTGGCTTTGCTACACTCACCTGATACTTCCAGGTCTTTATTTTATAGATTCTTTGGGATTGTCTATGTGGACAATTATGTCATTTGTGAATATGAGCAGTTTCATTTCTTCCTTTCTAATCTCTTTGCTTTTATTTCTTTTTCTTGTTTTATTGTAGTGGCTAGGACTGTTGAATAGGAGTGATGAGAGTGGACAGCCTTGCCTTTTTCCTTATCTTAGGGGGGAAAGCATTCAGTCTTTTATGGTTAATTATGATGTTAGCTGTAGGGGCGCCATGGGTGGCTCAAGCTGGTTAAACGTCTGACTCTTGATTTTGGCTCAGGTCATGATCTCACGGTTGTGAGATCGAGCCCTGCATTGGGCTCTGCACTCAGCACGGAGTCTGCTTGAGATTCTCTCCCTCTCCCTCTGCCCCTCTACCTGCTGTCTCCTCCACCCCGTCTGTCCGCCTCTTTCTCTCAATAAATAAATAAATAAAATCTTTTAAAAAATTATGATGCTGGCTGTAGCTTTTTTGGTAAATGCCTTTTATCAGATTGAGGAAGTTTCCTTTTATTCCTGGTTTTCTTTCTTTCTTTTTTTAGATTTATTTATTTATTTTAGAGAGCGTGTGCACGAGTGGGAGGTGCAGAGGGAGAGGGAGAGATAATCTTAAGCAGACTCTGCACTGAGCATGGATCCTGATGCCAGGCTGGATCGATCTCACGACCCTGAGATCGCAACCTGAGCTGAAACCAAGAGTCAGACACTTAACCAACTGCATCACCCACGTGCCCCAATTCCTGGTTTTCTAAAAGTTTTCTTTCTTTTTTTTTTTTTTAAGATTTTATTTATTTGTCAGAGAGAGAGTACAAGCAGGGGGAGCAGAAGGCAGAGGGAGAAGCAGGCTCCCCACTGAGCAGGGAGCCCAATGTAGAACTCGATCTCAGGACCCCGAGATCATGACCTGAGCCGAAGGCAGATGCCCAACCAACTGAGCTACACAGGCGTCCCTCTTTTTTTTTTTTTTTCTTTTTTAAAGATTTTATTTATTTATTTGACAGAGAGAGACACAGTGAGAGAGGGAACACAAGTAGGGGGAGTGGGAGAGGGAGAAGCAGGCTTCCCACTGAGCAGAAAGCCCGATGCGGGGCTCGATCCCAGGACCCTGGGACCATGACCTGAGCCGAAGGGAGACGCTTAACGACTGAGCCACCCAGGCGCCCCCCTCGTTTTTTTTTTGTTTTTTTTTTTTATCACTAATGGAGAACACAGTGTGTGATGATCATGTGCAGTAGGGGCCACATCAGAGGGGTAGGGGTCAGGGAAGCTCCTTGATGAAGCCCCTTTTGAGTTGAGATGGGAATGTTTCTCTTCACTCAGGAATGTCATAGTTCACAGTGTCACCAAAGCCATCAGTGAGCCGTTCCTCTGCATGGCTTCTGCAGCTTGGCTTGTCATACAAGGGGTATCCTGTGAATGACAAATGCTGGTCTTGGAGAAAGATTTGACTGAGAAATTAAATATGTCTCCTACTAAAATAGACAAGCTGCCTAGATACCACTCATCTGCTTGTTCATCCCTTCCTTTCCGGAGCACCTGTTTTGTGCCAGACATGGAGGTGCAAAGATAAATAAGATAGGACTATTTAGGAGCTTAAAGGCTGGTGGGTGGGAGAGACCCAGGGTATTTCCAGGGTGGAGGTGAGAGTATGTAGGGGGAATTGAGAAAGAACCTGCTCTTGCTGTATTAAGTCAGTGTAAGATTGTCAATTTTGAAAAGCTGTTTTATTTTTATGTCTTAGGTAAAAATTCTTATATGTACTGATACTTAAAAATCCAAGGTCAGTTTCAAGATAGTGATTGCTATGTACTATTGTGGCAAAAGTAAAGGGGATAATACAGTCCATGCTGCAGAGTCCCTGCAGTTACACCTCTCAGTGTGTATTAGAGTACCGTATTCTGGCTCATTCTTTCTTTTGCTACTGGGAATTGAGGGGGCTGAGGAAGAGTGGTAATGATAGGATGGAATTGAGGGTCTGTGGCAGAGGGGATCCTGGTCTCATGGGACTAATGTACATGATGAGTCCTTGGGAGGATCATTTTTTAGGTTCCTCTTGAAATGTTATGTAGACACTCACAAGTATGCCTCAGTTCCAGTATGTATCTGTGTCCAGCCCTCCCGCCTGCCAGTCTTAGGAGATAAGCATTATCATACCCATTTTGCAAATTA
Source organism: Leptonychotes weddellii (assembly GCF_054177405.1). NCBI lineage: Eukaryota > Metazoa > Chordata > Mammalia > Carnivora > Phocidae > Leptonychotes > Leptonychotes weddellii. Next base: position 58,599,574 of record NC_138381.1, read on the forward strand.
GGCTGAGCTGCCCAAAGTTGCAATGCTAAAGAGGGACGAAAATATGACTCTAAGCCCTGTATTCTTTCCAGAGGCTGTTTTGAGTTTAAGTGAGATAACACAAATGTGCCTTGTAAGTGTCTGGGATGGACTATAGCAGTAGAAGTGTGGAAGGTACTGTATTTTTAGATTACATTAAAGTTAGCACAGGAGCCCTTTTCGGTGGGGACAATTGGCTTGAGTTTTAGCATGCAACAATTTCTAAAGAACCAGGAAGACTTCTATTTTCTCTTCAGCACCGTGGGCTCTGTGAGGGTCTTTTGGCCCTGATCATAGTGCCCAAGGAGCTTTTGTTTTGAGGAGTCTAGGGGCTTTCTTTATGGAGGCAGGTGGGCAGAGGGGTGGGCAGGGACTTGGGCAGCAAGTGGGGCCAGAAACCTCTCTCTCGACTTGGAGCTCACTGTTTTTCCCCTCCGACTTGACTGGTCATCTTACATTCAGTCTGTTCTGAGGAGGTATCTCCTGTCAACTCTGAAATGTGACCTGCACCCATCCTGCTCCTGGGTGACACAGAAGCCCCAGGGGAAGGCACTGGCCCATCTAGCACAATCCCAGTGGTTGTTGGGTGCCTTCCTGCAAGGTGCTGCTGAGGCAGGAACAGGTAAGCTCTCCTCCTTCAGCAGTAGGTCGCCCCTGGCATGATGGCTGTATTGATGTTCTCCCACCTATGGATGTGGGTCCTGCTGCTGCCACACAGACACCTGATCTCTCAGTCGTCCTTGGGTCCTGCTCTTATTTTTCTCTCCATGAGGATTCAGGTGGCATCTGGGAAGACTTGCTGTGACCTGGGGCTAGCACCTGCCCTTTGGAGAGCTGGTTGGGAGATCTATGGTTAGGTATCAGCGCCACCCTATGACTTCTCTCCTGCACTCTTTACCCCTGTGTATAATTGTTCGCCCCTGCTTTCAGTTCTTTTGGGTATATACCCAGAAGTGGAAATGCTGGGTTATAAGGTAACCTTATGTTTAAGTTTTTGAGGAACCACCATACTGTTTTCCACAGCAGTGCATGAGGGTTCCAGTTTCTCTACATCCTTGCCAGTGCTTGTTATTTTCTATGTGTGTATGTTTTTTTTTCTTTTTCTAAAGATTTGTTTATATATCTGAGAGAGAGTGAGGGGGGAGTGGCAGAGGGAGAGGGAGAGGGAAACTCAAGCAGACTCTGCACTGAGTGAGGAGCCTGATGCAGGGCTCGAGCTCACGACCCTGAGATCAGACCTGAGCTGAAACCAAGAGTTGGATGCTCAACCGACTGTGCCACCCAGGTGCCCCCTATGTATGTATGTTTTGTGTTTTCTTTTTTTTGCAGACAAAACTTTTAAAAATTTTTTAAAATTTAAATTCAATTAATTTTTTAAAAGGTTTTTAATTGATTAATTAATTAATTAATTAATTATTTTTTTAAAGATTTTATTTATTTATTTGACAGAGAGAGAGAGATAGCGAGAGCAGGAACACAAGCAGGGGGAGTGGGAGAGGGAGAAGCAGACTCCCCGCTGAGCAGGGAGCCTGATGCGGGGCTCGATCCCAGGACCCTGGGATCATGACCTGAGCCGAAGGCAGATGCTTAACGACTGAGCCACCCAGGCGCCCCTTTAATTTATTTTTTAATTTGAGAGAGAGAGTGAGCATGGAGGGGGGCGGTGGGGAGGGGCCGAAGGAGAAGCAGATTCCCCATGGAGCAGGGAGCCTGATGTGGGGTTCGATCCCAGGACCCTGAGATCATGACCTGAGCTAAAGGCAGCTGCTTAACCAACTGAGCCACCCAGGCGTCCCATAAATTCAATTAATTAACATATCATGTATTATTAGTTTCAGAGGTACAATTCTGATTCATCAGTCTTTTTTTTTTTTTAAAGATTTTATTTATTTATTTGACAGAGAGAGAGCGCACAAGCAGGGGGAGCGACAGGCAGAGGGAGAGGGAGAAGCAGGCTCCCCAAGGAGGAGGGAGCCCGATGCGGGGCTCTATCCCAGGACCCTGGGACCACGACCTGAGCCGAAGGCAGTCGCTTAACCAACTGAACCACCCAGGCGCCCCCTGATTCATCAGTCATATAATACCCAGTGCTCATTACATCACGCGCCCTCCCCAATGTCTATCACCCAGTTACCCCATCCTCCAGCCCCCCTCCCCTCCAGCAACCCTGTTTGTTTCCTATGATTAAAAATCTCTTATGGTTTGTCTCCCTCTCCGAGTTCATCTTGTTTTATTTTTCCCACCCTTCCCCTATGATCCTCTGTTTTGTTTCTTAAATTCCACATATGAGTGAGATCATGTGATAATCGTCTTTCTCAGATTGACTTATTTTGCTTAGCATTATACTCTCTTTTTTTTTTTTTT
>NC_138381.1:58602455-58620762 GCF_054177405.1 Leptonychotes weddellii
TTTTTTTTTTTAAAGATTTTATTTATTTATTTGAGACAGAGAGAATGAGAGACAGAGAGCATGAGAGGGAGGAGGGTCAGAGGGAGAAGCAGACTCCCTGCCGAGCAGGGAGCCCGATGTGGGACTTGATCCCGGGACTCCAGGATCATGACCTGAGCCGAAGGCAGTCGCTTAACCAACTGAGCCACCCAGGCGCCCTAGCATTATACTCTCTAGTTCTATCCATGTCATTGTAAATGGCAAGATTTCATTTTTTTGATGGCTGAGTAGTATTCCATTGTGTATATATATACCACATCTTTATCCATACCACATCTTCTTTATCCATTCATCTGTTGATATGTGTATTTTTTTTTTTTTTTTTAAGATTTTATTTATTTATTTTTTAGAGAGCGAGCGAGAGAGAAACAGCATGAGAGGGGAGAGGGTCAGAGGGAGAAGCAGGCTCCCCGCTGAGCCGGGAGCCTGATGTGGGACTCGATCCCAGGACCCTGGGATCATGACCTGAGCCGAAGGCAGACGCTTAACCATCTGAGCCACCCAGGCGCCCGATATGTGTATTTTTTAAATGATAGTCTAGATGCAGAGTTTTAATCGTACAGTTTCTACTTTTCTCTCTCTTTTTTTTTCTGTATTGTATGGTGGTCACAGTGTTCATCATGGCATAACTTATGGTGTAGCAGCAGCTTCCAGACTGGGCAGCAACATTCTTTTTTCCTAGATGTAGAACCCAGGAGATAAAATAGCTATTAGCCTAGGGGAGGTTTGAGTCTTCCTTGTCTGTGAAAAGACGGTACTTCCTTTCTTTCAGGAACCCTTGGAGAACTCAGAGCCCGTGCTAGAAGCCATGCTAGAAATCATTGCTGCAGTGCCGTTGGAAACAGTAGCAGTCAATTCATATTACCTGGAGGAGCATGCCTTCAGTCTGTCTGCCCAGGCTCACTCCCACTGCCTGCTGGGCCCTTCCAGGGCCTTCTGCCAGCCTCTCAGATGGGACTTTTTCTGACTATTGCTGCCATATCTGCCTTGATGGAGGTGCCCCCTCCCTGCTCTGGCCCTTCAGGCCAGAACCCTTGGTGTTCTCCAGAACCCCTCTGCTCCCTCCACCCTCCAGGTGCCGAGTCCTATGAGTCTGTCCCCTGGAGTGTGTCCCTTCTGTCCACTGGCCCATCCAGGTTCCTGGCATCTCTTTGTTTAACACAGCATGTAATTCACATACCTTATAGTTCACCTGTGTGGGGTGTATAAGTCAGTGGTTTTCAGTGTATTCACAGAGTTGTGGAACTATCACCACAACCAATTTTAGAACATTTTCATCACCCTAGAAAGAAACCCTAGTCATTCCCCATTTGTCCCTCTCCTGCAGCCCACTATCTACTTTCTGTTTAGATAGATTTGCCTATTCTGGACATTGCATATAAATGGAATCAGACAATACGTGGCCTTTTGTGACTGGCTTCTTTCATTTAGCATCAAGGTTCATCCATGTTGTAGCATGTTTCAGTACTTTAGTCCATTTTATGACTGAAGAATAATTGTTTTTTTAAATATCAGTACATACAAGGATTTTTACCTAAGACATAAAAATAAAACAGCTTTTCAAAACTGACAAGAAGTTTTAGCATTGAACAATTTCTAAAGAACCAGGAAGGTTCTTCACCTAGAAGTTTTCACCTTGAAGCTGTTATGAATAATGCTCTATGAACATTCTTGAACCAGGTTTGGTGTGGACATATGTTTTCATTACTCTCGGGTAGATACCTAGGAGTGGGACTTCTGGGTCTTACGGTAACTCCGTGTTTAACATTTTGAGCAACTACCAGACCAGTTTCCACAGCGGCCTCACACTTTGCCTTCCTATCAGTAACGTACGAAGTTCTAATTTTTCTGTATCCTCACCAATCCTGTCTTTTTTTTGCAGACTTTAAACTGGTCTGTCTACCTATAATACTTTTTCCTTTATATTTCTAAAATTTTGTTTTCCCAACAACTCTCGGTGGCTCCCCTGTTGCCTACAGGATGATGTTCCCTGTTCCCTGGCCCGGCACTCTGCCATCCCCCACGCCCGTCTCTGCTCTAAGGTCTGGCCACGGGCTGTGTTGGCTTCTGCGTGTGTCCACATTTCCCCATCACACCACACACCCCCTACCTCTTTGTTTCACCACTCCCTACTGCAGTGCTGTCTATTTCCCAGGGCTTACCACAAGGGCTGCCTCCCTCACTGTCCTGGATCCTTTCAAGTGAATTGTTTTCCACCTATAGATGTTGCCTGGGTTTCTCTTTGTTCCATTCAGTTTTTGAAAAAAATAACTGTTAATAGGTCTCTTTCCTCTGCTGAGCAGTGAGCCCTGGGGGCAGGAGTTGGTCTCACTCTTCTGTCTCCCCGGTGCCTGGTGTCTGCCTGGCTAGGGCAGAAGCTCTGGCCATAGGACCTGGGTGACAGGTCACACAGCCGTCCTCAGGCAGTTGCTCACCGGCCTGTGTGCTTAGAGCTGGCTAGGCCCCTGGATTTGGGGACTGCTTTGTGATGGGCCCCTGGAACTGTGACGTTCCTGGCTTTTCCTGGACCCTTTTTCAGTCTCTCCTGTTTCCTGTCTAGGAGACTGTGGACCAGCACAGCCCCTGCCAGTGATGGGAAGTGGTGCTCAGTGGCAGCGCTGAAGCTCTCTGAGTATGGTAAGGACCGGTGCTTGCCTATTTTGCTGGTGTCAGTGTTCTTTTTTTTTTTTTTTTTTAAGATTTTATTTATTTATTTGATAGAAACACAGCGAGAGAGGGAACACAAGCAGGGGGAGTGGGAGAGGGAGAAGCAGGCTTCCCGCGGGGCAGGGAACCCGATGCAGGGCTGGAGCCCAGGACCCTGGGATCATGACCTGAGCCGAAGGCAGATGCTTAACGATGAGCCACCCAAGTGCCCCTGGTGTCAGTTGTTCTTTAGTCACTTCACTCCTGGGGGTGAGGGGCCTTTTCCTGGGTGACACTAAGTATGGGACAGCCTTCCTCCTGGGAGAGCTGTTGGTGCAGTTGAGGGTAGAGATGTTCGGCCTTCTGTTGGAGTGGTTTGCCGGGCCTCGTCACAGTTGCGAGAAAGGTACAAAGTTAACATGTTTTGTTGGTGTCTGTTATTCAATGTCTAGGTCTTCTGTTGTGTCTGGCATTGCGGAGGTGTTCCTTTTGCAGTGGACAGCACCCAGGACATGCTCCCCAAGTAGCTTGTTGTGGTCCCCCTGGACATGTTCTGGTCTTTGTTTTTCTCCTCGATGATCCTTTATTGTTCATTACATTCTGAGAAGGCCATAGCTGTTCGAGTTACAAGATTATGTGCTGGAGCAGAGTTGTATTCATTGTAGGTTGTTAAAGAGACAAGTGACATCTCAAAAGCAACTTTTTTCTTCCCTCAAATCCCTGTTTTTAGATTCGAATTGCAGCCTTAAATGCCAGCTCTACAGTTGAGGATGATCATGAAGGAAGCTTTAAAAGTCACAAAACGCAGACCAAGGAGGCCCAGGTATGTAATCCATGGTCTTCCTTCGCAGGTAGACCTTGCTTTTCATTTCTGTAGATGGTACCTCATTTTAAATGCATTCACAAGACTTAATGGGATTTTAGCTCTCCCTCCCATGTTACACCTTCACTTGGGGGTGATCACACCGAAGAGAAATTCTGTATTCTGTGAGCACTGTTTGGGCCGGTTCAGCCCCTGGGCCCACTTGTCCAGCGGGGCCTCACTTTCTGTGCAGCCCATTCTTTGTGCTCACTTCAGGAGTTGGCACACCCAAGGGATGGTAGCGTGTTAATGGTAGGCAGTGCTTTGAGGTTTCCTGGTGCATTGCTCTCATGTGCCAGTGTGAGGGGGCCCTTGATGGGAGCTGTCTTGAGGGGGTCTCACTGAGGGTCGGTGAGGGGCCAGGTTCAACTTCAGCTCTCTAGATTCTCGGTCTTTCCTCTCTTCCATGAGGCCTGGTATCACTTCCACTTCAGCCTGGCTCTCTTCTTCCCTCCACCCATCTCTCCACCCATCTCTGTACCCGTGTCCTGCCGTAGTATCGCAATGGTTTGCTTCTTTCTTGTCCCCATCTTTGTTTTCCCTGGAATAAACATGTGCCTCCCCTTTCACAGGAGAAACACAGGCAGTCTGGAGCCCTCTCAAAAGTCTACGAGTCAGCGGTCCCTGGTCCTCAAGGCATGTCACTGGGGCTCAGCCTGCCCAGTGCCTCTCCATCCTGGAGGAGGTTGTCACCCTCCCTGGGCAATGATCAGGCTAGGGCAGAGTGTCAGGTAGAAAGCAATGGAAACCATCCATATTGTCTAGGAATCTCTGGGTTATTCTGGCTGGTGCGGCCACTCTCCCAGCTTCACCCAGAAAAGGCCAGCTGAGTTCAAAACCTTGCCATTGCTCTGATCCTGTGTCCCTGGGCCAGTGTGTTTTTTGCTGTTGCTTAGACTCACGTGAGCCTATGTTGCTCGTGTCTCCTTGGGGGACTCTTGAGGGGTTCTTCTCCCAGTGATGAGCTCCTGGGAGGTTGGAGTGTTAGGACTGTTTCAATTACAGTTGTCAGTTAATATGGCCTTGACTGTAGCCTCCCCTTACACACTTTTGGCTTAAAAAAGGCAAACCTTTGTAATCTCCTGTCTTGGTTCACAGGAAGCAGAGGCTTTTGCCTTGTATCACAAAGCCCTGGATCTCCAGAAACATGACCGGTTTGAGGAGTCAGCCAAGGCCTACCATGAGCTCCTGGAGGCGCGCCTGCTGCGAGAGGTGAGGCACCACAGGCCAGGTGATGGACTTGCCCTCTGCCCTCCCCTTCTTGGCTGGGCGACCTTGGACATGTTACTTCCTCTCTCTGCCCCTCAGCTTTCCCACCTGTAGAGTGTCAGCCTCCTTGGGTTGCTGTGAGGGTTGAGTGAATCCAGTGAAGCATGTAGAGTGGTTCTCGGTATATAGTAAGAGCTCTGTGTCGGCTATTTTGTTACATTCTCTTTACAACTACTCTGCCGAGAAGGTGGGGGCCACTGTCCCTATTTTACCATTGTGATAGCTCAGAGCCACCCAACTAGTGAAGCATTAGAACCAGGATAGGAACCCATGGTTTCCTGATACTTAATGATCCTCATTGTTGGCAATGCATCTTGGCAAATGCCATTGAGGTGATAGCCCATGAACTCAGGAAGCCTGTGTAGGTGCTCAGAGAAAAGGCTGGAAGAGCAACACAGAGCCCATGGAGGGCATAGGGTAGGGGTATGGCAGAGAGGGGCAGGCAGGGCAGGACCCAGTGATCCAGCGTGGGGGCCATGCTAGTGGCAAGTGAGTTCAACCTGAGTTGGCTGGGTCCTGGAGATGTTGCCTGGAGGTTTGAGAATGAGTCTCAACTTGAAATTGATTTAGGAAGAATTATGTTTGATTAGGAGGAAAGGCTTTTGTTTTTAAGTACCCACACACACAGACATGCAATAAGGAAGCAGACAGACTCCATCCATGGGCATTTTCTGGAATGCGGTCCTTCAGTTGAGCAGTCTCCTACACCTCTAGGAAGGCAGACACTTATGTCTGAAGCCCCCACCCCTGGACAGTTTTTACCACGGATGAGACAGAATGCTAACTGAGTTCTCCTTGTCGGTTACAGGAGTCCATCCCTTCCCTCACTCGTGGATGTCAGGATTCTCTGGTGCTGGTGATAGTGTCTTGGAATTAGGACTGTGGGAATTGTGACCCGCCCCTCCCCCATTAGTAGGAAGTGAGTGAGGGCCCAGAGACGAAAAAGACTTTATTCCACTTTACTGAGCTCCAGCCATAGGCCAGGGGCTGGGTGTGTTTCAGGAGGAGGGGGTGTTCCCTCACACCATGGTGGAGCGGGCCTCAGAGGTGTGAGTGGGTGAGCAGAGCAAAGTTGGAAGGATGCTGGTCGGCTTTGTAGTCGTAGGTGTGTCCACCTCTCTCTCTGTCACTCTCAGCCTTGAAAGACTGCTGTGGCACTCTCCCCCTTGGCTTGTACAGGTAAAACATGGTCATCGTAAACAGTTGAAAAGTACAGAAAATGTACAGAAAAGTTTATTTTCACATTCATCTGCACTGGTATACTTACTATTAAACTAAATTGTGTAGTTCTAGTCTCACAAACACTTGGCATAAACAGGCCCTGGAACACAGCTGACTCCTAAGAAGTGGATAGCTTCATTGGGGAGGCTTGTTGGGGTGAGCCCTTCATCTTCCATGGGCGTCAGCGTGTCTGTCTCAGAGGGTGGAGAACGGTGCTGAAACCAGCTGGTGGGGTGGGGGTTAGTTATGAGAGCTTCTGCTGTCATGTGCGGAGGCACGCTGACTAGTCTCCGAGGTAGACTCACGCAGCCTCTATTGAAGGGATCACACCAGATTTTGAACAGTTCTGTACTTGGAGTGGCGAAGGTACCTGGTGTCCAGCTGTGGTCAGCCTGTTGTTGGGGATCTTTCAGCAGTATAAGCCAGATGACAGGAATGAGGAATAAGGAATAAGGAATAAGGAATGAGGTTTGATTTGAGCTTTTTAGTCTTCTTGTTGGGATTCCGTAAGAGTGCTAGGGTAGATTTCTTGGATTAGTCAAGGGGTGCTTCCTAAAGGTTGCATGTCCTCAGGTCTTATCTGTTCTTTTTTTTTTTTTTTTAAGATTTTATTTATTTATTTGACAGAGAGAGACACAGCGAGAGAGGGAACACAAGCCGGGGAGTGGGAGAGGGAGAAGCAGGCTTCCCGATGCGGGGCTCGATCCCAGGACCCTGGGATCATGACCTGAGCCGAAGACAGACGCTTAACAACTGAGCCACCCAGGCGCCCCAGGTCTTATCTGTTCTGATCATGAAGAAGAATGTCATGTGAATGTGACCTGTCCCAGGACAAGGCTGAGATACGGACCCGCCCCTGGAAAGAATTTCTTTGTGCCGCCGAGTTTTTCTGTTAGAAAATGTTTTACTTTGTCCCATGGTTAGAGCAGTAGTTTTTCTCATTGGTGGTGTCTTAGAAGTGGTAGGGTTTTCTGAGAGTTTTCATAAAAGCTGTAGTGAAATAACTTTTTATATGAAGCATGTTATTTATTTATTTGACAGAGAGAGAGACAGTGAGAGAGGGAACACAAACAGGGGGAGTGGGAGAAGGAGAAGCAGGCTCCCTGCTGAGCAGGGATCCTGATGCGGGGCTCGATCCCAGGACCCTGGGATCATGACCTGAGCTGAAGGCAGACACTTAACGCCTGAGCCACCCAGGCGCCCCTGGCTCACACTTTTGATATTTAGGGTAGGATTTACTGTCCTTGTAATACAGATGTCGTCAGGGCACTAACTTCTTAAAGTAACTTGTCCACAGTTACGTGATGAGTTACAGAGTTGGGAGCTCAGCCTCCTGATTCCTAATCTGATGCTCTTCTTGCTGTGGGATGTGTAGGGATGTGTAAGTTGGCTGCCTGGCCACCTCCAGACCCTGCCGCTGCCCCCAGGTGGCCTCCTCCTGTCCTGTCCTCCCTCTTAAGGCCTGCTGCCGGGGAGCTGCAGGCTCCAGGCTTGACCTTTCAGGCATGGCCGTAGTGATGGGGAGGGTTCCCTCTGTCTCTTTTGGTGCCGAGACTATCTGCAAACTGCCTCGTGGTGATCTAGCTTTCCTTCTCTGTCTGCTCGGAGCTGGAGGCGTCCCCCAAGAACATCTAGTGTAGAGCTTTCATTTTCCAATGGAGGGTGGCACTGGACTGGGCCAAGGGCCTCCGCAGCAGAGGCCAGCTGGGAAGCCAGGTGTCCTGCTGACTGCCTGCTGAGGCTTCAGGGCCTAGGTGTCACTCTTGACCTCTGTTTTTGTTCACAGGCAGTTTCGTCTGGTGATGAGAAAGAAGGGTTGAAGCACCCTGGGCTGATGCTGAAATATTCCACATATAAGAACTTGGCCCAGCTGGCAGCCCAGCGAGAGGACCTGGAGACCGCGATGGAATTCTACTTGGAGGTGTGGTTTTGGCAATGTTTATTAGCCTCTTGGGGTTTTTGAAAGCTCTTGGTGGAAGGGGTGAGGTTGTGGTCTTCTTGGCTAAGAAGAATCTGTAGTGGTGCATCACCAAGCTGTGGTCCCTGAGACCCTTATCAGCTGACAGCAGTGCGTTCAGAGAGAGCAGGGGCCTGCATGTGCGTTGGTCTTCTGCCACTCAGGGCACGTGTGGCCGCAGCTAGTTGCTGACTCTCTCTGGGTCTCCAGGTCTACACCAGTATAGTGGGCATGGTAAGAAAGAGGGTGGTTGTGAAAACCGAATGAATTGGTACTAAGAACACAGCCTGACCTCTGGCACCCTGTACCTGCTCATAACAATATTGCCATGATCTCTATGTTACCATCACTGTCTCTGTGGGCACCTCTGTGGTGCCAGACACCACGCGGACTCCTTTCCACACATGCGCTAACCGTACGTCATCTTGCAGGGAAGGTGTCTTTATCTTCATTTTCATGGTGGGGGGACTGAGGCTCGGGATCATGCTGCCAGTCAGTATAGGAGCAGGGATGTGAACTGAGGTCTGTCTCCAGAGCCCATAATCTTCCTAGAATCCCATAATTTAAAATTAAATAAATTTTTTTTTAAAAGATTTTATTTATTTGACAGAGAGAGACACAGCGAGAGCAGGAACACAAGCAGGGGAAGTGGGAGAGGGAGAAGCAGGCTTCCCGCGGAGCAGAGAGCCCGATGCGGGGCTCGATCCCAGGACACTGGGATCATGACCTGAGCCGAAGGCAGACGCTTAACGACTGAGCCACCCAGGCGCCCCTAAATAAAAATTTTGAATCCCACAAAAATACCCTACAAATCCCATTTGCTTTTAATGGTATTTTCACTTCCTTTATCAAATATGTAAGGAGTACAGATGTTTAGAGTGACAAACTATGTCAAGATGTTCTGAATTCGATAAATTGGTTCATGTAACTTGTGTTTGCCATTTTTCTGGGTGGTTTGGGTGGCTAGGTTGGTGCTCTGCCCCTCCCATCACCATGGGCACCCGCTCAGCAAGAGAGCCGACTGAACGTGTGCGCTCTCTGTGCTGCTTCCAGGCAGTCATGCTGGACTCCACCGATGTCAACCTCTGGTATAAAATTGGACATGTGGCCCTGAGGCTTATCCGGGTCCCCCTGGCTCGCCATGCTTTTGAGGAAGGGCTGCGGTGCAATCCTGACCACTGGCCCTGCTTGGACAACCTCATCACTGTCCTGTACACCCTCAGCGATTACACAAGTGAGTCAGGCTTTGATGGCTTTCTCCCATGCGCTCGTGTTTTGCGGACAGAGGAGGGAGGGCAGCTTGGGTAAGTTGGAGGCCAGGTTAGCACTGAAGTGCTTTCTGCCTGTCAGGAAGGGAGATGGCTTTGCATTCCTGCTTTATCGCATGTGTCTTTCTCACTCAGTTGAGCTTTCTTGAGTGCATTGTGGTGATAGGTAGCATGCTCTCTGAGTGGTTTTCCCTTCGCTTATTTCATTTCATCCCTGCATTGTGCCATCCTGCGCCAGAACCTGTTTCTATAACTTGCTGACAGATGGCCTAGCAGTTGCAGCTTGACTCCTTCTGGTGCTGGGGACCTCACTACCTCTTAGGGTCCATTCCTTTGTAAAGCAGCAGGGCTACTAGAATGGTCTCTGCCAGATGGAGCCCCAGTCTGCCCTCCAGTTGCTCAAGCTCCTTGGCTCCAGCCTTTCTGTCTGCTCTGCAGAGAATTCCTTTGTCCCTTGCATGGGCTGGTCCTGAAGCAGGCACTGATTAGGTGTTCTAGGAGTCAGCCTCCTCTGGGTGTCCTCTGAGGCCAGAGAGGAAGGAGGCTCTCCAGGAGTGCTCGGAGCAGGACTGAGGACAGTGGGAGCCCAGGGCTCTGTCCACTATGTATGCTGCAGGTTGGTCCAGTGTGTGAAGGTGCACTGTACCTGGCTGGGCCCAGTTACTCTTTTTAGGACAGACATGCCCATGAGCACTTGCTATCATTTTAAAGGTTTAGGCCTGGAAGACTGACTGGCAGAGGCTTTTTCCTTCCCTTCCCTTTTTTAAAGACAAATAGTGTGGAGTGTTTAGAGAGGCACTAGGCCCTGCTCACACTTCCCCACCTCTGGTTCTCCACAACTACTTTTTAATTGAGGGAGCACACACACACACAGTAGAGTGCACAATATGTATATGTGAAACATGTCCAAGATGCAGAACATTTCTAGAGCCCCAGAAGGCAGGCTGCTTTTGCTCCCGTTCCAATCATTCCCACCCAGGAGGTGATCTTGATTTCTCCCTTTTGTCACCAGAGAGGAGCTCTGCTTGTTGTCGAGGCTCCTCTAGGTGGCATCAGGTGGCAGCGTGTACTCTTCTCACCTGGCTCCCTGGGCTGTGGTCTTCCCATCTGTGAGGGCACCCGGGCCATCACTCGGGCCTCTTTATTGCCATGTTGTCTGTTATGCGTGTCTGCACAATTGGACCATTCTGTGCTTGCACATCGGGTCGTTTGCAGAGTCGAGTCCGTGCCTAACACTGCTGTGAATGCTCCGTGTGTGTCCTTCAGCGGACACGGCACTTGTTCTGCTTGCCCCAGTTTTCACGCCCACCAGCACAATGTGATAGCGCTTGTGAGGTGCCCTTTGGACTCTCACAGCTCCTTCTTCGAGAGGTGTTTAGGCTCCTCTTGGAAGCTTTTCTGGCAGCTTGGGGGCCACCTGAAGTGGACAGTCTTGTGTTCTGCCTTTCTTTCCCCAGCCACTGGGTTTAGTTCTTTGTACCCCTCTCTCGTGGTAGGAGAAGTTGTACTTGGTAAACTTAAGTCCTTGGGGGCAAACAGGCCTGGGGGGCTGAATGGCTGCTCTGTCTGGGGGAGCCCCGCCCTGAAAGACCTGACACCATTTATTGATTTCAGTGTGTGTGTGTGTGTGTGTGTGTAACTATAGACCCCACGCCCAGTGTGGAGCCCAAACCAAGGCTTGAACTCACGACACAGATCAAGACCTGAGCCAAAAAGTCAAGACTCAAGACACTTAACTGACTGAGCCACCCAGGCGTCCCAGACCTGACACTCATTTAAACCCCAAAGTAAAAGCAGCATGTTAAATCGACTCCCAGTGGCTTTTATTCACTTGCGATGAGTAGGCAGTGGTGCTTGGGGTTGATGCCTGCTGACCACCTCTTGTTCCTCTGGAGCTTCCCAGGCCCTGCGTCTGTGGGAGCGCCACTGTAGTACAGCTAGTGCGGTGAGCTCTACCGCCGCCGAAACGCCTGCTGGGAGCCGGCATCTCCAGGTGCTCCGGGCCTCCCTGGGTTTCTCTCTGGGCGTCTCTGATGGCCACTGTCATGTCCCGCTGTGGTCCCAGAGAAACCGTGTTCTTGTTTGTGTGGGGCAGGAGCCTCTGGGTCGTCTGTGCAGCTGTTCGGTCAGCAGCTTGCTGGGCTCTGCCGGGACCACCCAGACCCTCCCTGTGCATAGGTTGCACAGCCTTCATGTGCCTTGCGGGGGACAGCGTCGTACTGTGGAGCTTTGTGATGGGTTTCTGCTCTCTCCTTCTATGGCACTCTAGGAGGACACTACTTCCTTCTGTCTCTCAAAGCTTCCATGCCCACATCTCTGCTTCTGCTCTCCCTTTCCTTCCTCCTCACCCCTGGCTCCTTCTTTGTCTGGTTATTCTTGACAGCAGTGGCTTGCAATCCATCTACACTCAGACTCTGAAGCTGCGCAGGGCATGGTAGTGGTCCCAGTGCCCAGTCGGAGCAGAGCTGGTACTTGGCTGCACTGTATTGGTTTTCCCTGTGTATTCACAGGTGAGGCCTGGTGGCACCGGGCCTGCTGGAGACTTATTTATGGCAGTTACGTCTGTCAGGGGCTATTCCCACTTATAAATACCAAAGACTTTCCTAGTTCACATCGCAGCTCTGCTTCGTGACTCCTTGCCATCCCGGTTTTTCTCTTGTGTTGCTTTGCCTGTGACTGTCTCCACTCCTGGAGGAGCTAGAGAAGGATAGGCTTTCCAGATCATTGATTTGAGAAGGCTTGTTGACATGAATGATGTACATGCCTTTAATTGCAGGCAATAACTTTTTTGGTAAGAACAGTTAAAAAAAAAAAAAAGAGAAGGAGGAAAATTGGAAAATGCAGATAAGCAAAAGGAGCAGAAACCAGTTTTATGTGTACAAATGGAGTCACACCATGTGGCTGGTTTGTTTCCTGCCTTTTTCCCAGGCTGTCTTGTGGCCTTCCTTCTGGTCAGCGAAGACACCCCTCAACCATTGGTACAGCAGCTCCTCAGCAACCCAGTGTGTGGATTGGGGACACTTTCCTTAACCAGGCGCCCCTAGTGGTGCTGAGTGCTTTCCTGATTTTTTGAAGGCTCTTTTCCAATTAGCCAATAGCCAATCACTGTGGGCCTGTAGGTTTTTGCAGCAATTCCTAGAAGTGGATTGTTGGGCTAAGGGTCTGTGTGTAATACCCGCGGCTCTCTGTTAAGGTCATCATACAGTCTGTCCTTGCCCATCAGCATTTGGCTTTGCCTCATCTGCTGTGAGTAGGGGTATTTTCAGCATCCCGTTATTGTTTGCCAACATTTCTTTGATTCCGGAGTAGGGACGTTTTCTTGGTGTTAACTGGCAAGGCCAGAGGTTGGGATGCACACTCAGATATCATATCATTTCTTTCCTTACCAGCATGTCTGTACTTCATCTGCAAAGCTTTGGAGAAGGACTGCCGGTACAGCAAAGGACTGGTTCTCAAGGAAAAGATCTTTGAAGAACAGCCTTGTCTCCGGAAGGACTCCCTCCGAATGTTCCTTAAATGGTGGGTTCTGCCTCTTCCTGTGCTGGTTCTGCACTCCCCTCTCCCCCAACAGTGTGTGGCTGGTGGATGGCAGGAGGCGTGTGCACCTCCTTCTCTCAGGTCCTGACTCCCTGGCAGTTGAGCCCCTGCACTTCATCCCCCACTGCACCCCCTCACCTGGCTTTGATCCTGCTTTACCTATTACTCGCCTGTGTGCCTAATCATGGCGGTGCCTCCTTAGCTCTCTGCTGCCCGCCTTTCCCACTGCCCTGCTGGCTCTTGGCATTCACCAGCTCTCCTCTGGGTGCTTGTGGTAGCCTGCTGTATACCTTATCTGCCCGCTACCCACCGTTTCCCTTTCCAGGGCTTTGCTCCCAGGTGCTTCCCAAGTTCACTGTCCTAGATATGACCTTGACACCCTGCCTTGCCTCCAGGACAAAGCTCATGCTCAGAGCATCACCCAGGAGGTCCTTTACAGTCTGACCCCCTTAGTTCTTCTCCTTGCCTCCTATTTCTCCCTGCCCCAGGAGAAGACTGCCCTAGGTCCCTGACAGATTCCAGGCCTGGCCCAGTTGTGCCCTATCCTGTCCCTGTGCCCTGGCTCCCTCATGCCTTCACCTGGAAGGCCAACTTCCCACCTCTCCACCTGTCATGCCATTGCTCCTTCTTCATGTTCCAGCTCCCAGGTCACCTCTGGGCAGCTTTCCAAACTCTGGCTGCCTCCCTCCCTCGACCCTCCCAATGAACCAGGGTCCTTGGCCCCTGCAACTCAGCTGGTGAGGGGTTAGTGGTTATTTATCTCTGTGTCTATCCCTCATAAGACTGTATTTCTTATTCATATCTGTCCTGATGGTACTAACCATCTTAAGAGAGAGAGATAAAAGGGAAAAGTAAATCTGTAAGCAAATGGCTTTGTGGTAGAGCCCTGCTGAGAGGCGTCAGGACAGCCGGGCAGGAGAGCCTGCAGGTATTGCCGGGCCTGCCTCAGGTGGACGTGTGTCTGTGTGAGGGCACCTGAGGCCTCACAGCCCCTGCCCTTTCTGTAGTTTGGCTATACCAGGGACTTTGGTGAGCTTCGGTAGTCTGATGACTTTTGGGCTGGGCAGGATGGGAAAGTTACATTCTTTTACAGTTCTCTGTAAATAATTGAGAACAAGGTTTTATTTTTCTGTGGCTTTTCGGACATTACTGTGATATTGTTAATACATATGAAAACCCTTTGCTCAATTTTGAATTGTAGAGGGAACAAAGGGTATTAGTCACTTGTATTGTATGTGGGTATTAAGAATGCTAATTACTGCCCTTAGAGGCCAGACTCAAGGGGTTATTTTATTTGTAGGAAGAATTAATACAGATTAAAGGGTATTAACTTAACTGCATCCCTGTCTGTAAAATTTCAGCCTCTGCTCTAGTTTGTAACATTGTAATTTCTCTCTGTCTTACACGCTTTAGTGACATGTCAATCCATGATGTGTCGGTGAGCGCAGCTGAGACGCAGGCCATTGTAGAGGAGGCCCTGGGGCTGCGGAAGAAGCGACAAGCACTGACCATGCGGGAGAAGGAGCCAGACCTGAAACTGGTGCAGCCCATCCCCTTCTTCACGTAGGTCATCCGGGTCTGTGGGGGTGCTGGGTCAGCTGGTGGGCCCTGCGCAGGAGGGAGAGGCCCCGAGGCCTACCCCTGCGCTGATGGTGTGAGTGGGGGTCGGGTGCATGCTAGACAGACACCTAGAGGCGTGCACGCACTTATTGGCCACCAAGAGGCAGGCCAGGCCTCTCCCAAGTACGCCCAGTTGAAGTCTCTCTTTGCTCTTGCCGTTCTTGATGACAGCCACCTGCCACATCCCTGCAAGCCCCCTCTCAGTCTGCCCTTCCCAGAGGGGAAAAGGAAAGTAACGTTTGCCGTACACTGGACCGGTGGGAACGGGGTTCAGAGCAGTCAGATGGTGAATGGAGAGTCTGGAGTTGATCCCAGGTGTGGTTTCCATGGCTCTTGAGCGCCTGCTGTCCCTCTGGGGCCACGCGGGATGCCCTGGAGAATGGGCCTCCTCATAGCCCTTGTGAGTCCAACAGTGTGTGAGAGGCCCCCCAGGGAAGGGAAAACGGGTATTGGCAGCCTCCCAGAGTTGGGGTCATTCAGCCCCTTAGTGAGATCTGGTGTGTAGTTTTTGTTTTTTAAAATTCTGACTTTGAATCTTGAATCTTTAAATTTAGCATGCCTTGACAGCAGTGTTCTCATACTCAGAGGTGTTGTCCCATAGTGGTCTGGGGCTCCCACCATGGATCAGACAGGCCTGGGGCCAGTCCTGGCACCCCTAAGTGGGTGACCCTGGGATGCTACTCGCCACTCCTAAAAGCAGGGAGAGCAACCATCTCTTACAGAGTTGTTGTGATAGTGAAATAGAACCGCTGGGGGCCAGCACAGAACCAGCGTTTCTGCACACACTCAAGAGGGGCTGGCATTTGATCCATGGTACAACTGCCTGTGTGTTTCCACATGTTGAGTGTCCCAGGAATGTCTCCCGCCCGGACCCTGACATGGTCAGGAAGTTGGGGCTACTCTCAGACTCTTGTTAGTTGCCCTTCCCGTTATTTGGTCAGCTGGGTCAGGAGCCCCATCCTGTCTGAGTGTGGGCTCCCTAGCTGGGACGTTGGGAGTTTGGGAAGAGCCCTGAGTGCCTCCCTTTACAGTGAAGGAGGGGAAGGCCTGAGAATGCTGGAGAGGGCTGGAGAGGGTCCTGGCAATAGGACTAGAGAAGCTGTGAACTGGTGTCACGGCCACCCTCATGCAGGGGGAAGGCCAGAGGGAAGCATGAAGGAGATGGGCTTGGCTGGAGTGAAGTCTGGGATTGGGTTACTAGAGGAAGAGCGCGGAGTCCCTCTCTGGGAGGGAAGGGGTCGGGCTTTTAAAATAACCACACTCTATCGTAGGGCTCGGCACACTTCTCCCGCAAATGACCAGGTGGTAAATGCTTTAGGCTTTGTGGGCCAGGTACCATCTCTGTTGTATATTCTCCTCAGGGTGTGTGTGTGTGTGTGTGTGTAACAACCCTTTAGCTGGCTCTTAGCTTGTGGGCTGTATAAAACAGGCTGTGGGCCACGGTTTGCCACCCCTTGGTCTAGTCAGTGCCTACTAGACAAGGCACGAGTAAATGAAATTGTGTACTTAAGGCATTAGACATAACCCAGCTGTGAGCAAATTCTTCCCGTGTGCATGTAGCCTTTACTGAAGACAGGGAAAGAACATGTAGGAGATCCCTTCCAGTCTCAGGAGCCTCCATTTGGTTAGATTCTGGATTTTAGAACACCTTCCGTTTTCATTCTTTCCTCAGCATTTACTGGATGCCAGCTTCATGCCAGGCACTGTGCCCTGTACTGCCGACTCAGCATGGTGGGCACGTCCCTCTCTGGGGATGATCTGAGGGGTAGTCAGTCACCCAGAAGAAAAGGCACATGCCCCAAGCTGATGAGCCCTTTGAGGAGAGGAGCACAGCGCCTTGGGGGGAGCTCGTAATGGGGTCGGCACTGCTTTGGGGGTCAGGGAAGGCTTAGGTACTGGAGCTAGAGTCTGACAGAGGAGTGATATTGACCAGGCAGAGAGGCTGGGATGGGGGTGAGGGCCTCGTTTTGGGGCAGAGAGAAGCTTGTGCAAAGGTCCTGTGGTATGCAGGGGTCTGATTTTGTTTGCAGAACTGAAAGAAAGCTATCATGGTGGGAGGGTCGGGGTGAGGGTGGGGTGTGAGATGAGGCTGGGTCAGTTGGCTAGGTCAGGCCATGCAGCACCATGAGGCTGAGGGTGTAGTTTTTAGCCTGAGAGCATGGGAAGACATTCAGAGATGGGTGGATGGATATATCATACCACACCATATCATACCACAGCACAACATATAACACAACATAAAATGGGAAACAAGAGACACTCTACAACATAACACACCGCACCACAATAAAACACACACGTGACACAACACATACCACGCGGCATACAACATAGCGTGCAGTAAAACACACAATGGACTTGGTGATGATTGAAAAATTCAGCTTTGTAGGGAAGGAGCTTTTGAAGTGTGTCAGTGGTTTTCATGCCCGCCTGGTGGAGTCTGAAGGTGCCTGGGCCAGGGTGAGGCTTGTGCTCCTGCTTGGTCTGTTCAACCTAAGTGGTGTTAGACTCAGGATTTTGTCCATACCCATGACAACAAAACCAGGAGCGCTCCTGCCTGCCCTCATGGAGATGGCAGCCGTGGGGCCGTTGCCGCTGCCTCTTCGCAGGCCAGCTGGCCCTGTGCTTGGAGCACCCAATGCTGGGTGCTGACCAGGTGCGGTGACCCTCTCTTTGCAGCTGGAAGTGCCTGGGAGAGAGTTTGCTGGCCATGTACAACCACCTCACCACCTGTGAGCCCTTGCGGCCCAGCCTTGGCAAGAGGATTGACCTGTCCGACTACCGGGACCCCAGCCAGCCTCTGGTGTCTTCTGTGGTGGTGGCCCCTGTCAGCGTGATCCAGCCAAGCCCCGTCCCCGCCAACCCGGCCGTGGCTGTGGCAGAATCTGTGCTCTCCTATGCCCCCGTGGCTGCGGCCAGCTTCCCGCTGCACAGTCCCAGCCTGCTGGAGACCGGCGTCCCTGCAGGTGAGGAGCCCTCCTGGGGTCAGCTCTGGGGGAGGCCTCCCCGGAGGGATGCGTCTTGCTGCAGCTTCTGGCCCAAGGTTTAAGTGGGGGCCCCCCAGCTCTGCAGGGGAGGCTGAGCCTACGCCCGGGGCTGCGGCTGGTCAGGGGCCGCTTCAGCAGTGAGGCCCCTGAGGGGAGTGGGTCAGAGCTCAGAACCACAGCTTCTTGGGACTGCTAAACTCCTGGCTGCGAAGTCCTGGCGGAAGGGTGGCCCTTTTCACTGGGAACGTGGGAGCTGGCGGGGCCCTCTGCTGGTCCTGCTGTGCTGTGCGCTGACGCTGAGTTGTTTGACCTTAAGAAAGCCGGCAAAGTGGACCACTATATGTGGTAGTATATTTTTTAGTGGTTTTATTGATTTTTACTATCAATCAAATTGTAAAAAATTTCAGACAGCAGTTCCCAAGCCTTTTCTTGATTTCTGTGTCCCTGAAAAAAAGGCTACCTGGCCGTTAAACGAGTTTCTGAATGAACATATACGTGGTTGTTCTAACTTTTTTGCTTGATCATATGTGACACTCCTCTGCTCTCTGTGTAATTCTCATGATTCTCTTGCTCACGTCCTGTCAGTGGGTGCTCAGAAGGTCCTGGGTGGTGGGCAGAGTCAGTGTCGCTGCCACTGGCTTGGTTGTGTCCCAAGTACACGCACCGAGGCCCCAGAGGCTCTCACGGCCAGCCGGTGGGGGGTTGGGGGGAGGGACTGCTGGAGCCCCTGGTGTTCTGTAACCGTGGAGAGTAATCTTCACATCTGGCTTATGGGTTCTGGGAATTTGAAGTGATTTGAGTTTGAAATTAACTTTACTCAGGACTCTTTTTTTTTTTAAAGATTTTATTTATTTATTTGAGAGAGAGAGAATGAGAGACAGAGAACATGAGAGGGAGGAGG